>NC_090439.1:482121752-482746752 GCF_031143425.1 Pleurodeles waltl
CAGAGGCCCAGTTGGGGATGGCCTCCCGACGAGGAAGGGGTGCCCGTCGAACCCTGGCCCCCCTGATGCCCCGCATACTGGCGGTAGCCTATCTGGTGCTGGATGGGCGCTTGGGAGCATCACAGCAGCCACAAGGGGGTGAGTACAGTGTCCCCATATACTACTTGTGCATGGTGGAGTGGCATCTGGGTGGGGGATGTGGGCCTGTGGACACCCCTAGGCTTGGCTGGGCATTGCAGGGTAGGTCCCATGTTGGGGAGGGTCTGATGTAAACTTCCTCCAACCAAGCTAGTAGGCATCCTCTACTGGGCTGGGCTCTGTGGGTCTCAGGTATGCCGCAATTGGCGTTAGGTGTACCTGTTCATGGGCTGGTGACTAACATTGAGATTGTTAGTGCATTGCCTAGTGCATAGGGCTGTTCCCTTTGTGGGTGTGACCTGATCGCCAACAATGGTGTTGTTGCTGCCATTGACCAAGTGTATCCTTTGTCTCCCCCCCTTCTTCTGTTTTGTCACCCTGTCCTTATGTGCATTAACATAATCTGGCAGAGGAGCAGAGGCACCGGTGATGGAGAGAGCTGAATCCCACAGGGCACAGGAAGCCAGATCCACTGATGGTCAAGGCACCAGTGGGATGGAGGGCGAGGGGAGCACCACGGTGGAGACTGGAGGGGACAGTTCGGACAGTGATACCTCCTCTGATGGAAGCTCTCTGGTGGTGGCATACACCTATGTGCCCACCCCAACTACAGGTACAGCTGCCACCTCCTACCAGCACTGCCCTCCCAGTGGCCCCTCAGCGTGTTTCCCGTGCCCGCCCACCCAGGAGGGTGGGCATCTCCTTCACCCCAGGCACATCAGGCCCTGCCCCAGTTAGCCCTGCTGCCCTGAGTTAGGAGGCTATTGACCTTAGGCGATCCATCTCTGTTAGGCAGTCAACCATTGTGAATGCCATCCAGGGGCTGGCAGCCCACTAGCAAAAGACAAATGCATTCCTGGAGGGCATGCACTCTGGCGTGGCGGCCCAACAGAGATCAATCCAGGCTCTGGTCTCCTCTCTGATGGCAGCCATTGTCTCTGTTTCCACCCTTCAACCCCCTCTACCCATTCCCATTCCCTTCAATCCCAACCTATCCCAAGCACACAGGCAGACCACTGTGTACACAGCACAACACACAGGAGTGGTTCAGGCATACACAAGCACCACACATCAACCCACAGGCACTTACACAAACACCATCCAGATGCAGACATACCAACATCCACTGCCTCCACTGTGTCCCCCTCCTCCGTGTCATCCACCTCCCTCCCAGTAGCATCTACACTCACACCTGCATGCACTACATCCTCATCCACTAACACCATCACACCTATCACTACATGCCCTCACTGGCAGTCATCACCCCCACATCCATGCACACATCCCCTGTGTCCTCTCCCACTGTGGCTGTGCCCCCTTCTCCCAAAGTACACAAACGCAAGCACTCAGAAACCCAACAGTCATCCACCTCACAACAGTATCGAGCCCATGCACCAGCACCCAAAATCAGCAGACAGGCACCTCCTACAACCACTTTCTCTTCCTCCACTCCGAAACCTTCACGCTCTTCCCGCCCCAATGTCCCTAAGAAGCTTTTCCTTTCCAGCGTTGACCTCTTCCCTACCACTCCCCCCGTCCTTCACATTGGGCCAGGGTGGTCAGAACCCAGGCGAGCACCTCAGCCACCCAGTACATGGCCACAGTAGTGTCGACAGCTACTGCAGGTGGGAGAGGATCCCGTGTACCAGGCAGCCACACTGAAAGGGTGCCTGCACCAGGTGCTTCAAGAAAGGGCAAGGAGGCACCACCAGCTGCGTCTAGGAAGGGCAAGGAGGCACCCCCAGCTGCTACAGGGAAGGGCAAGGAGGCACCACCAGCTGCGTCTAGGAAGGGCAAGGAGGCACCCCCAGCTGCTACAGGGAAGAGCAAGGGTCAATCCCTGGCTGCTGACAGGAAGGGCAAGGGGCCTGCACCTGCAGGCAGGAAGGACAGGTGGCCTGGTGCTGGGACTCATTCGGAGCCCCCACCACCAACCATGGGGGTACAGCCATCTGAGGCTGCAGAGGAAGGGCTGGAGCCTCTCCCCACCACTGCCAGCACCACCACCAGAACCGCCACCAACATCACTGCCACCAGCAGCAGCCCTAGTGGGCAGTTGTCCTAGGCTGCAGGGGATGGGCTGGAGCCTCCCTCCACCACTGCCAGCCCACCACCAGCACCACTGCCACCAGCAGCAGCCCCAGTGGGCAGCCGTCCAAGGATGCAGGGGATGGGCAGGAGCCTCCCCGCACCACTGCCAGCACCAATACCAGCACTGCCACCACTGAGCAGCCGTCACTGCCGGCGGGCAGTGTGTAGTCCTGCATCCATGGGCTGTTGTGTGGCCTGGATCCTGCAAATCCTGTGGGTCTGACACCCAGGTGAGAAACTGTGACCTTGCACTCCCCAAGATCTGCAACACAGGGCACAATTCCCCCTCCAGAACCAGTGGAAGAAGCCATCCACTCACCCCATCCTTCCCAGGATGAAGCTCACAGGGCACAATGCCCCCTCCAGAACCAGTGGTGAAGCCATCCACTCACCCCATCCTTCCCAGGATAAAGCACACTGGGCACAATGCCCCATCCAGAACCAGTGGAAGAAGCCATCCACTCATCCCCTCCTTGCCAGGATGAAGCACACCGGGCAAAATGCCCCCTCTAGAACCAATGGAAGAAGCCATCCACTCACCCCATCCTTCCCAAGATGAAGCTCACAGGGCACAATGCCCCCTCCAGAACCAGTGGAAGAAGCCATCCACTAGAGAGACTGTGGCCTTGCACTCCCCAGGACCAAGCAGTGGGCAACCCAGCCACTTGAGAGACTGTAGCCTTGCACTCCCCAGGACCAAGCAGTGGGCAACCCACCCACTTGAGAGACTGTGGCCTTGCACTCCCCAGGACAGCTCACAGGGCATGTTGCCCCCTCCAGGGCCAGTGATGTTGTATCATCTTCCTGTTGAGGGTTCCCCCCCATTCCCTGTCCCCCTGAGGTGCCTGTGGATTTTCGACCTGATGCCCCTGCAGTGTTCTCTCCATGTTGTTGCAGGAGTGAGGTGGGGCCTTGCCCTATGTGTTGTGGCCCTGTGGCCCACGGACATTGAGTACTGGGCAGTGTCCCTACATTTGCTAATATGTTTATGCGTTTGGATTTTGATGCACTTATTCATGATATTTTGTCATATTACACTCACTTTGTTCAAATCATTTTGTCCTTGCATTATTCCTGTGGGCTACAGGGTGAATATGTAATGTCACTGCATCTCGTTGTGTGTATGGTGTTGGGGGTGGGGGTGTTGCATGTTGAGTGTGTGTGTCACTCTATTTTTCCTCCCCCCTCCCTTGTGTGCTAGGCAGCAGTACTCAACATGGTCATCTTCACCGATGTTGGTGTTCATAATACAGCAGAAGGTAGACGAGCATGGGGAACACTAGCAGCTCGGGCTCCATGGCATTGTGATTGTTCCCTGAGTCTCCACAGTTGAGTCCTTTGACTTCTGTGCAGTGTTTCCGCCAGGGTTTTGATGTCATTGGTACCACCCCGGAAAAGGTGGCGGATAGGCCGGTCATAATAGAGTGGGCAGTACATTGTCTTCCGCCTGGCTGTTGGTGGTTACTGCTGTGGTACTTGTTGATTCTGCCCTGGTGGTCGGTGTGTTAAAGTGGCTGTCTGTCTGAGCAGTTTCCGCTGTGGTCATTATTCCATTTATGTTACTGCTGGCCTGTTGGCGGTATTACCGCCGCTTTATCACCGACCACCAGGGTTGTAATGAGGGCCTTTGCCTCTATTGACAATGTCAAGCTACGCCATATGGCCAATCCTGCACAGCAGACCTAGAGGACTCCTGGGTAGTACCCAAATTCGTCTCACTACAGACCAGGATGTACCTCTACATATTTTAAGCAGCAACACTGACACCTCTCTGAGCTTGAGGAGGGCGGAAAATGATCTTTCATTAGTACCATTAACTTCTTCTGCGACAAGTAATGTCAATAACATTGACCAATTCTACTCAAATTCAACAAAAATGGATGGTATAGTCTACTTTGAACCAGCTCTCCCCTTCCAAACACAGCTCCAGTTTGTTCATGAACTGCTTCTGGAGATTTTGCCAACGTCAATGACACTTTCACCGACTCATCTGCCTCTTCTGCAACAGAACTGCCAAGAGCACGTAAGCTGATAATTTGGCTCAATATTAACTATTTTCTTCTTCCATGGCACTATCTGTGGCTCTTATTAACTGTACTTGCCTTCCTCCTTTGGATTGGATTTGTCATCGCCTTCTTCTTACTAATGCATGGGCATTACTTTCCTGAATGCTCTACAGTTGGACTGGTGGAAGAGGTTCTAAAACCACACTTTTCCCCCCATAAGGTCCACAGAGACCTGTACCTACTGAACATTTCAGCTATATCAATTCCTGTTGGGGTTGTTTGGGATAAAGTACCATTTGAAATACATGGCCCGATGGAGGTCATCCAAATTCGATATGTATTTAAACTTTCAATGAATGATATGATAACACCCAGAGTTGTTTCTGATGATTGGGATGTAAAACAGTTGATTCTATGATGTCTGATTTAGAATATTTTACTGTATGTGAAAGTGAAGGGATTTATTCATCAGGAGAAAATTATAGAGAATACATGGGGTTATCAATCTGCCTATTTCAACACTTCAGTACACATCCTGCTTGAAACACATTTCAGAAGGCAGATGTGAAAGGTTGGAAGATAGTTACATACACAAGGTGTGGGAGCTTCCCTTTTCAGACAAGTGTTTCAGTGGCATGAAAGAGGTATTTCTTAGTGGCAGTAAATGCAAGACTTCTGTGAGCCATTCAATGGTTTGTAACCAGCTGTCCTTGCACGGGGTGTGTAACGCTTCAGCAGCGAATTTAGCTTGCTATCTAAAGGGAATTCCAGTCCCCTTGATTACACATGTGTTCCAGGTGCTCTCAAAATAGAAGCTATGTATTCCTTAATAGTGAGAGATGTTGTGGTATAGCTTATGTCGTTTTGGTCTCCCAAATTGCCACCTGTTGCAGGAATGTCCTTTTTTCTCCTACACAACAGACAAAAGTAGCATATATTTGGTCTAGTATTGCCACTTCAAATCTGTATTTTGACAAGTTGAGAAGACTCAAGGCTTTAGTGTTTCAAAAACATGTGGCGCTTACATCTGCATACAAAACCTATGCACTTCAAGTTGCGAGGTCATCTGCAGAAATACAGTTCCTTTCAAGTACAAACTTTCTGAGACACTTTGGTGAACTCGTGGGCCGAATATTTAATACATCCAGTACTACTGGGCTTGTACATTTCCTTAAGACTGTTGGTTCTGGTTTCGTTCACACCTTTTCCTCTATATTTGGCTTTATACCTTCAGTCATACACTCAATATTTTTGAGTATTTTCGAGGGATTTCCCATTACTTTAGCTGTAATAGGTGGTATCCTGCTATTGCTCTTTTTTATTCGCAATGGCTGTCCCTTTACAACAAGGAGGACTGAAAGTGCTTCCACTAGCAGAACTGCGTCGTGAACACATGATGAAGTATTTTGGAGCACCACTCCTGGAAGAACTGGGGTGCGACTGGTCTCTGTCATTCAGACAGGTTTTGTATTGTGTGCAGCCCATGTTTTGAAGCCTTTGATGCCTTCTTGAATGTTCACTAAAAGTTTGTCTTTCTACGAGGCACTTACTTTCATTGGACACTGATCTGTTCTCGCTAAGGGATCATTACCAGACATGCCTGTTGAGGGAGCATTTGCTACGGGAAGCAGTTTATGAGTTGTCCTTTGCGGATCCTACAGATCTTAACTCAAGATTGGCTACAACACAGAATCCTGCTGCCTCAGCTGGAGCTCAGGCTTTGGAACATGAGTGCTCTTTGGTTTCCTTGACAATGATTTGACAATGATTTTGACCTTACCATCTGCCGAAGTGAAACATTTTTTGGCTTCCATTGTCCTGCATGTAATTGGCGATTTTAACAATGACACTGACTTTCAAAATTGGTTCTATTGGTGCCACTGCTGATGTTTTAAATTGCCCCTTTTAAATATTTCACATATCAAGTGTCTTTTAACTTGTCATTATTGACATTCACATATACATGTTTTCAAGAATAGCTTTTTAGTTGCTTATATATTTTTAATGTTAGACTTTTACCCCCTTTAAACTGGCAAGGGCAGGGTGTTGTATAGCTATTTTAGCCATGTTTTTAGACACATTATTTTAGCAACTAGACCTGCCGTTTGTGCACTTTAGCCCAGCTACATTTTATTTGGCTTCATTTTATTATTTTTGCACAGTCCACATTTTTGGTGCTGTTTTCTTTTCTTTATCTAGTTGTTCTTTCGTCTAGGAAAGCATTGCATTTCTAGCAAGACATTATTTTCACTTTGTGCATTCCCCAAGGCTGCAGCCAGATAGAGTTGCCGTCAAAGTGGTACACTGTGTTTCCAACATTCACAGAAACATACACATCCTTAAGTGGGGACATTTTCTCAGAACATCAGCTGTTTTACAATAAAAATACTTCTTTGTCCCATAGACGTTGGAGGATGATTCCTGCCAGATGATCACGGCTGCATGCTGATTGCTGATTGCTTTTGTTAGAGCTGCTTGCTTACACTACTGGATCCCTGGCCTACATGTGGATTGTGTCTTTCAAAACAACAGGTTTTCTTGCTCAGGTATGGGGGATGATGTCTTCCCAGGGAGGAAACCTAAAATAGATGGATTAGGGCTTATCACACTGTGCTCTAACATAGCTTAGGTAGGAACCACATATATTACTCCTAGTGACAGTATGGTGGGACTTTTCCTGTGTTTCACTCTCCTTGTCACCAGTTTGCTTTTGCGTTTTTTTTATCATCCTGGTTATTATGATTCATGACATTTTATTTCAGTTGCAGCTAATTCAGTAAACCTTGTTGAACTATTCTCTGCCTCTGTTTGTCTTTGCATATGTGAGACTAAGGTAACTGAGAGAAAAGGTGAGGTCAGATTGACCACAAGTTCCCTGAGAAGTCATTTCTGTCATATGCCCGGTTTCCACAGTCATCCCTGCTCTTGGGCAGAGATGAGGTGCTGCTAGTTAGCTGTAAAATCAGATTAGGCTGACAGTTGTCACATGGTGTGGGATTGGGCTCAGTTCCTCACAATTCAGGTGATTCTGCCACCTGAATCCAGCAGCCTCATTGGGATAACGAGAGTCTACATGACAGTACTTGGCAATCACTGATAGAACATTATACCTGCTTGGAATACTCTTGTTGTACACCTCCCTGGCTCATGGACCTTCAACTCTTTGACTAGATGTCCCACCAACAGGTAGAACTTGACACAGTGATGTTGCCCCCCAGACCCTTCAACACCCCAGGGTCCTCTTCTCCCTCCCCTGGCATGTCCATGTTCAGTGACACCTTCCTCTCTCTCACTCAGCTTCATATCATATTTACGCTGTGGTAGTCAGGCAACGTTTTCTTCCAATCTTTCTAGCTACGCCAGTTGCTTATTTTTGTACTTGCTACTCTTTTTGAAGGCACAACCTTGGACACTGCACTTTATGTGTATTATTTGCGGAACACTATATAGCCCTGCAGACTTGCTTGTTTTCAGCCTAGTTCCCCACCTATAAACTACTTTTGTGATATTGAATTGTGCAGTTGGGTAAATCTTTCTTCTTGAAGCTATCAGTGTTGTATGTTGTACTTCCTCTTGCTTTATGTACACATTTTCAATGAGCAGATATCAAGCAAAAAATCTAAAAAATCATACCAACAGGGCCCGATTTATGATACAAGGAAAATTTGTTCTTTGACGTTTTCCAGAAACATGAAAACGAGCTTGTGGTGTTCTGTTGTGTTTTTAAAAGTTTCCTCAGTCCCTGGTGGAATCAGGGTACCCCTACAAAAAAGAAAAAGAAGAGAAAATACACGCTGTAATGCTGAGCAATGAAAGGAAATAAAGTGGGCAAACCAGCTCATAAAGTTTGCACAAGCTTGGCCAAGGGGCACCAATAATGTCCTGTGAGGCATGTTTTAACATATTTGTTTTGTTAGTGGTGCCACTAAGGAGGAGCAGGGGCACAACCAGTAATTAACAAATGTGTTGCAGAGGCTATAGGGGGAGTTCAGGAGCCCCCAGCATTTATTTCAAGAAAGCTCACTCTATGCCCCCCCGGATCCTAGGAGGCTGAACGTGGGGAGACTGTTCACCATTAGTTAAGCTTTCTTTTAAATGAATGCGGAGCAATAAGTAGTGTGTGTAATAAATGATCTTTTCCTTTTTCAAAAAAGGACTGACAGCACAATGATTTTTTTGAGTGTTTTTTTTGCATGCCAGCAGATGGATAATACCAGCTCACACCACACCATGAGTGGGCCTTGGACTGCCCTGCTTCACTACTGTTAGAAATTAGGGGCCAGATGTAGCAAGGCTTTTGCGCCTCGCAAACAGCGAAACGCTGTTTGTGAGGCGCAAAAGCCACATCATGATGCCCATTCCCATTTTGGTTACCGACTCGCAAAATGGGAATGTGAGTCGCAAATAGGAAGGGGTGCAGAACGCGGTCGCAAAGCAATTCGCAGTTACCACTAGTGTCACACTGGTGGTAACCCATTCGTAAAAGGGAAGGGGTCCCCGTGGGACCCCTTCCCCTTTGTGAATGGTCCTGAAAACATTTTTTCATTTCTAATGCATCTCGTTTTCCTTTAAGGAAAACGGGCTGCATTACAAAAAAAACAAAAAACTGCTTTATTTAAAAGCAGGCCACCATCCTTGTGAGTGCTGTGACTCGCAAGGGGGTCGCAAATTGTGACCCACCTCAGTAATATTAATGAGGTGGGCTTTTGCAACCCCCTTGCGACTCGCAGATGGTGTCAGGGACACCATCCTGCATCTGGCTTTGCGACTCGCAAATTGCGAGTCGCAAAGCCGGAATTTCCTACATCTGGCCCTAGGTCTCTAGTTGGCAAAGGTATGCACCCTAACCAAGTAGGGACCACTATCCTAGTCAGGGTTTGTCAGTTACACACAATAAATTAACCTGTACTCACACTCTAGAGCTTGGCACAGAACAGGCAGGCTTAACTCAGGAGGCAATATGTAAAGTATTTGTGCAACACTTTAAAACAGTAAAAAAATGAAAGCACCACACAAAAAGATACCACACCTGATTAGAAGAATTGAGCTTAATTGTATGGACAAAATAAGATCAAAATGACAAAACGTCAACAAGTAGAAGTCGAGACAGGAATTTTTAAAGAACATCTGCAAATATAGGCCCTCATTACAACATTGGCGGTAAAAGCCGCTTACCACCGTGCAGAAGACCGCCAACACACTGCTGCGGCCGCGGAATTCCGCCACAGCTATTATGACCCACATGTCGGAATCTGCCAAAATTTAGACACCCACACAAGTCCGCCACACCAAAGGTCAGTGATAAACTGGCGAAAACAAATCCTCCACCGTCACGCCAACAGAAATACGCCCACACTGTCAAGACACACGAATCCACGCGGCTGTCTTTTAACCACGGTATTCCATTGGCGGTACACACCGCCACGCTCAAAATACACACACTCTTACAAAACACAGCCACATTGGACAATTCAAAATACACACACCTGATACACATACACACACCACTCCCACACACCCATTACAATATAAAACACACACCCACATCACCCACAAACCCCCACGACAAAAAATTCCGAAAGAAGGCCAGAGAGAGACAGCACCAGCAAGAACAACAGCATAAACAGGCACACAACACCATCACCCACAGAACTTCCACGCACCTCACACAACACACCACTACATATCACCCCACATATCACCACACACTCCAACCCACACATCACCTACACCACCCCATTGCACTGCAAAGACACCCCAGGTTCTCGGAGGAGGAGCTCAGGGTCATGGTGGAGGAAATCGTCCGGGTAGAGCCACAGCTATTCGGAGCACAGGTGCAGCACACCTCAATTGCAAGGAAGATGGAGCTATGGCAAAGAATAGTGGACAGGGTCAACGCAGTGGGACAGCACCAAGAAATCGGGAGGACATCAGGAAGCGGTGGAACGACCTACGGGGGAAGGTGCGTTCCGTGGTCTCAAGACACCACTTGGCGGTTCAGAGGACTGGCGGCAGACCCCCACCTCCTCCCCCACAACTAACAACATGGGATGAGCAGGTCTTGGCGATTCTGCATCCTGAGGGCCTCGCAGGAGTAGCTGGAGGAATGGACTCTGGTAAGACAAATCTTAACTATTACAACCCCCACCCTACCTGCATGCTATCACATACCCCCACCCTCACCCTCACCCCCAGCACCCCAAATCTTCACATATGTCCCAACATCACAAACCACCCATCCCAACACCAAGCCCTGCATGCAACAACAAAGCATGGACACCCATCACTAAAGCATGCCCACTGCACATACCCATACAACCCCCTAAACCATCCTCACACAAGGTCCCACACAGGAATGCAAACACTGGGGTACACAGTCACCCACCCATTGCACACCATGACACACACAGATTTGATAACCATCCTTTTATACCCCTGCAGGACCCCTACTCAACGTCACCGGACAGGAGGGTCCACACATGTCCACACCACCAACAGAAGAGGCCCACAGTGATGACAGCACCTCTATCCAACTGGATCTAGATGACCAGCCCGGCCCATCGAGGACCTCGGGATAGTCGGTTCCCATCACACAGTCACAGGCCACTACAGAGCTTACACCCTCTGGAAACACCAGCACAGCACCCACCCAGCGGCCCATACCTCCGTCCCCAGGACACGTCAATCAGCAGTGTGTCCACCACTACAGGGAACCCAGGATAACCCACCACCCCAACAACAACAGAGACCTGGGGGCAGTGGTAGTGGGCACACGGTCCAGGGGACGGAGGCCCAGGAACACAGGGGAACTGGGACGGCTGCTGTGCGACAGGGGGCGGACAGTCCAAGGGAACCCACTCTCCACGAGGCCCTCTCCTCCATCATGGGAGCATACCACCACTCCCAGGAGACGATGGCAACGGTACTGGCCAAGTTTCAGGAGACCCAGCGCCTGCAGGAGGAACAGTATATGGGCTTCAGGGAGGAACTCAGATCCATCAGCTCCACCCTGGGCACCATCGTAGGGGTGCTGAAGGAAGTACTCAACACCAGGAGGGACGCTGTGGCACTACAAGGGGCCCCTGATACTAGCATGGACGATGAACTGCCCACCACCTCCGCTAGTGGACAGGAGGCACCGCCACAGGACCACCACACCAGCACCCCACCCCCTGCAGAGGGAGAACCACACCGCAAACGGTCCCTGAGATCCAGGACAAAGACAGAGCACGATGCCAAGACCCCGCCAAGAAATGAGACCACCCTTATTGTCATCCTACTGTCCCACTTTGTCACTCTGTTCATCCTTAAACTGCCACAGCTCCACTTCCCATGCCCATTTGGGCAATGCACCTTTGAGACTAATAGACTGGACTCTGCCATGGACATTTCTCTGCCATCACCCCTCACCATTTCACTCCCCCCTCCAATATTGAGCAATTAAATAAACACCCTTAAAGCACAAAACAATCTGGAGTCTGTCTGTGATTTAGCAATTACAGTGACAAAATGCTCTTTCAAGTTTAATGTCAACATACCTATTTCACACAGCTCTAGTCCATGAGGAATCTAAGCAGATGTCACACAGTGGGACCCACATCTGTGAAATCGTAAGGGAAAGTGACAACTCAGTGACCATAGACTGGGTGAAAAAGACACACAGTAGAGAGGTAGTAGTGTGAAAGTACATGTAGTAGGCAGGTCTGTACTGTTACCTGTGTCTCACTGGAAATATTGCTGGATCACTGACTCCCTGTTGTGCATGTCTTCTTCCTCTGCTTCCTCGTCTTCACTGTCCACAGGCTCCACAGCTGCAACAACACTGCCATCTGGACCATCCTCCTGCAGAAAAGGCATCTGTTGTTGCAAAGCCAAGTTATGAAGCATACAGCAGGCCACGATGATCTGGCACACCTTCTTTGGTGAGTAGAATAGGGATCCACCTGTCATATGGAGGCACCTGAACCTGGCCTTCAGGAGGCCGAAGGTCCGCTCGATCACCCTCCTAGTTCGCCCATGGGCCTCATTGTAGCGTTCCTCTGCCCTTGTCCTGGGATTCCTCACTGGGGTCAGTAGCCATGACAGGTTGGGGTAACCAGAGTCACCTGCAAATGGTGAGGGACAACTGTTAGACACGCACTAACCTGGAGGGATATCCCCAGACCCAGACAACCATTCCCACTGACTTGCTTCCAGGTGCTCACCTAATAGCCACACATGGTCCTCTGGAGTTGACCCATCACATAAGGGATGCTGCTATTCCGCAGGATGTAGGTGTCATGCACTGAGCCAGGGAACTTGGCATTCACATGGGAGATGTACTGGTCTGCCAAACATACCATCTGCACATTCATAGAATGATAACTCTTCCGGTTTCTGTACACCTGTTCACTCCTGTGGGGGGGTACCAAAGCCACATGTATCCCATCAATGGCACCTATGATGTTGGAGATGTGTCCCAGGCCATAGAAATACCCTTTCACTGTAGGCAAATCCTGCACCTGAGGGAAAACGATGTAGCTCCGCATGTGTTTCAGAAGGGCAGACAACACTCTGGACAATATGTTTGAAAATATAGGCTGGGACATCCCTGATGCTACGGCCACTGTTGTTTGAAATGACCCACTTGCAAGGAAATGGAGCACTGACAGCACCTGCACTTGAGGGGGGATTCCTGTGGGATGGCGGATTGCTGACATCAGGTCTGGCTCCAACTGGATACACAGTTCCTGGATTGTGGCACGGTCAAGCCTGTATGTGATAATCAAATGTCGCTCCTCCATTGTCGACAGGTCCACCAACGGTCGGTACACCGGAGGATGCCGCCATCTCCTCACATGTCCCAGCGGACGGTGCCTATGAAGGACAACAGCGAGCACAGAGTCAAACAACTCAGCGGTACGTACCCACAGTTTACAGAGAACACCAATCATACACAAAAGGTGGCCTGTATGTGTGGTGAGTCTAGGCCTAGGTATGTGTGACGCAGTTGGAAATGAAGCCATGTGGGCCCCTGAAATGGCGGCTGCCTGGCCTGTAAAGTGGGACAATGAGATGTGAGGTAACTGCGCTGGCGTTGTACACCGTTGCGGTAGGCGGTCGAAGACCGCGGCGCAATGCTGCATTGGTTAACATTGTACCCTATGGGTCCCAGGAGCCAAAGGCGATGTACGCCAGCGGTGATGGTACGCCATTTTCTATCTGTTTAATCACTCGATACCTGATCTTCGACAGGAGAGGACCTACACTGCAAGTGCTGCTGTGACCTCGGTCTGGAAGAGACAATGGCTCGAGTGTCTGGGAAAAGGGCCCCTGCCTTCACATCAGAGGAGTTGGAGAAGCTTGTGGATGGGGTCCTCCCCCAGTATACGCTACTCTACGGTCCTCCAGACAAACAGGGAAGTACACAGGGAGCATGTTGAATGGGCTATGCCTGTGTGGAGAGGGCTGGATGTAAGAAGGAAGGGGGGAGAGTGCTTCAGTGCATGAAAGACGGTGAATGCATGTGCCACATGGCAAGGGTAGGGATGGGGGCCAATCACTTTGATGGTGCAGTTGGTAATAACTTCTCTTTTTCTCCTGTACATTTCATAAAGGTCAGCGCCCACCAGAAGAAAGATATTTGGCGTGCCATCGCCATGGATGTCTGGACCCTGGGGGTCTACCACAGACGGAGCACCCACTGCCGGAAAAGATGGGAGGACATTCGCCGCTGGAGCAAGAAGACGGCGGAGGCTCAGCTGGGGATGGCCTCCCAACGTGGGAAGGGTGCCCGTCGCACCACGACCCCCCTGATGTTCAGGATCCTGGCGGTGGCCTACCCGGAGTTGGATGGGCGCTTGAGGGCATCACAGCAGCCACAAGGGGGTGAGTACACTCTCATTCTGTTGACTTTGCACGCAGTGGAGGTGTCTGGGTGGGGGAGGTGGGCTGTGTGTTTCCCTAGGCCAGGGCGAGTTCCGTAGGCAAGGCCCCTCCATAAGGCAGGCCATGTGGCACCCCAGCCCACCTCTGTAGAGTGCCAAGTACACCTAGTCATGCCCCTGTGTCATCTATGTGTGCAGATGTTGTCCATAGCCTTGTAGGCCATTTCCCAGAAATTGAACAGTGGAGCCCAAGAGCGCGGTGTAGTGCAGGGAGCTTCTGTGTCTGTTGTGTCCGACCAACAGTAGCGGTAAGGCATGCACTCAACAAGTCTTTCTTCTGTCTCCCCCCCCCTTTTTGTGGTCTCCCTGTTCTTGTGTGCATTAGCATCATCAGGCGGAAGAGCAGTGGCACCGGAGCACGAGGGAGCTGCATCCCACATGGCCCTGGAGGGCAACGCTACGGAGTCTGAATTCATCAGTGGGATGGAAGGAGAGGGGAGCTCCACGGCGGGGACAGGAGCTGACACCAGCGACACGGACTCGTCCTCTGATGGGAGCTCCCTTGTGGTGGTGGCAACATCTGTGCCCACCGCATCTACAGGTACAGCCGCCACCCCACCTCCCAGCACCACCCTCCCAGCAGCCCCTCAGCCTTTGCCCCGTGCCCGCTCACACAGGAGGGTGGGCATCACCTTCACTCCAGGCACCTCAGGCCCTGCCCCAGTCACCCCTGCTGCCCTCAGTGAGGAGGCCATTGACCTCCTCAGGTCCCTCACTGTTGGGCAGTCTACCATTTTGAATGCCATCCAGGGTGTAGAGAGGCAGTTGCAACAAAGCAATGTATTCCTGGAGGGCATTCATTCTGGTCAGGCGGCCCTTCAGCGAGCCTTTCAGACTCTGGCCCCAGCACTGATGGCAGACATAGTCCCCGTCTCTAGCCTCCCCCCTCCAACTTCCTCCACCCCGACCCAATCCCCTGTACTTCTGCCTATCCCAAGCACACCTACAGACCAACATGCACACACCTCAACACTCAAGGGGAGCTCACGCAAACATAAGCACCACACATCCCACAGGCACTCACGCAAGCATCACACACATGCAGACACACCAACATCCACTGCCTCCACTGTGTCCCCTCCTCCTCGTCTCCCTCCTCCCTCCCATTCTCATGTACACACACACCTGCATGCACTACCTCTACAGCCACTACGTCCCTCTCCAGCACACCCACCACCACACCCCGCGCACGTGCAGTCACCACCCCCACTACCATTCACACGTCCCCTGTGTCCTCTCCCAGTGTGTCTGTGACACCCCCTCCCAAGATACACAAACGCAGGCACACACCCACCCAACAGTCATCCACCTCACGACAGCCTCCAGCGCGTGCACCTTCACCCAAAGTCACCAAACGTACACCTCCTGTTACCACCATCTCTTCCTCCACTCCCAAATCCCCTCCAGCTACCCGTCCCAGTGTGTCCAAAAAACTCTTCCTGTCCAACCTTGACCTCTTTCCCACACCTCCCCCATCCCATCCGTCTCAGAGGTCCCGAACTAGCACCTCAGCCACAACATCTCTGGGCCCAGTGGTGCCTGTAGTCACCAGAATCTGGAGTGCACCGGCCACCAGGGCAGCCAGTGTGGCACAGAGCCACAGCACAGACAGTCCCCCACCTGTGAAACATCAGAAGTTGGCCAGTGCCCGGCGGGAGAGGGGGAAGACTCCAGCCACCAAAGCTGCTCCCAGGGGTCCCGTTGGGAGTGTGGAGTCAGCTGTGACACCTTTCAAGGCGGGGAAGTGCCACAAGAAACCCGGAAAGTCTGGGAAGATCAGCACAGCGGAGAAGACCGCCATCAGCCCCGCTGCCCCGGAGGGCACCGCCAGCACCAGCACAGCTGCCCAGGAGGCCACTGCCAGCACCAGCCCCGCTGGGCCATGAAGGACCGCCAGCAGAAGGCCTGCTGGGCCATGAAGGACCGCCAGCAAAAGGCCCGCTGGGCCATGAAGGACCGCCAGCCCCGCTGGGCCATGAAGGACCGCCAGCAGCTGAGTCACTGCAATGGAGAACGCCATCTCAAGTACCGCTGAACAGGGCACCGCCATCTCAAGCACCGCTGAACAGGGCACCGCCATCTCAAACACCGCTGAACAGGGCAACGCCATCTCAAGCACCGCTGAACAGGGCACCACCATCTCAAACACCGCTGAACAGGGCACCGCCATCTCAAACACCGCTGAACAGGGCACCACCATCTCAAGCACCGCTGAACAGGGCACCTCCATCTCAAGCAGCGCTAGCCCATGAGCGGCAGGGGCACTGACGCAACTGAGTCCGTCACGGGGTGAATGATGCCCTCTGGGCACCATGCCCCCTCCAGAACCAGTGGAGAGATACATCCACTACCTCTGTCCTTAACAGGATGAAGCACTCTGGGCACCATGCCCCCTCCAGAACAAGTGGAGAGATACATCCACTACCTCTGTCCTTAACAGGATGAAGCACTCTGGGCACCATGCCCCCTCCAGAACCAGTGGAGACTGTCATCCACTTGTGAGACTGTGGCTTTGCACTCCCCAGGATGGAACAGTGGGCAAGCCACCCACTGTAGAGACTTGAGAGACTGTGGGGGTCATTCTGACCTCGGCGGTAAAAGGCTCCTACCGCCGGTCAGAAGACCGCCATTCTACTGCCGCGGCCGCGGAAAGCCGCCACGGTCATTCTGACCAACAACTGCCAAGCCGCCAAAAACCCGACATCCACGGAAGGCCGCCTCATCAGCGGGCAGCGATAAACTGGAGATGACCAAACCTGCACCGCCACGCCAACACAAACACGCCCATGCCCTTACGACCCACCAATCCACGCGGCGGTCTTTCAGCTGCGGTATTCCATTGGCGGTACACACTGCTGCGGTCAAAATACACACCCAGGCTCCAAAACCCAGCCACATTGGACAATTTGAAATACACACACCTGATACACATACAAACACCACTCCCACACATCCAAGCAACTATAAAACACACCCCCACATCACCCACAAACCCCCACTAGTTGGAAATCGGAGAGAAGGCGAGAGAGAGAGAGAGAGAGAGAGAGAAAGAGAACATCAATCGAAAACCCCAACACACACAGGAACCCAACATCATCAACCACACCACATCTACGCACACATCACCACACACCACCACTCACATCACCGCAAACACCACCCCACACCTCATCCACACCACCCCATGGCACCCCAAAGACACCCCAGGTTTTCTGACCAAGAACTCCGGGTCATGGTGGGGGAAATCATAAGGGTAGAGCCCCAGCTCTTCGGCACACAGGTGCAACACACCACAATAGCCAGGAAGGCGGAGCTATGGCAGAGGATTGTCGACAGGGTCAACGCTGTGGGACAGCATCCCAGAAACCGGGAAGACATCAGAAAGCGCTGGAACGACCTACGGGGGAAGGTACGGTCGATGGTCTCCAGACACAACATCGCTGTGCAGAGGACTGGCGGCGGACCACCACCCACCCCTCCCGAATTCACAGCATGGGAGCAAGAGGTCTTCAACATCCTGCATCCTGAGGGCCTCGCTGGAGTAGGCGGAGGAATGGACTCTGGTAAGTCTAGTCTCAACTACTCCCCCCCCCAACCACCAGCATGCCAACCCACACCCCCACCCTCACCCCCAATCCCACAGCACACAGCCTCCCTGCCAATGTCTCACCAGCACAACCCACCCAACCCAAAACCAAACCCTGAATGCCAACACAAACCATGGACACCCATCACCTATGCATGACCACTGCACATACCCATCCCCCCCACAAACCACCCTCACAACTCCTGCCACAAGGGGATGCCAACACTGGGGGACAAGGGCACCCACAAATCGCACACCATGGAACACACAGAAGCAATAACCATACTCTTTCACCCCTGCAGGGCCCGAACGCCAACACACCGGCCAGGAGGGTCCAGATATGTCCATCCCACCCCCAGAACAGGCCCGCAGTGAGGACAGCAGCTCTGTCGACCTGGAACCTGATGACCAGCTCGGACCATCGGGGACCTCTGGACAGTCGGTTCCCCACACACAGACACAGGCCACAGCAGACCTAACCCCCTCTGGGAATATCAGCACCGCTCCCACCCAGCGGGCCCATGCCTCTGTCTCCAGGACAGGTCAATCAGCGGTGTGTCCGCCACTACAGGGCACCCAGGCTGACCCAACACCCCAACAACAACAGGGACCTGGGGGCAGTGGTAGCGGGCACACTGTCCAGGGGACAGAGGCCCGGGGAAACAGGGCAACTGGGAGGGCTGCAGTGTGACAGGGGGGGGAGGACAGGCCCAGGGAACCGACTCTCCAAGAGGCCCTCACCACCATCATGGGAGCATACCACCGCTCCCAGGAGACGATGACGACGGTAATGGCCAGGTTCCAGGAGATCCAGGCACAGCAGGAG
Organism: Pleurodeles waltl; assembly: GCF_031143425.1. Taxonomy (NCBI): domain Eukaryota; kingdom Metazoa; phylum Chordata; class Amphibia; order Caudata; family Salamandridae; genus Pleurodeles; species Pleurodeles waltl. The sequence goes on from NC_090439.1 coordinate 482,140,326, forward strand.
GAACGGTACATGGGGTACAGAGAGGAGCTCAGGAACATCGTCCAGGCCCTGAACCTAATAGTCACCACATTGCGGGACCATGTGGCACCCCAAAGGGCCCCTGTCCCCAGCCCGGCCAGGAACAGCCTACCACCTCCGCCGGCGCTAGCGGACAGGAGGCCCCCACATAACGACGGGCCACCAGAACCCCACCTCCTGCTGAAGATCAACCACCCGCAAGAGGAGCCTGAGATCACAAAGGAAGACAGAGTAGGATGCCAAGACCCCCGCCAGCCTAAGATCCCCCCGGATGTTATTCCACTGTCCCACATCGTCACCCTGTCCAACCTTGAACTGCCCCTGCTCCATCCTTCCACAGGCATATGGAAAATGCACCTGTGAAACTGAGAACTGGACTCTGCCATGGACATAACTCCACCCCCACCCATCACCGTTTTACTATCATGGACCTATATGTAGCACTTTAAATAAATCACTTATTGCACATAAAACACTCAGGAGTCTGCTTGTATTCTTAACAAATGTATTATGCATAACGGGTCAAAAATGTGCAGTTACTTTGTGATGACAACATACCAATGTCAATTTGCTTTACTCCATTGCCGAACAAACCAGAAGTCACGCAGTGGGTCATACAGCTCTGAAAAGCCAAGGGAAAGTCACAATTCAGTTGAAAGGAACTGGGGGGAAACACAGAAAGTAGAGATGCAGGAGGCCAGAAGGAAATGTAAAATGACGTGGGGGATTCTTACCTGGGTGCTACTGAAAATACTGTTGTATGACCGTGTCCCTGTTGTCCGTGTCGTCCCCGTCGTCTTCCTCCTCTTCACTCTCCACAGGCTCCACAGCTGCTACAACACCACCATCTGGACCATCCTCCTGCAGAAAAGGCACCTGGCGTCGCAATGCAAGATTGTGAAGCATACAGCAGGCCACGATGATCTGGCACACCTTCTTTGGTGAGTACCTGAGGGATCCCCCTGTCATATGCAGGCACCTAAACCTGGCCTTCAGGAGGCCGAAGGTCTTTTCTATGATCCTCCTAGATCGCCCATGGGCCTCATTGTACCGTTCCTCTGCCCTGGTCCGGGGATTCCTCACTGGGGTCAGTAGCCACGGCAGGTTGGGGTAACCAGAGTCACCAATTAGCCACACACGGTGTCTCTGTTGCTGTTCCATCACATATCGGATGCTGCTATTTCGCATAACATACGCGTCATGCACTGACCCAGGGAACTTGGCATTTACATGGGAGATGTACTGGACAGCCAAACAGACCACCTGGACATTCATAGAATGGTAACTTTTCCTGTTTCTGTACACCTGCTCATCGTCTTTTGGGGGTACTAAGGCCACATGGGTCCCATCAATGGCACCAATGATGTTGGGGATATGTCCAAGGGCATAGAAGTCAGCCTTCACAGTGGCCAAATCACCCTCCTCAGGGAAAATTATGTAGCTCCGCATGTTTTTCGTCAGGGCAGACAACACTCTGGACAAAATCTTAGAAAACATAGGCTGAGATATCCCTGATGACATGGCCACTGTTGTCTGAAAAGACCCACTTGCCAAGAAATGGAGGACTGACAGAACCTGCACCAGAGGGGGAATTCCTGTGCGTTGGCGGATGGGGGACATCAGTGCTGGCTCCAGCTGGGCACACAGTTCATGTATAGTGGCTCGGTCAAGTCGGTATCGAAGTATTATATGACGTTCCTCCATTGTCGACAGGTCCACCAGCGGTCGGTACACAGGAGGATTCATCCTTCTCCTCGCAAGTCCCAGCGGACGGTGCCTAGGAAGGACAACATGGAGCACAGAGTCAAACAACCCACAAGTACGTAACTACAGCTTGCACAGTACACGATTGTCAATGCATTGAATGGCTTGTATGAGTGGCAATGCAAGGCCTAGGCCTGTGTGACGCAGTAGTAATTAAGCCCTGTGGTCCCTTGTAATGGCGGCTGCCTGACCTGAGAAGTGTGACAATGGGATGTGAGGTCAATGCGCTGGCGTGACACACCGTGGCGGTAGGCGGTCGAAGACCGCGGCGCAAAGCCGCATTGGTTAACATCGAACCCTATGGGTTTCACGGGCCAATGACTAGCCGCGCCAGCGGTTGCGGAACGCACCGCGGCGGTACGCGCCGCTGCGGGCGTGACCGCCATTTTCTATCTGATTAATCACTCGAGACCTGATCATCCACAGGAGAGGACCTATACTGCAAGTGCTGCTGTGACCTCGGTCTGGGAGATACAATGGCTGCTGCGACTGGGGAAAGGGCCCCTGCCTTCACGACAGAAGAGTTGGAGAAACTTGTGGATGGGGTCCTGCCCCAGTATGCGCGACTCTACGGTCCTCCAGACCAACAGGTAAGTACACTGTGTGCACGTTGCATGGGCTATGCCTGGGTTGTGTATGGTGGATGTAAGATGGTGGGGTGGGGAGCGAATGAGGAGTGCAAGGCACGACAGATGAGAGCATGTGCCACATGGCAAGGTTGGGGAGGGGGAGCCAATCGCATCTATCATGCGGAAAATTTATGATATTTCAATTTCCACCCTGTAAATGTCAAATAGGTCAGCGCCCATCAGAAGATCGACATTTGGCGTGCCATCGCCAAGGAAGTCCGGAAACTGGGGGTCCACAACAGACGGGGCACCCACTGCCGCAAGAGGTGGGAGGACATCCGCCGCGGGACCAGGAAGACCGCCGAGTCACTGCTGGGATGGCCTCCCAACCTAGGAGGGGTGCCAGTCGTACCCTGATCCCCCTGATGTCCCGGATCCTGGCGGTGGCCTACCCCGATTTGGATGGGCGCGTGACGACATCACAGCAGACACAAGGGGGTGAGTACCAGCACATTCAGCTATCTTTACACGCAGTGGAGGCGTCTGGGTGGGGGAGGAGGGCTGTGGGTGACATTAGGCCAGGGCGCTTTCTGTAGTGTAGTCCCCTCCTTTAGGCATGGCCCTGTTCCCCCGCCCCCAACCTCTGTACGGTGCCAGGTACAGCTAGCCATGGTCCTGCATCACCCATGTGCGCATTTGTTGTCCCTAGACCTGTTGGCCCAGTCACAAGTACTCAGTAGTGTACCCCCATTGCGCGGCTTAGTGCATGAGGCTCCTGATTCTGTCCTCTCCGCCAACGGTGTTGACAATGCATGTACTCAACCTTTTATTATGTCTCCCCCCACCCTTTTTCTTTATCTTCTTGTGCATGTGTGCTTCAGCATCATCAGGCGGCACCGGAGCACGAGGGAGCTGCGACTCACAAGGCCCCGGTGGGCCATGGCACAGACACCGATGCCACCAGTGATACGGAGGGCGAGGGGAGCTTCACAACGGGGAGCCGTGGTGAAACCAGCGACACCGACACGTCCTCGGAAGGGAGCTCCCTAGCGGTGGTGGCAACATCCGTGCCCCCCGCCTCTACAGGTACAGCCGCCACCCAGCGCACCAGCTCCGCCCTCCCAGCAGCCCCTGAGCCCACGCTCCGTGCCCGCTCGCCCAAGAAGGCGGGCGTCTCCTTCGCCCCAGGCACCTCAGGCCCTGCCACTGTTACCCCTGCTGCCCTCAGTGAGGAGGTCATTGACCTCCTGAGGACCATCATTGTTGGGCAGACTACCCTTTTGAATGCCATCCAGGGGGTAGAGAGGGAGGTGCATCGTAGCGATGCATACCTGGAGGGCATTCATTCGGGTCAGTCTGCCCATCAACGATCGTTCAATTCTCTGGCCCCAGCACTGACGGCAGCCATTGTCCCTGTTTCCAGCCTCCCTCTTCTAACTGCCTCCACCCTGTGTCTGTCTCCTGTTCATCTGCCTATCCCATCCACACCATCAGACCAGCCTGCACACACCTCAACACCCAAGGGCAGCTCTTCCAGACATAAGCACCACAGATCACACAAACATTCACCCAAGCAACACCCAGATGCAGACATGCCAACAGCCACTACCACCTCTGTGTCCCCCACCTCCTCGTCTCCCTCCTCCCTCCCTGTGACGTCGCCACTCACACCTGCATGCACACCACCAACAGCCAGTACACCCATCACCAGCACACCCTCCATTACAGTCCGCACACGTGCAGTCACCACCCCCACTGCCGTTTACACGTCCCCTGTGTCCTCTCCCACTGTGTCTGTCACCCCCTCTTCCAAGACACACAAACGCAGGCAGCCACCCACCCAACAGCCAACCACCTCACGACAGCCTCCAGTCCATGCACCTTCACCCAAGGACAGCACACCTGACTCTCCTACAACCACCTCCTCTTCCTCCACTCCCATAACCACTGCACCTACCTTTTACCTTGGTCCTAAAAAGTGTTACCTTTCCAATCTTGACCTCTTTCCCTCACCTGACCCACCCCCTCCATCTGCTAAGAGTCCCAAGAGCACCTCAGCCACCACCAGCCCGGGTTCACGTGTCAGCGTAGTCCATGGATTTTGGAGTCCCCCCTTTGCCAGCAGTGAGACATCGGTCAGCAGCAAGGGGACAGCCAGCCCCCCCCTGGAAAGAGGACCCCGAAAGTGAGGGGCCGCCACGGGAGGAGTACCACGGCTGCCCCCAAGGACCAAAGTTCGGACACTTCACCTGCCACAACATCCAGGGGAGGCAAGGCCCAGAGAGCCACAGCGAAGGAGGGCAAGGGCAGCAGGGCGGAGAAGTCAGGCAGCAGGAGCGCGGACCAGGAGGGCCCCACAAGCCCCATCCCGGCTGTGAGGGAGGACACCCAAGGGCTCAGGACACCGTCACCTGCCTCCACCTACCTCCAGCAACTGCACGGTCGGAGGGCGACTGAGCAGGGAGTCCTGCCCAGGTCAGACTCCCTGGAATTACAGGCCAAACACCGATGAAGAGGGCCCCGCCGTGCAGGAAGGCACCGCTGAAGAGGGCCCGCCGTCCTGAAAGGCACCGCTGAAGAGGGCCCCGCCATCCTGAAAGGCTCCGCTGAAGAGGGCCCCGCCGTGCAGGAAGGCACCGCTGAAGAGGGCCCCGCCGTCCTGAAAGGCACCGCTGAAGAGGGCCCCGCCGTGCAGGAAGGCACCGCTGAAGAGGGCCCCACTGTGCAGGAAGGCACCGCTGAAGAGGGCCCTGCCGTGCAGGAAGGCACCGCTGAAGAGGGCCCCGCCGTGCAGGAAGGCACCGCTGAAGAGGGCCCCGCCGTCCAGAAAGGCACCGCTGAAGAGGGCCCCGCCGTGCAGGAAGGCACCGCTCAAGAGGGCCCCGCCGTGCAGGAAGGCACCGCTGAAGAGGGCCCTACCGTCCTGAAAGGCACCACTGAAGAGGGCCCCGCCAAGACAGGCCCCGCTCCGCTGGGCCCCGCCGTCTCAAGCACCGTTCCGCTGGGCCCTTCATCTCAAGCACCGCTCCGCTGGGCCCCGCCGTCTCAAGCACCGCTCCGCTGGGCCCTTCATCTCAAGCACCGCTCCGCTGGGCCCCGCCGTCTCAAGCACCGCTCCGCTGGGCCCTTCCTGTCAAGCACCGCTCCGCTGGGCCCTTCATCTCAGGCACCGCTCCGCTGGGCCCTTCATCTCAAGCACCGCTCCGCTGGGCCCTGCCGTCTCAAGCACCGCTCCGCTGGGCCCTTCCTGTCAAGCACCGCTCCGCTGGGCCCTTCATCTCAGGCCCCGCTCCGCTGGGCCCCGCCGTCTCAAGCACCGCTCCGCTGGGCCCTTCATCTCAAGCACCGCTCCGCTGGGCCCCGCCGTCTCAAGCACCGCTCCGCTGGGCCCTTCCTGACAAGCACCGCTCCGCTGGGCCCCGCCGTCTCAAGCACCGCTCCGCTGGGCCCTTCCTGTCAAGCACCGCTCTGCTGGGCCCTTCCTGTCAAGTACCGCTCCGCTGGGCCCTTCATCTCAGGCACAGCTCCACTGGGCCCCGCCGTCTCAAGCACCGCTCCGCTGGGCCCTTCCTGTCAAGCACCGCTCCGCTGGGCCCTTCATCTCAGGCCCCGCTCCGCTGGGCCCCGCCGTCTCAAGCACTGCTCCGCTGGGCCCTTCATCTCAAGCACCGCTCCGCTGGGCACCGCCGTCTCAAGCACCGCTCCGCTGGGCCCTTCCTGTCAAGCACCGCTCCGCTGGGCCCCACCGTCTCAAGCACCGCTCCGCTGGGCCCTTCCTGTCAAGCACCGCTCCGCTGGGCCCCGCCGTCTCAAGCACCGCTCCGCTGGGCCCTTCCTGTAAAGCACCGCTCCGCTGGGCCCCACCGTCTCAAGCACTGCTCCGCTGGGCCCTTCATCTCAGGCACCGCTCCGCTGGGCCCCGCCGTCTCAAGCACCGCTCCGCTGGGCCCTTCATCTCAGGCACCGCTCCGCTGGGCCCCGCCGTCTCAAGCACCGCTCCGCTGGGCCCTTCCTGTCAAGCACCGCTCCGCTGGGCCCCGCTGTCTCATGCACCGCTGGGCCAATGACTGTGCCGGTTCTGTGTCGTGCTAATGTTCACGCTGCACTCGGGCCACCCTGCCTCCTCCATTGCCTGTGGAGACTGTTATCCACTTGATGGACTGTGACTTTGCACTCCCCAGGATATGACAGTGGGCAAGCCACCCACTGTAGAGACTTGAGAGACTGTGGCTTTGCACTCCCCAGGATATGACAGTGGGCAAGCCACCCACTGTAGAGACTTGAGAGACTGTGGCTTTGCACTACCCAGGATTGGACGGTGGGCATGGTGGCCCCTTCTTGGATCTGGCGCTGTGGACTCATGTGGCTGTGGTGCCCCCCCTTCCCTTCCCCCTTCCCCCTGAGGTGCCTGTAGTTTTGTCATGTGATGCCCCTGCAGTGTTCTCTCCAACGGACTCAGGTCTCCTTTGTGGGCTTTGCCCATGTGTTGATACACTTCGGCCCACGGACATTTGCAATTTCTGTGACTGTGCGGGACTTTCTGCCTCTATTTCTCGGTCACGCAATGTTTACATTAGATAATATTTCCATCATTTTCCTATTTTGCCATGTCTTCAATGAACCTATTTTGTACATAAATGTTGTTTCTCACTTGAATCATATCTTTTCGTTATTCCGGGGGGTTTGGGTGGGGTAACTTTGACTTGGTGCTCTGCATTGGTGTGTAGATAGTTGGGGGGTGGGTGTGATGTGTATGTGTGTGCCCGTAACCCTTCCTCCTCCCCCCCTCCCCTGTGTCGTAGGTGCGGTACTCACCGTTGTCGTCTGCGCCGGAGTTCGTACTCGTGGTAGATGAGCAGGTAGACGAGAGCGGGTAGGATGTGTAATTCGGGCTCCATGCTGTCCTCCGTCCTCGTGGAGTGTATAGAGGTGAGCGTTTTCCCGTTCGTAGTCTGTTTCCGCCGTGTTTTTATCGGCGGGGCTCCCGCCCCGGATGAGGTGGCAGATTGGTGAGTTGTGATAGGGTGGGCGGTACTTTGTCTGCCGCCTGCCTGTTGGCGGTGACCGCCGCGCTGTTTGTCTGTCCCGCCGTGGCGGTCGGAGTGGTAAAGTGGCGGGCTGTGTTGGCGGTTCCCGCCAGGGTCAGAATTCCATTTTTTGAACCGCCAGCCTGTTGGCGGGTTGGCCGCCGCTTTATCACCGACCGCCAGGGTCAGAATGACCCCCAGTGGCTTTGCACTCCCCAGGATGGAACAGTGGGCAACCCACCCACTGTATAGACTTGTGAGACTGTGGCTTTGCACTCCCCAGGATGGAACAGTGGGCAAGCCACCCACTGTATAGACTTGTGAGACTGTGGCTTTGCACTCCACAGGATTGAACAGTGGGCAAACCACCCACTGTATAGTCTTGTGAGACTGTGGCTTTGCACTCCCCAGGATGGAACAGTGGGCAAGCCACCCACTGTGTAGTCTTGTGAGACTGTGGCTTTGCACTCCCCAGGATGGAACAGTGGGCAACCCACCCATTGTAGAGACTTGAGAGACTGTGGCTTTGCACTCCCCAGGATGTAACAGTGGGCATGTGGCCCCCTTGTGGATTTGGCGTCGTGCACTCAAGCGGCTGAGGGCACCGCCATCTCAAGCACCGCTGAACAGGGCACTGCCATCTCAAGCACCGCTGAACAGGGCACCGCCATCTCAAGCACCGCTGAACAGGGCACCGCCATCTCAAACACCGCTGAACAGGGCACCGCCATCTCAAGCACCGCTGAACAGGGCACCGCCATTTCAAACACCGCTGAACAGGACACCGCCATCTCAAGCACCGCTGAACAGGGCACTGCCATCTCAAGCACCGCTAGCCCATGAGTGGCAGGGGCACTGACGCAACTGAGTCCGTCACGGGGTGAATGATGCACTCTGGGCACCATGCCCCCTCCAGAACTAGTGGAGAGATACATCCACTACCTCTGTCCTTAACAGGATGAAGCACTCTGGGCACCATGCCCCCTCCAGAACAAGTGGAGAGATACATCCACTACCTCTGTCCTTAACAGGATGAAGCACTCTGGGCACCATGCCCCCTCCAGAACCAGTGGAGACTGTCATCCACTTGTGAGACTGTGGCTTTGCACTCCCCAGGATTGAACAGTGGACAAACCACCCACTGTAGAGACTTGTGAGACTGTGGCTTTGCACTCCCCAGGATGGAACAGTGGGCAAGCCACCCACTGTAGAGACTTGAGAGACTGTGGCTTTGCACTCCCCAGGATGGAACAGTGGGCACCCCACCCACTGTATAGACTTGTGAGACTGTGGCTTTGCACTCCCCAGGATGGAACAGTGGGCAAGCCACTCACTGTATAGACTTGTGAGACCGTGGCTTTGCACTCCCCAGGATTGAACAGTGGGCAAACCACCCACTGTATAGAATTGTGAGACTGTGGCTTTGCACTCCCCAGGATGGAACAGTGGGCAAGCCACCCACTGTATAGACTTGTGATACTGTGGCTTTGCACTCCCCAGGATGGAACAGTGGGCAACCCACCCACTGTAGAGACTTGAGAGACTGTGGCTTTGCACTCCCCAGGATGTAACAGTGGGCATGTGGCCCCCTCGTGGATTTGGCGTCGTGCAATCAAGCGGCTGAGGTGCCCCCACTTTCCCTCCCCCTGAGGTGCCTGTTTTATTGGTATCTGATGCCCCTGCAGTGTTCTCTCCGTCATGGTTGGGGATCTTGTGTAGGCCTCGCCCATACCGTGTGGTCCCAGTGTTCCACTGACTTTCTTAGTGCACTACCTGGACTACTATGCTTGGTATATATTTTGTACATGGTGTATATATATATATATTTCTGCCTACTTGTTTTTAATATATTACAATGGTTACACTCATTTTCTATTGTCTTTGCATTCTTCCGGGTGGTTTGGGGGGGTGTAACTGTGATGTATTGATATGCATTAGTGTGTGTGTTGTAGTGGGTGAGGGTGGGGGGTGTTGCGTGTGGCATGTCCCTGTTTTTTGCCTCCTCCCTCCCCTGTGTCGTAGGTGCAGTACTCACCGTGGTCTTTGCCGCCGGCGTTCGTGCTCCTGGTAGAGGAGCAGGAAGTCTATTGCAGGTAGAATTTGGAGTTCTGGGTCCATGGTGTCCTCGTTCCTCATCGGGTGTGTAGAGGTCAGTGTTTTCCCTTCGAAATTCCTGTTTCCGCCGTGTTTTTACCTGCGGTGAATCCGCCCCAGAAAAGGTGGCGGATTGGCCTGTCATAATAGTGTGGGCGGTACATTGTCTCCCGCCTGTCTGTTGGCGGTGACCACTGCGCTGTTTGTTTGTACCGCTGTGGCGGTCGGAGTGTTAAAGTAGCTGTCTTTGTTGGCGGTTTCCGCCACGGTCGTAATTGCAATTTTTTTACCGCTGGCCTGTTGGCGGTCTTACCGCCGCTTTAACACCGACCGCCAGGGTTGTAATGACCACCATAGTTCTTAAAAGCATAAAGCACCACCCGGGCTATCTAGTTGCACTAAACCATGTGAAATCTGAATAGTCAGGCCAACTGTGATGGAGCGCGGGTCATATACAGGGACCAACATGGTCCCACTGCAACTAGTACCATGGATCTGGGTTGCGTTGGTGTTGAGGGAGGATGCGAGGGGCAGCTGAGTCCATGCATCGTCGTCGATCCTGGTGATGCATTGCTGCCTAACCCCTTTGGTGTAGGTGATGCATTGTCAGGGGCCGCACAGCTGGTGATGCGGTTTCCTGAAGCTGCAATGCATGAGCATCAAAATCTATCAGTTCTCAATGGGTCAATGACGGCGATGCATGAATTTTACAATTGCAGCACTTCATACCCAATTCCAAGGGACCAGGACTGGAGTGACACCACAGGGCAAAATGTACAGCAAGCAAAGTCAAGGTGCTGTTGCAGGATGAAGTGAAGTCTTTGATGTCCCTGAGACGTCAGAACAGGAGGCAAGACAGCTAGCCCTTGGAGTCACTTTGGTTCTGGGGATGTAGAGATGTAGGTCCAGTCCTTCTAGCTCACAGGCAAGGAGGGCAGCAGGGCAGACACAGGAGAGCATGAGTCCAGCAGAGTACAGCAGGTTCTAGAAGAGTCACAGTCCTTTCAGTAGCACAACAGTCCTTCTTCCTGACATAATTTCCTCAGGTCCAGAGGTGCACTGAAGTGGTGGTGTCTTTGGTCCAGTACAGTTTTTTTAAACATGTTTTTATTAAGCATATTTGAGCAGGTACAACATGAAAGTCCTGTAATTACAATTCAAGATCATGACATAATCATTGAAATCAAAACAGTAATGCAACACTAATACTGAGTTATAATACACTTCTTATATAAAGTCATACTATTTGAATAGTTCACAGAGATGTATTAATTCATTAAGCTTTAGATTTTGATGCACATCTGAGTCAGAGATGAGGATGAAGAGGTCTTCCCACACACAGAATGATACTTCCTAATGGCCCTGTTTCTCTGTGCATACAAACGTTCTCTAGCTTACATATTTTCTTTACAAATTTGGCCACCTCAAATACTACAAAAAAGTAAGATTAAAAGTTCTGAACTCCGCTTGCAGGATATGGTTCGCACTGAGAACGAATTTGGGAATTCCCTGCTATAGTGAGTTGGCCCCAATTTGGGACTCCCCCGGTACACCGTTATGCTTACAGGATGCTTTAGCTCATCCACTAATAGATGGAGGAATTTTACGATGGGGACAAATAGTTACTAGTGGCTCTGTGATCTCATGGGAGTACTTTTCTGGTGTGATAAATGCTAAATTGTCTAGATTTAAATACATACAAATTAAATCTTGGGTACAAGGAGAGCCCGAGGCTGGGCTTGTCATGGATTGGGAAAGTGATATCATAGGCACCCAGAGGCTAAAGAAAGAAGTCCTAAGATGGTAGTGGGTACTAGTACAGACTGAGGATGCCTCTCTCCCACTACCTGTAGAGGGGTGGAAATCTGGCTTTCTGACATTTGACCTTTTCCACCTCTGGCAAACATCTTTTACGACACTTTGGTCCGTGGTGAAACCTGCCTCCTTGAGGAGGAATCATTTGTTCACCTTGTATAGGGCCTATTGGACTCCTAGAAGGTTTGCTAAAATAGGTTTTCAAAAGAGGAGTGATTGCTCGAAGTGTGGATTAGAGGGTGCAGATGACATGCATTTTTGGTGGTGGTGTCCGAGAATTAAAAAATTTCAGGAAAATGTGGGTCAGACGATTTGATCCATTATAAACGGTCGAGCTGAAATTAGTTTACCAATGATTATATTTGGACTATATGAGCGTTTGGGGGGAAATATGCATGATAAATTGACGAAAACCTTGGCACATCTTTTTTCTATTTAATTTTGATAGCATGGCGGGAAATATGTTCCAAGTGGATATCCAGTCCCCCCTCAGATATTCAATGGTTATTGTCAGTAAAGAAAGTTTCTGACCTCAACTGTAATAAAGGCCAGACCAAACGTCAGAAAATGTGGGAACCTTTTTTTGACTTTTTATAGAATCAATTCTCCTGAAGAGATAGGTACGGGATCACTTTTTTTTTTCTAGCTGATCATCGCAAGAGTCCAATGATTAATTTGACACAACTGAAAAAACTGAGAAGTGGAGGGGAGATGCCACCCGTATCTCTTCACTTTATGTTGATGGAGGTAGCGTCTCAGGTGTCCGTTCTAAGGGCTGGGACCTGACAAGGGCAGAGACATGGCAAGACCTCTCCTGACTTTTGTTGTAACATGAGGACTCAATAGAAAAAAAAAGTTCTTCACCTTGAAGTGATCCCATTTTTTTACCCCAGAGATCATATGATAGAGGTTGTGGGTTCTTCCATTGTAGTAAAATCAGGGATTTCGCTATCAATGTTGCTATAAAAAAATACAGTTTTGCGTAACTAGACAGCCCAGGATGATTAGATATGCCAAAAAGTGCCTCCATTGGTTCTGATGTTAATGTTTCCTGTAGGATCAAACTAATCGATTGAAAAATGTGGTCCCAAAAGTTGGTCACTAGAGGACAGAAATAGCAGACATGAAGCCAATCTCCAACCTCGCAATTGTACTGGAAGCAGTTCCCTGGAATGAATGGTACCATCTTATTAAGTTGCGCAGAGGTATAATAAAGCATCCACTTCATATAAAATGAAATTCTTTTTAAATTTGTGCCTCTTAAAGCTTTAGAGGAATATCTATTGTAGTGTTTCCAAGTCTGGAGATCGATTGCACAAGACTTGCTGCTGCTATTCTGCTTGGCACAGGAGGAAGAACTTTAGTTGACAATTTGTCTAATAGGATACTGTACCAATTACCAACCCCTGCCTCTTTCTGCACCCACATAACCTGTGTAATTCTAAAGGATAGTGATTCCACTGTATACTGACCTGTAGAGCCTAGTGATTGAATGAAGTGATGTATTTGAAAATAAGAAAGAATAGATATCCTGGGATAGCTGGATTGCTAATTCTAAATTGTGCCCATGTTATGACACTATCCCCAGATTGGAAATCCTGAATTTTTCCCAACTCCAGATTTTCCCAGTAGCTTAGAGCTTTACAAGTGAGGGGGAGTCCAAATGCAACCGCTTTTCATAAAGAGCTGAGGTCCAGTACTTATACCCAGTTGTGCCTTTGACGTGGGAGAGACTTCAAGGAGAGGCCTATGAAGGGCACAAAGTCCCTTTCATTCCTGTCATGACTCCAGACTCACTGCAGGGGGTATGCAGTACTTTATGTGGGGACAGGCACAGACCATTCAGCTGCAAGTGTCTGCTCCTTGCTCTCATTCTCCACAGGATGACTCATCAGGATGTTAATTGCCCATCAGGATGTGGATGGCCCATCAGGCACACCTAAACTCCCCTTGCGTATGACTGTCTAGACCGACTGCACAAAACCCAGCTGTCACCCACCCCCTGTATCCAGAGACAGACAAAGCAACTAGACTTTTGAAAAGGGTCACATCTCTTCACATTAGGAAATTATGCTTATAAAATGTAATAAGGCAATCCCAATGTTAATCTATGGTAGAGATTGACCCTGCAGAAGTGAAAAATGAACTTAAGAGTTGTTTTCTACCTAGAGATGTGAAACTTAAAAGTACATGTCCAACTTTTTACATACCTTAGGAATGACATATGTATTAAAAAGGAAGGTTTGGGCCTGGCCGACATAGCAATTCAAAACTGCACAAAACAGGCTCTGCAATGGCAGGCATGAGTTATGTTTAAAGAACAACTGAAGTGGTTGGCACAATCAGTACCCCAGGCCCACCAGTAGCATGTAATCTTCAGGCCCTGGGCACTGGTAATGCACTTTAGTAGGGACTTATAAGTAAATTAAATATGGAAATTGTAGATAAGCCAATGTTACCATGTTTTAGGCAGAGAGCACATGCACTTTAGCACTGGTTAGCAGTGGTGCAGTGCCCAGAGTCCTAAAACAACAAAAACGAGGTTAGGATGTCAGTGGACAAAGAATTAGGGGAGACCACGCCAAGAATGTCAGGTCTAACAGTTATAGCTACTCTGAGAGAATCAAGTGCTACAATGAGGTACTTGGTTCCTAGCAAGGAGACAATTGTAGACCTATTACTTCTGAAGAACTAATAAGCCAGGGCCTCATTGACGAGGCCCTATAGGCACACTACACCAGTGGAGCATAATTTTTTTTAATGCTCTGGTGGTGCAGTGTGCCAGCCCATATTGACAAGGCTATGCAAAGCCACCTTGGTTCCAAGTGCATGTGTACAGTTTATGCATAAATATTTGGAGCAGGGCAAAGTCCCATTAAAGAAAGTACTGTGTGCTGAAACCAATAGTCATTCAGTGACCAATAACTAAATATGTGCTTTTTAGTAACAAATGTAAGAAGGAGACAAAAACATATATATACTTTTGCAGGAAAACAGGATTCATGTAGTCAAAAGTAATTGCTGAAGTGATCGGCAGGTAACAACTCAAGGAAGTCCTCAGACACAATAGTGCAAATTCCTTTAAAAAACTCTATTCCTTCTAAAAACCTTCCAGGGTTTGAAATATACGGAGCCAGCATAGTTTTTGTTTATTAAAAAAACACGAAGGACACGATCAGCAGCTCTTGGCAAAAGCAAGAAGCCATTCCCGCTGCTGCAACGAGAAACGCAGGGCAGGGGGACATCTGCCGAGGCTTTTATTTCAGAGTATGACATGATTTCAGGATATTTGAGTACGATTTTTCCCCCAAGAATCCATTTATATGTGTATGTTGAGGCTTTGGATTTTGCAGTTTTAAAATCCAGTATACACTGCAATGGAACTTTTACAGAAGCGTTCAAAAGTACCCAGCTTCCAGGTTAATAAATGTAAAACTTAAATGATTCTAGTTTCTACAAGAAATGCAGTCTAGTATCGAGGGGTTCATCTCTGGGAATGGATGGGATTTTGTAAATTGTAATGTGAACCTTCAGTGATGAAATGATGTGACAGTTAGGAGTGTGGAGACATTTATCTTTGACACTTGTCGTCATTAGGTATTTCAAACACTTAAGAAATTACATACTGTCTTTTGAGCAAGTAAAGAGAGTTGTATGGGCAGAACACGTCGCAGTCATTGGAAGGTATTTATTTATTTAGATCATCCCGCTCTCTTTAAATAAGTTATAAATTGTTGTTTTTCTTGAGGTGCCTTTTACACACTCCATCCAATTGGATATTGAAATCAATGTGATAGAATCCCAGAATGTCTTGTATCATGGTACCAGAACAGGGAAACAAGTTGGCATGTATAGGCAGGATAAACTACTGAATTTAAAACTATATATGTCCCATTTGTGGATCTGCAGTTAGAATGATATATAGTAAGTTGCCTCTAATTGGCTGTCTATGAAATGTTCGGAATTTATAGTAGTGAATATACACTTTGAGTTCCTGGCAGATCTTTCTAGGAACAAATGCTTATTTTAAGAACGTCCACCGTTTCCAGATATATCTATTCTTTAAGGAAAACTGATTATATGGTTGCTACCAATAACCGGAAGGTGCATGCAGGAGATTTATTTGATTTTTTAGAATTTAAATATATTTGTTGTTTAATTCATTTCTTACTACGAGTGCTGCTATCTAACCGTATTTATTGCGCCCTTTATTCTAGATCGTATTTCGTCTCTAAGCATTTTCATACATTATTAAGTAGCACCCGCAATATGCAGCACTGGTAGTTGTATCAATAAAGGCACTTATGAGTACGTCATCTATTCTTACCAGAATATGATCTGCATCTGGGACACTGTATTTGTTCGGGTTGGGAATGCTAATTAAGTATGCAGATCAGCCAATTACAAAGATGGCATTGCTAGGAGACATAGGTAAGTTATAAGAAGAAAAAATGAGTGTGTTTTTATCAGTTCGCAGTTTACTAATGCTTAATGCATAGAAATGAAAGAAGGAAGAGGACCCTTTCTTGATACAATTGAGTTAATACCTGGAGCTGTTTGCTCTGTATACATTTTTGTATTTCACCTGAACTAATGAACAAGAACTTCTTGGTAATATGGGGTTCACCAGTGATTATATTCCGATGTTGGAAGCAAATGAGGAACATCTTGATTAAGTATTTTGTGCTGTGGAGATGCAGTTCACAGTTTGGTTTATTTAAGCTTACGGGATACATTATTTGAATACACAAGCCCAAAGGGTCTGATGTCTTCACAGAACCTAGGCAACTCCAGGTTCAGTGCAAGTCAAGCCGTAAGAGCAATCCCGAATTCCTTCCTAAATCAAAACACATTCAGTAGTACCCCATGTTTGAGAATGAGAGTTTTGACTTTGATCAATTACATTGATGGTGTCTGAGGGGGGAGAAAGAGTGTGTGCTTGGCTGAGTCTTGGAGGTTAATCAGGGTGGTCCATTTGTAGAAGGTGAGGTGAATGCCCACCAAGGCCCAGATTCTGAAAGGTGCCATTCAGTGTAGTGCAGCAGCCAAAACTTCTGCGCTGCATGAGAAGGAGAGAGCAGGAGAGAAATGGCACTGTCCTCCCCTCTCCCGAGAGAGGGCCCTGATTTCAGCTTCCGTGTGCCACTCACACACCCTAGCCCCATAGTGCTAGGGTGCGTGTGTGAGTCTAGCAGAGGTTTTATAAAGGAAGGGTAAAAAATACTATGCCTAGACAAGTGGAAATGCTTGTCCTACTTGTATGTGTGCTGTACAGTGCAGCACACATGCAAATTAAAAAAAGCATGGAGAAATAAAAACATTTCTCTGTTTAACATCTGGTTTTCAGCAGTGTTCATTTTTGGAGCTAAACCCTTTCCACTGATGTTTCAGAACAGGGTTTAGTGCCAAAAAGCATGGATGGTAGCACAGGTACGCCCATGTACCACCCATGCAAGACCCCCTTGACGGAAAGTAATGCAAAGCAGCATTTTGTGCTGCTTTGTGTTACTTTGCCACACAAACCAATGCAAAAATACAATTAACAATGGTTTGTTGTTAGAAATGGGGTCTTTGGTTGGCAGTCAAGTTACCCCCTATCCAAGCAAGGACCCTCACTCTAGTCAGGGTAAGTCACACACAATCCAAATTATCCTGTGCCCACCCTCTGGTAGCTTGACACTGACCAGTCAGGCTTAACTTAGAAGGCAATGTGTAAAGTATTTGTGCAAGAAATCATGCAATAACACAGTAGAACACTATAAAACATACACCACACAGTGTTTAGAAAAATATATAATATTTATCTGATAAGATGCAGGTCGAAACGATTAAAATGCAATGAGTATTTTGGAATATCACTACAAAATTTATAAAGTGTTTTTAGTCTCTCAAAAGCAATACATTTCTCTTGCAAGCACAAAGTACCTGGTTTGCGTTCAAAATCTCTGCAAAGAACTGCAGAGGAGGAGATACGTGGAAAACAGGGAGGTGTGCATCGATTACTTGGGCCGCATGTGTCGTTAATTTTACACGCAGGGAAGGTTTTGCATCAATTTCCGGCGCTTGGTCCTGGATCCTCTTCGGGTTGAGGGTTTTTCCGACGTCTCGGGGATGATGCGTTGAAATCTGGCGCTCGCAGGAGGAAGTCACAGGGTCTGCGTCGCTTCAGTGGGTGTTGCATGGAATTTCTAACGCACAAGAAGCACTCCGTCAATTCCTCTCTGGAAGTCGGGCTGCATCATTCCGGCTCGGCTGTGTGTCGATCCAGTGGGCCGTGCGCCGAA
Organism: Pleurodeles waltl; assembly: GCF_031143425.1. Taxonomy (NCBI): domain Eukaryota; kingdom Metazoa; phylum Chordata; class Amphibia; order Caudata; family Salamandridae; genus Pleurodeles; species Pleurodeles waltl. Next base: position 482,157,897 of record NC_090439.1, read on the forward strand.
TTTCTGGTCAGTACGCTGGCGCTGCGTCGATCTTCTCATTACGAAGTGGCTGTGTGTCATTTCTGGCAGGCTGTGCATCGAGTTTCACCGCACAGGGAGTTCTTCTTGCAGAGATGAAGTCTTTTTGGTCCTGAGACTTCAGGGAACAGGAGGCAAGCTCTATCCAAGCCCTTAGAGAGCACTTTTCAGCACAGCCAGAGAGCAGCAAGGCAGCAGGGCAATAGCAAGGCAGCAGTCCTTCACAGAAATCAGTGAGGTGTGTCCTTTGGGCAGCCAGGCAGTTCTTATTGGCAGGTTTCAGGTTCTCTTCTCCAGGAAGTGTTTGTGACAAGAGTTTCTTGTCAAGAAGTGTTTGAGTTGGTAGGGTCAGAGACCCTGCTTAAATACCCAAATGTGCCTTTGAAGTAGGGGAGACTTCAAAGAGTGGCTTCAAAGCACACAAGGCCCCCTTTCAGTTCCACCCTGTCTGCCAGGGTCCCAGTAGAGGGTGTGGCAGTCCTTTGTGTGACTGCAGACTACTGTCCTTTGACAAGTGTCAGGCCCTCCACCCTCCGAGGAAGACCCATTCAAAATGCAGATGTGTGCAAGTGTGACTGAGCATCCTGTGTTTGGGGTTGTCTGAGTAAATGCACAAGGCAGCTGTCAACTAAACCTAGCCAGACATGGATTGGAAGGCACAGAAGGATTTCAGTGTAGAGAAATGTTCACTTTCTAAAAGTAGCATGTCTAAAATAGTAATATAAAATCAAACTTCACCATTAAGCAGGATTTTGTATCACCATTCTGGCCATACCAAATATGCCAGGCTACTCCTTTCAGATCAGGATCTACCACTCAAACAGTATATGAGGGTAGCCCTTATGCTATCCTTTGAAAGGAGCAGGCCTCACAGCAGTGTAAAAAAACGAATTTAGGAGTTTTACACTACAAGGACATATAGAACACACATGTTCATGTCCTGCCTTTTACCTACATAGCACCCTGCCCTATTGGCTACCTAGAGCCTACCTTAAGGATGACTTATATGTAGAAAAAGGGGAGTTTAAGGCTTGGCAAATACTTTAAAATGCCAAGTCGAAGTGGCAGTGAAACTGCACACACAGGCATTGCAAAGCCAGGCCTGAGACATGGTTAGGGGTTACTTATGTGGGTGGCACAACCAGTGCTGCAGTCGACTAGTAGCATTTAATTTACAGGCCCTGGGCACATGTATTGCACTTGACTAGGGACTTACAAGTAAATTAAATAGTCCAATTGGGTATGAGCCAATGTCACCATGTTTTGAGGAGAGAGCATATGCACTTTAGCACTGATTAGCAGTGGTAAAGTCCTAAAGCCAGCAAAAATGAGGTCAGAAAAAGAGAAGAAGGAAGGCAAAAAGTTTGGGGGTGACCATGAAAAAAGGCAATTTCCAACATTTGTGAATACCAAAAAAAGGTTTAGCATCGGTTTAGTGTTACAAAAGTAATGACGATAAACCTTTGAGAATCTGGGCCAAATGTAATTTTTGATTGACACTGATTCTACTCGCTCTACTGTTACAACTGCAGAGGTCCCAGGCCTACCCCTCTGGGGAAAGAAGATCCAAGTTGTAGGTGTTACAAATAAACAACTAACCCTGTGTCACAGATAGACGCTGTTAAAAATAGGCTCATTCGAACACCACCAATCCAAAATGATTCAAGTCCCGGAAACCTGCTAAGAAGGGATCTTTTTTACACGTTAAATTGCACTATTTACTGTACACAGATGGTGTCGAGTTCACATGATGATGATTTTTAATTCAAAATGGTCAGACAAGGGACAGCGGGAGGGCTGTTCCCTATGAGAACTGTAGAGGATGTATTCCTGATGTAAGAGATAGTGTGAAATCTGAAGTATGGAATTTCTCAGGGAAAGCCATCTGGTTCATTAAAAGTGTAGAACCTGTTTGAATAATGATTAAACCTTATGCTGAGCATCTAAGAATGTCACCATACGATCTCTCACCCGAGACAGTGGCTGAAATTACCCAGTGATAAAGTAAATGACATGACAAGGGATTTTGAAAGAGATAATGGGAAGCCTGTATAATTCACCAATTAAAGGTTTGCAGAAGCTGAATGGCAAGTATAGATTTGTACAGGATTTGAGAAAGATTAATAATATTATTGTTCCATGTTGTCCCATGGCACAGAATTCAGCTATAACATTAATTCAGATGCCCTGTGATGCCGAGTGGTTCACAGTGGTCGATTTGTGTCAGACATTTTTCTATATCCCTTCGTATGAGGAAAGCCAATTTCCTTTCTCAATTTGGTTTCAGAAAAAAGTCCTGGCTGTGAGCCGAGTTACAGAGAGATATACAGAGAGCCCTTCGATTTTCAGTCAGATTTTAAAGAAAAATCATGAGTCTTTAAAATTGCCTTGTAATTCTGTTCTTGTTCAATACAGTGACAATTTGTTGGTGGTGTCAAGTACACAAGAAGCTGTAAACAGGATATGTTTGCCTTGTTAAATCATTTGGTTAAGAGTGCCCTCGAACAAATTGCAGTACTGTCAAAAAGAGGCCCTGTACCTAGGACATCACTTTGAGAATGGAGCAAGGAAGCTGCCACATTAGAGAATTACTGGTATCCTGAAAATGATTCTGCCTAACACTCAACAGGAAGTTAGAACATTTATGGGAATGGTGGGCTAATGTAGAGAGTGGATACCCATTTTTTCCCTAATGGGTAACCCTTTACTGAGGCTGATGCACAAAGATGTGCCTGAATCACTTCCATGGGATAGCAAATGCTTGAAAGCATTTTTAGAGCTGAGAGAAAGTCTCTGTCATGCCCTGAGACTGGAAATAGCTGATTACAGTACAATGTTAACTCTGCTTTGCACTGAGAGGGAGAACTACACTCCCTCAGTGCTTGCTCAGTTGCATAGAAACTCTCAGACATGTAGCCGATTTCTCAACTACCTTTGACCCTGTAGCGGCAGGACTGCCTGGCTGCCTTAAAGCAGTCACAGCGGTTGGTGTCAGTATTGAGAGATGTGAGAATATAGTCATTGAACATCCTCTCACAGTGATGGTCCCACGCTCCATGGAAATTTTGCTTACTCACATGAAGACTCAATTCTTGAATAGTAGGATGCTGACGGAGTATAAGTAATTAATTCTGGCTGCCGAAAATGTTACTGTGAAAAGATGCCAGACCATTAATCCATCTACAATGTAACCATTGCCTGAAAATTAAGTTAATGGGGAGGAGGTTGAGCATGACTGGCCGAACGGCACATGTTTGTGCACCAACTGAAGACTTTATATTAAGGATGAACCCCTTGATGAGCCTGACTTTTTAATTGTTGTTAATGTCTCATGCTTAAGGGACTATATGGGGAATCTAAGAACAGCTTATGGTGTCTGCACAGTTCAAGAAGTTGTGGAAGCCCCATAGCTTTGTGGTGTTACCTCTGTCCAAGTAGCAGAACTGGTCACTCGTACAACAGCTTGTTGTCTTTCAGACCAATTCAGGGTGACAATATTTACTGGCAGTCAATATGGATTTGGTGTGATTCATTACTTCAGGCTGTTGTTGTCACAGAGGGGATTCATGACTTCATCCTGGTCACCTATCCGGAGTGGAGAATATGTGATGCACTTATTAGAGGCTTTACAGTTGCCACAAGTAGTTGTTGTGGTTAAATGTGTAGCCCACAGAAGTGGGAATGATTATGTAACCTCTGGCAACTGTTATGCCAATGAGGTTGCTTGGTATTGTGCCTCAGTAGCATGCACATTTAACTGGGAGTGGACAAGAAATCTGATAAGGACACCAACTTTGCTAAGCTGTTGTCTGTGGCTAATACGTGGGAGGAAGTCAGGAGATTTCAGGAGGAAGTATCAGAAGCTGAATAACAAGGATGGGTTATGGCAGGCTGTATCAATAATGTGAATGAGATGTGGGTCTCAGCTGATGTATTGCCTAGTGACTAGATAGTTTCATAGTCCTGCATACATAAGGAGCGATTCCATGGTTAGTTTGTTCAGATTGCGGATTTAGAGTCATGGCTGAGGCCAAATTTGTGTGACTTGCTTACTAATGAATGTAGGGAGAAGAACACCAGTAACTATAAGTCACATAGGCAGATCAGGAAGACGCTTTAACAGAATGAAGTTGGACTTCATCTAGATTTCCAATTGTAATGGACTGAGATATGTCCTGGTCATAGTGTGCATTTTCTCTCGATGTGTGAAAGCCTACCCAACAAGGAGAAATGACAGTCTTACTTTAGCCAAACTGCTGTCATGAGAACTCATACCATGCTTCAGATTTCTGGTTTCTCTGGAATCAGACTGAAGGACTCATTTTAATGAGATCCCTAGAATTTTGTGTGTGGTACTGCAAGTGGAACAAAAATTGCACTGTAGCTAAAGAACATAAGCTTCTGCAATTGTGAAACGGATTAAGGGTACAGTAAAGTCTTGCTTAGCCAAAGTGTGTGTGTCCACTTCCTTAAAATGGCCAGATGCTTTGCTTTTGGTGTTGATGAGTCTTCGAACTACCCGTGACAGAAGAATATGATAGTCATCCTATGAACTACTCAAGGGACATGCCATGAGACTGTCTGCTGTGCCTGCAAACACACTTGTAAATGTTACAGATGGCATGATTCTTGACTACTGCAAAGGGCTGCCTGGTGCAGTACTTTCTGTCTCTCACCAGGTTGTAGTTGCTACTGCCATGCCACATCAAGAGCAATGCCACAACCTTAGTCCTGGAAACTGGGTTCGGGTGAAGAAGCTTGTTCAGTAATCATGCATGCATTGCGCCACTTTGTAACCCTTTGCGCTACATTATGCCTGTGCCAAGCATCAAGTATGCAAAGGGGTGTTCCCCCGTTAGGGGGTGGGGTGAAAAATGGTGCAAAGTAATCTAAGAGATTTCTTTGTGTCATTTTTTTGGGCACTTTTAATGCCTGTTTTCAATGGCCTTGGCAGAATTATTTTTACGCTAATCCAGAAAAGCTCAGAACTAGTTCCCTAACTACCGCCTTAGATACAGCGCACACATTGTGGCGTTTCTTTGGGTCCTACGGGGTGCCAGAAAAGTGACACTGCACTGGGTGCAGAGCCAATTTTGTTAAATCAGGCCCTCAGTCTGTAAAAGAAAGGAAAGCTGACATTTTATATAAGAGGTTGTACGGAGTTACAGCGCAGGAATTTGCCACCCAATTTTTTAAACACATGCACTTACCACACATTTGCCTTTACCATGCATACCTTTACCCCACAGTTAAATATAAATAAAGGAAGTGAATATATATATATATATATATATATATATATATATATATTACTTAGTGTCAGTCGCCATTAGATAGTTGTAGTTAGGACCTAGTTTCTATAGAAAAAGCATTTTTTGACTTGCCTATATCTTTAGCGCCGGTTAATGAATCTTCACAAAATCGTCCAAATAAATTCAATGCTCACTTCCACTGCTGTCTGGAAAGTTTTGGGGTAATTCATCAAGCGGGCTGAAATAAAGTGGGGGAGGCAAAACAAAATTTCCCCATGCATTTTTCCATAGGGACTTCAAACATGACTACAGCTGGAACTGCTGGTCGGAATTGCACCAAATTTGGTAGAAGCGTAGCTCTAGTTCCAGAAAGAACTCTGGGGCATATTTTTACTCTGTTCACGCTGGATTTGCGGCATTCATTTTGTTTCACACAAATCCGGTGAAAACTTAACTCCATATTTATATTTTGGCGCTAGACATGTCTAGCGCCAACATTTTGGAGTTCATGTCAATCTGTGCCTGTGGAAAAATACCTTGTGTCAATGAGATGTAATGTAGGTGTTCCCAGACAAAAAATGACTCAAAGGCCCTAGGGCCAGATGTACTAAGCTTTTTGCACATCGCAAACAGCAAATTTAGCTGTTTGCGACGTGCAAAAAGCACATTGCGATGCCCAAACCCCGTTTTGCGATTCAGTAACCTGGTTACCGGATCACAAAACGGGATTGTGAGTCGCAATTAGGAAGGGGTGTTCACTTCCCAATTGCGAGTCGCAGCACGATGTTGTATTGTTTTGTGACCGCGAACGCGGTCGCAAAACAATCGCAGTTAGCACCCATTTCAAATGGGTGCTAACCCATTCGCAAAAGGGAAGAGATCCCCATGGGACCCCATCCCATTTGTGAATGGCATTAAAAATCTTTGGTAGGTTTCCCTAGGTGCTGGCTGATCTAGAGGCCAAAATCTACAGGTAGGCACTTTGCAAAAAACACCTCTGTTTTCTTTCATAAAATGTAATGTGTCCACGTTGCGTTTTGGGGCATTTCCTGTCGCGGGCGCTAGGCCTACCCACACAAGTGAGGTAGCATTTGTATCGGGAGACTTGGGGGAATGCTGGGTGGAAGGACATTTGTGGCTCCTCTCCGATTCTAGAACTTTCTGTCACCAAAATGTGAGGAAAATGTGTTTTTTAGCCAAATTTTGAGGTTTGCAAAGGATTCTGGGTAACAGAACCTGGTCAGAGCCCCACAAGTCACCCCATCTTGGATTCCCCTAGGTCTCTAGTTTTTAAAAATGCACAGGTTTGGCAGGTTTCCCTAGGTGCCGGCTGAGCTAGAGGCCAAAATCTACAGGTAGGCACTTTTCAAAAAACACCTCTGTTTTCTTTCAAAAAATGTGATGTGTCCACGTTGCGTTTTGGGGCATTTCCTGTCGCGGGCGCCAGGCCTACCCACACAAGCGAGGTACCATTTGTATCGGGAGACTTGGGGGAATGATGGGTGGAAGGAAATTTGTGGGTCCTCTCCGATTCTAGAACTTTCTGTCACGAAAATGTGAGGAAAATGTGTTTTTTAGCCAAATGTTGAGGTTTGCAAAGGATTCTGGGTAACAGAACCTGGTCAGAGCCCCACAAGTCACCCCATCTTGGATTCCCCTAGGTCTCTAGTTTTTAAAAATGCACAGGTTTGGTAGGTTTCCCTAGGTGCCGGCTGAGCTAGAGGCCATAATCTACAGGTAGTCACTTTGCAAAAAACACCTCTGTTTTCTTTCAAAAAATGTGATGTGTCCACGTTGCGTTTTGGGGCATTTCCTGTCGCGGGCGCTAGGCTTACCCACACAAGTGAGGTATCATTTTTATCAGGAGACTTGGGGGAATGCTGGGTGGAAGGAAATTTGTGGCTCCACTCCGATTCCAGAACTTTCTGTCACCAAAATGAGAGGAAAACGTGTTTTTTTAGCCAAATATTGAGGTTTGCAAAGGATTCTGGGTAACAGAACCTGGTCAGAGCCCCACAAGTCACCCCATCTTGGATTCCCCTAGGCCTCTAGTTTTCAAAACTGCACAGGTTTGGTAGGTTTCCCTAGGTGCCGGCTGAGCTATAGGCCAAAATCTACAGGTAAGCACTTTGCAAAAAACACCTCTGTTTTCTTTTAAAAAATGTGATGTGTCCACGTTGTGTTTTGGGGCATTTCCTGTCGCGGGCGCTAGGCCTACCCACACAAGTGAGGTATCATTTGTATCGGGAGACTTGGGGGAAAGCTGGGAGGAAGGAAATTTGTGGCTCCTCTCTGATTCTAGAACTTTCTGTCACCAAAATGTGAGGAAAATGTGTTTTTTTAGCCACATTTTGAGGTTTGCAAAGGATTATGGGTAACAGAACCTGGTCAGAGCCCCACAAGTCACCCCTTCTTGGATTCCCCTAGGTCTCTAGTTTTCAAAAATGCACAGGTTTGGTAGGTTTCCCTAGGTGCCGGCTGAGCTAGAGGCCAAAATCCACAGGTAGGCACTTTGCAAGAAACACCTCTGTTTTCTTTCAAAAAATGTGATGTGTCCACGTTGCGTTTTGGGGCATTTCCTGTCGCGGACGCTAGGCTTACCCACACAAGTGAGGTATCATTTTTATCAGGAGACTTGGGGGAATGGTGGGTGGAAGGAAATTTGTGGCTCCACCCCGATTCCAGAACTTTCTGTCACCAAAATTTGAGGAATCGTTTTTTTTTAGCCAAATTTTGAGGTTTGCAAAGGATTCTGGGTAACAGAACCTGGTCAGAGCCCCACAAGTCACCCCATCTTGGATTCCCCTAGGTCTCTAGTTTTTCAAAAAATGCACAGGTTTGGTAGGTTTCCCTAGGTGCCGGGTGAGCTAGAGGCCAAAATCTACAGGTAGGCACTTTGCAAAAAACACCTCTGTTTTCTTTAAAAAAATGTGATGTGTCCACGTTGCGTTTTGGGGCATTTCCTGTCGTGGGCGCTAGGCCTACCCACACAAGTGAGGTATCATTTGTATCGGGAGACTTGAGGGAATGCTGGGTGGAAGGACATTTGTGGCTCCTCTCCGATTCTAGAACTTTCAGTCACCAAAATGTGAGGAAAACGTGTTTTTTTAGCCAAATTTTGAGGTTTGCGAAGGATTCTGGGTAACAGAACCTGGTCAGAGCCCCACAAGTCACCCCATCTTGTTTAAAAAAACAAAGGTTACAGGGATGTTATAGTTAGTTTCTGAATTTTCTCACACAAAACCATAGAAATTCAACAGTTATAGTTTACAGTCATTTCAAGCAATTATACTTGTGCCCTAAGGTAACTATAACTGATGCCTCTGCCAGGCAGTTTTTTCTTCAATAATTTGACTGCTAAGATTTCATTTATATTTTTTATGATGTTATAGAAGTTGGCATGAGTGCTGTAATGTCTGGAGTAATTAGCAGTGCATGGGCAGGGTACAATGATTTAGAGTTATCTTAGATCGCAAGTTATAGTTACTGAAATAACTCTAACTATAACGTGCGTCAGATTTCTTGTTTCTCTGGAGTCAGACCGAGGGTCTCATTTTAATGAGAGTCCAAGAATGCTCTGTGTGGCACTTAAAGTGGAAATACAATTACATTGTAGCTACAGACCAGAAGCTTTGGGACAATAAAGTCTTGCTTTGCCAAAGTATGTGTGTCCACTTCTTTAAAATGGACAGATACCTTGGCTTTGGTGTTGATGAGTCTCCAAAGTACTCCTGACAGATTAATAGGATTGTTGATACATTGGCGGCACCAACATACACAGTTTTTCTTCAATAATTTGTCTGCTAATGTTTCATTTATATTTTCTATGACATTATAGAAATTGTCTTTAGTGCTGTAATATCTGGGGTAATTAGCAGTGCACAGTGAGGTCATAATTTATTTTTACCTTAGGGCGCGAGTTATAGTCACTTAAATCAACACTACTATAACTGCTAAATTTCCATGTTTTTTTGCAAGTAAATTCAGACCCTAACTCTAACAGCCCTGTATTCTTTTTTTAAAAAGTGATTTTCAGTTTTTTTATTCAATTTCCTAACTGTAACATGCCTGTAATCTTGGCTTTTTTCAGTGAATTACTATGTTTTTTTAATGTAAAGTAAGTTAAAATACTATACTTTAACCCAACCACTGCCGTGCAAGGTGGGGGTTGGCCACAGGCCCTGTGCCCCCCCCCCCCCTATAATTGCCTAATCCTGCACCATGCACAGCCTTTGGCTGTGCGCAATGGGGGTTAGCCTCAGAGCTTGACCTGCAGCGAGGCCCAGCAGCCAACCCCTTATAACCACCAATTATGGGCTGGAAGAGAGAGAGAGAAAGAGAGAGAGAGAGAGAGACAGAAAGTGAGAGGTTGAGAGACAGAGAGAGAATTAGAGAAAGAGATTGAGAGGGAAATAGAGAGAGAGCGAAAGATGGAGAGAGAGAGGTTTTTTAGGCTTTGATGTGAGATATACTTAGAATGAGATATTTCCAGACAAAATAAAAAATCAAATGTATTTGTCAAATAACAAGAGTGAGATCACCTTTATATGAACCTTAAATATTTGAAGTTGGAAAGAAATTAAAGGAGGGAAATGACCACTGACACATCAAAACTGGAACTCTCAACCCTTGGTGTAGGGGTCTAAAACCTTAATTACCATGGCACAGGTGACTCTTCGATGTGCAGTTTCAACACATAACTATGACATTCAAATCACTTCCTCTCTTTCTCTCTTCCATCCCATAATGGGATGGAAGAGCGAGAGAGAGAGAAGGTAACGGGCCTGCAGGGAGAGCCTAAAGGCCCACACAGCCCTTTCTGGCTCCCCATTTCCTGCGGGAGCCTCATTTCTCCTGCAAGCAGGGAGCTGCTTTACATAGCAGGTTCCTGCTTGTGGGAGCAATCTGTTCATCTGTTTCCCTGCACGCATATTTGCATGCAGAGAAACAGATGAAAGCTTCTTCTTCTGCAAACAAGAGCTGTTTGACAGCCCCCACTTGCAGAAAGTGGAGTTATGTTTGCTTTTGCTTGGTGGGAGCTGTTAGCTCCCACCAAGCAAAAGCAAACAGCTACCTCCCAAGGGTAGGTAACTAGGGAGGTAGCAGGTGCTGGCCCTGGGGGGTCGTGGTCCCCAGGGAGATCTGTGGCTCCAAGGGGTGCCGGTCACTCCCCAATGTTTATTTTGACCCTGGGGAGATGTTGGGCCTTGGAGTTGGGAGTCAGCGATGGACCCACTTCATTTGTTTATTTTAACCCTTGGGACATTGCGGTCCCCAGGGGGGACCACGTGGGCACCCCCACTTCTAATAAAGTATAGATGAGCCGAGGAGGTAGTGGTCCCTGGGTCTGCACAGGAGCAGCGCAGGTCCTACGCATTCATTCACTACATTTTGCCCTGGGGAGCAAGACCCCCACATTTTTTTTATATCTTAACCCTGAAGAGGTGGTGGTCCCTGGGGCTACCATAAATCCTATGAGGGGAGCCTCTTTTGCCTCCCTCCTATTTTCAGCCCCCAATGCCCCGGGACCTGGCCCACCCAGGGCAAAGTAAAGGAAAAGTATTTTTTTTAAATCTCAGAAAAATCCACAAATCCATTTGCAGATTTTTTTGAGATTTTTTCCCTACCCTGGCCTCTTTTCTTAGTTTTATCTTTTTTTGTGGAACTCGGCTGAAGCCAAGTCCCAAAATGACTGCCAACAAAAAACACTCTTCCTATGGAAACTAGATCCTAACTATAACTACCTACTGGCGACTGCCAGTAGATAATATATATACATATACACACACATATATATATGAATACATCTAAGAATTTATATATATATATATATATATACAATCTATAAATAAGTGTATAAAGCTATATATATATATATATATATATATATATATATATATGTAATAACTGAAAAAAACAAAGGTAACAGGGTCATTATAAATAGGTTCTGAATTTACACATACAAAATCATAGAAATTCAGCAGTTATAGTTAGAGTTCTTTCAAGTAACTAAAACTCATACCCTAAGATGAGTAAAAGTCTTGCCCTTGCCATGCACAGTTGTCTAATCAATACTTTTATTGCAAATGTTGCAGTGAGAGTATGAAATATTGCATAAAACAGTGATCAATGATATAAGATGTGGATTAATTAGCTGTGCATGGCAAATTACTTTAAAGAACTGTAACTATAACTGCAAAATTTCTATGGTTTTGTATGAGAAAATTCAGAACTTAACTATATCGGCCCTGTAACCTTTGATTTTTTTCAGTGAATTTCTATGTTTTTTGTAATGTATAGTACTTTTAATTGCTATACTTGAATCCAACCACCGCTGCGCAAGGCCTTCGGCCCTGCGCGGCAGCATTTGCCCACAGGGTTGCACTGAAGCCAAGTAACAACTACAGTTTTGTCCCAGGGTGCCAGGGTGGGCACCCTGTAACATAGCAGGAGCCGGCCCTGGGGGGTGGCAATCCCCAGGACCATCAAAGGCTCCAGGAAGGGGCAGTGCATCCCCCCTCCAAAAGGTTCCCGAGGTGTGGGAGTCCCATAGCGACCCCCTTAAATTTTTTTACACTTTGCTCCACGGGTTGGTGGTCCCTGGGTCACGCGGGGGCTGCAGGCTCCCCACATATTATAAATTAGGCAGCCCTAGGGAGGTGGCAGTCCCCAGGGCTGTGGGGTGGCCACGGGCCCCCGCATATGATAGAATGGAAGACCCGGGGGTGGTGGTCCCCAGGAAGCTGGGGAGCCAGGGCCCCCCACATATATAAAAAAATGAAAGCTCCTGGGAGGTGGTGGTTCCCTGAGCTATGGAGGGGCTAGGAGCCCCCCACACAATAATTCTAATGCCTCCTCGACCTGGCCAACCCAGGGGTCTATAAAAAAAACAAGCGGAAGAGCCCAGGCTTGTTTTAAAAAAAAATGTTTTTGCCAATAATTCGGGAATCTCACAAACTTGCGGCAAACAAATACTTAAAAAAATGTTTTGGGCTCTCGGGGATCCTTCTGGATGCTAATGGGTCAGGTTGTCCCTACCCTGGCCCCTTTTATTTTATTTTTACTTTTTTTCAGGGACTCGGCTCAAGCCAAGTCCCAAGATGGCTGCCAACACTTCCTGGTTTAAAGTGTTGGCAGCCAATCAGAGCTGTGCATCTCCCTGCACAAGCTCGTCTTTGTTCACAAATACTTTGCTGCCAGAAATTTACAAATTTGAATTTCCCTGAATTTTTCAAAAACTAATGAGCGGCTTTACTCCAAATAAGTGAAAGCGTAATCTGCGTACCGACAACTAGCTGTCTGCCAAATTTGGTGTAATTCCATCCAGTGATTCAGCATGTGGTCATGTCTAAAGAATCCTATGGAAATTGACATGGGAAACACAATGTTTTTTGGAGCCCCCTTTTCACAGATCACCCTTTCGATGCGCAACAAGAATCACTGCAACACTTTTTTTGGAAAATTTTGTAAAGTCAAAAAACGCTTTTTCTATGGAAACCTAGTTCGAACTATAACTACCTACTGGCAAACACCAGTAGGTAATATATATATATATATATATATATATATATATATATATATATATATATATATATATATATATATATGTATCCCACGTCATAGTTAGGACGTAGTTTCCAATGAAAAAATGTTTTTTGACTTGGCTATATCTTGGGGCCAGGCAAGCAGCAGGAACAAAGATAATAGGGCTGAAAGCAGGAAGAGAAGAAAACAATGTGAAGGAGCAAAAGGCAAGCAGCAGGCACAAACAAAATGGGGCTAAGAGAGAGATGAAAGCAGTGAGAAGGTGCAAAAGGCAAGCAGCAGCCATGCACAAAATTGGGCTGATAGAGAGGAAAAAGCAGTGAGAAGGAGGCAAAGGCAAGCAGCAGGCACACACAAAATGGGGTTGAGAGCGAGGAGGAAACAATGAGAAGAAACTAAAAACAAGCAGCAGGCATGCACAAAACAGGGTTGAGAGCAAGGAGGAAGCAGTGAGAAGGAGCAAAAGACAAACAGCAGGCATACACAAAACAGTGCTGAAGCAAGGAGAAACCAGTGAGAAGGAAGCAAAGGCAAGCAGCAGGCACCCAAACAGGGCTGAGAAGGATGAGAAACCAGTGAGAAGGAGGGAAAGGCAAGCAGCAGGCATGCACAAAACAGGGCTGGAAGGGAGGAGAAAGCAGTGAGAAGGAGTGAAAGTCAATCAGTAAAGATGCTCAAAACAGGGCAGAGAGCTAAGAAAGAACAATGAGAAGGAGCAAGAGGCAAGTAGCAGGCATGCACAACACTGGGCTCAGAGTGAGGGGAAAGCAGTGCGAAGGAGGCAAAGGCAAGCGGCAGGCAGCGAAAAACAGGGCTGAGAGCAAGAAGAAAGCAGTGAGAAGGAAGGAAAGTACGGAAGAAGGTGTGCAAAAACAGAGGGAGAGAAAGGAGAAAGCAGTGAGAAAGAGAAAAAGGCAAGCAGCAGGCATAAAAAAACAGGATGAGAGCAAGAAGAAAACAGTGAGAAGGAGGGACAGACAGGGAGCAGGTGTGCAAAAAAACAGAGGTGGGGAAAAAGTGAGAAAGAGTGCAAGAGTGAGAAGGGCAAGCAACAGGCATCAAAAACCAGGATGCAAGCAAGAAGAGAGCAGTGAGAAGAAGAGAAAGTCAAGGAGTGGAGGTGCACAAAATGGGGCTGAGAATAAGAAGAAAGCAGTGAGAAGGTGAGAAGGAGGGAAAGGCATGCTGCAGGCATGCTCAAAATGGGGCTGAGAGCAAGGAGAAAACAGTGAGAAGGAGTGAAAGGCATAATTCAAGATGGAGGGAAAGTTGAGGAGCATGGATGCACAAAATAGAGCTGAGAGCAATGAGAACGCAGTGAGAATGAGTGAAAGGCATATTTCAGGCATGCACATACAGGGACTGAGAACAAGATGAAGGCAGTGAGAAGGTGGAAAAGGCAAGAAGCAGGCACACACAAGACAGAGTTGATAGCAATGACAAAGCAATGAGCAGGAGCGAAAGGCAAGCTGAAGGCATGCATAAAACAGGGCTTAGAGTAAAGAGAAAGCAGTGAGAAGGACAAAATGCAACCCGCATGCAGCAAAAACACAGATGAGAGCAAGAAGAAAGCGGTCAGAAGGAAGGTAAGTCAAGGAGCAGAGATGCACAAAATGGGGCTGAGAGCAAGGAGAAAGCTTTGAGAATGGAGAAAAGACAAGCTGCAGGCATGCAAAAAATGTAGCTGGGAGCAAGGAAAAATCAAGAAGGAGGAAATGGCAAACTGCAGCCATGTACAAAATGGGGCTGGGAGCAAGGACAAAGCGGTAGAAAGGCAAGCAGCGGGCCTGCACAAAACAGGACTGAGAGGAAGCAGAAAACAGTGAAATGAAGGAAATGGCAAGCAGCAGGCATGCAACAAACAGTGCTGAGAGGAAGAAGAAAACTGCGAGAGACTAGCAAAAGTAAAGCTGGAGGCACACAAAATGAGGTATAGAGCAAGGAGAAAGCAGTGAGAATGGGAGACTGGAAAGCAGCAGGCATGTACAATATGGAGCTGAGGGCCAGGAGAATACAGTGAGAAGGAGGGAAAGGCAAGCAGTAGGCATGAACAAAACAGGGCTGAGAGCATGGGGAAAACAGTGGAAAGACAGAAAGGCAAGCAGCAGGCAGCACATACCTGAGTTGAAAGCAAGGGAAAAGCAGTGAGAAGGAGGGAAAGTCAAGGAGCGGGCACACAAAAAAATGAGGGGAAGCAAGGAGAAAGCAGTGAGAATGAGAGAAAGGCAAGCGACAGGCAGCAGGAAACAGGACTGAAAGCAAGAGGGAAACAGTGAGAAGGAGGGAAAATCAAGGTGTAGGGACACACAAAACAGGACTGAGAGACAGGAGAAAGCAGTGAGAAGGAAGGAAAGACAAGCAGCAGGCGCACACACAATGGGGCTGTTTGCAAGGAGAAAGCAGTGAGAGCAAGGTAAAGGCAAGCAGCAGGAATGCACATAATGGGGCTGAGAATGATGTGAAAGCAGTGATAAGGAGGGAAAGGCAAGCTGCAGGTATGCATAAAATGGGACAGAGAGCAAGGAGATAGCAGTAAGGAGTGATAAGCAAGAAGAGGCATACTGAAAAAGTGAATGAGAGGAATCAGAATGCAGTGAGAAGAAGAGAAAGGCAAGCAGCAGGCCAGCACAAAACACGGCTGAAAGCATGTAGAATGCAGTGAGAAGGAGGGAAAGGCAAGCAGCAGGGATGCACAAAACAGACCTGAGAGCAAAGGAGGAAGAAGTGAGAAGGAGGGAAGGAGAAGCAGCAGGCACACACAAAACGGGGCTGAGAGCAAAGAGAAAGAAGGAGGGAGAGACAAGCAGGGGGCACCAAAAAATGGGACTGAGAGCAAGGAGAAAGCAATGAGAAGATGGGTAAGTAAAGCATCAGTCATTCATAAAATTGGGGTGAGAGTAAGGAGAAAGCATTGAGTAGGAGTGAACAGCGAGCTGGTGGCATGCATAAAATTGGGCTGGGAGCAAGGAGAGAGCAGTGAGAAGGAGCAAAAGGCAAGAAGCAAACACACATAAAACAGGGTTGAGAGCAATGAATAGGCAGGAGGAGGAGGCAAAGGCAAGCAACAGGCATGCACAATACAGGACTGAGAGCATGAAGAAAGAAGTGACAAGGAGGGAAAGTCAAGGAGCAGGCATGGAAAGAAGCGGGGTAGGGGACAAGGAGAAAGAAGTCAGAATGAGACAAAGGCAAGCAACAGGCAGCACAAACAGGACTGAGAGCATGAAGAAAGCAGTGAGAAGAAGGAAAGTCAAGGAGCAAGGATGCAAAAACAGAGCTAAGAGCAAGTAGGGAAGGGCTAGCAGCAGGCACACACAAAACAGGGCTGAGAACAAAAAGAAAGCAGAGAGAAGGAGGGAAAGGTAATCCGCAGACATGCACAAAATGTGGCTGAGAGCAAGGAGAGAGCAGTGACAAAAAAGGAAAGTCAAGGAGCAGGCATGGAAGGAACCTGGGTAGGGAGCAAGGAGAAAGCAGTAAGAAGGAGTGAAAGGCAAGCAGCAGGCTTGCACAAAATGGGGTTGACAGCAAGAAGAGAGAAGTGAGAAAGAGAGGAAGTCAAGGCATAGGCATGCAAAAAACTGGGAGGAGCAAGGAGAAAGCAGTGAGCACAAGAGAAAGAGAAGCAACAGGCAGCACAAAATGGGTCCGAGAGCAATAAGAAAGCAGTAAAAAGGAGAGAAAGCCAAGGAAAAGGGGCACACAAAACAAAGCTGTGATCAAGGAAAAAGCAGTGAGAAGGGAGCAAAGGCAAGCAGTAGGCATGAATAAAACTGGGCTGAGAGCGAGAAGAAAGCAGTGAGAAGAAGGGAAAAGGAACAGGGATGCACAAAACAGGGCTGAGAGCAAGGAGAAAGTAGTGAGAAGCAGGTAAAAGCAAGCATCAGGCATGCACAAAACTGGACTGAGAGCAAGGAGAAAGTAGTGAGAAGGAGGGAAATCAAGCAGCTGGCAAACATAAAACAAGGCTGAGAGCAAGGAGAAAGCATAAGAAGGAGGGAAAGGCAAGCAGCAATCATGCACAAAACAGGGATGATAGCAAGGAGAAAGCAGTAAGAAAGAGGGAAAGGCAAGCAGCAGGCACACACAAAACAGGTCTGAGTGCAAGGAAAAAGCAGCGAGAAGGAGCAAACACAGGCAGTGGGCAGCACAATATGAGCCTAAGAGCAAGGAGAAAACCGTGAGAAGGAGGGAAAGTCATGGAGCAGGCAAGCAAAAAACAGAGGGTTGGAAGGAAGGAGAAACAGGGAGGAAAGAGAAAGAGGCAAGCAGAAGGCAGCACAAAACAGGACTGAGAGCAAAAAGAAAGCAGTGATAAGAAGGGAAAGGCAAGCAGCAGGCACACACAAAATGGGAATGAGAGCAAGGAGAAAGCAGTGAGAACGAGCGAAATGCAAGCAGCAGGCACACACAAAATGGGGCTGAGGGGAAGGAGAATGCAGTCAGAAGTAGGAAAAGGCAAGCAGCAGGCATGCACAAAACAGGGCTGAGAGCAAGGAGAAAGCAGTGAGAAGAAGGGAAAGGCAAGCAGAAGGCACCACCAAACCGGGGCTGAAAGAAAGGAGAAAGCAGTGTGAAGGGGCAAAGGCAGGCAGCAGGCATGCACAAAACGGGACTTATAGCACGGAAGAAGCAGTGAGAAGGAGGCAAAGGCAAGCAGGAGGCACACGCAAACAAGGCTGAGAGCAAGGAGATATCAGTGAAAATAAGAGAAAGGCAAGGACCAGGGAGCACAAAACGGGGTTAAAGCAAGAAGAAAGCAGTGAGTAGTGAAAGGTTAGGAGAGGAGATGCACAAAACGGGGCTGAGAGGAAGGAGAAAGCAGTGAGTAGTGAAAGGCAAGCAGCAGTCAGCACAAAAGGAGGCTGAGAGCAAGGAGAAAGCAGTGAGAAGAGGGGAGAGTCATGGAGCATAATGCTGAGGGGGGAAGCAAGGAGAAAGCAGTGAGAAACAAGAGAGGGGTAAGCAACAGGCAACACAAAGCGTGGCTGAGAACAAGAAGAAATCAGTGAGAAGGAGGGAAAGGCAAGCAGCATGCATGCTCAAACAGTGCTACAAGCAAACAGAAAGCAGTGAGAAGGAGGGAAGCCAAGCAGAAGGTACCCACAAAGCAGGGCTGAAAGCAAAGAGAAAGCAGTGAACTCAAGGGAAAGCCAAGCAGCAGGGAAGCACAAAACAGGGTATGAGAGCAAGATAAAAGCAGATAGCGAAAGCAAAATGCTAGCAAAAGGCACTCACAGCATCCCTGTTTTTGTGCGCCTTCATACTTTTCACTTGAAGGCTGTGCGCGGCATGAGGTTGGATGCAGACATGGGGGTTTGATTCATTTGGGGGGTTGGTCAACAGCCTTGGCCACAGGCCATGCCCTGTGGTCAACCCCCGTGGTACATTAAAAAAAACATAGAAACTCACTGAAGAAACCAAAGATTATAGGAACGCCATAGTTAGGAAATAGAATAAATAAAAACTTAGACATTCTCTAAAAATAAATAAAGGTTGCAGGGATGTTATAGTTTGGAAATAGAATAACAAAAAAACCTTAGAAATTCACTAAAAACCAAAGGTTACGGGGACATTGTAGTTAGGAAATAGAATTAACAAAACTTTTGAGATTCACTGAAAAACAAAGACTATAGTGATGTTATAGTTATGAAAAGCAATTAAAAAAACGTAGAATTTCACGAAAAAACTAACTTTACAGGGACATTAAAGTTAGAAAATAGAATTAACAAAAAAGGCCTTAGAATTTCACTAAAAATCCAAAGGTTACAGGGACATTGTAGTTAGAAAACAGAATAAAAAAACACTTTGGAATTTCAATAAAAAAACAAATGTTACAGGTTCATTAAAGTTAGGAAATAGAATTTAAAAAACCTTAGAAATTCACTGAAATAAAGAAAGGTTACTGGGACATTATAGTTAGGAGAGAGAATAGAAAAATCCTTAACAATTCACAAAAAAAAACAAAAGTTACAGGGACGTTATAGTTAGGAAATAGAACAAAATAAACTTAGAAATTCACAAAAATGTTACAGGGATGTTATAGTTTGAAAATAGAATTTAAAAACCTCAGAAATTCACTGAAAAAACTAAGTTTACATGGATGTTATAGTTAGGAAACAGAGTAAAAAAAAAAATTAGAAATTCACTAAAAGACCAAATATTGTAGTGAAGTTATATTTAGGAAATAGATTTTTTTTAAAAGCTTGGAAATTCACTAAAAAACAAAGTTTACTGGGATGTTATAATTAGAAAACAGTAAAAATAGAAATTCACTAAAAAAACAAAGGTTGCATGGTCATTATGGTTAGGAAATACAATAAAAAATCTTAGAAATGCACTGAAGAAAACAAAGGTTACCTGGACATTATATTTAGGAGATAGAATAGGAAAATCCTTAGAAATTTACTTAAAAAACAAAAGTTACAGGGACGTTAGAGCTAGGAAATAAAATGAGAAACCCTTAGAAATTCACTAAAAGAAGGTCACAGGGCCGTTAAAGTTAGGAAATAGATAAAATAAAAACTTAAAACTTCACTGAAAAAAACGAAGGTTACATGGATGTTATAGTTTGGAAGTAGAATTTAAAAAAAAGCCCATGAATTTCTTTAAAAAAACAATGATTAGAGGAATTTTATAGTTAGGAAATAGAATGAAAAGAACCTTAGAAATTATCTGAAAAAAACAAAGGCTACAGGAATGTCACAGTTAGGAAATAGAATGAAAAAGATCTTAGAAATTCACTGAAAAAAACAAAGGTTACATGGATGTTATAGTTTAGTACTCAAGACATGGGCTGATTCCGTTCCAATCCAATTGGGATTTGTAAAGCGCACTATTCACTTGTAAGGGTCTCAAGGCACTGTGGGGGGTCAGTCCTCTGTGCTTCAGTCAAAGAGTCAGGTCTTAAGGTCCTTCCTGAATTAAGGTAACAATGGTGACTGCCTAAGGTGAAGAGGCAAGGTGTTCCAGCTCTTTGCTGTGAGGTAGGCAAAGGATCTTCCTCCAGTCGAGCTGCTCTGTATGTGGGATATGGTGGCATGGTGGCTAGTGTCTGTTGGGCGGGAAGGAGAAGTCTGGTGGGGGAGAAGAAGGTGATGCGATGGTTGAAGTAGGTGGTTCCTAGGTCATGGAGAGCCTTGTAGGCATGGACAAGGAGTTTGAAGTTGATCCTTTACTTGATGGGGAGCCAATGGAGGTCTCCTAGGTGTCTGTTGATGTGTTTGTGGTAGGGGACATCCAGGATGAGTCTGGCAGAGGCGTTTTGGATGTGCTGTGTTTTCTTCAGGTTCTTTGGGGTGGTGCCTGCATAGAGGGCATTGCCATAGTAGAGTCTAATGGTAACCAGGGCGTGGGTTACGGTCTTGTGGCAGTCATTTGGGATCAATTTGAAGATCTTCCAGAGAAGTTGGAGTGTGTGGAAACAGGAGGATGTGACAGAATTGACTTGGCATGTCATGGCGAGCAATGAATCCAGGATGAAGCCGATGTTGCGGGCGTGGTTTTGTTGGGGTGGGGTGCCCAGTGTAGCAGGCCACCAAGAGTCTTCCCAGATGATGTGGAGCATCCCAGGATTAGGATCTCGGTCTTGTCAGAGTTCAGCTTGAGGCAGCTCTCCTTAATCCAAGCGGCAACAGCTTCCATCCTGTTGTGGAAATTCTTCATGGCAGTTGTAGGGTTTTCGGTCAGTGAGATGATCAGCTGGTTGTTGTCAGCATAGGAGACGATGTTCAGTTTATGGTTCCTGACGATGGATGCGAGCGGGACCATGTAAATGTTGAAGAGTTTGGGGCTCAGGGAGGAGCCCTGAGGTACTCCATAGCTGATCTCCATAGGTTCTGATAGTTATATGGCGGGAGTCTGACTCTCGGTGTTCTGCCAGTCGGAAGGAGCATATCCACTGTAGGGCCTTTCTGCTGATGCCAGTTGAGTGGAGTCTGGAGCAGAGGGTGTGATGGGAGACTGTGGGGAAGTGGTGGTCCCACCACCTCCCTGGGCAAAATGACTTCAATATGTGGAGGAGCCACTCAGATGTCCCACATGCCCAGGGGGCCACCACCATCCAGGGCTACGAAATGCATGACTAGGGAGAGCCTTGCAGATCCCTAAAGCCCTGGAGACCACCATCTCCCGGGGCTAGATTTAATAATTTTGCAGAGGGGCCATGCAGCCTCCCATGGAACAACTACCTACCCTGGGCTGTATATTCTAAAAACATTGGGGGGGTCCTGTGGACCCCCGGACCCTGGGGACCACCATCTTGCCAGGTCTACAATATTAAAATTAAGCGGGGCTGCGCGGACCGTCCCTAATGTTTTAAAATATCTAGCCGAGGGCAGATGGTTGTTCCAGCGGAGGCTGCATGGCCCCTCTGCAAAAGGCCCCGGGGACCACCACTTCCCCAGGGCCAATTGATCATTAAAAAAGGAGGGGGTATATACACCCCGGGGACCACCACCTCCCTGGGGCCAGCCTTGTTCTGAAGAAAGGAGGGGGCTACAGGCCCCACTCCTGGAACCATATATGGCCCTGGGGACCGCCACTCTCCAGGGCCAGCTCCTACTACTTCTCAAGGTGCCCATCTCCAGGAGGTAGCTGTTTGCTTTTGCTTGGTAGGAGCTGATTGCTCCCACCAAGTAAAAGCAAATATAACACCACTCCCAGCAAGTGGGAGTGTTAAAACTAATCCCTCTTGCCTGGAACAGAATTTTAATTTCTGTCTCTGCCCGCTGTCATGCGGCTCCTGCAGGAGGCGCGGAGCTGGTTGGGACCGCAGGGCCTTGAGGTTCCCCCCATGGTCCCCATCAAGGAAAAGTGGGTGGTCTGGGTGGGGCCAGGGCACTCATGAGGTTATGGCTAGACCCCACCGGGTAAGGTCTCTGGGGCCAAAATTGGCCTAAGGATGGGGGCCCCTCCCTTTTTAAAGAGAAAAATGGCTCTGGGGAGGTGGTGGTACCTGGAGTTCGGGGGGGGGGTCTGTGTGGCCTCCCAACAGTTCATTTAAAGTAGCCCCAGGGAGGTGGTGGTCCCCATGGTCCCCCCCAAATATTTGTTAAATATAACCCTGGCAAGGGTCCAATGGGCTGCCACTGTCCTCCATTTAGCTTGATATCCATGCCCACTCCTCCTGCCCTCTCTTGCCCAATTCTATGCCCCATCATTGCCTTCCTACTGAGCTTCTGTGCTTAGCTTGCTGCCCCTACCCTCTTTCCCCCTGCCCTTTGATGTCTGTGTGCATGGACCTGCCGCTGCCCCTCCTATCTACTGTGAGTGTTCTGTTGAACTGCCTCTTCTCCTGCTACCTGCTTAGCATGATCAGATGACTGCCACCTATGCCTTCTGTCTCCACCCTGTCTTTCTGAGTTCCATACCCCTATTACCTCCCTCCTGTCCTCAATGGTCCATTTTGCTGCTACTGTTTTCTGCCCTCTATGCTTTGTTGTGCTGCAACTGCTCCTCCTGCCTGCCATGCATGCTCTGTTAGAAAGCCCCTTCTCCTGCCCTCTCTTGTCTGTGTCCAGCTCCTACCCCTCCCTTATGTCTACAATGGTCCTTTGCGCATGCCCTTGCCTCCTTCCTCTTGCCCACCATGGCCGATATGCTGCCACTAAGCCTCCAGCTTGCCATGCATAGTTTATGTGCTGCCACAGCCATTCCTACCTGCCCTGTGTAGATTGCTGCCCCAGACCTCCTCCACATTCTCTCTGTTGTCTGTGTGTAAGCCATTACAGTCTCATGGTTACCCTCTAGGATGTATTTGCTTCCAGTGCCCATCCTGCCTGCCCTCCATGGTCAGCTTGCTGCTCCTGACCTGCCTCCTTGCCCTCTGCCCTCCATTTTCCATGTGCATGCCCCCATCCTGTCCCTCCTGCCTTGTCTGATCTGTTGTCATGCCCCTGTACCCTCCCTCCTGCCCTTCATGGACTGTTATGCTACAACTGCCCCCCCCCATCTGTCCAGTATGGTCAGCTCTCTGTTGTTCATGTGCATGGCCCTGTTCCCCCCTATTGATTGCCATGGTCTGTTGTGCTGCACTGCCATCCTGCTTGCCCGGTATGGTGTATTGTGCTGCTGCAACTCCTGATGCCTGCCCTGTAAAGTCAGTTTGGTGCCCTTCCTATGCCCTTCCTGCTCTCTGTTATCTGAGTCCATGCCCTTATCCCATTCCTTGCCAACGTTTTTAACTTGTTAAGAGGGAGATTTTAAAAACAAAACTGGAAATAGATTTTCTCCATTGACTTGTACTGAAAAAGAGGAGATTTAGGGAGGAGACAGATACAATAAAGCCTTTGGGGGCCTAAGAAATTGGTAGAATTGGGTCTGTTGGCATGTATGGTAGTACTGCCACTGCCTCTTCCTTCTGCCCTCCTTTCCTGCATGGTTGGTTTGTTGCCCCTGCCCCCCCTTCCCCTGCTCGCCATATTCCATTATGCTACTACTGCCCCTCATGCCTGCTGAGCGTGGTCAATTTGTTGCCTCTTCACCCCCCCCCTTGTTCCCTCATTTATCTGATCCTGTGCCCTCGATGTCTGCCTCACAACAGTATTCTAATGAACAACTAGATTTCTAACATTCTATATTTGTTATAAACGTGTGGCACACCTGATGTCATCTTGATGTAATCAAAACTGTAAGCATTTCCTTTAGAAATTATAAAATAATAGGGTCTTATCCCACAGAAATGTTTGTTTGTGCTCAAAAAAACTAAAATGAGGACATATTTGCTGAGTTCTCAAATAGTGACAAATCACTTTTAATTATTTGCTATCTTTATGTTTTTTTCTGCAGCTGATAACTTCATTATATGTTACACTTAGGGGAGAAAATGTGGCGTTATGGCCAGAGCTGCAGACTTTGCATTTGGAGAACCAGGTTCGAGCAGTATCAGCTCAACATCCTGTGATTCTGGGCAAATCACTTAATCTCCCAATGCCTAAAACCAAAACTAATGTGTCCTTCTGTAATTTAACTGATGATCATGTAAGGCACTGCAATACCTTTAGGTCAAGTCTGCACTATATAAAACTGAAAAAAAAAAAAAGAATTCAGGGCCTCAGTTCTGAGGCCTGTTGTGCAGGTTGGCACAGCAAGTGCCTTGCCACACTGCCCTGCGTCACCAGGATACAGAGCATTTCTGTCCTCTCCCCTGCTCTGGCACACAAATTGGTGCCATTTGTCAATGCAGGCAGCCTTGCACCATGGTGCAAGGGTACCTGCGTTGTGGGGATGATTGTTTTTGTGCAGCATGGCAATCACAAGAGGTGCTTTTCTATTCTGCAGCATACATAAAAAGAGAAAAAATAAAGATATTTCTTACCATTGCATCACTTTTAAGCCATCCCTGAGGTGGCGTAGGAATCGGATGCATTCCCAGACTTGTAAATCTGGGAATGCGTCAGATTCCTTTGGGTTCCATGGGTATTGCATGAGAACACCTCAAGCAAAACCCATGGACAGCCCTTTCACCTAGTGTTATGCTTGAAAGGGGTCCATATTTACAAGGCAGTGAAAAGCCACGCTAGGTGGCTTTATGTGGCCTTGTAAATATGGGCTGGCACACTGCGCCACCGGAGCGTCGAAAAACAATTGACACTCCAGTGGCACAGTGTGCCTCTAGGGCCTTGTAAATGAGGCCCTTAGTGTTTTGTACACCTTTGTAATTGGGCTATACTTGGGCCACATTTGGTTGATATTTGTGCTAGATTTGAGCTCTTTTTCCTCTGATGGCCGTCTTGGAAGACTTATCTATTATAAAGCTCCCTATTTTCTTCATTTACTGCAGTATCCCCAGTAGAAAATGCTTTCAGTTTTCCACTTCGATTCCATAAAGATGGCATTCAGATACTTTTGGCATAAATTCAGAATGGTAGCATTCTAGTTGCTCATTAGAACAATTTGTAAGGCTGCTGATCACCAAAGAGTCAACAGACAGTCTGCTGATGGTGTTAAAAGTGATGTTTCAGTCTGCATGTCAGAATTCTTTTAATGAAATAGAAGAGGAAGATATTTGAGAACTCATTTAAAACAGCTTTCTACAACACTAACCATATTTCCTATGACAAAATGAACCCCTTCATTTTTTTCCTTTCTAAAGTAAATATTTTAAGTTTTCCCTGTTTGATTCAATCAAGATTGCTTCAGTTGTGCTACACTTTTGTCATAAGTAAGACAGTTAGCGATCTACTGAGTTCTTTAGAACACTCTGGGAGGCAGCAATAGAACAAAAGGGAATCAAATGACAGGCTGGCTGCTCCTGTTGCAAGTAAATGTTTTACTGAGAATGTCAGACTTTTTGCTCATATGGCCGAGGTGGTGTATTTACAGAAAATATGCCCTAATTTTAAGTTCAGGAGCACCTTCTATGTACTCAATGGGAAAATAATGAGAAAACAGTTTTTTTCACAATATGATTCATGAATTGACAGCAGAAGGTTTTTTCACAGCGTAAAGTCACCTCAGAACACACCATAATTCCTAAAACAATTATGGTACCATCAACAAATGATTTATACTGTAACTAAAATCTGTCATTCACTACAAGGCATTTCAATGGGGTGCTGTCATGTATATTGGTCCCAAGATGGCTGCTAGCTCTTCCTAGTTGAAGTGCTGACAACCAATCAGACCTCACCATGAGATCTGTGCTTAAGCTCTACCCAGATATTTATATATTTTTTCCTTCAATATCTCCAAAAGTACTGAACTGATGTACATCAAATAACAAAAAGTATGATCTGCGCACCAAGATCTAGTTTACTGTGAAATTTGGTGTAATTCCATTCAGCTGTTTGGGCTGCAGTCATGTCTAAAGACCTCGGGGAAAATTGCATGGGGAAAATGCATTTTGGGACCCCTCTTTTTCTCAGCCTCTGCTTGACGGATCACCCGAAAATGTCAAGACAGCAGCTAAACCAACTGTCATATTAGTTTTGAAAATTTCATGAAAATTTGCCAAGCTGCACCAACGTTATTAGCAAAACAAAATCACCTTTCTTATGGAAACTAGGTCCAAACTATAACTACCCACTGGTGACTACTATATATGTATATGTGTATATATGTATATACACACACACACACACACACACTTTCTCCTCATTTCGTATCAAAAGAGGACAGTGCTCCTAATGACAATAAACCTAAATCTTTTATATATATTTTTACTGAATAAAACAAAGGTTACAGGGACATTGTAGTTAGAAAAATAGAATTAAGAAATAACTTAGAAATTCAATTAAAGAACCAAAGGTTAGAGGGAAGTCATAGTTAGATTTATTTCAAGTAACTATAATTGGTGGCCTAAGGTAACTGTAACCTGCGCCCTCACCATGCACTGCTAATTAGCCCAAGTATCGCAGCGCTTATGGCAACTTTTATAATGTCAATAAAAATATGAAACATTAGAAGTCAAACTATAGAATAAAAAACTATGCTTTACGGGGGCGCAAGTTATAGTTACCTTAGGCTGTGAGTTAGAGTTATTGGAAAAACCTC
Source organism: Pleurodeles waltl (assembly GCF_031143425.1). NCBI lineage: Eukaryota > Metazoa > Chordata > Amphibia > Caudata > Salamandridae > Pleurodeles > Pleurodeles waltl. The sequence goes on from NC_090439.1 coordinate 482,184,206, forward strand.
TAACTGCTGAACTTCTTTGTTTTTTACAAGTACATTCAAAACCTATCTATGACGTCCCTGTAAGCTTTCGGTTTTTAAACAAATATATATATATATATATATATATATATATAAGGAGTCCTGCTGTTCTTCCTGCACTCGCCTATCAAGGTGGGTGCTCAGACAATGGGCACAGGACCCATTCAATATATGCTGCACATAAAATTCTAAAGATGGCACTCTATGCAGATTACTGTCCTTTATTTATATCCAAAAGTTTATATCAATCCATGTAACGCAGAAATCACAGATTTTAGGGCGATGCGTTTCAACCATCACGGTCTTCCTCCTTGGCCCTCCAAGTATTCAAGTCATGTGACCCATTCTACTCTTTATATAACCGCTGATCCATTGCATAGACATAGAAAAAATCTTTTTATTTTTATTTTATTTTTTAAATATATATTACCGTGTGTATTCTACGTCTATTTTGATTTTGAAATATTAATTGCCCAAGTACCCAAATCATCTCTATTATTCACCATTTTTCATCCAACCTTCAAAGTTAACCTAATAAACAATGTGTCAATATCTTCAACATTGTTTTCGAACTGGTGGGGTGACCACATGACTTTACTAACAAAATTACAAAAATAATACAAAAAAATACAAAACTCTGAAACCCTGACCCAATTCTCCCAATTCTTAACAATATCTAACTATCCAATATGAACATGAAGTTCTTCATCCTTATTCAATCCCCAGGGGAAAAAACAGTTTAATCGAATAATGTATTCCGATTCTAACTTCCTCAATTGTTTCTCTCTGTCACCCCCCCCTTGGGGTACCTTGTCAATACCAAAAAATTGCATCTTATCCAATTTTCCATCATGTGCTAGGTTGCAGTGACGCGCTACTGCGTACGTGGTGTCCTTATTCACTATTGCTCTCCAATGTTCTAAAATAAGTTTTTTGAGGGGAAAAATTGTGCTTCCAACATATTGCAGCCCACATGGGCACTCAATAACATAAATAGCAAAATCTGCAGTTCAATTGATACATTTCTTAATGTTCTCTTTCTTGCCCGTGGGTAATGTATACTGTTTACGACTGGTGCTATATCTGCATGCTTTACATTTGTAGAAACCTAGAGGAAACCCCCGCGAGACAGGGGAGAAAGCGCAGGAATAGAAAGATCAGGAGAGGTGGCATGTCAGCAAGGAAGCGAAAAACGAATTGGCAAAAATATACGTCAGAACAGGAGGAAGAAATAATGAATGATAGAAAGCTGAAAGCTCTATTCATCTAGAATGGTGAGAAAGATGCAGGAAATGACACCCTTGTTGCTATGGTTAATTTAGGTGTGTTGACACAATGAATTTTATCTCTTGGAGAAGATAATAGTGTTTCTCCTGGACAGGCTAGGAGGATCACTAAAGGCTTGGATTTGTCTAGTATTGAAAAGGGCCTAACGAGATCACAACAGTAATGTATCCCATTTTTAGAGATTGTAATTATTTCAATATTTGCAAATTCTTCCCATATTGTAGCAGCATGTGGGTCCGGTTCCGCAAACTATTTGCAAAACTTGCCATGAATTTTACACAGTGATAAAATCATGTATGCACAATTTAAATTCTGTTTTTGATGTGGGAGCTTTATTACTGTAACATTTTTAGACAAATACTCATAAGAAATGTAACTTTATTAATGAGTTTTAATATCGATTTCACTATTCAGGATGATGTCGCGATTATGTTGCGATGTAACTGCAAATCTCATCTGACACAAGAATAAAGGGATGTGATCTGATAAATCAGTTTGATTTATAAAAATGAATTCCACATCCAGTTTTCTACCCATTTATCTCCAGCTACCTGTTTGGAAAGCTTCTTTGAGACTAGCTACCAAACCTTTTTGTTTTTGGGTGCTTTTTCTTTTTGAATATGGCAGCCTCTATATCTTCACAGGCAACAGATCCTGAGAGAGATTCTTCCTCATTGTCGTCACCTGAAGATGAGCACCCAAAAAGGAAAGAAAATATTGCTTGGCAGTTCTTCTCTATTCTTAGTGGTGAGAAAAAGGGTGTTACATGGCAGGTGCAATGTAAATTGTGTAAGAAAATCCTCTCCAGAGGAACATCAAAAAAGTGCAGCCATGGGACCACGTCCATGTTGAGCACCTTCAGGTGTTCCATCCATGGCACTTGCTCATGCTGAAAAGGACAGAGAAGCAGCTTCTCAGCAAAAACGTGGAGAGTTGCAGGCGGGAGACACCATCCATGTTCCGAGCACTGAAATATTCCCTGCCATAAATCCTGATTTAAAAGACATGGGCACATTCTGTTAGAAGTGCAACCACATCATTTCAGTTGGCAAACAGTCATTTTTCACCACTCTTGCAGCAAAACAGTGCCATGCGTGCTATTTTTTCTATATCTTTTACAATATGCGCTATTTCTGTACAGAAAGCTTTTGTGTTTTTTTTCAAAAGAGTTTCTCTAATTCAAAAAGTGAAAATCTCCACCAAAAAATCTAATTGGTTAGAAAAATGTTCTAAAAACTGAAAAAAAGCATTCTTTTTAGAATTGACTTATCTGGTTAAAAAAAGATAAACTATATGTTTTTTATGTGAATGTTATGTTTTCTACCTGTTAGTATGTGTGTTGATAATAAATGTATGCCTGGGTATGTCAGTGTATGCATCAGTGTGCGTCTGTTTTGTTAGTGTATGCATCAGTGTGTGCCTTGGTGTGTATGCATCAGTGTGCCCCGGGTACGTCAGTGTATGCGTCAGTGTGCATCTGGATGAGTCAGTGTATGCATCATTGAGAAACCTGGGTGTGTCAGTGTATGCATCAGTGTGCATCTGGGTGTGTCAGTGTATGCAACAGTGTGTACCTGGGTGTGTCAGGGTATGCATCAGTATTTGCCTGGGTGTATTAGTCTATGCCTCAGTGTGTGCCTGGGTGTGTCAGTGTATGCATTAGAATGCATCTGGGTATCAGTGTATGCATTAGAATGCATCTGGGTGTGTCAGTGTGTGTACAGGTATGTGCCCGGGCTTGTCAGTGCATGAATCAGTGTATTCCTGAGTGTGTCAGTGAATGCATCAGTGTGTGGCTGGGTTTGTCAGAGTACGCATCAGTGTGTACCTGGGTGTGTCAATGTATGCATCAGTGTGTGCCTGGGTATGTTAGTGTATGTATCAGTGTGCACCTGAGTGTGCTAGTGTATGTATAAGAGTGCCACGAGGTGTGTCAGTGTACTCATCAATGTCTGCCTCAATTTGTCAGTGTAGGCATCTGTGTACGCCTGATTATGTCAGTGTATGCATCAGTGTGTGTCTGGGTTTGTCAGTGTATGCATCAGTGTGTGTCTGAGTGTGTCAGTGTATGCTTCAGTGTGCGCCTGGGTGTGTCAGTGCATGCATCAGTGTGCATCTGGGTGTGGTAGTATATGCATCAGTGGGCCCCTAGGTGTGTCAGTGTATGCATCATTGTGTGCCTGGACTTGTCAGTGTATGCATCAGTGTACACCTAGCTGTGTCAGTGTATGCATCAGTGTGGCTGGGAGTGTCAGTGTATGTGTCAGTGTGTGCCTGAGTGTGTCAGGGTATGCATCAGTGTGTGCCTGGGTGTGTCAGTGTATACATTAGTGTGTGCCTGGATGTGTCAGTATATGCGTCAGTGTGTGCCTGAGTGTGTCAGTGTATGCATCAGTGTGTGCCTTGGTGTCTCTGTGTATGCATTAGTGTGTATCTGGGTATGAATGAGTATGTATTAGTGTGTAAAAAGGTGTGTCAGTGTATACATGTACAGATGGTGTATGGTTGAAGAAAATAGTAATTAGTTACCTACATTACTGCAAAACCACACATCCTTTAGTCTGTGTAGAAAGAGAGAAAACATAAATACAAGTTAAAGTATTAATTATAAATGTCTATTAAAGATTTAGCAACTGTGATCAAAAAATATATTGTTAATAATAAGACATAGGAAATTCATCCCATTATTTAGCAATTACACATATAATTTAATCATGTTATATTCCCTTCCTTCACTGTTCTCAGCTTCTATACTTTTGCACTATGTATGAAGTGTGTATAGATTCTCATCCTTGAGGAGTGGGGGAAAACAATCATGTATATTGTAAAAAAAATACATAAGTACATAGCACGTCATTTAAAATCAACTGTATATATCGCACTGACTACAAATATTTATCTAACTGTTTTAGGTATACTTGCTATGTAATAAATGAAGTGTGTGTGTAGATTCTCATCCTTGAACAGTGGAAGGAAAAACAATCATGTAGATTGTAAAAAAAAACATAAGTATATAGCACATCATTTGAAATTAACAGTATGTCTCGCACTCACTACAAATATTTACCTGGTTTAGTTATACTTGCTATATAATAATGATTATTATAGTTTTATAACAGAATTAATGTGTATCAATCATAGTGATAGGTGAAAAGGAATATATAGACCTCACCCTTGATAGGCTGTATGATGTCATAATATCTAGTTTTTCCACCTGTTTTTCAAACATTACTTTAGCAGCATTTAACTTTCTTTCCAGTAGATCTTTGTCCTGGTTTTTAGTTTCTGATCTGTGATTGCAATTTACTAGTATCTTTGTTGTTTTCTTGCAAGAGTAAGTATATTTCATGATTCGGAATCCATTATGAAGACATCACCCTTAGTAGGCCATATGATGTCCTTATTTGCTCTTTTAGTATTTCTAGAAGTGTAGTATTCCATATTTGCCGAAGCAATCCTCCTTAAAATTTTGGTTCAAGAAAGAGGAGGTAAGTCTTAGGTAGTTTATAGGGTAATCTCTGCTTGAAAGGTTGCTATCACTACACTCTGTCTATGCAGTTGTATTTGTTAAGTAGATGGTGTATTGTCCACTTGTCATTCTTACTTCTCATTGAAAATACTAGCTATACAGATATATGTTTTACCAGAAATAGAGATTTGTCCAACTTTAACATTTGTAAATTGTATTTCCAACTTAGTACCATCTGCAGTACATCATTGTAGCATACTTGGCAGTTCTTCTTATATTCAGAGTTGATAGAAGATCTGAGTACCATTTTGTGCAGGTATTATACTGTGATGCATCTTTAAACTTTTTCTGAAAACTAACAATTTTACAGTCTGGTAGAGTTAAGTAGATGAATCGTTCTGAATCTATTTATGTTTTTGAAGAAAAGGAAACATTTTTAAAATCATGATTCTATAAGTACCTTAGTCCAAATAGATCATCAATAGGTACCATCTCTTCTTCCAAGATACCAAGTAGAACCATCAAGAATTCTTCTGCATTTTCTTGAGTGTTTTTGTGAAGTGTACAGATCCAGTGCACAGATCTGCAGGATCTCTAATAGATGATTCAGAATATGTTTTGTTCTATCACTGCAAAAGTGTTCTAACAAGGTAAAGAGTGCATAGCATAATCGTTTATCCTTTTTCTTTTTAATAGCATGAACCACAGCAGGTAAAGACAATAGTGATTTGAGAACTACATTGGCATAGCAGTTGACTCCAGTGATGTTAGAACAATGATAACCTAAATTTTGCCATCATTTTTAGTTTTCTTTGTTTCCAAAACCATCTTTCTTCTGTTTTTGTCTCTTTTTCTCAGGAACATCATTATGATCTTTTGAAATCTTTCATATCAGTAAGATTGTAGGCTTTTTATAAATTGGACAATGTACTAAATGAAAGGCATACATGGCTCTCAAACAGTTATACTCTATCACACAACTCGAATCAGCATTTACTTTACTGTCATCAAACTGTCAGATAGAAACCAGACAAAGGGGGTCATTATGAACCCCAGCGGCTCAGCCCGCCATGCCGGCGGCGGGTGAAAAGACCGCCACCGGCATGGTGGGCTGAACCACCATATCATGAACACATGGAGGGCCGCCTCTGACAGGCAGCCTGACGGTGGAAGGAATCATCATCTGACAGGGCAGCGCTGCTGCCCCACGGATAATGATCCCTACTGCCCCCAGCCTTTCCCTGGTGGGTTCCCCTGCCAGGAAAAGGCAGGCAGAAGGGGTGCTCCAGGGCCCCCCTGGGGGCCCCTGCACTTCCTATGTACTTGGCATGGGCAGTGCAGGGGCCCCTGTGCAGTGCCCCACCGCGCAGGTCACTGCCCAATTTATGGGCAGTGATCTGTGTGACGGGTGCAGCTGCACCCGCCGCACAGAGGCACCTGGAGCCGCCGGCAATGTCCCGGCCTAGCAGAATGTTCTTTATGCGGCCGGCAGGGTCCCAGGGGGGCTGGTGGTCAGTTAAATGACCGTCAGCCTGAACACGGCGATAAACACCGCTGTGTTCATTATGAGGGCCAAAGTTCTAACCTGTGATAGTGCTACATATAACATCCCTTGTTTGAATATGGTGCTACTAATTGTGAATGAATGCTGCATCTACACTTAACCCTTTAGATTTATGTTTTCTCACACCAAATGCAAGAGCTATTGGAAAATGCTTTGTGTTAATATACAAGTCTTTTACAAGCAACAAACATGCAACAGACCTTGCTATCTGTTCTACTCCTTCAAGATCATCAAGTGTAATTACTAGGTACTCAACCTCCTTTCTGGTTGGATGCTAAATTAAATCAATTATTTTACCCATGGCTCCATCAACTAATCCTTCATCAACATTTGAATTACAATGCAAAATCAACCAACAATTCTTACAAACACATAAACACTTTTCTAATCCCACAGTTTTTGAAACAGACTTCTCCAAATAATTAAGTTTTGATTGCAGTTCTCCAATTAACAGTATTGTCACTCCTTGGAATTCCATTTTATCAGTTGACATCAGTTCCAATACCGTTTCTTTCTCCAGTTGTAGCAATTGTTCATTAAAAGTATGCATTAGACAAATATTGGATTGTTCTTCTTGAATAAATTCAAACATTAGCTGTGATAGAGATTTTTTGGAAGGAAATCTATTCTTTATAAGTCGAGTTTGCAAGGAACATTTTCCTTCTTTTGACAGCATTTCTATTCTAATATCCTTCCGAATATTTCCATATTGTATATCAGATGCTTGACAATGTTTCTATTGAGGTCTTTGTTTTTGAAATTCTACCAAATGTTTATATTTTCAGTGCTAACTAAAAAATTGCGAGTTTCTTCAAGTGAGAATGTCTTAAACACTGGCTGTCCTTTCAAGGGGGGAAGTTGCAATAAATCCCCCCAAAAATTACATGCTTTCCTCCAAAAAGTACATCATAGTCTGTCTTCAATATGTGTTGCATTTTCAAATGCACAAAGGCGAGCATTTGAGACTATTTTCACCTCATCAATGATTAAAAGCTTTAATTTCTTTAAGACTCTGGAAACTTCGTGACAAGCTTCAACAAATAACTTTTGGCACTGCAGTTTACTGTGGTATTCAACAGGGAGCATAAGTAGACAATGGTAAGTTATTTTGTAGTGGATCCTATTTAGTTTCAATGGGAATCATGAGTTTAGCTTAGCCTTCTAGCTTGGAAGCCTGTGCCACCATCACCTACTGACTTTTAATCTACTTAGCTTGTTCTGTTTTATCACATTTATTTAAATATTTCTTTCAAGATTGCTACCATGCTGATAGTTAGGAAGATGTTTTAGTTTCAAGTTATTAGTGCCACTCTGTAAAGGCATCACTGTCAGTTTCAAAGATAAATGAGATACGTAGGTATTCACCTCATATACTTTCCCACTTTCGTGTGACATTATCATAATTTACCTTTTCAGGGAATTGTTTATTTATAATTCCTGCCTCAAGCATGCCTTCTTATCTATTGTTTGGAAACATACCTGCGTCAGGGGTTCTACAAGATCTGTATAAATACATCTCACACAGACAAGATAATCAGAGGGATTCCTACCAGATGCCATCAACGCTATCTATGCCACACGTTGCCTTGATGCTGACCCAGTCTTCGTGTCACCATAGAGTCTGCTCTAGAGACCTCATTCCAAGGTAACAAGGGGTGGGGAGCTCTTCGTATGGACATGGTACTGGCAGATTAGGCTTAACACACCTAGCTCTCTTTAGATTAGAGATTAGGTTCATTATGGTAGGGTATTAGGGTTCATTTCACACCTACTTTACATCTTATGTTATTGCAAGATGATGGGGGTCTTTGTATTCATGACTCTTGGTTTTATAAGTCTGTTTCTTGCATTCTTCATTATCCTAATCATTGCAGTCCATGCAATTTATCACAGATTGCAGTCTTGTTAAGAAAAACCTGTTGAAAACTTTACTGCATCTCTTTCATTGCCTGTGTATGACTTAGGCATGTTGTTCATGTGAGAAAAGGGTAATCTCTGTTTAACCACCACCTCCCTGAAATGTCACACTTGTGAGTCCATGTGTAAAGGCTGCCACAAATCACTTTTTACTGTTTGGGTTTTTAGTGAGGTACGCTTGTGAGTGGGGAGGGTTGGGCCGACAGTTGTGACTTGTTTTAGGATTGGCCTAGTCACCTACAAACAAAAGTGCTGTCATCCCTAAAGCAGCAGTCCTGCCTTGAGCAAGAGTCAAACTACAACATGACGCCACCAACAATGGTGTTTAGGCACTAATTTATGGATGCCTTGAGTATCACTGTCTCACACACAACAGGTGCCCTAAGTACCATTATATTGAGTCATCTGTGGTCTTTGGGAAGATCCTCCTCAGTTGAACAGGGAACATCTAATTAGCCTGTAGGTTGTTTGAGCTTGAACTCTTAAAAGGACTTTCTCCCCATTTGGTGATCTAGCTCTTCACTCATTTTACAATAGGGCTAATGCCATAGACATTTCTGAGAATGCCAGACAAGCATTAAGACTACACCTAGCAGTGCATGGCTTTATAGAAGAGGGACTGGGATGTCACATTCATCGTGGAAGATTATGAAGTTTACCAAACAGAAACATTCTACTCTTGGGCCACCTTTCCTCAAGAAGACCCTAGATCATTCACATTCCACACATACAGAATTGCAAAAGTACTAAAGCTTGCTTTGTACCATTATTCAATTCCTGGATGAGACCAGGTGTTAGGGGACCTATGGACCCACATCCATGGGTAACCACCATGGAATGGGCCAACAGGTGCCCTCCCCAAGCCCCAGGAACACCCCCACCCACACCAAAGGGACACCGGAGGATGGGGGACCTCATCCCAGGTAAGTCCAGGGGTAAGTATATTTTATTTGTTTTGCCTTTGGGGCTCTAACTTGGGGTAGTCATGGAGTAATGTTTTTGGTGGTTGTGCATCAGGAAATGGCGCTAGTCTGTTCAGAGGCATTTTTTTTGCCTCTAACCAGGCAAGCCTAATTTTTTTTATGCACAACCCCTCTCCTTCCCTACCTCCACCCCCACATGGCTAGCGTCTTTTTTTTAAAGAAACTAGCCCAAGTTTAGCACCTACACATTTTGCCCTAAAACTGCATTTGTGGGGGCGTGGCCAAGATGGCGGCGAGCTAGGACGTTCCTGCCTGAGCTCCGCCGCCCTGGCCCGGAACGCCGACGACTGGCCTGACAGGGGGGCGTCCTGTGGCCCCCCCGAGGTGACTGGTGCTGCTCTTGGCTGGGGGCAGCCCGACGGAGGCTGAGCGGCGTGCAACGCTGCTCCTGGAAAGAGGAGCGGCCGGCCCCGAAATGTGTTCGGGCCCACGGAGTGGCTTGGGCGGTGCCCTGGGCCGCGAGGTGGTGCCTTTCTTCGGCGGCTGCCTGGGCCCTCTTTTGGAGTCACCGGAGCCCCAGAGGGATCTCGCTGGGCCCCGTGAGCTGTGGTGGCATGGAGGTGGACTGGACCCCAGGAGTAGTAGCCGCCCTGGGAGCGGAAGGCGCCCCCTCTGAAGGACCTGTTCGGGGGCTAGAGGGGAGCCACCCCTCCCCATAGGATCTCTCCAGGACTGTGGAGGGACCCGGAGGTGCGGGCAAATAGAGGAGAGGCCTTTGTTTGGTCCCAAGGTCATCATACTCTCCAGCATGAACCACAAGTAAGTGCGGGCCCCTGTGCGAGGCGGCAGAGGCTACAAAAGGCAAAGATCCGTAGGAGGAGGCTAAACAGTGCGAAGGCCAGGAGCAATCTTTGACACAGAGACACCTGGGGATTTATTTCCGGACTGAGCTTTTGGAGAGACTTGGGGGGGGTGACCCGGCGAGCCGAGTCCGTGCCCGCGAGCCATGGCGGCATCCAAATCCAAGCGGGAACGCTCAGTGAGAAAAATGTTGACAGGGGCCCGCATGGCATCGGGGGGGCATGGCTGAGGATCCACTGGCGACGAGACCCCTGGAGGGTCAGACGGAGATGGAGTCAGATGAGGGCTCCCCAGTCACGAAGGGCTTTTTGACCTCCCTGTTTGATTCGCTCCGGAGCGACATCCAGGAACTTCGGAGGGACATATGCCAGGAGGTGAAGGAGCTGCGAGCAGAGGTTACCTCCCTGGGAGATCGAGTAACGCAGCTGGAAGATGGCGAGATTCCTCGTGGTGAAGAGGTGGCGGGCCTGCAGCAGGAGGTCATTCGTCTCCGAGAGCAGCAGGATCTCCTCCAGATAGCGGTTGAGGACTTGGAAAATCGTTTAAGGAGACAAAATATCTGCATCAGAGGGGCCCCGGTGGGGGTGGAAAAGGAGGACATTGGAGAGTATGTGGTGGGCCTGTTTCGCTCTCTGATGGGCACGGAGGAGACTCAGGAGATAGTCCTGGACAGAGTTCACCGGGTGGGCCGCGCTGGTGGCCCTGGAGACCGCTCCCCGGATATCCTGGCCTGTCTCCACAATTTTGTGCTCAAAGAAACAATCCTACAGTGGGCTCGCAATCTTCAGCAGGTACTTTTTAGAGGACATGAGCTCCAATTATTCCACGACCTCTCTGTGCGGACCCTGCAGAGGCGGAGAGAATTTAGACCTATTACGGAGCACTTGCGGCGCATGATGTGTCTTACTCCTGGGGTCACCCGTTCCGCTTGGTCTTCCATTGGGAGGAACAGATCCGGCAGGTGAGATCCGTTTCGGAAGCATTTCGGATCTTGGGCTTGGAGGAGAACTGCCGGGACGCGAGCAAGAGTGCAGCCTTGCCTGTGGGGGGCCCCCCACATTGGCGGCGGAAGGGGAAAAGAAGGAAACTGCAGCGCCCTATGGCCTCAGAGCTGAGGTCGGAGCGGGAATCTGTTCTGAACAGCGTGGCTGCCGGAACTTCAGCCTAGAGGAGGGGGGTAGGACGGACCCGAACTGCGGATTGCCTTGACGCTGACGGCTTGTCGGATGCTGAGGAGGGTCGGGGCGGCGGGGGTGTTGGACCTGGTTTACCAAACATGGATGGTTCTACGGCCCTGTGGACACATTTCCTCGAGAAGATGGATGCGTGAGGACTTTTAGGTTATGAGCACCTGTTGTGCGCATTGTTTGAATGTTGTTGTGTTTCCCTGCGACACTGGCTTCTGTGTGGAGATAGTCTCAGGCCTTGGGGTTTCAGATGGTTAATCTTCTGGCCCGGGGGGGGGTGTTTTTCCTGTGGGGCCCCTTCCTTTTTGAATGCATCTCTCATTATGGAGTATGATTATTAAATGTACAAGCCTGAATGACCGAGGGCTTAATAATCCTACGAAGAGGCTAGCCATCCTATCTGCCTTAGAGAAGTCCGGGAGTCATATATGTCTGCTGCAGGAGACACATCTCGTCCCAAAAGATATTTACTGCATGCGCTCTAAGTGGTTCCCGAGGCAGTTCTGGTCCTCGGCATCAACGAAACATGCAGGGGTTGCGATACTGTTGGAGCGCTCATTCCCTGGGGAAGTGGTGACAAAACTGCATGAGGTGCAAGTTAGGCTTTTAGCTATGAGATTGAGACTGTTTTTTTTTTTCCTTCACTATTGCTTCTATATATGCGCCTTATTCCCAGCAGGAAGTCTTCCTAAAACAGGCTTTGACCCCGCTGTTACAATCTCCGGACGGTGCTATCGTGGTGGGGGGTGATTTTAACCTGGTGATGGACGGGGATTTGGATCGCTCAGGTCACCGGCATGGGCAGACGGGGTCAATGACAGCGGCGGGTCGTCAATGGCTGAGTGAGTGTGGCCTGGAGGATGTGTGGAGGAGGGCACACCCCACGTTAAAGGACTATTCCTTTTACTCTGCAGCGACCAAGACATATGCTAGGCTTGATCTTTTCTTGGCCTCGCAGGAGTTTCTTCCCCGGGTTAGGGAGTCTGTGATCGAGCCTCGAGCCCTGTCAGATCACGCTCCGGTTACTGTTGAGATTGCCATGAGTATGGAGCACATGGGCGTATCGGGGTGGCGACTCAGGGACTCGATGCTTCAGAACGGTGCAACAGTAGAGGCGATTCGTAGTGCAATAACAGATTACCTTAGCCATAATGATGATGGGACCACTTGTTTAGCGACGCTGTGGGAGGCACTGAAGGCGGTATTGAGGGGTGAGGTGATGTCCCTGTCCGCTAGGGATAATAAAGCAAGGAGATTGCTTAGAGAGGATTTAGAACAGAGAGTGAGAGTATTGGAGCGTACACATAAGCATACCGGTGCTCCGAGAGTCTGGCGAGAGCTTGAGAAAGTGAGGAAGCAGTTGAGGCGGTTGGATTGGGACAGGGCAGAATATGCGGTAGTGCGCCTTAAGCATGAGTATTATATAGGGAGCAACAGATGTGGGAGGCTACTGGCACATCGGTTGCATGCGCAGTGCGCGGTGTCAATGATAAAAATGGTTCGCTCCCCCTCGGGAGCGGAAGCGCGCACGAGCGACCAAATTGCAGAGGCCTTTGCGGAATTCTATCGGGGACTATATGGGGCTGAGGACCCCGGTAATGCATCTCCGGAGGCCTTCCTAGAGGGTATAGCAATTACTTCTTTGACCGAGAGAGAGGCGAGCTCATTAGATCAACCTATAAGGGCGGAAGAGGTCATATCAGCAATTTCACGTTTGCAGGTCGGGAAGTCACCTGGCCCTGATGGTTTTTCCACACTTTTTTATAAGACCTTCTGTGTGGAACTTGTACCGATATTAGTGCGACTCTTCAATTCCTTTCGGCAGACGGGGGCTCTCACAGCCAGCATGTTGGATGCCACGATTGTGGTTATCCCGAAACCGGGGAAGGATCCCGAGGAGTGGGCCTCCTATAGGCCTATTTCCCTCTTGAATATCGATGCCAAACTGTTCACTGGCATACTCGCACACCGTCTCAATTATTATATGGCGGGATTTGTGGATCCCGACCAAGCAGGATTTATACCGGATAGACAGTGTAGTGATAACACTAAGAGGCTGCTCCATCTGTTGGACAAAACTGATCGCTCACGCAGGGAGGTGCTCTTTCTCTATATCGATGCCGAAAAGGCGTTCGATAGGGTTTACTGGCCAAATCTGTTCCGGGTGCTTGAACAATTTGGACTGGGCCTGGGTTTCATGGCATGGATCCGTTGTATCTATCAGGCACCTCGGGCGTCGGTCCGGGTCAACGGGGCGCTTTTGATGCCGTTCTCAATTCAAAGAGGGACCCTGCAGGGGTGCCCGCTTTCGCCTCTCCTCTTTGCACTTTATATGGAACCCATGGCGCAGCGGCTTCGCGATAACCCTCAGATCAAGGGAGTGAATTTTGGGGGAGATGAGCACATCATCTCATTGTACGCGGATGATGTGATTCTTACCCTCGCGGAGCCTGCGACCTCATTGCCTGCACTAATGGAGATATTGGATGAATTTGGACGGGTCTCGGGATTCCGGATGAACATGTTAAAGTCCCAGGCTATGAGCAGGTTTATTAGTGTCGAACATGAAAGAGATCTGAAGGCCCGATTTCACTTCATATGGTCTTCCTCAAAACTCCCGTACTTGGGGATTGACCTAGGGTCCACTGTTGCCCGTACTGCGACGTTGAATTACACGAAACTGACTCGGGAGGTGCAGCGCGACCTAGAGACCTGGGGGAGACTTAAACTGTCTTGGCTAGGTAGGGTGGCAGCGGTAAAGATGACTATCTCACCACGCGTTCTGTATGTGTTTCAGGCATTTCCGGTGGCGCCCCCGCCACGGACAATAGCAGCCCTCCAAACAGCGGTTCTAAAATTTATTTGGGAAGGTAAGGCGCCGCAGTTACCGCGTCGGGTGTTGTATCGCCCTAAGCAGGAGGGAGGACTGGCGGTCCCCTGCCTTCTACGATACTTTCAGGCTGCACAATTGCATTTTCTATTAGAATGGAGTTGCCCGTCTTCCGAGAAACATTGGTGTTTCATGGACCAAGCGGTAGCGGGTTCCCATATATGGAAAGAGCCCTGGCTCCGCCGCCGCCACAGAGCGCGGGGGTTGTATGCGTCCCCGGTCACGGAGGTGTCAATTAGCGTATGGGATGTGGTAGCTAGCAGACTGGGCTTGACGACATTCCCGTCCCCAATGACTCCCATAGGTGCGAACCCTGATTTTGGCCCGGCCTGCAACGGGAGGCACTACGCCGTTGGTATGAAGGGGGCTGCAAAAGGGTAGGTTACCTTTTTGACGAGCAGGGGGTGATCTCCTTCGACCAGATGAGGGAGGCATATAGCTTAACGGAGGCAGACAGGATGATGTATTACTAAATACGGCACTGGGCCATGTTGCCAGCCAATAGAGCATTAATAGATAGGCCGTTAACACTGTGTGTAAAATGGATCTTAGTAAAAAAGGATGATAAGCGGGTGATTTCGGAGCTCTATGGTCTCCTAAGGGGGGAAGCCTGTTCGCCTAAGACTAAGGGTCAGCTGAGGTGGGAGAGGGAACTGGAGAGAGAGTTTTCTGATGAGGAATGGGAGGGCATTTTCTACAGGACTCACCACACGGTCTACGGTGCGGCAGGCACAGAGACAGCCTATAAGGTGGCCTCCTATTGGCACTACACCCCAGCAAGGATTCTTGCCTGGGATCCCACTAAGTCTAGCCTTTGTTGGAGGGGTTGCGGGGGTGGAGGGTCGCTTGTGCACTTACTATGGCACTGCCCCAAGCTTCATCGGTACTGGGAGAATATTTTAGATACTATTGACGCGGGGTTTGATACTCAGATCCCCAGATTTCCTGCGTATACTTTGCTGGGCCTGCCTAACCTGCTTACCTTCCCCCTGAGATCACTGAAGGGGCGGCAGATGGCCTTGGCCTTGAACGCGGCACTGCAGCTGTTGTTGGCCGTGTGGGGGACTGACAAGATCCCGTAGGTAACCTCATGCCTCCACAAGTTGTTGTTCATTCTCGCTATGGAAAAGCTCACTTTAGCTTCACAGCAACGCAGTGGCGAATTTAAGGAACTCTGGCAACCATTCTTACAACTACTATCCACGGAGTTCACAGAATTGACATGTCCGGCCTATCTGAGGGTACTGGAGTTGTCTTGAGCAAAAGTGAGTGAGTGAGCATTAGAGATCTATACGTAGGACCAAGATCCCATTGGATCAAGGCTTGGGACTGAGTGATGGCTGTAGGATGTGCCAGTAGCAGGGAAACAATGTTAATGTTTTGTCCATGTTTATTGTCACTATACATGAAGCATGCCTCATTCTACGGCAACTGTACTATTTTGATACAATGCATATGTGATGTTCATAATTGAAAATAATAATAAACAGATTTGATCCATAAAACTGCATTTGTGCAGTTTTGCGGCGAAAAGTATAAATATGCCCCTATGTGCGTAAAAAACACAAAACAACATTGGATATCTCCAATGTTCTTTTCTGCCAAAACTTAGCACACGAAATTCGGGATCTGACTGTGTTCTCATTTGGCTCACATTAAGGCTTTTGTTGTTTGCCCCAAGGCTACAAGAGTAGCCCAGGGCTGTTCTCAGCCTGTGTAACATCAATATTGCATGAGATTGACCCAGAGGCGTTGTGCTATCTGGATGACATCTATCTCACAGATAACAACCTCAACATTCATCTTCACAGGGTCGATTAGATCGTTCTAGGATACGCACCCCTTGGTTGCAAATAAAAGTTTGGGAAAACTAAAATAGCCTTTCTCAGTGTAGTGTTTCTGGGATACATGCCATCAAATGAGGGCATGGGCCTGGCCCGCGCTTTTCAGACAAGTGTGCTCAACTCCAGCCACCAAATACAATAAAGAAACTACAGTCTTTACTTGGTTTCTTTAATTGTGTCAGAACTTACGTTCCTAAATATGCACAACGTATCAAGCCACTCTATGACTTAATATGCCCTGCTTTCTCTAGCAGACACTGGAAAGTAGAACACACATGCATCCTTAGAGGACTACAACAGGACATGCTAGAAGCACAACACTTACACACCCATGACAACAAAACAGATTTGGTCATCAGAATAATTGCTGGTGCCATTGGGTTTACCTATGTCACCTTTATTGGAGGCAACACATGCCCATAGCTTGTAAATTACACTTATATATACTCCAATGCAGAAAAACGTTTTGCACCCACAGAGGGTATTCTAACTGCAGTTCAGATGGCTGGCATCAAGGAGAGGCCAGTTGCCCAAATGAAACACATTATTGTCATTACCCCGGTGCCAGCCTTAGAGGCGTCACCAAAGTAAGCATTCCTAAAGCATTTCATCCATGTTGGATTCAATGGGCAACCTCCCTGACTACCACCGATGTTGATTACATCAGTCTTTCTAACCTTGAACTTGATACACAAAAAATACAAATTCTGAGCAAAGGTTTGGGCTTTGTCCCTACTTTTTTACTCAACTTCACAGAATTACACATCAATCTATACATATACATATAGTTTATTCGCAAATGTAAACTGTATAAATTCTTTCAAGGGAAGAAAATGACACCAGTATCTTCCTCTGTCATTGATACGACACCTAGTAATATGACCATTAAAGACATAAAAGACATACAAACTCTACTTTCTCTAGAACATACTTCGGACCTGTCTCCTCTACTTCTAGACATTTTATCGGATTTAAATATTGACTCTAATTTTGGACTTGACAGTGGGGTTAAAACTTCCTCCAAATTTACACCAGTTTTATCCCCGGCTAATGTGATTGACATTTTTCACAAACGAATAACTCTAGATCTCTATAAATTGGAAAATCTGTATGTTACTGATCTTAAAAACATAAAACATAACATCACTATAAAAGAAAATGAGGCACTTCATTTACACACGGAGGCACACAATATTCTCATCAAAGAAGCAGAAGCAGACAAAGGAGGGAATATAGGCCCTCGTTACGACCCTGGCGGTGGATGATAAATTGGCGGTAATACTGCCAACAGGCTGGTGGTAATTACCACCAAATTATGACCATGGGGGGATATCTCCCATAGACAGCCAATTTATCACACCAACCGCCAGGGAGGAAACAACAGCCACCACAGCGGTATCTGCCAACAGCCAAATGGGAGACAAAGTAATGCCCACCATATTTTGACACAGGAAACCGCCAACTTTTCTGGGGCGGTACCAACAACATCAAAACACTGGTGGAAACACTGCACAGAAGTGAAAGTACTCACCATCAGAGACACAGGGAACAACCACGCCGCGATGGAGCCTGAGCTGCACGTCTTCCCAATGATTTTCTACGTGCTGCTCCACCACGAACACCAACGACGACAGTGAGTACTGCCGCCTAGCACACAAAGGGGGAGAGGAAAAAGAGAGTGACACACACACACAACATGCACACCCCCACCCCCAACACCATACATACAATCAGCTGCAGTAATAAAACATATATACTGCGTACCTTGGATGAATAATAAAGGACAACAGGAATTTACTAAAGTGAGTGTAATAAGATCAACACAGTATAAATAAGAAATATGCAATGTAACTGGTATATAAAAATGTACAATTTAAGGGACACTACCCAGTCCTCAGTGTGTGTGGGCCACAGGCCAAAGTCTAAGGCCCCACTTGTCACCTGCACCAACATGGAGAGACCACTGCAGGGGCTTAATTTGGGAAATTGGAAGGCACTCAGGGGGACGGGAAACAGGGGGGGGGTACCTCAGCCGGCAGATGGAACAAGACTACTGGCTCTGGAGGGGACAACATGCCCTGTGCTTGGTCCTGCGGAGTGCAAGGCCACAGTCTCTCAAGTGGGTGACTTGCCCACTGGTTCTGGAGGCGGTATCGTGCCCTGTGCTCTTGATCCTGGGGAGGCTAGGGTTGGTGGGTGTCTTACCCACTGGTTTTAGAGGGCACATTGTGCCCTGTGCTCTTGATCCTGGGGAGGCTGGGGTTGGTGGGTGTCTTACCCACTGGATCTGAAGGTGGCATTGTGCCCTGTGCTCTTGATCCTGGGGAGGCTGGGGTTGTTGGGTGTCTTACCCACCGTCCACCGGCGGTGATGGCTGCCAAGTGGTGGTGCTGCTGGTGGTGTGGGGAGGCTCCAGCCCATCCCCTGCAGCCTTGGACAACTGCCCAGTGGTGGTGGTGCTGCTGGTGGTGGGGGGAGGCTCTGGCCCATCCCATGCAGCCTCGGACAGCATTACAATGATGTTGGTGGTAGTGGCTCTGTCTGAGTGCCTGTCCCAGGCTCCTTGTTCTTTCTGCCTGCTAGTGCTGGCTCCTTGCCCTTCCTGGCTGCAGCTTGTGCTGGCTCCTTGCCCTTCCTGGCTGGAGCTGGTGCTGGCTCCTTAGCCTTCCTGGCAGCAGCTGGGGCTGGCACCTTGCCCTTTCTGGCAGCAGCTAGGGCTGGCTCCTTGCCCTTCCTGGCAGCAGCCGGGACTGGCTCCTTGCCCTTCCAGGCAGCAGCTGGGGCAGGCACCCTTTCCTTGAGGCTGCCAGGTGCAGGTTCCCTCACCCTCTGCACAAGTGCCCTAGATCCTTTCCCACCACGAGTGGGTGTGGAGACTACTGGGCTCATGGACTTGTTGGCTGAGGTGCTTGCCTGAGTTTTGGCCACCCTGGCCAGACGTGAAGGATGGGGGTAGGGGTAGGGAAGAGGTCAATGGTGGAGAAGAGAAGCTTCTGAGGGACATTGGGGCAGCAAGAGGGAGAAGGTATGGGAGTGGAAGAAGACGGAGTGGTTGTAGGAGGTGTCTCTCTGCTGAGTTTGGGTGCAGGTGCATGGGCTGGATGCTGTTGTGGGTGGATGGCTGTTGTGTGACTGAGTGCTTGCGTTTGTGCACTTTAGGAGGGGGCATAGACACAATGGGAAAGGACACAGAGGACGTATGCATGGCTGTTGTGGAGGTGTCTGCCAGTGAGGTGTGTGTTCTGCTAGGTGTGGTGGTGATGCTAGTAGTGGATGAGGATGTAGTGCATGCAGGTATGAGTGTAGACGGAACTGGGAGGGAGGTGGAGGAGGAGTAGGAGGGGGAGACAGTGGAAATTGTGGATGTTGGTATTTCTGCATCTGGATGGTGTTTGTGTGAGTGCCTGTGGGATTATGGGTGGTGTTTGTGTTTGCCACTGCCACTCTTGTGTGTTGTCTTGTGTGCATTCTCGTCTGCCTGTGTGCTTGGGATAGGTTGAGGTTGAGGGGAATGGGACTCGGAAGAGGAAGTTGGAGGGGAGGGTAGAAACAGGGACAATGGCTGCCATCAGAGAGGAGGCCAGAGACTGAGTCGATCTCTGTTGGGCCACCAATCCAGTGTGAATGCCCTCCAGAAATGCATTTGTTTGTTGCACATGCCCTGCCAGCCCCAGGATGGCATTCACTGTGGTTGACTGCCCTACAGAGATGGATCTCAGGAGGTCAATAGCCTCCTCACTCAGGACAGCATGGATCACTGGGGTAGGGCCTGAGGTGCCTGGGGCGAAGGAGATGAGGGGCTGCTGAAAGGGCGGTGCTGGTGCAGGGGGTGGCAGATGTACATGTAGCTGGGGTGGTCACAGAGGTGTCCGCCACCACCAGGGAGCTTCCATCGGAGGAGGTATCTGTGTCTGAACTGTCCCTTCCGGTCTCTGCCATGGTGCTCCCCTCGCCCTCCGTCCCACTGGTGCCCTCAGTGTCGGTGGACTCTGCCTCCTGGGTCCTGTGGAATGCAGCTCCCTCTGTCGCCGGTACCTCTGCTCTTCCACCAGATGATGCTAATGCACATAAGGACAGAGTAACAAAACACAAAGGGGGGTAAGAGACAAAGGATACACCTGGTCAGTGGCTGCACCAACACCACTGTTGGCGTACACATTCCTCTCACACACAGGGAACAGCCCTACGCACTATGCATTGCACTATCAGTTATTTTGCTAGCCACCAAGGCATGGGGAGGGGCACACACCGCCAAATGCAGCACACCTGGGACCCATGCAGCCCTGACCAGTTGTGGATGCCTACGAGCTAAGAAGCAGGATTATCCCTTCAGGACCCTTGTCACCAGGGTACCTACTCTGCAATGTTAGGCCTGGGCTAGGGGCACCCACTGACACACATCTCCCATCCCGATACCACCCTACCATGCGTAAGTTGTAATGATGGGCACTGTACTCACCCCCTTGTGACCGCTGTGATACCATCATGCACCCATCAAGCTCAGGATAGGCCACTGCCAGGATGCGGGCCATCGGGGGGGTCAGGGTGCGAAGGACACTCCTTCCTCTTTGGGAGGCCATCCCCAGCTGGGCCTCTGCCATATTCCGTGCCCAGCGTCTCAGGTCCTCCCATCATTTCCGACAGTGGGTGCTCCACCTGCCGTAGACCCCCACGGTCCGCATATCCTTGGCAATGGCACACCATATACCCTTCTTTTGATGGGCGCTGACCTGCAGAGGTAATACACACAGGATAATCAGACAGTCCTGCCTGTTACACTTATGGCCCCCCATACCCCTTCACATCACCATTTACACACACATAGCCCAGCACACAACCAATGCAACGTCCATATGACATCCACTCACCCCCCCTTACACGAGGCCTTCACACACACACACCACTCCATGCATTCATGCCACATGCATCGTGCCCACAGTGTACTCACCTGTTGGTCTGGAGGCCCATACAGCAGTCCATACTGGGGTAGGACCCCATCCACCAGTCGCTCCAACTCCACCCAGGTGAAGGCAGGGGCCCTTTCCACAGTCACACGGGCCATGGTAGGTTCTAGACACAGGTCACAGCAGCACATGCATTGTAGGTCCTCTCCTGTTGAAGGTCAGGTAGCAAGTGAGTGATCACATGGAAAATGGCTTTGTGATGGGGTGATGATGGAGGAAAGACCAGGGTATAGTTCCAGTCTATTTGTAGCACAGGTGCACTGTCCAGGGGGACATAGGGAGGGGAACAATGGCAGTTGAAGGTGGACAGGGTGACAGAGTGGGACACAAGGGTGACAATCAGGGGAGTCTCATTTCCTGGCAGGGGTCTTGGAAACAGTCTATGGCTTCTGCCTGGATCGCAGGGAACGTTTGCGGTGTGGTTCTCCTTCTGCAGGGGGAGGAGTGCTGGTGTCCTGTGAGTCCTGTGGCGGGGCCTCCTGTCCACTAGTGGCAACAGAGGTGAAAGGCAGGTCAGATGTCTGGCTAGTGGCAGGGGCCCACTGTTGTGAGACTGCCTCCCTCATAATGTTGCCCATGTCTACCAGGACCCCTGCAATGGAGACCAGAGTGGTGTTGATGGCCTGCAAGTCCTTCCTGATCCTCTGGTGCTGTCCCTCCTGCCGCCGCCTGTTTTCCTGCACTTTGTCCTAGATCTGGCCCATTGTGTCCTGGGAATGTTGATATGCTCCTAGGATCTCAGTGAGTGACCCCTGGAGCACAGCACTCCTCCCAGTTTCCCTGTTGTTCTGCGCCTCTGTCCCTTGAACCATGTGCCCACTGCCACTGACCCCAGCTCCATGATTGTCTTGGGTATGAGGTGTGCCCTGGGGTCCCTGTAGAGGTGGACACATTGCTGATTGACATGTCCTGGGGACAGAGGTGTAGGTACGCTGGGCGGGTGCTGTAGTGGTGTTTCCAGATGGGGGAGGCTCTGTGGTGGTGTGTGACTGGACTTGGGTAACCGACTGTCCGGAGGTCCTTGATGGGCCAGGTTGGTCATCCAGATCCAGGCGACCAGAGTTGCTGTCATCACTGTGGGCATCTTCAGTTGGGGGACTGGATAGTCCTGGCACCTCTTCTCTGGTGACATTGGCTGGGATACCTGTGTGAATGTAAATGATGTGTTATTGTTGCTGTGTGTGACATATTGTGCAACGGTGGGTTGCCTTATTTGGTTGTACTTGCCCTGCCAGCTTTTACTTGTGTAAATTGGTATAGGGTGGGCTAGCTGATTCTCTCTAGTGTGCATGCTTTGGTGATAGGTGTCCATGCAGGGCTGTGAGTGATGTCCATGCATTGGTAGTGCATGCAGGGCTTGGCATTGTAATGAGAGGGATGTGATGGTGGGGTATGTGGGAGGTGGTGGAGTGGTGGGAGTGAGAGTGAGGGTATGTGATGGCATGCAGGTAGGGGGGTAGTAGTACTATAGAGTTGACTTACCAGAGTCCAGTCCTCCTCCTACTCCGGCCAGGCCCTCAGGATGCAGTATTCCTAAGACTTGCTCCTTCCTTGCTGTGAGTTGTGGGGGAGGAGGTGTGGGCCCACTGCCAGTCCTCTGTACAGCGAGCTGGTGTCTTGCTGCAATGGAATGTACCTGCCCCCGTAGGTGGTTCCACCTCTTCCTGATGTCATCCCTAGTTCTTGGATGCTGTCCCACGGCGTTGACCCTGTCCATGATTCACTGCCATAGCTCCATCTTCCTAGCTATAGATATCTGCTGCACCTGTGCTCCAAATACCTGAGGGTCTACCCTGATGATTTACTGCACCATGACCCTTAGCTCCTCCTCTGAGAATTGGGGGTGTCTTTGAGGTTCCATGGTTATTGTGTAAGGTGTGTAGGTAAGGGTGTGTAGGGTAATGTGTTGGGGTATGTGAGTGGTGTATAGGTGTGAGTGGTATGTGGCTCTGGTTGTGTCAGTGGTCTTGCTGTCTCTCTCTCTGGTGGCAAATATTTGTAGTTGTAAAGGGTTGTGGGTAATGTGGGTGAGTGTTTTATAGTTCTGTGTGTGGGTGTGTGTGGTGTGTGTATGGGTGTCAGTTGTGTGTTATTTAAATTGACCAATGTAATGTTGTTTTGTATGTGTGCGTGTATTTTGAGCGCGGCGGTATGTACCGCCAATGGTTTACCGTGATTGAATGCCCGCCGTGGTTATTTGTGGGTCATAATGTGATGGGCGTAATTCTGTTGGCGTAACGGTGTGGATTTGGATATTGCCAGTTTATCACTGATCTTTGGTGTGGTGGACTTGTGTCTGTAGCTGAATAGTGACGGATTGGAGTGTGTGTGCCATAATATGGTGAATGGATATCCGCCGCTGCGGCGGTATGTTGGCGGCAGTCAGCATGGCGGTAAGTGGGATGTACCGCCAATGTCATAATGAGGGTTAAAGTGTCATCTGCAATAGACATCATTCAGAATGACATGTCCTTTTTACACTATGGACAATGCCAGCTGTGTTCAATAATGCAGTTAGGTTGGATACTACAGATTCTGGAAAACGTCCGCTTGCCGTCTAAGTATATTAACGGTAGTGACTTGTTTGCTGCTTTTAATTTATCCAGGGAACAACAGACAATGGCTAAAAGGGAAGAGGGTTTAACCATGCTTCACATAGAAAAACTAGAAAAGTTGCCTTTCACAGTTGTAGAGAATCCATTGACAGTTTAGCTCATACATGGCGTTATAAATCTTCCTATTTCCACTTTTCGTTTTTCAAAATGCTTGAAGCATATTGATGTGGGCAGATATGAGAGGCTAGGTGATAGCTATATAAAAGAAGAGTGGGAGTTGCTCTTTGAATATAAATGTCTGAATGGTGAAACAGAGGTCTTTCTTAGCGGAACCGAGTGTGAGACTACTGTTAATCATTCAATGATTTGCAAACAGGTGTCCCTTAATGGCCTTTACAATACCGGGGCCGTGAAGTTGGCCTGTTTTCTGAAGGGCACTCCCATCCCTTTGATTCGTCTAGCATTTCATGTACTTTCAAATGGAAGTTATATGGCTCTGAATGAACAAAGCTGTAATGGTATGAGACTAGGAATTGCCTACGGAACTTCAGTCTCTAAGATCATAACGTGTTGCGGACATGTTTTATTCCCCCCACACAAGACATAAGAGTATCAGATATGTGGACTCACATTGGTACAACTAATGTAAATTATGCCAAACTGAGCAGACTAAAGGCGCTACTGTTCCATAAACAAGTTTGGTTGACATCGGCTAGAGAGACGTATGCTCTCCAGATAGCAAGATCATCAGCTGAGATACAAACCCTATTAAATACCAACGTCCCCAAGCACTTTGGAGAGCTGCTTCAAGCACTACAGGGATTGTGCACTTCTTTAAGGCTGTTGGGTCTGGAATTGTGTCCATCTTCCAGACTGTCTTCAGAGTCATTCCCTCAGCTATCCATTCACTCTTTTCCAATGTGTTTGGCTGCTTCCCTGTGACTTTGGCATTGATCGGCAAAATACTACTTCTGCTGTTCCTGATACGCAGTGGTTGTGCCATCCCAGCTAAGTGGAGTGATGGAGCTACTACCACCAGCCCAGCTGTGCCGTGATCACATGGTGCAGTCTTTGGTGCTCCGTTGCTGGAAGAATTAGAACACGATTGGTCATTGTCATTCTGACCAGTCCTATGGTGGGTGCAACTAGTCTTTCATTGCACCTAGTGCTGTTCGAGCATCTACCTTCGGTGTGCCTTGCTGTTCCTCCAGTACCTCCTGTGGACAAAGAACTGCTGATGTTCCCAATGAGGGTTCATTCACAGTCGTGCCCCATGAGACTAAGGTTGATTCGTGAGGCCATTTATGAACCACCCTTGGTGGATTGACTGGCTCCTTTGGGCACTTTTGATGGTGCTGTCCTCTTGGAAGACACTGCACATGAGGCTGCTGTGCACTACTGCTCCGTGGATCCGTCTGCCAAACCTGTCATCGATCTAACATCTGACGATGTGGCTTCTTTCTTGAATGCCTTTCGTTCTGATGGCTTCAAAGACATTCTTCAAGATCATGACTACTGTTAAATAAATTTGACCATTGGCCTATTCTAAAGTTTTAAAGTTTGCCAAACATTGCCTTTAACTTTGGCCTGCTGTGTTTGTCATGGTCGACATTGTGTCTATTTGTATGTTTTAGCTAATTTTAACAAGTTTTTAATTGGATTTTAGCCATATTTTTAATAATATGGTTTTAGCTTGTTCTAGTCCAGAGCATTTTAGCTTGGGTTCATTCACTTTCTTTGGCGTCATTAGTATGGCGTCATGCTTGTTCTGGCAATGGGCAGGAGCAGCAGCAGTAATGGAAAATCACTTATTCTGTCCCCTCTGACCTGAATTCTTTTCTTAGGTTGCTAATGTAATGTTGAATGTCCTATTGTATTGAAGGCAAGAAACATGTTTTAGAAATAACAATATTGAATTATTTGTTCTAGCTGTTAAATAGGACAGGAAAGCTTTAGTTCTCATATGACAAGTATTAGTTTAGTTAATTGTGCGTCATGAGAGAAAACTCTAAAATAACAAATAACCAGAGAATGTAATATTTTGTCGAAAATGTGTGAAATTGTATATTTTTGCTGAGAAGTTTTGGAACGGTTACAAATTAGATGGTGCCATGTACAGCCATTGGATGCTGAATCTGATGTCTGAAGTGAGCCCACCTGAAGAACCAATGAATGGATCGTGCATACTTCTAATTAGTGAGGAACTTTGGAAATAGAATGTTAGTTCTTGTGAGCTCTTGTTGAAGTCAGTTTTAGTTAGTCTTCTCCTGCCTCAAAGCTGGCCAGGACCCTGTTTGAGTCTGCTGTCATACTCTGTTTCTTTAAGTCCTTAGATGAGTTTTGTCATCTTAGTCTTAG
This sequence comes from Pleurodeles waltl, assembly GCF_031143425.1. NCBI lineage: Eukaryota > Metazoa > Chordata > Amphibia > Caudata > Salamandridae > Pleurodeles > Pleurodeles waltl. Next base: position 482,210,043 of record NC_090439.1, read on the forward strand.
TTACCCCATTATGTTATATAGTTCATGTTAGAAATATGGTCTCTGGTTGGCAGTGCTATACACACTTGTCCAAGTAGGGACCACAATCATAGTTGGGGTAAGTCACACACAATCCAAATTAACCTGTGCCTACCCTCTGGTAGCATGACACTGAGCAGTCGGGCTTAACTTAGAAAACAATGTGTTAAGTATTTGTGCAACAAATCATGCAATAACACAGTGAAAACACCACAAACACACACGACACAGGTTTTGAAAAATATAAGATATTTATCTGATTAAATTAAGGTAAAAAACTATCAAGATCTGATAAGCACAAGTTGAAATATTAATTTTGCAACATAAGGAAGAACCATAAGTCTTTAGAAATAAACATTTGTCTCTTGTGTGCAGAAAGTACCTGATAAATGTTGCCAGGGAAGGGTGTCTCATAAGGGAGAAATGGCGCACAAAGTACTTTAAGGTATATTAGTTCCACACATAAATCTACAATGGTGCATTACAGTGGGGATTACACCCTCACAAACCCCTAACACTGATTGGACTAGTCAATCAATTAACCATTTAAACAATACTGTGGCATTCGTTGATCTCATATAAGTTATCAAAAATACTTAGAACAGTTTCTTAAATATCACATTCTGTACAATGAACATCAACAGTAAAATTAAAGAATGGCATTGGCATTGATATTCCTATCTTTAGAATATAATCCTAGCTTGAGATCTAGTTCCGGTTCCTTAGTATATATTCCCCTCAGATCAATCTCTTGATAGCTACGTTAAACAAATTCATCCCAAAAAAAAAGTATTATTACAAATACAAGTCATATCCTAACCCCTCTTGTGTATTCCGTGTCTTTCCACCCTACTCATCAGATCCAATAGTAAGTCCATGTGAAAAACCAAAAGATAGCTCCATATTGGTTTCCTAGTCCATTATTTTTTCTCAAATCAAATCCACAGTCGTAATGGAATCCTAGTCAAACATTAATTGTACATCATTTTCATGACGACCTCACAGCCAACATGTGTTTCGTCACATGACTTCTTCAGTGCTGAGGTTTAATCGCTTCATAGTACATAGGCATCCTAGATTTGAAATACCGAAAGCCTTGTGTATACTGAAAACAACATCCGTTTATTCAATGTCGGAGATTATCCCGGAGAAACCTTCCATGCAACGTTATCCACTCCTTCCAAACATTTCCCGGCTTCACAGAAACGCCAGCATTTCAGTTTCTTTCATAAGACGGACGCGTGTACGCTGCACAAAGTACCTGGTTTGCGTCACAATTACATGCACGGAGACCGCAGAGGAGGAGATGCATGGAAAAAGGAAGGTGTGCATCAGATTTCCCGACATGGCACAGACAATGCGTTGTTTCTTTCCATGATGCAAGGGCTTTGTGTTGATTTCTGGTGCTCAGTCTTGGGTCCTCACTACAATGCAGGATTCTTTTGATGCCCAGGGATGAAGCATGGAAATCATGGGTGTGTGAGATGAAGTCACAGGTGCTGCGTTGATCCGGTGGGCAATGCGTCGGAGTTTCTGTCGCACGGCAGGCGCTGCATTGATTCTTCACTCACAAAGTCAGGCTGCATTTTTCCAGCTCAGCTGTGCGTCAACCCGTTATGGCTGTGCATCGAAGTTCCAGTTGCAACGCAGGTGCTGCATCGATCTCCACTCGGGAAGCCCGGCTGTGTCATTACAGTTCGGCGATGCAGCGATTTTCTCATCGCTGGGTGGTCTGTGCGTCATTTCCGGCAGGCTGTGCATTAATTTTTGCCGCACAAGGAGTTTCCTTGAAGAGAGGAAGTCTTTTTGGCCTCTCAGACTTCAGGAACAGGAGGCAAGCTCAGTCAAAGCCCTTGGAGAGCACTTTTCAGTAAAGCCAAAGGCCAGCAAGGCAGCAGGGGAATGGCAAGGCATTTCTTCAGAGCAAAGCGGTCCAGGTGAGTCCTTTGGGCAGCCAGGAAGATTATTTTGACACGTTGCAGGATCGGGTCTAGGTATGTCTGATTTGGTGGGGTCAAAGAACCAGTTTATACACCCAAAAAAACCTTTGAAGTGGGGGAAAAATCAAAGAGTGGATTTGAAGTGCACAAGTTCTCCTTTTAGTATAGGTCTGTCTGCCAGGGTCCCAGTAGGGGGTTTGGCAGTCCATTGTGTGAGGGCAGACCACTAGCCTTTGAAATGTAAGTGTCAGGCCCCTCCACCCTTCCAACCCAGGAAGATCCATTCAGTATGCAGAGGAGTGCAGGTGGGACTGACTATCCTGTGTTTGTGGATGTGTGGGTGAAATGCACAAGGGACCTATCAACCAGCCCAGCCAGAGGTGGATTGGAGACAGGCAATAAGGCACGGATGGATTTTAGGTGCAGGGAAATGCTCACTTTCTAAAAGTGGCATTTCTAAAATAGTAATATAAAATCCAACTTCGCCAATAAGCAGGATTTTCTATTACCATGCTGGCCATACTAAATATGACCTGGTTACGCCTTTCCGATCAGAATCTACCACTCAAACAGTATATGAGGGTAGCCCTAATGCTAGCCTATGAAAGGAGCAGGCCACACAGGAGTGGAAAACAAATGTAGGAGTTTTACACTACAAGGACATATAAAACACATATGCACATGTCCTGCCTTTTACCTACATAGGACCCTTCCCTATAAGTTACCTAGGGCCTACCTTAGGGGTGACTTATATGAAGAAAAAGGGGCGTTTAAGGCTTGGTAAGTACTTTTAAATGCCAAGTCGAAGTGGCAGTGAAACTGCACACACACGCCTTGCAATGGCAGGCCTGAGACATGGTTAAGGGGCTACTTGTGTGGGTGGCACCACCAGTGCTGCAGGACACTAGTTGCATTCAATATACAGGCCCTGGGCACATGTAGTGCACTTTACTAGGGACTTACAAATAATTAAATATGCCGATTCGGTATGAGACAATGTTACCATGTATTTAGGGAGAGAGCACATGCACTTTGGCACTGGTTAGCAGTGGTAAAATGTCCAGAGTCCTAAAGCCTGCACAAATGAGGTCAGAAAAAGAAGAGGAGGAAGGCAAAAGGTTTGGGGGTGATCCTGCAGAGAGGCCATTTCCAACAGGAGGGTGTAGTGAATCCTATTTAGTTTTAATAGGAATCAGTGGTTTCGATTAGCCTTCTGGCTTGTAGGCCTGTGCCCCGTCACCTAGTGACTTTTAACCTACTTAGCTTGCTCTGTTTTTGAACATTTATTTAATTATTTCTTCCAAGATGGCTACCATGTTTATAGTTAGGAAGATGTTTTAGATTCACGTTATCAGTGCCACTCTGTAAAGGCATCACTATCAGCATCAAATATAAATGAGATACATAGGTATTCACATTATGTACTTTCCTACTTTCGTGTGAACGTAACATAATGTCACCTTTTTAGGGCATTGTTCATATAATTCCTGCCCCAAACATGCATTCTTATCTATTGTTTGGGAACATACCTGCGTCAGGGGTCCTACAAGATCTGTAGAAATACATCTCACACAGACAAGATAATCAGAGGGATTCCTACCACATGCCATCAATGCTATCAGGGCTACATGTCACCTTGATGCTGACCCAGTCTTCTTGTCATCACGGAGTCTGATCTAGAGACCTCACTCCAAGGTAACAAGGGTTATGGGGCTCTTCTTATGGATGTGGTACTGGCAGATTAGGCTCAACGCAGCTAGGGTATTAAGGTTCATTTCACACCTACTTTACATCTTATGTTATTGCAAGATGGTGAGGGTCTTTGTATTCATGAGTCTTGGTTTTACCATTCTGTTTCTTGCATTGTTCAGTATCCTAACCATTGCAGCTCATGCAATTTATTGCAGATTGCAGTCTTGGTAATAAAGGCTATTGAAAACTCTACTGCATCTCTTTCAGTGCCTGTGTATGATTGAGACATGCTGCTCATGTGAGAAAAGGGTGATCTCTGTTTAACCACGACCTCCCTGAGATGTCGCACTCTTGAGTCAATGTGTAAAAACTGGCACAAATCACTTTATACTGTTTGGGTTTTTGGTGAGGTACTGCTTGTGAGCTGGGAGGGTTGGGCCAACAGTTGTGACTTGTTATAGGATTGGCTTAGTTGCCTACAAACAAAAGTGCTAATCCCTAAAGCAGCAATCTTGCCTAGAGCAAGAGTCAAACTATGACAATTCCTTTGATGTTGTGTGCAGCTAATCCAGTAGGGCTGTTACTACACATGATAAAATAGAGTCTGTAGTTTTCTGTAGATAGGCAGTTAGAACTTGTATTAAAATGCTTTTTCCAGTACCCGCTTGTCCACTGACATACGAAGGAATTGGCTTAAAACCTGAACATTTACATCAATTGTTTTCATGTAGGAATTTATGCTCTATTTTTTCTTTTATTTCCATATATATTTATTTTTGCTCATTATTCCATTGTTCCACTAACTGTTCCAAGGCAACATTTTCTTCTTGTGTTTTCTGCATTGCTGTCTCCACCTCATTCATCACTATGGTGCCTTCATTTTTTATTATTGGCTGCCCAAGAGGATCTCTCGCTTTTGTGAACTATCTTTTGTTATTTAAGTAGCAATTGTTTCCTCTTGTTGATTTTTTTCATTTAACATGTATAGGTAGTTGGAAAATGTTGAACACTCAAAAAAAGTCTTTTACAGCATTGAAAGAGTCTTCAAAGCAGTCATATTGTCCAAGCAACTCTTCTTTAGAACACCAAGGTTTCAGTACCTGGGAAAGGGCTAAATAGAAAGATTATTTTTACTCATAAGTAAGACAAGTAAGTTCTCAATGGTGTATTAAGTTACCTCTACCATGCTACACCAAACAAACGCCCCAACTAACTACAGCATATTTGCCTTCATCAATGATTTCTGACACATTGGACCTCATTATGACATTGGTGGTAAATCCTGCTTACCGCCACGGTGACGGCCGCCAACATACCGCTGCGGTGGCCAATATCCGTTCCCCATATTATGACACACACACACCAATCCGACAGAATACAGCCACATAGCACAAATCTGCCAGCCCAAAGGTCAGTGCTAAAGTGGCGGTACCAACACCCACACCATTACACCAACAAAACAACGCCCACCACATCATGACACACGAATCACCACGGTGGACATTTAAATGGCGATAAGCCATTGACGGTACATACTGCCGCGCTCAGAATGGACACACACATACAAAACAACACTACATTGGCCAATACTAAAAACACACACATAACACTCATACACACACCACACCCATCCACCCACAGCACCATAAAACACACGCCCACATTACCCACAACCCTTTATGAACAACAATTACTGCCAGGAGATTGACACGAACAGCACAGAGACAACTAGACACACACACCACATACACCCATATATCCCTCATGCACCCTACATCACACACCCCACCACATTACTCAACACACTCTCACCAACACACACCACACAACACCCATGTACCCACTAAGGCACCCCAGTTTCACCGATGAGGAGTTAAGGGTCATGGTGGAGGAAATAGTCAAGGTAGAGCCACATCTGTTTGGAGCACAGGTACAGCAAATATCCATTGCCAGGAAGATGGAGCTATGGCGGAGAATCTTGGACACAGTGAACACCTTGGGACAGCATCCAAGAACAAGGGATGACATCAGGAAGAGGAGGAATGACCTATGGGGAATGTACATTCCGTGGCAGCAAGGCACCAGCCCGCCATATAGAGGACTGGCGGTGGACCCTCACCTCCTCCCTCACAGCTCACAGCATGGGAGGAGCAAGTCTTGGCATTACTGCATCCTGAGGGACTCGCTGGAGTAACTGGAGGACTGGTAACTAGTGAGTCAATATTTACTAGTTATCACTCCCCATACCTGCATGCCATCACACCCCCTCACCCTCACTCCCATCACTCCACTCCATCCCACGCTCTGCACCTACACATCTGACTAACCCCAATGTCAAATCCTGCATGCCATACCAATTCATGGACAGCCATCCGTCCCTGCATGCACAGCATAGGGAAACTAACAATCCCACAATTCATCAAAATACACAAACAAAGGTGGCAGGGCAACAGCAATGATAGAGGGGAAGCCAGGGATGTACAATATGTCACAGACATAAAGCATAATACATCACTTACATCCCCACAGGTGCCCCAGCCAATCCCAGCGGAAAGGAGGTGCCACAACTATCCAGTCCCCCAACAGAAGATGACCCCAGTGATGACAGTAAACTCTGGACTTCAGGATCTGGACCAACAACCTGGCCCATCAGGGACCACTGGACAGTCAGTCACCCCAGCCCACTCATAGTCCCCCACAGAGCCTTCCCCATCAGTGTCCAGCACCACAGCACCCACCCAGCGTACCCACACCTCTGTCCCCAAGACATGTAAATCAGCAGTGTGCCCACCTGTACAGGGACCACAGTCCACACCTCACTCCCCAGACAATCAGGGACCTGGGGTCAGTGACAGTGGGCACACCGTTCAGGGGACAGAGGCACAGGGCGACAGGGACACTGGGAGGACTGCTGTGTGTCAGGGGGAGAACAGGCCCAGGGAACCAACTCTCTAGGAGGTACTCACCGAGATCCTGGGAGCCTACCAATATCCCTGGACACGATGGGCCAGATCCTTGACAATATGCAGGAGAACAGGCGGCTGCAGGAGGAACAGTATCAGGGGATCAGGGAGGACTTGAAGGCCATCAACACCACCTTGATCTCCATAGCAGGGGTTCTGGAAGACATGGCCAACATCATGAGGGAAGCAACAGCACACCAGCGGGCCCCTACCACTAGCCAGTCCATTTACCAGCCCTCCACTTCTGCTGCAGCTAGTGGGTGGGAGGCCTGCCACAGGACCCACAGGCCACCAGCACCCCCCGCAGAAGGTGAACAACCCCGCAAACGTTCCCTGCAACCCATACAGAAGACAGAGACACTTGCCAAGACCACTGCCAGGAAATGAGACTCTCCTGATTGTCCCCCTTGTGTTCCACACTGTCACCTTGTCCACTTTGAACTGTCTTTGCTCCCCTTCCTATGGCCCCTTGGACACTCGACCTTTGCTACAAACAGACTGGAACAATACCCTGGACTTTCCTCCACCATCAACCCATTCCATTGCACTTTTCCCTCATAGCATTACAATAAACACCCTTGAACACAACTTGATTACTAGTATTTTATGTGTTGAAAATGTGCATTTATGGAAACAGTCACATCTAGTGCAAATGATCTGAACACTGTGATAGCATAGAAATAATGACCTGTAGCTTTCTGGAGTCATCACATCAGTACACAGTTGTTATCTCACCAACATCTGTAAAATGACAACCCATAGGTGACAGTAAGTTGAGATGCAATGGAAGTTAATGCCATCATGCTACAGCCACACAGAAAACATCAATAGTCAGACGAATGGTCAGTTGCACTGTCTCACCTGTGTTTCATTGGAAGTATTGACATATAACTGATGTTTGCTTGTCCTCATCCTCATCCTCTGCCTCCTCATACTCACTGTCCTCAGGGTCCACTGCTGCCACTGTGGCATCTCCAGTCTCCTCCTCCTGCAGAAAAGGTATGTTCCGTCTGAGGGCCAGGTTGTGCAACATGCAGCATGCCACTACTATCTGGTAGAACTTCCCGGGTGAGTAGCACAGGGATCCACCTGTCAGAATGAGGCACCTGAACTTGGCCTTCAGGAGCCCAAAGGTCCTCTCGATGATCCTTCTGGTTCGCCCTTGTGCCTCATTATAACGTTCCTCAGCCTTTGTCCTGGCATTCCTCACAGGGGTCAGCAGCCACAATAGGTTTGGGTAGCCAAAGTCACCTGCAAGTATTGAGGGACAATGTTTAGCCTCACACAATGCTATGGGGATGACACCTGAATCCACACACTAACATACAGTGGGTGGGGACCATGGCTTACCTATTAGCCACAACCTGTGCCTCTATAGTTGGGCCATCACATTTGGGATGCTGCTATTCCTCAGAACAAAGGCATCATGCACCGACCCAGGATATGTAGCAGTGACGTGGGAGATGTACTGGTCCACCAGGCACACCATTTGCACATTCAGTGAGTGGAAACTCTTTCGATTCCTGAAAACCTGTTCATTCTGGCGGGGGGAACTAACGCAATATGTGTCCCGTCAATCACCCCAACAATATTGCGGATATGTCCCATTGCATAGAATCCAGCCTTCACAGTGGCCAGATCATCCACCTGGGAGTAAGCTATGTAGCTGCACATGTGTTTCATCAGGGCAGACAAAACTCTTGCCACCACGATTGAAAACTTTGGCTGTGACATTCCTTCTGCCAAGCCCACTGTCACTTGGAAAGAACCAGTAGCCAGGAAATGGAGCACTTATAACACTTGCACAAGAGGGGGGATCCCAGTTGGATGACGGATAGCAGAGATCAGGTCAGGCTCCAATTGGGCACACAGCTCTGTGATTGTGGCACTGTCCTGTCTATAGGTAAGTATAATGTGCCTGTCCTCCAGGGAGCCAAGTCCACAAGGGTTCTGTACACAGGGGTTTGTCTCCTCCTCCTACTCATCCGCAGTGGTAGGTATCTAAGGGATACAAGACTGAGTGGGCTGTCACAATGTGAACAATGGAACCACAACCTCAGTGTACATAGTGCATTTAAGTTATGGGACAGCGGGAATGGCAAGGTATGTGCTAATCTAGGCTGTGATGCAGTTATGGTTGATATGATTGTTGTCCACCACCATGAAACCGAAGTCCAGCAGACGTACTCCTCCTACAACCACTCCCTCAACCTCCACTCCCATCCCTCCTCCCTCATCCCGCCCCATCCCTAAGAAACCTTTCCTTTCCCAACTTGACCTCTTCCCTCCCCCTTCCCCCCCGTCCTGCCCACAAGAGCAGGGTCCAAATGACCCCGCCAAGCACCTCAGCCAGACAATCCATGCAGACAGTGGTGGCACCACCTAGTCGTGGTGGCAAGTCAGTGAAGGATCCCACTCCACCAGCCAGGAAGGTTAAGGATCCTACACCTCCTGCCATGGAGGGGAACGAGCCCACACCTCCTGCCATGAAGGGGAAGAAGCCCTCGACTCCTGCCAGGAAAGCTAAGGAGCCTGCACATCCTGCCATGAAGGGGAAGAAACCCTCAACCTCTGCTAGGTAGGGTAAGGATCCAACACCTTCTGCCATGAAGGGGAAGTAGCCCTCAACTCCAGCGGAGGCTGTCAGGGTTGCACCACCACCACCAGTAGTCACAGGGCCCTCACCACCAGCTGAGGTAGTGCAGCCTATTCCTGCTGCAGAGGCTGCCCAGGCAGCATCTTCACCTGCTGAGACAGTGCAGCCCTCACCTCCAGTAGAGGCTGCCAGGAGGCACCTTCACCTGCTGACACAGTACAACCTTCACCTCCAGCAGAGGGTGGCAGGGTGACACCACCACCACCACCAGTGGTCACAGAGCACTCACCACCAGCTGAGGAAGTGCAGCCCTCACCTCCAGCAGAGACTGCACCTTCACGGGCTGACACAGTGCAATCCTCACTTCCAGATGACACAGTGCAGCCCTCACCACCAGCGGAAGCCATGTAGGCCACCCTCCAGGGACGGCTGTACAAGGGGCCCCTACAGAAGCAGTGGGCATGCTCCCCAACTGGGAGACTGTGACCTTGCACCCCCGGCAAAGGATAATGGACATGGAGCCCCCTCCAGAAACAGTGGGGAAGACACCCACTCCAGAGACTGTGGCCTTGCACTCCCCAGCAGAGAGAAATGGGCATGGAGGCCCCTCCAGAACCAGTGGGAAAGTCACCCACTATAGAGACTGTGGCCTTGCACTCCCCAGCAAAAGATCATGGGCATGGAGCCCCCTCCAGAACCAGTGGGAAAGTCACCCACTCCAGAGACTGTGGCCTTACATTACTCAGCAGAGAGAAATGGGCATGGAGCCCCCTCCAGAACCAGTGGGAAAGTCACAAATTCCAGGGAATGTGGCCTTACACTCCTTAGCAGAGAGAAATGGGCAAGGAGCCCCCTCCAGTACCAGTGGGCTTGTTCCCATATTCGGCTGAGATGCCCCCCACCCCCCATCCATCTGAGGTGCCTGCCCACTTGCAAAGTGATGCCCCTGCAGAGTTCTATCCAGATGAAGTCAGGATTTGAGTTGGGCCTTGGACTGTGCCCTGTGGCCATGTGGGCCCTTAGTTCTTTGGACTGGGCATTGGCCCTTTGTGTACATTTGTACATATCTGTTTTTCATACAATTGGTTCTTTTGGTAGCTGTTCACAATCAATACATTCTCATTACTGCATTCTTGTTGTCCTTGCATTATTATACCATGTGTTGTGTGGCATTGTTTTTCGTCGGCAGCTGGTTGTGTGTATGGTGTGTGTGTGTCGGGTGTGTGTCACGCATGTGTGTGTCACTCTTCGTTTTCCTCACTCCCTTCCTTGTGTGCTAGGCGACTGTACTCACCATCGTCGTCTTCATCGGCGTTGGTGTTCCATATGGACATGTCATAGATAAGCATCGGGAAGACTTGCAGTTACAGTTCCATTGTGGCGTTGTTCTTCCCTGTGTCTCCGATGGTGAGTCTTTGGTCTTCTGTGTTCTGTTACCGCCAGGCTTTTGATGCCATTGGTACCACCCCGGAAATCATGTCTGTTTCCTGTGTCATGATATGGCTGTTGACGGCTACTGCCGTGGTCAGTGGTGTTAAAGCCCTGGAGGTTGGTGTGGTACATTGGCTGTCTATGGGAGTTATCACTGCCATGGTCATAGTTTGGCAGTAATTACCACCAGCCTGTTGCCGGTATTACTGACACTTTTTCACTCACCACCAATGTCATAATGAGGGCCATTGTTTCTATATCGATAGGTTTTCAGAATTTCATAAAGACATATTTGTGAGGTGTAGACTTCTATTTAGAGAGTGCAAGTCCAAAATCTTTGTTTTTACAATATCTGTACTCTTTGGATCAAACTCTGCTAGGTACTGAATTTCTGAGAAAGACTTCAACATTTTGGCCCTCATTATGACATTGGCGGTAAGTCCCGCTTACCGCGATGCCGACTGCCACCAACATACCGTGACCACGGCAGTATACCCCTACCCATATTATGACCCACACATAGAAATCCGTACTATACAGACACACACACACAAGTCCGCCTGCCCAAAGGTCAGTGATAAAATGGCGGTACCAAAACCCACACCATTACACCAACAGAACTATGCCCACAGCATTAAGACACACGAATCACCGTGGCAGACATTCAACCGCAGTAAACCATTGGTGGTACATACCGCCGCGCTCAAAATACACACACACATACAGAACAACACTAAATTGGACAATTCAAACTACACACACCTGACACCCATGCACACACCACACCCACATACCCACACCACTATAAAACACCCACCCACACTACCCACAACCCTTTACGACTCCAAAAAATATACAACTGAGAGAGAGAGACACCAAGAGCACCCACAGAACCAGAGCCACAGAACACCATCACCCATACACCATCCATGCACCTCACAGCACACACCCCAAAACATCACCCCACACACCCTCACACACACCACTCACACTACACCCATGGCACCACAACGACACCCCAGGTTCTCTGAGGAGGAGCTAAGGGTCAAGGTGGAGGAAATCATCCTGGTAGAGCCACAGCTATTTGGATCACTGGTGCAACAGACATCCATTCCTAGAGCTATGGAGGAGAATCGTGGACAGGGTCAACGCCGTGGGACAGCACCCAAGAACAAGGGATGGCATCAGGAAAAGGTGGAACGACGTACGGGGGAAGGTGCGTTCCTTGGTTGCAAGACACCAGATAGCTGTACAGAGGACTGGTGGTGGACCCCCACCCCCTCCCCCACAACTAACAACATGGGGGGAGCAAGTCTTGACAATACTGCATCCTTAGGGCCTGGCAGGAGTAGCAGGAGGACTAGACTCTGGCAAGTCAACTCTTTACTACTTTCATCCCCCCTACCTGCATGCCATCACAAACCCCCTACCCTCACCACCATACCTCCACCACCTCACATACACCCCACCATCACAACCCAATCATCCCATTTCCCATTGCCAAGCCCTGCATGCCCCACCACTGCATCTACACCCATCACAGACCTGCGTGGACAACCATCACGACTGCATGCAATACTAGAGACAATCACCTAGCCCACCAATAACAACTCTCACTAAGGCCAATCTGCCATGGCAATATCAACCATAGAGGGCAAAATACCCATGCACAAGATGACACACGCAGAAACTATAACACTGCATTTACATCCCTACAGATCCCCCACACAATGTCACCAGAGAGGAGGTGGCAGCAACATCCAGTCCCGCCACAGAAGAGACCCACAGTGATGACAGCAGCTCTGCACGCCTGGATCAGGGACCTCTGGACAGTCAGTTACTTAGCCACAGTCCCATACCACCACAGAGTCTCCCCCTCAGGAAACACCAGCACAGCACCCACCCAGAGGGCCCATACCTCTGTCCCCAGGACATGTCAATCAACAGTGTGTCCACCACTACAGGGACCCCAGGACACCCCACAAACACAGGATGATCAGGGACCTGGGGTCCGTGGCAGTGGGCACACGGTTCAGGGGACAGAGGCACAGGACAACAGGGAAGCTGGGAGGACTGCTGTGCGACGGGGTAGGACAGGCCCAGGGAACCAACCCTCCACGAGGCACTCACCAACATCCTGGGAGCATACCACCATTCCCAGGAGATGATGGGCCAGATACTGGCCAAGTTGTAGGAGACCCAACGGCTGCAGGAGGGACAATACCTGGGGATCAGGGAGGACCTGAGGGACATCCACACCTCCCAGGTCACCATTGCAGGGGTGCTGGTAGACATGGCAAACACCATGAGGGAGGCAGTGGCACACCAACGGGCCCCTGACACTAGCCACACCGATGAACAGCCCTCCACCAACGCTAGTGGACAGGAGGCCCCACCACAGGAATAACAGGCCACCAGCAGCCCACCACCTGCAGATGGAGAACCACCACGCAAATGGTCCCTGCGATCCAGGCAGAAGCCAGAGAACATTGTCAAGACCACCACCAGGAAATAAGACTCTCCTGATTGTCACCCTTGTGTCCCACTCTGTTACCCTGTCCACCTTGAACTTCCATTGCTCCCTTTCTTATGCCCCCTTGGACAATGCACCTGTGATACAAATAGACTGAACTCTATCCTGGACCTTCCTCCATCATCACCCCAGCCCATTGCACATCCCCATTTACTTCTCAGCACTGAAATAAACACCCTCTTAAAAAATACAAGTATGGAGTTTGTCAAATGATTTAAGGATGTATTTGTTTAACAATCTGTGGACATTGCAATTAGACAGTTATGTATACATAGGCATGACCTGCAATGTGCTGTAGTCAATACACCAGGAGTTAGAGTAGGACAAAAAGATCTGTGAATAGACATGTCAAAGGGTACAGTAAGTGGCCATACTAGTGGGAACAGCAGCCTGCCTAGAGAAGAATCACTACACAAAACTGCAATGGAAGGTGAAGTCACAGTGTCTTACCTGTGTGTCACTGGAAGTACTGTCTTATAATAGTTGTTCTGTTGTCCACATCCTCATCCTCTGCCCCCTCTTTGTCACTGTCCACAGGCTCCACAGCTGCCACACGCCCATCTCCAGCTCCATCCTTCTGCAGAAAAGGCATCTGTCGTCTCGAGGCTAGGTTGTGCAACATGCAACATGTCACGATGATCTGGCACACCTTCTTTGGTGAGTAGCACAGGGATCCACCTGTCAGATGGAGGCAACTGAACCTGGCCTTCAGGAGGCCAAAGGTGCGCTCAATAATTCTTCTTGTACGCCCATGTGCCTCATTGTAACATTCCTCTGCCCTTGTCCTAGCATTCCTCACTGGGCTCAGTAGCCAGGAGAGGTTGGGGTAACCAGAGTCACCTGCAAATATCGAAGGATACCTGTTAGCCACACACTCACCCTTAGGGCCAACCCCACACCCATATACCAACAGACACTGGGTGGGGACCATGGGCTTACCTATGAGCCACACCCAGTGCCTCTGGAGTTGAGCCATCACATATGGGATGCTGCTATTCCTCAAGATAAAGGCATCATGCACAGACCCAGGATACTTTGCATTCACATGGGAGATGTACTAGTCCGCAAGGCACACTATCTGCATTTCGATTTCTGAACACCTGTTAATTTCTCCGGGTGGGACAAAGGCAATATGTGTACCATCAGTTGCCCCAATGATGTTGGGGATATGTCCCACTGCATAGAAGTCAGTCTTCACTGTGGCCAAATCCTCCAACTGTAGCTGAGCATGTGTTTTATCAGGCAGACAACACTCTGGTCAGCACTATTGAGAACATTGGCTGTGACATCCCTGCTGCCATGGCCACTGTCACTTGGAAGGAGCCACTTGCCAAGAAACGTGGCACTGATAGGACTTGCACAAGAGGGGGTAAGCCTTGTGTGGGGGAGGCTGAGGGGTCCTGGGCAGAGTACTGCATGTAAGGTGGTCAATCTATGTGCTTAAGGGGATGGGAGGGATATGGTGAGCCATGTGTGTAACAGGCCGGACGGTATGACTGATACCTTTTTTCTTTGTTTATTTGTCTGCAGGTCAGCGCCCATCAGAAGAAGGGTATATGGCGTACCATCACCAAGGATGTGCGGACCCTGGGGGTCTACGACAGGCAGAGCACCCACTGTTGCAAACGGTGGGAGGACTTGAGATGCTGGGCAAGGAAGACGGTGGAGGCCAAGCTGGGGATGGCCTCCCAACGAGGAAGTGGTGCCCGTTGAACCCTGACCCCCTGATGTTCCGCATACTGGCGGTGGCCTATCCGGAAATGGATGGGCGCTTGAGGGCATCACAGCAGCCACAAGGGGTGAGTACAGTTTCCAATTCTGCAAATTGCGCATGGTGGGGTGTTATCAGGGTGAGGGATGTGGGCCTGTGGGTGCCCCTAGTCCAGGTCGAACATTGCAGGGTAGGTTCCATGTTGGGCAGGGTCTGTTGCACTCCACCCCCAAACATGCTAGTGGGGATCTACTACTGGGCAGGGTTCTGTGGGTTTCAGGTATGCTGCGATTGGCATTAGGCATTAGTCCCCATGGCCTGGTGACTAGCATTGTGACTGGTAGTGCATCCCCTAGTGCATAGGGCTGTTCCCTGTGTGTTGTGCACGCCAACGGTAGTGTTGTTGCTGGCCCTGACCAAGTGTATCCTCTGTCTCTCCCCCCCTTTTTGTTTTGTCACCCTGTCCTTATGTACATTAGAATCATCTGGCGGAGAAGCAGAGGCACCGGCGATGGAGGAAGCAGCATCCCACAGGGCCCATGCGGCCGAATCACCGATGGTGAGGGCTCCAGTGGGACGGAGGGCGAGGGGAGCACCACGGAGGAGTCTGGAGGGAACAGTTCTGACAGTGATACCTCCCCCGATGGAAGCTCCTTGGTGGTGGTGGACACCTCTGTGCCCACCCCAACTACAGGTACAGCCGCCACCCCCGTACCAGCACCGCCCTCCCAGCAGCCCCTCAGCGTGTTTCTCATGCCCACTCACCTAGGAGGGTGGGCATCTCCTTTCCCCCCAGGCACCTCAGGCTCTGCCTCAGTTAGCCCTGCTGCCCTGAATGAGGAGTCTATTGACCTCCTGCGATCCATCTCTGTTGGGCAGTCAACCATAGTGAATGCCATCCAGAGGCTGTCAGGGCATTTGCAACAAACAAATGAATTCCTGGAGGGCATTCACTGTGGCATGGTGGCCCAACAGAGATCATTCCAGGCTCTGGCCTCCTCCCTGATGGCAGCCATTGTCCCTGTCTCTTGCCTCCCCCCTCCAACTTCCTCTACCCAGTCCCATTCCCCTCAACCCCAGCCTATCTCAAGCACACCATCAGACCAGCATGCACCCAAGACAACACACAGGAGTGGCTCAGGCAAACACAAGCACCACACATCATCACTCAGGCACTCACACAAACACCATCCAGAATCAGACATGCCAACATCCACTGCCTCCACTGTGTCCCCCTCCTCCTCGTCATCCACCTCCCTCTCAGTTGCATCTCCACTCACACCTGCATGCACTACATCCACATCCACTAGCTCCATCACCATCACGCCTATCACTACACACCCCTTTCTGGCAGTCACCACCCCCACATCCATGCACACGTCCCCTGTGTCCTCTCCCACTGTGTCTGTGCCCCCTCTTCCCAAAATGAACAAACGAATTTTTGGCAGCGTCCTGCAGGAGGAGGGGCAGGCCAAGGAGGCCCCTTTAAATTTGAACTATCGTGCTCCCGCTCGCGGGAAGCGCGTTTTTGGCAGCGTCCAGCAGGAGGAGGGGCAGGCCAAGGAGGCCCCTTTAAATTTGAACTATCTTCTCCCGCTAGCGGGCGGCGCGCGGGCGGCGCCCTGGTGAAGCCCAGGCCAAGGGCAGGCCCGTCCTTCGCCCGTCATCGCCAGGAAGAGGCAGGGCAGGGCCCCCCCTCTGATATCGTCATTACACGCTTGATTCTGGCACGTATAAGCGTGTGGTTGCCAGGAGGTACTTTTTTAATTTGGAAAGGATGCTTTTATTCCCATTGCTGTTTGCATGCAAAACAAACTGAAGAGCAGGATTCTGTCTGCGGTTGTTGGGGGTGGGACTAAACCCCCATAAACTTGACATTGTGCTTGTGCTACAAGTGTCGGATTTTGTCTGTGTTGTTGGGGGCGGGATTAAGCCCCTATAAATTTGACTTTGCGCTCCTGCTACACAGGAAGTATCGGATCCTGTGTGAGGCTGTTGGAGGCGGGTCCTAGCCCTCATAAATCTGCCTCGTACTCCCTTGGATTTCTCCTCGTGCTATACATAATTTTGAGGAATTTTATTAACTTGTCCAGGATGGGGAAAAGTAAAGCCAGCAGTACTTCTATTGGGCAGGGAGGGGCAAAGAAAATACCTCGACATGCCGCTGAAAACTGTACACTGACCTAAATCGACGACCTGATAGAGGAAGTAGAGAGCTTGTTAGCTACTAAATCTTCCAAATCTTACAAGAGAGGGACCGTCTTTATCAACGGTATGGTAGATCAGCTGATGTACTGCAATCATGATGCCCCAAAGCTAGCAGGAATCCCTGTCCCCATTCTAATGTTTACGGACGACACCTTATTGATCTCAGGAACCCCAATGGGTTTACAAAATGAACTTGATGCTTTTTCTAATTTTTGTACCATGAGGGGCCTTGAAATAAATCCAACGAAGACAAAGTTTATGGCCTTTAATCCGCATAAGTCATTTAGGGGGAAAATGTCTATAGCAGGACAACTGGTAGAGAGAGTTAGTCAGTTTGACTATCTGGGGATCAGACTAGCAGACGACCAACAGTGGTCGGCACAGATTGGGAAGAGCTTGTCTATCCTTCGGCAGAGGTCAGTAGCAATAGGGAGGAAAATTGCCAACATTTCGGAAGGGGAAATTTCACCAGCTATCACAGTATATAAAGCAGCAGTAGTGGCTGCTTCAACTTATGGTGCTGAGCTATGGGGGTACTGTAATTCCAGAAGTCTGACGACGATAGAAAACCGTTTTATTTGTAACTTCTTGCGGCTGCCGATGAGTACCCCTCTTATACCCCTTAGATTTGATTTAGCTTTAAATGAGATCCACAATGAAATTGCCTTAAGACCTCTTATGTACTTCGTCCGCCTTTGGACTTCCGAACACCTGTCCACCTACCAAACAAGAACAGCTGAGCTTCTAATGGACGGTCGTGTATAAAAAATTCCTTGGTTTAAATATATTAGAGACATGCGTAAATTCCTCAAAATGGAGGAGGTATGGAGAGATCCTTGTAATTTGACCAAAGAAGCAAAAGTACGTATAAGGAAGTGCTACTGGGAGACGATTCTAGTGCAAACTTGGTCCAAAAAAAACCAAGGCAGCAGGACATTACAGTTTTTAGATCATAAATACAGTCATAAGTTTGAGGCCTATATGGATAATATAACCCCCCCACACTAAAACCCTTTTTATCAAATTTAGGTTAGGGATTCTGCCACTCAAGACATTCACTGAGAGGTGGAGTAAGGAGGATCACAATCTGAATTTTTGCCATTTTTGTCATGAGCAACCAGAGACACTCGCTCACTTTATGTTCTTTTGTCCCAGATATTTGACATCTAGGAAGAAGTGGATTATTCCTTTATGCAGATCAATGGGGATAAAGAAATGCAATACATCCTTGCGCATTCTGGCAAGTGATACAAGTGACAAGGTAGTTTTTGCAGTCGCAAGGTACTTACAAACTGCTTGGGCTATAAGAACTAGAGAACTGTCATAACTGTGTGTTTTAACAATTTATCTTAGATTAAAATTACACTTGGCTGAAGTAGACTACTAAGTGGAACCAAGATGCAAAGGTTTACAGGGTTCTAAAACTTGTTGTCCGTCTTGCATCGTTTTTATATTGTGTGTTTTTAATAACTTATTATGAAGGAATTTTTTGGGGCTTTTTAATGTATTATGTGGCACTTCTTGTTTTATCCT
Organism: Pleurodeles waltl; assembly: GCF_031143425.1. Taxonomy (NCBI): domain Eukaryota; kingdom Metazoa; phylum Chordata; class Amphibia; order Caudata; family Salamandridae; genus Pleurodeles; species Pleurodeles waltl. Next base: position 482,228,668 of record NC_090439.1, read on the forward strand.
TTAATTGTTTTATTGTATGATTATGGTATGTTGTTACTGGATACTTTTATAGGTTTTAGATGAAATAAAGTTATTATTGATTGATTGATATTGAACAAACGCAAGCACTCAGACACCCAACAGCCATCCACCTCACAACAGCATCCAGCCCATGCACCTGCACCCAAACACAGCAGACAGACACCTCCAACCACCACTCCCTCTTCCTCCACTCCCAAACCTTCACCCTATTCCCGCCCCAGTGTCCCTAAAAAGCTTTTCCTCTCCATCCTTGACCTCTTCCCTGTCCCTCCCCCCCATCCTTCACTTTGGGCCAGGGTGGGCAGAACCCAGGCCAGCACCTGAGCCACTCAGTCCACGGCCACTGTAGTTTCGGCAGCTACTGCAGGCATGGGAGGCTCCAAGGAGACACAAATCAGCACTGCCAGTGTGCCTGCACCAGCTGCCACGGGCAAGAAGGGACCACCAGCTACCAAGGGCAAGGAGGCATCACCAGCTGGCAAGGGCAAGAAGGGACCACCAGCTACCAAGGGCAAGGAGGCACCACCACCTGTCAAGGGCAAAAAGGGAACAGCAGCTACCAAGGGTGGGGAGGCACCACCAGCTGGCAAGGGCAAGAAGGGACCACCAGCTACCAAAGGGCGAGGAGGCACCACCAGCTGGCAAGGGCAAGAAGGGACCACCATCTGCCAAGGGCAAAGACAAAGATCTGGCCACTGCAGGCATGATGGAGAGAAGGCCTGGTGGTGGAGCTGAATCTGAGCACACAATACCAACCATGGCACTTCAGCTGTCTGAGGCTGCGGGGGAAGGGCTGGAGCCTTCCCCCACCACTGCCAGCACCGCCACCAGCACCGCCACCAGCACCACCCTCTGCACGGCCACCTGCACCGCCAACTGCACCACTGTCAGCTCCACTGCCAGCAGCTGCAGCCCCAGTGGGCAGCCATCTGAGGCTGCAGGGGAAGGGCTGGAGCCTCCCCCCACCACTGCCAGCACCACTACCAGCACAGGAACTACCACCACTGTGCAGCCATCGCTGAAAGCGGATGGACTGTAGTCCTGCCTCCATGGAGTGTCATGCATCCTGCCCACTGCAAATCTTGTGGGTCTGACCCCCAGGTGAGGGACTGTGACCTTGCACTCCCCAAGTGCTGCATCACTGGGCTCAAAGCCCCCTTTAGAACCAGTGGAAGAAGGCATCCACTCACCCCCTCCTTGCCAGGATGAAGCACACTGGGCACAAAGCCCCCTCCAGAACCAGTGGAAGAAGGCATCCACTCACCCACTCCTTGCCAGGATGGAGCACACTGGGCACAAAGCCCACTCCAGAACCAGTGGAAGAAGGCATCCACTCACTCCCTCCTTGCCAGGATGAAGCACACTGGGCACAAAGCCCACTCCAGAACCAGTGGAAGATGCCACCCAGGTGAGAGACTGTGGCCTTGCACTCCCCAGGACCAAGCAGTGGGCAAATCACCCACTTAAGAGACTGTGGCCTTGCACTCCCCAGGACCGAGCAGTCGGCAAACCACCCATTTGAGAGACTGTGGCCTTGCACTCCCCAGGACTAAGCACAGGGCATGTTGTCCTCTCCAGAGCATGTGGGCAAGCCACCCACTTGCGAGACTGTGGCTTTGGACTCCCCAGGCCCAATCAGTGGGCAAACCACCCACTTGAGAGACTGTGGCCTTGCACTCCCCAGGACATCGCAGAGGGCATGTAGCCCCCTCCAATAGCAATGGCGTTGTACCATCTTCTGGCTGAGGTGCCCCCCTTCCCCCTGAGGTGCCTGTGTATTTTCGACCTGATGCCCCAGCAGTGTCCTCTCTGTATTGAGGCAGGAGTCAAGTGCGGCCTTGGCCCATGTGATATGGCCCTGTGGCCCATGGACCTTATGGACTGGGCAGTGTCCCTGTATTTCTGTATATATTCTGTTTATTTTTGCGGACTTATTACTGTTATATTATCTTATTGCAATCACTTCATTCACTTACTTTTGTCCTTGCATTATTCCTGAGGGTTACGGGGTGTATATGTAATGTTACTACATCTGTTTGTGTGTATGGTGTTTAGGGTGGGGGTGTTGCATGTTGCGCATGTGTCACTCTCTTTTTCCTCCCACCTCCCCTGTGTGCTAGGGGCGGTACTCACCATGGTCGTCTTCGCCGGCGTTGGTATTCCTGGTGTAGGAGAAGGTAGACCAGCATGGGTAACACCTGTAGTTCGGGATCCATGGCGTCATGGTTGTTCCCTGATTGTCCAGAGGTGAGTCATTTCTCTTCTGTGTACTGTTTCCACCGTGCTTTTGATGGCATTGGTATAGCCCCGGAAAAGGTGGTAGATAGGCCTGTTGTAATAGTGTGGGCAGTACATTGCCTTCCGCCTGGCTGTTGGCGGTTACCGCTGCCGTGCTTGTTGCCTCCGCCCTGATGGTCGGTGTGTTAAAGTGGCTGTCTGTGTTGGCGGTTTCCGCTGTGGTCACAATTCAATTTTTTTTACCGCCGGCCTGTTGGCGGTATTACCGCCACTTTATCACCGACTGCCAGGGTTGTAATGAAGTCCTTTGTTTTGTGTGTTGGCAAGCCCTAGACTTACCCAAACAATTCCTCTAGACTTTGAGGACAAACTAGATGAGCTCAACCTATCGGCACACTCATAAAATCCATTTTCCTTATGGGAAAGCATTTTTAAGCTAAAACTGTAATTTTTTTTTAATAAGATTCTTCTCTGCAGAAATCTCCTCCCACATAGCCTTCATTTCTGCTTTCTCAGAGTTTGTGATATGTGATGTCACATACCGTGCAACAGCAATAGAGTTATCTGCTACAAACTGTATATCCATGTTTGCATTCAACATTTTTAAAATGACTGTCTTATAATCATTAGTCTATTTTTAAGCCTCTTTCCTTTTTAATTTGTAAGTTTTTTTGCTGACTTCTATGTCAATGTATGTCTCACTGCAGACATAAAGCTGTTGACCCTTCCTTCTGAATCACAGGTCGAGGGAATCCAAAATGGCATCTTGTATGAAATTTGACTTTGGTACTATATTTTTGTCTGCAGTACTTCCCATACCTGTGATTTTGCAACCACAGAACTTGCAACCTTTTTTACCAGTATCTCTCAGAATGGCATATGTAACATACTGTTCAATAAATGATAGCACACACTCATCACTGTCCATTCCAAATGTAAGTGCATCTTTAATCCACAACAACATGTGCATATGAGGAGCACATCTTTCTTGGTTCTCTTTACACCAAAATAAATATTTTACTTCGCCAAGAGAAGGGTTTGTCTTGTTGCAGATGAAAGACATTATAGCTTGAAATCAGTGGTTAAAGTATCTGCAAACATTGGTGGGATTTAAGGAACAGAGGTCTCCTGCCTTCTTTAGTTCAATGTCTTAGATATTGGAGTTTGCTTCTCTCAAAAATTTAAGGAGATCATGCCATATATACTCAGCACAACTGAGTGTCAGGAACCAATTTGGTGTACCAAGGTTTCTTAATATCCACTTTAACTCACCGTGACAACGGTACCAATATTCTTTAATAACACATTGATATACCATCATTTTAATCAAGTTATTCTCCAACATTTCATCCTTTTCATGAAATTTTTCAACAAACTTCTTTACAGAAAGGTTTTGAAGATTTACTCCTGTCTTCAGTATATGATTAGCAGCATATGAAAGCCAGAAAAGTCACTTTCAAACAGAAGTAGAAATTTATATGGAATACACTGGCAAAATCTAGGATCTCCAGGATATAATCTTGTTGAACGGTATTCAGCTGCTGGTACCTGTACGTCATCATAGCACCCACCTTCTCCAGTGGGAGACAGTGGTAGAAAACAGCGACCTTCTAAGATTTTCTCCTGAACACTCATGGGAGTTCCTTTAGCTTGCTTCATTTGGAAAAGGTAAATTGTATCACCAATAACTTCTTTTGAATACAGTAGATGGATGATGAGTGTTCATAAATTTATTCTGATCTTGATCGATCAACCTTTTCTATCTGACCACTTGACAGTAATGTTTCATCTTCTATATGTGTTTTGTCTTGAAGAACTTCTGTATTTTTATAATAAATATTGTTTTTGTATTATGTATAGCTTTCCTTTTTTACCTTATTCACATTTATTAGTTCTTGCCCTATCTTATTGCTCTTTGTAGGAACAACATTTACTAAAATAATAAGTGCATCTTCAAAATGTTTCTGTACCCCTATAGTTTTGATATTCTTTTCAAAGCACACAACTCCACCTTTAGGACCTTTCTGGAGTTCTGTAGGAGGTGGTTTACCTGTTTTCAACTCCATACCAATAATAGCCTGGAAAGGATAGAGCAGGACTTTTTACACAGTAAAGCCTCCTAAAAAAAGTGTGCATTCTAGAGTGGTGTAAAGCTAATATTCTAAAATGATGGAAGGTGCTGTGCCACACTTTCTTTGACAAACATGCTAGGGATATCCATGTAAATTGGTGTGCTTCCTTACTTTACATGGATCTGATCCTTGTAATACAGCTGTTTTCCTCTTCCATCTTCTTTTGTGGAATAGGAGTACTATCCTTCCTCTCATAACATTGTCCAGATATGTCAGATCTATGCAATGTGTTCTCTTGGAAGTAACTTCCCTCATTAATGTAAGGCTCTGTATTGGAAGTATGTTTCCAATCACCACTGAATATTTTGCAGAAATTGCTTTTATTTATAAATCATTTCCTTTGGCTTCTCTTCTTCATGTTTAACACTATTTTATCAAGTGTTTTCATCCTATTCAGAAGTAAAATAAATAGTTTATTCTTCAAAGCAAACTCCTTATCAACTTCAGTTTCAATAAATATATTCCCTCTGTTTCATTAATTCTCTTATCCCTTTGTATTTTTTCATACGTTTTTATCAGATTCTGAAATACCCTACAAAGAAACATTCTGGGGCAGATTTATGAAAAGTGGTGCTGCATCTAGTGCAGAACCACTTTTGTTGTGCCCCTTAGCACCCCCTAATGCCACCATGGTAGCGCTGTATTTAAAATACGGAGCACCATGGTGGTAGTTAGGGTGACTAGCATCCTAATTTTTTACGGTAACCCGGCGCTTTGCAGGATTATCATAAAAAATAATGACGCTAATTCTACAAAGCACCTAGAGGCCCATTGTAATCAATGGGAGCCTATTTTTAGTGCCTGCACTTAGCAGTCATTCAAAAATGCCGAACAAATGGTGCGAAGAAGTCTCATAGATTAAGTTGTACCATTTTTATGGCCCTCTAGTGCCCGAAACCCCCATGCATACATTATGCCTCGCACAGGCATAATGTCGTGCAAAGGGTTACAAAGCGGCACAATGCAAGCAATGTGTGACATTGTAAATATGACACAGCAATTTTCCCCTTCCAACACCACATTAGCGTAAAAAAAAGGCGCTAATGTGTAGTTTGAAAGGAGCATGGCCAGCATAAATCTGGCCCTCAATGTCTTATTTCCTTAAACTGCTTCTGTCTTACATTTAAGGTATCTCCTTTATCCTTAAGTGTTTAACTGTTAATATCATGCACTTATCCTCATTTCTTAGAAAGTTTATAACTTTAATTTCTATTTAATTGTTTATGCTCAATTTGAAGTTATCTACATACTCTTTTCAAAAATGTTTTCAATTTCAGCAGCTCTTTTCTCCTTCTTCCTATTTTCGGCCTTTGTCCTTGTTTTTCTTTTGATTTGTGAAGAGGTAATAAACTTTCCTCTTTTGCTTTCTTGTTGCGCTTTTTGATGGCATTGTGATTTTCTTATTTTTAGTGTAATTAGATATCTGTGATGGGAAAACAAAAGTATTCATTTAGCTTTTCTTTACATATTTATAAATTATATTTTTAACCATTTAACTGTTATTATGAATGGTTGTATTTTAATCACATGGCAGCATGGTTGAAGGCATACCTATAGCTTAGCTGAGAAGGACTAAGAGGTCAGTTCAAGAGTTGTGAAGCAGATTTTCTACTGCAAAAGTGAGCTAACATTTAAATCTACACTCTCAAGCTCAGTAGTAGTATGCCTGATCCATATTTAAGGGAGTACTTTTGTGGATAGGACACTAGCTTCCCTTCATCAGTTAGCAACTGCTATTGATCCCTTAGTATGCACAGTTGCTGTTCAAATGTGTGCATCAATGTTTGAGTTCCTGTTTCAGTGTCTGACTGCCAGTCTTAATGGTTCTATCTTCTTATCAGTCATGGGTTGCAGTATGAGTGGGACTTTGCATATGTAACTGGGTATAGGGGTACGTTAATGTACATCCAACTCACTGAAACTATCAAGGAAACATCTCACCTTTTAAATAGATAGCACCATACATGATGGTCTACCTACAGCCTAGGTGATGGGTGAGATTTCTGCAGTAAGAGGTGAGTTCAAAACTTCGCAAGCAGGGTTTCTACTGCCAAGTCCATCTGTCATTTAAAACTACACTCTCAGGGTCAGAAGCCGTAAGCCCCATCCATGTTTAAAGGAATACTTTTCTAGATGGGAGACTAGCTTCTCTCAATAGTTGCATACAACTGTAAGTGTCTCAGTTAACAACTGGTCGTGATACTGTAGTATCTCCTGTTTGGATATCTGCATCAATGTATGAGTGTCTCTTTCAGTGTCTGGCCGTCTGAGTGCTTCTATTGTGTTATATGTAGGTACAAGAGTTGCAGTATGAGTGGGACTGCATATATAACTGAGCATAGAGGTATGCCAATGCACATTTAACTCAGTAAAACTCTGAAGGATATGTCTTACCTTTTAATTACATAGCACCATACATGATGGCATACCTATTGTTTAGGGAGGGTTGACATTTGTGCAGTGAGAAGTCACTTCAAGACTTCTCAAGCAGGCTTTCTACTGCCAAATTGAGGTGACATTTAAAGCTACACTTTTAGGCTCAGCAGTAGTAGGCCTGACCTATGTTTAAAGCAGTACATTTGTGGAAGGGAGAGTAGCTTCTCTCAGTGGTTGCGTACAAAGGTGATTGAATGTATCAGTTACCAACTGGTTCTGATACTGCAGGATGCACAGCTGTTGTTCGGACATCTCCATTAATGTTTAAGTGTCTCTCTCAGTGTGCGACTGCTTCTCTCAGTGCTTCTATCCTGCTAATAGTAGATGCATTGGTTGCACTATGAGTGGGACTCTGCATATATTAGCGGGAATAGGGGTCTGCCAGTGCACATCTTAGTGAAACTCTGAAGGACATATGTCATCTTTGAATTACATACCATCACACCTGATGGGCTAGATACAGACGGTGTAATTGATGACATTTCAGCAGTAAGAGGTAATTTCAACACTTCTTAAACAGGTTTTGTACTACCATCTCAAGCTAATGTTTATAACTGCACTCTGAGCAGTCGTAAGCATAAGCCATGTTTAAAACAGTAGTTTTCTGCATGGGACACTAGCTTTTCTCAGCCTTTCTCTACAAATGCAAGTGAGTTTATCAGTTAGCAAGTACTAATCATACTCCAGTATGCACAGCTCCTGTTTAGCTGTCTGCATCACTGTATGACTGCTATTTCGCACTCTGAGTAATTCTGTGAGTCCATATATCCTCTAATTAGAAGGTACATGAGTTCCAATATGAGTGGGATTCTGCATATATAGCTGGGAAAAGGGGTCTGCCAGTGCACATATAACTCAGTAAAAGTGTGAAACACCAGTGTAACTTTTTAAATACATAACATCATGAGTGACAGACTACCTATATCCTAGCTGAGGGTTGACATTTTCGCACTAAGAGCTCACTTAAACACTTTTTAAGTGGGTTCACTACTGTCAAGTTGTAGTGATGGTTACAACTACACTCTCAGGCTCGGTAGTATTTGTCCCGACCCTTGTTTAAAGGAGTAATTGTCTGGATGGGAGACTAGATTCTCTTAGCATCTGCATGCACAGATGAGTGAGTGTATCAGTTAGCAACTGGTTCTGATACTGCAGTATGCACAGCTCCTGTTCAGATGTCAGCATCAATATATGAGTGGATCCTTCAGTGTCTGACTGACTGAGTGCTTCTATCCTCTTACAAGTAGGTGCAAGAGTTGCACTATGAGTGAGACTCTGCATGTGTAACTGGGCATAGGAGTATGCCAATGCACAGATAATGCAGTAAAATCCTGAAGGATATGTGTCACCTTGAAATTACATAGCACCATGTCATATGGCATACCTATTGTCTAGCTGAGGGTTGCCATTTGTGCAGTAAGAGGTCACTTCAAGACTTGTCAAGCAGGTTTTCTACTGCCAAGTAGAGGTAACATTTAAACCTACACTCATGCTCAGCAGTGGGAGACCTGACCTATGTTTAAAGCAGTACATTTCTGGAAGGGAGAGTAGCTTCTCTCAGCAGTATAAATCTGTGAGTGTATTAGTTTGAAACTGGTTCTGATACTGGAGTATGCACAGCTGTTGTTCAGACATCTGCATTAATGTGTAGATGGGTCTTTAAGTGTGATTCTTCTTCTCTAAGTGTTTCTATCCCGTTATAATTTGATACATGAGATGCACTATAAGTGAAACTTTACATACATAACTGGGAATACGGGTCTGCCAGTGGACATGTAACTCAGTAAAAGTGCCAAGGATGTGTCCCACCTTGTAACTACAGAGCATTATGCCTGGTGGCCTACCTACAGACTATTTTAGTGATGACATTTCTGCAAAAAGAGATGACTACAAGACTTCTCAAGCTGGTTTTCTAATCCCAAGTCAAACTATACTCTAAGGCTGAGGAGTAGTAGACCCAATCCATGTTTATAGGAGTACTTTTCTGGATGGGAGACTAGCTTCTGTCAGCAGTTCCCTACAAATGTAAGTAAATATATCAGTTAGCAACTGGTTTTGATACTGCAGTATCACAAATCATGTTTGGATGTCTGCATCAATGTATAAGTGGCTGTTTCAGTGTCTCACTGCCTTTCCGAGTGGGTCTATCCTCTCACAGGTGGATACATGAGTAGCAATATGAGTGGGACTAGGCATAGAGGTATGCAATGTACATTTAACACATTAAAACTGTCAAGGACATATTTAACTTTTTAATTACATAGCTTCATGCTTCATGCCATACTTACAGTGTATATGGGAAGTGACAATTCGGCAGTAATAGGTCAATTAAAGAATTATCAAGCACGTTTTCTACTGGCAAGTCCAGCTGATGTTTAAAACTACACTCTCAGGCTCAGCATAGTAGGCCCAATCCATGTTTAAAGGAGTACTTTTCTGGATGGGAGACTAGCTTGTCTCAACAGTTGCCTAGAAATGTGAGTCAATGTATCAGTTAGGGAGTACTTCTAATACTGAATTATGCAGAGCTGCTGTTTGCATGTCTTTATAAATGTATTAGTGTCTGTTTCAGTATCTGGCTGCTTCCTCTGAGTGCTTTTATCCTCTTATTAGAAGTTACATTAGTTGCAGTCGAGTGAGACTCTTTATATGTAACTGGGCATGTGGTATGCCAATGCATATCAAACTCAGTAAAACTGTGAAGGACGCGTCTCACATTTTAATTAAATAGCTCCATATCTGGAGGGCTTCCTACAGCCTAGGTGAGGTGTGACACTTCTGTTGTAAGAGGTCAGTTCAAGACTTGTCAAGCAGTTTTTCTACTGCTAAGCAGAGCTTACATTTAAAACTACACTCTCAGGTGCAGAAGTAGTAGGCCCAACCAATGTTTAAAGGAGTATTTTTCTGGATGGGAGAATAGCTTCTCTTAGCAGTAGCGTACAACTGTGAGTGAGTGTATCAGTTAGCAGCTGGTACTGATATTGTAGTATGCACAGCTGCTGCTTGGATGTGTGCATCAATGTATGTGTGGCTGTTTCAGTGTTTTACTGCCTGTCTGATTGCTTCAATCCTCTTATAAGTAGGTACATGAGTTGCAGTATGAGTGGAACTATGCATATATAACTAGGTATGGAGGTCTGCAGTACACATCTCACTCAGTAACCTGTCAAGTACATGTATCACCTTTTAATTACATACCACCATGCCTGATTGCGTGCCTACTGCCTATGTAAGGGATGAGATTTCTGCAGTAACAGGTCAGTTCAAGATTTGTGAAACAGGTTTTCTAGTACCAAGTCAAGCTGATGTTTAAAAGTAAAGACTAAGACTCAGCAGTAGTAGGTCCAATTCGAGTTTAAAGCTGTACTTGTTCTGTATAGAAGACTAGCTTCTCTCAGCAGCTGCATACAAATGTGAGTGAGTGTATCAGAACTGGTTCTGACACTGCATTATGCACTGCTGGTGTAGCTATCTCTGCATCAACATATGACTGGCTGTTTCAGTGTGTGACTGTTTTCCAGAGTGCTTCTATGATCTTATTACTAGTTACATGAGTTATAGTATGAGTGGCACTATGCATCTATAACTAGCTATAGGGGAGTGCCAGTACACATCTAACTCAGTGAAACTCGCAAGTGAATGTCTCACCTTCTACCATGGCTTATAGCCTCCCTACAGCCTAGGAGAGAGGTGACTTTTCTGCAGTAAGAGCATAATCCCATACTTGCCAATCATATTTATTACTGCCAAGCTGAGCTAACATTGAAAACTGCACTCTGAAGCTCAGCAGTAGTTGGGCGAACCCATGTTCAAAACAGAAGCTTTCTACATTGAAGACTACCTTCTCTCAGCAGTTGCCTGCAATTATGATTGAATATATCATTTAGCAATTACTTCTGATACTGGAGTATGCAGATGTTCTCTTTGCATGTCTGCATGAATGTATAAGTGCCCGTTACACTGTATGACTGCCTATTTGAGTACTTCTGTCCTCTTATAAATAGGTAGAACACTTCTAGTATGAGTAGCACTCTCCATATGTAGCTAGACATACTGGTCTGCCATGCCAATGCAGATCTAACTCAGTGAAACTGTGAAGGACATGTCTCAAGCTTTAATAATATACCACCATAGTCCATACCCTACTTACTGGGTAGGTGAGGGGTGACTCTCCTTCTTCGCAAATTACTTTAAGACTTTCCAACCATGTGTTCTTATACCAAGTCCAGTTGACATATACAGATACACACTAAGACTGAGCATTACTACATCTTACCCATTTTTAAAGCATCAGTTTTCTAACATACCTAAACCATATCTATAAGCTACATACTACATAGCTAACAACTTTGACATATAAAGGTATCATCTAGTGTTTTAGTCTACCTGTTATACTATGAATTATGAGACTTGTAGTATTAATTTACAACACTATTAAGGAATGTACAAATGTAATATTTAAACAACAATCTTTCTCTATATAACCACATGACATATATGGATGTGATATATGTCTATAAGCACGCCCCATAAATTTGGTGAAAAACTGTTACACTCTACTGTTCTTAGTATGAATTTTGAGACTTGTCATAGAGATATACAATATCACAACAGACTATTCAAGTGTAAATATTCATAAAAATATCAATCAACTTATGGATATCACACATATATCTCTTAAATAGATAACAAGAGTTACACAATCACTCACAGATCTCTGTAATTCACATGAATTGTTGCACACCTGACATAGAAATTAACATTTTAAATTGTCTTTTTTACATAAGTTATATTGTTGGACCTGGCTTTTTGACAGGGTCATCCCCAAACTTTTTGCCTCCTTCCTCCTATTTTTTTCTGACCTGTTGTTGTTGGCTTTTGAACTCTGGGCACTTTACCACTGCTAACCAGTGCTAAAGTGCATATGCTCTCTGTGTAAATTGTACTGTTGATTGGTTTATCCATGATTGGCTATTTGATTTACTTGTAAGACCCTAGTAGAATGCACTATATGTGCCTAGGGCCTGTAGATTAAATGCTACTAGTGGGCCTGCAGCACTGGTTGTGCCACCCACTTCAGTAGCCCCTTAACCTTGTCTCAGGCCTGCCATTGCAAGGCCTGTGTGTGCAGTTTCACTGCCACTTCGACTTGGCATTTAAAAGTACTTGCCAAGCCTAAAACTCCCCTTTTTCTACATATAGGTAACCCCTAGAGCAGGGTGCTGTGTGGGTAAAAGGCAGGACATGTACCTGTGTAGTTTATATGTCCTGGTAGTGTAAAAACTCCTAAATTCGTTTTTACACTACTGTGAGGCCTGCTCCCTTCATAGGCTAACATTGGGGCTGCCCTCATACATTGTTGAAGTGGCAGCTGCTGACCTGAAAGGAGCAGGAAGGTCATATTTAGTATGGCCAGAATGGTAATACAAAATCCTGCTGACTGGTGAAGTCGGATTTAATATTACTATTCTAGAAATGCCACTTTTAGAAAGTGAGCATCTCTTTGCACTTAAATCTTTCTGTGCCTTACAATCCACGTCTGGCTAGGTTTAGTTGACAGCTCCTTGTGCATTCACTCAGACACACCCCAAACACCAGGTACTCAGCCTCACTTACATACATCTGCATTTTGAATGGGTCTTCCTGGGCTGGGAGGGCCTGCCCTCACAGAAAGGACTGCCACACCCCCTACTGGGACCCTGGCAGACAGGATTGAACTGAAAGGGGACCTGGTGCATTTCTTAGCCACTCTTTGAAGTCACCCCCACTTCAAAGGCACAATTTAGTATAAAACTGGGCCTCTGCCCTACCTCATCAGACACTTGCTGGAGAAGAAACCTGAACCAGAACCTGCATCCTGCCAAGAAGAACTGCCTGGCTGCCTAAAGGACTCACCTGACTGCTTTCTACAAAGGACTGCTGCCTTGCTGTTGCCCTGCTGCCTTGCTGAACTCTTGTCTGGCTGTAAAAGTGCTCTCCAAGGGCTTGGATAGAGCTTGCCTCCTGTTCCCTGAAGTCTCAGGACCAAAAAGACTTCTCTTTTTCATTTGGACTCTTCGTGCGTCGAAAAGTTCAACGCACAGCTTGCTCCGCGGCGAGAAAATCGCCGCACACCGACGCTGATCGACGCAACACCTTCTGGGCGACCGGAACTTCGACGCACGGCCTCACAAGGACAACGCCCCCCGACTTCCAGAGGGGAAATCGACGCGACGCCTGTCGTGAGAATGAGAATTCCACGCACAGCCTTCTGGAACGATGCACAGCCGGAAAACAAGTCGAAGAATCCACGCACAGACCCCGGGACATCTGGTAATCCCACGACCCACAGAAAGAGACTGTCCGTGCACTGGAAAACGACGCACAACTTCCCCGCATGAAAACTAAAGACGCAAGTCCGTGTGTGCAGGGGAGAAATCGACGCACACACCATTATTTCCGCATATCTCTTCTTCTGCGGCCCTTTGCGGAGATTTTCTACTTTAAACCAGGTACTTTGTGCTTGAAAGAGACTTTGTTTGCTTTTTAAAGGCTTGAGACACTTCATATCACTTTTTAGTGATATCTTTACAAATTCATATTGCATCTTTGATCGTTTTGACCTGCTAATACCCAGATAATTATTATATATTTTTCTAAACACTGTGTGGTGTATTTCTGTGGTGCTATATTATGTTATTGTATGATTTCTTGCACAAATGCTTTACACATTGCCTTCTAAGTTAAGCCTGACTGCTCGTGCCAAGCTACTAGAGGGTGGGCACAGGATAATTTTGGATTGTGTGTGACTTACCCTGACTAGAGTGAGGGTTCTTGCTTGGACAGAGGGTAACCTGACTGCCAACCAAAAAACCCATTTCTAACATTGGTGATCAGCGGTGAGGATAGGGCTTGTGTTTGTGCAGTGACATACAGTAGCTAAGTATTTCACTACCTACCCACAGTTGAAGGTCAACTTGATTTTTCATCTTTTTGCTTTTGGTTCTCTGATGTCCTCCTGGACATATTACTGATATTTTGGACTTTGGATTTTGGTTTTTGCCTGTGATACCTTATCAGATTGAGAATGGGTATCTACTGTGTGTCATACATTGTGCCTACTGAATCCCTCACTAAGGCTGACCTAAGGGGGCTTTGCAGAAAATGGGGACTTCCTATATCAAGGAGATCCACCAAGATGGAACTGCTAGATATCTACATAACCTGGGGGGAAGAAAGATGGGCAGAGGAAGAGGCAGCAAAAAACCAAATTACTAAGTACTCCTCAGATGAGGAGGAGGACTGCTCAGATGAGGAGGAAGACTACTCAGATGAGGAAAGAGAACCAGTGAGAGATGAATGGCTCCTAGCTCGAGAGCAGTCGCTGGAGGAGCTAGATGACTTTATTGAAAGGGCTGAGGCAGCAAGAGCCTTAGCCCTTGAAAAACAAAGGATTGCAGCTCAAGAGCTGAGCTGTGAAGAGCTGAAACTGGAAGTCGGAAGGGCTGAGTCCAGTTCAGATGGTGGCAGCAAAAATCTTGCATTCAGTACTGCTGAAGAAGGGCAGAAGCCCAGAGATGTGGTGCCCAACTTGAAGAAGGGAGTTGACACACCCCAGGCAGTTCAAGAGTATGAGGTAGTTCCCGTTATGCACAGGGCCCCTGAGAAGGATTGGGGAACTGGCACAGGGAGCCATATTCCTACTGGGGGGAGGGACACTTTACTGGCTCTAGCAGAGAGTGATAGGGAAAAGGGTTTCCCCTGGTGGACGTCCTGGATATAGAGTGTGGAGACATCCCAGAAGAGTATGGGTTGAGTGTCAGGGACAGTCAGATACTGTCTCTCCAGTCTCAGGAGGGTGCTGTAGAGTGCCTATTCAAGGCTGAGTCACTAGATGGTTGGGTGAAGGGTACTGTGGTTTATACATGTGAAGGGCAGAGTGATGTAATTGCTGGAGAGCATATGTCTGGTCCTTATTTTCCAGAGCTACGCCAACACCAGGTGGAGTGTGAGTTCTCTGACCCCAGGGAGCTTACAATGGAGGCAGACTTCTGGGTAAATACCAAAGAGTCTGAAGAGGCATTTGGGGGTGCTCCTGAAGGGAGTGGTCTGGGTGTTTCCCAACCAAGTGAGGTGGGAGAGAATTGTAGTGTCCCAGGTAGGTCCCAGGTCCTAGAGGGTTCCATGAGGGAACTCCAGGAGGGAAGCCTAGCCTGTACCGTAGGGCCACCTGTTGAGGGAGGCCCGCAGTGTCAGAAGAACTTGGGGGGCTGATTGTAGCCAGCATCCCACCAGTTCTGGTGTCTGGCAGTACCACTCCTAGTGAGGGGGTGCAGAAGTCCAGACAGAGGGTTGAGAGGGGGTTGCGGACCCCAGTGGAGGTCCTGGAGAGTCAGGGGTCAGCTCTGAAAGCAGAGCCCCCCAGGAATGACCCAGGTGAAACCGTTTCTGGTTTGGGGGAGATCCAGACTCTGCCGGATGGGCTGAGGTCAGGAGACCTGCGCCAACCAGACTCTTGTGTGGCCCTTGGGGACGGTGTGTCCCTTGTGGGGGGTGAGTGTGCCCCCCAGGAAGTCCTGGCATGCCAGGCAATGGTTCAACCTCAGGGTGGTGACTCTGGGTTGGATGACCATGTTCAGGGGTTAAACTCTGACCTGGTGGGGGGTAGGTGTGCCCCCCAGAAAGTCCTGGTGTGCCAGGCAATTGTTCAACCTCAGGATGGTGATTCTGGGTTGGATGGCCAGGTTCAGAGACTAAACTCTGACCTGGTGGGGTGTAGGTGTGCCCCCAGAAAGTCCTGGCGTACCAGACAATTGTTCAACCTCAGGGTGGTGACTCTGGGTTGGATGGCCAGGTTCAGAGGTTAAACTCTGACCTGGTGGGGGGTAGGTGTGTCCCCCAGAAAGTCCTGGTTTGTCAGGCAGTGATCCAGTCTGAGGGTACAGACCCTGGGCTGGAAGACCAGGTTCAGGGTGTCCCCCCAGACCTGGAGGGAGGGGTTACTGATAACAGTGCCCCTACCATGTTGTCTTCTGAGGAGGCCACTCCTAGTTGGAGGGTGCTGGACCCCAGAAGGGAGGGCAGTGGGAGGGAAGCCTCACCCGGGCCCTAGTCCAACCTGAAGGTACAGACCCCAGGTTGGAGGGCCAGTTGCAGGTTAACAGCCCTGCACTGGTGGAGGAATGGTACAGGGTGGCTTCTATAAGCACCCTGACCATGTTGGACTCTGGGGGTACCGCTCCAGGAGGGAGGGTACAGAGCCCCAGAGGGGAGGACCAGGTTCAGGCTGACATCCCTGACCTGGTGGAAGGGAGAGTGGGTAAAGGGTGCCCAGCACCTGGGGCTACCGCCCCACACTCTCCACAGCCACAGTGGTGGGAGAGCTTTGAGAGGCCTGGGGCCTGGCTCTCATCCCTGACAGCTGTCACACCCCAGGGGTAGAGTGGGCAACACCTCTGTGTTGGTCCTGGTGGTACTATCCTGCTCCTGGGATATATCTGTGAGCAAAGTAAGGTTAGGTGCTGCACAGATGGTATCCACAGGTAAGGAGAAAGGTTCCCCATGGGTTGGCTTAGTGGGCACTGAGAGTATGGACAGAGGGATCCAATTGGAGTCAGGAAGGTGAAGAACTGGAGCATGCCCCTGCTGTTGTGGCCCTGGGTCCTTGTTCTGTTGCCTCAAACAGGGAAGTACATCAGGATAGTGATTGTTCTCCCCTGGCTTTAGGCTGGTGGGGGGTCATGTTGGACCTGGCTTTTTGACAGGGTCATTCCCACATACTTTTTGCCTCCTTCCTCCTATTTTTTTCTGACCTGTTGTTGTTGGCTTTTGAACTCTGGGTACTTTACCACTGCTAACCAGTGCTAAAGTGCATATGTTCTCTGTGTAAATTGTACTGTTGATTGGTTTATCCATGATTGGCTATTTGATTTACTTGTAAGACCCTAGTAGAATGCACTATATGTACCTAGGGCCTGTAGATTAAATGCTACTAGTGGGCCTGCAGCACTGGTTGTGCCACCCACTTCAGTAGCCCCTTAACCTTGTCTCAGGCCTGCCATTGCAAGGCCTGTGTGTGCAGTTCCACTGCCCGTTTGACTTGGCATTTAAAAGTACTTGCCAAGCCTAAAACTCCCCTTTTTCTACATATAAGTCAACCCTAATGTGTGCCCTAGGTAACCCCTAGAGCAGGGTGCTGTGTGGGTAAAAGGCAGGACATGTACCTGTGTAGTTTATATGTCCTGGTAGTGTAAAACTCCTAAATTCGTTTTTACACTACTGTGAGGCCTGCTCCCTTCATAGGCTAACATTGGGGCTGCCCTCATACATTGTTGAAGTGGCAGCTGCTGATCTGAAAGGAGCAGGAAGGTCATATTTAGTATGGCCAGAATGGTAATACAAAATCCTGCTGACTGGTGAAGTCGGATTTAATATTACTATTCTAGAAATTCCACTTTTAGAAATTGAGCATTTCTTTGCACTTAAATCTTTCTGTGCCTTACAATCCACATCTAGCTAGGTTTAGTTGACAGCTCCTTGTGCATTCACTCAGACACACCCCAAACACAGGGTACTCAGCCTCACTTGCATACATCTACATTTTGAATGGGTCTTCCTGGGCTGGGAGGGTGGAGGGCCTGCCCTCACAGAAAGGACTGCCACACCCCCTACTGGGACCCTGGCAGACAGGATTGAGCTGAAAGGGGACCTGGTGCATTTCTTAGCCACTCTTTGAAGTCACCCGCACTTCAAAGGCACAATTTAGTATAAAACAGGGCCTCTGCCCTACCTCATCAGACACTTGCTGGAGAAGAAACCTGAACCAGAACCTGCATCCTTCCAAGAAGAACTGCCTGGCTGCCTAAAGGACTCACCTGACTGCTTTCTACAAAGGACTGCTGCCTTGCTGTTGCCCTGCTGCCTTGCTGAACTCTTGTCTGGCTGTAAAAGTGCTCTCCAAGGGCTTGGATAGAGCTTGCCTCCTGTTACCTGAAGTCTCAGGACCAAAAAGACTTCACTTTTTCATTTGGACTCTTCGTGCACCGAAAATTTAGAAGCACAGCTTGCTCCGCGGCGAAATAATTGCCGTACACCGGCGCTGATCGGCGCGACACCTTCGGGGCGACCGGAACTTCGACGCACGGCCTAGCAAGGACAATGCCGCCCGACTTCCAGAGGGGAAATCGACGCAACGCCTGCCGTGAGAAAGAGAATTCCATGCACAGCCTCCCGGAACGACACGCAGCCAGAAAACAAGCCGAAGAATCCACGCACAGACCTCGGGACATCTGGTAATCCCGCGACCCACAGAAAGAGACTGTCGGCGCGCTGGAAAGCGACGCATGACTTCCCCACGTTTAAAATAACGATGCAAGTCTGTGTGTGCAGGGGAGAAATCGATGCACACACCATTTTTTCCACGTATCTCTTCTTCTGCGGCCGTTTGCGGAGATTTTCCACTTTAAACCAGGTACTTTGTGCTTGAAAGAGACTTTTTTTGCTTTTTAAAGGCTTAAGACACTTCGGGGGTCATTCTGAGCCTGGCGGCCGGTGGCCGCCAGGGCCACCGACCACGGGAGCACCGCCAACAGGCTGGCGGTGCTCCCACGAGCATTCTGACCGCGGCGGTTCAGCCGCGGTCAGAAGCGGAAAGTCGGCGGTCTCCCGCCGACTTTCCGCTGCTCGGGGGAATCCTCCATGGCGGCGGAGCGCGCTCCGCCGCCATGGGGATTCTGACACCCCCTACCGCCATCCTGTTCATGGCGGGAAACCCGCCATGAACAGGATGGCGGTAGGGGGTGCCGCGGGGCCACTGGGGGCCCCTGCAGTGCCCATGCCAATGGCTTGGGCACTGCAGGGGCCCCCGTAAGAGGGCCCCGCAAAGTATTTCAGTGTCTGCTTTGCAGACACTGAAATACGCGACGGGTGCAACTGCACCCGTCGCACCCCTGCAACTACGCCGGCTCAATTCTGAGCCGGCGTCCTCGTTGCAGGGGCATTTCCTCTGGGCCGGCGGGCGCTCTTTTGGAGAGCGCCCGCCGGCCCAGAGGAAATGTCTGAATGGCCGCCGTGGTCTTCTGACCGCGGTGTGGTCATTTGGCGGCGGTACCTTGGCGGACGGCCTCCGCCGTCCTCCAAGGTCATAATCAGGGCCTTCATATCACTTTTTAGTGATATCTTTACAAATTCATATTCCATCTTTGATCGTTTTGACCTGCTAATACCCAGATAAATATTATATATTTTTCTAAACACTGTGTGGTGTATTTTTGTGGTGCTATATTATGTTATTGTATGATTTATTGCACAAATGCTTTACACATTGCCTTCTAAGTTAAGCCTGGCTGCTCGTGCCAAGCTACCAGAGGGTGGGCACAGGATAATTTTGGATTGTGTGTGACTTACCCTGACTAGAGTGAGGGTTCTTGGTTGGACAGAGGGTAACCTGACTTCCAAACAAAAACCCAATTTCTAACATATATTTTTTAAATACCTGTAAAAAGATTTCATTGTTCAAAATCTTTCTTTTCTGCTCTTAGTGGATAGTTGGAAATTGGAAAAAATATTAAAGTTCAGCATAGGAATGGCATGCCACTCTCACAACAAGGAACCATAAATGGCAACCTTTGCTAGGACCCTTGTGTAACTTTGAGACTAATTCACAAAAATTTACGGGGATCCAAAAATATATTTAGTTTAATTTTTTATACATTTTACAGTTGTACAACTTGTCAGATACAGCTCCTCATTGGAGAAACAATTAACCATCCTACTGTAAAAACTAGTAAGATGTTTAAATTCACTTGAATGCAGTACTATCTCTTTAATACCCTACCCCAACACACCTTTGGCAGGGGTTTGATAGCAACCCAATAGAACCACTAGGTCAAGAGTGCCACTTATGTTTTAGAAACTGCACATTGCTCTGCAACTGAAATTCAGCAGGTGCCCTTGACTCTAAACAAATGCAAGCATATCAAAGAATACATTACTTTTTTTATTTCAAACACAGCCAATCACATACATACTTTCTTACTTTCAATAATCACAACCAACCTAATTTTAAGTATTTCCATGTTAAATTCACCCAATATAAGTTATCTATTTTTTTCAAAGAAATGATCCCTTCATTTTAACTGCCTTATAGCATTGAAGTATCTCATTCTTGTTCTGCCTTCTCTGATGTATTCATCATTGTCTTCACAATGCTCATAGTGTGGATTGTAGGGAACAGCATTGTGTTTTGGGCAAGCAAATATGCTAGAAAGAGTGGCATTGACAGGGACCTAGGTTTGTCATATGTGGAGATAAAATGGTTTTGCCAGAGAGGTTTAAAGTGGCATCAATTGCTGCTAGTAAAAAGTATTAGATATTACCAACCCCCTCATCTCATGATTGTGCACTGTGGTGGGAATAACCTAGCCACACTTACTGGGTTAGGACTGGACATCCTAATGTAAGATACCTTTGCAGAACTGATTACACTTTTTCTTCACACTGTCTTGGTATTTTCTAACATATGCCAAATGCAGAAATGGAAATGGTATACCAAATTATGTCCACAGATAAACAAAGCCAGGAAACATGTTAATAAAACAGTTTTTCAGTATTACATAGAGACCATAACATAGGCGTTATCTACAATAACAACCTCAACTTTTACATGGATGGAATTTATAGAAGTGACAGTATTCACTTCACGGACAAAGGCAACAGGGTGTTTCTCTCCAACTTGAAACACTACATCCTACATTACATGTGTTAGAAATGGGGTCTTTGGTTGACAGTCAGGTTACCCCTTGTTCAAGCAAGGACCCTCACTCTAGTCAGTGTAAAAGAGAATCATCCTCAGTTAACCCCTGCTTACCCCCTTGGTAGTTTGGCAGAGCAGTAGGCTTAACTTCAGAGTGCTAGGTGTAAAGTATTTGTACCAACACACACAGTAACTTAATGAAAACACTACAAAATGACACAACACCAGTTTAGAAAAATAGGAAATATTTATCTAAACAAAACAAGACCAAAACGACAAAAATCCACAATACGCAAGTCAAGTTATCAATAAAAATGCAAAAAGAGTCTTTAAGTAGTTTTAAACATACACTAGCGCTGCTAGCGTGAAAATGTACCTGGTGTGCGTCAAAATTAACACCGCACGGGCGGGTGTGTGTCAAAAATAACTCAGCACGGCAGTACGTGAGTCGGAAATCCAGCCGCATGATGATCCGAAAT
This sequence comes from Pleurodeles waltl, assembly GCF_031143425.1. Classification (NCBI taxonomy): domain Eukaryota; kingdom Metazoa; phylum Chordata; class Amphibia; order Caudata; family Salamandridae; genus Pleurodeles; species Pleurodeles waltl. The sequence continues at coordinate 482,249,706 of NC_090439.1, forward strand.
CCCCGCAGCACAGGTTGTGATCTCCCAGCCTCCGTGAGCGAAGCTGTGCGTCGTTTCTCATGCTCCGTGCGTCGATTTTTCGGTCGCGTTTCCTGCGAGCGTCGTGTTCTCAGCTGCGGAGCTGGCGGCGCGTCATTTTTTCAGCCGCAGATTGGAGTCACGTCAATCTTTTCCCCGCACTCTGTGCGTGGATTTTCTTGTCTTTAGGCTGCCAGCTTCTCCTTTCAGGGTCCCAAGAACTGGATGGGCACCACAGGACAGAGTAGGAGTCTCTCCAGAAACTCCAGATGCTGGCAGAGAGAAGTCTTTGCTGTTCCTGAGACTTCAAACAACAAGAGGCAAGCTCTAGATCAAGCCCTTGGAGATTTATTCTCAAGATAGAAGGCACACAAAGTCCAGTCTTTGCCCTCTTACTCTGGCAGAAGCAGCAACTGCAGGATAGCTCCACAAAGCACAGTCACAGGCAGGGCAGCTCTTCTTCCTCAGCTATTCAGCTCTATTCCAGGCAGAGGTTCCTCTTGGTTCCAGAAGTGTTTCTAAAGTCTGTGGTTTTGGGTGCCCTTCTTATACCCAATTTCTCCTTTGAAGTAGGCCTACTTCAAAGTAAAGTCTCTTTTGAATGTGAAATCCTGCCTTGCCCAGGCCAGGCCCCAGACACTCACCAGGGGGTTGAAGACTGCATTGTGTGAGGGCAGGCACAGCCCTTTCAGGTGTGAGTGACCACTCCTCCCCTCCCTCCTAGCACAGATGGCTCATCAGGATATGCAGGCTAAACCCCAGCTCCCTTTTTGTCACTGTCTAGTGTGAGGTGCAACCAGCCCAACTGTCAAACTGACCCAGACAGGGAATCCACAAACAGGCAGAGTCACTGAAATGGTATAAGCAAGAAAATCCCACTTTCTAAAAGTGGCATTTTCAAACGCACAATCTTAAAATCAACTTTACTAAAAGATATATTTTTAAATTGTGAGCTCAGAGACCTCAAACTCCACATGTCCATCCGCTCCCAAAGGGAAGCTATACTTTAATCAGATTTAAAGGTAGCCCCCATATTAACCTATGAGAGGGACAGGCCTTGCAACAGTGAAAAACGAATTTAGCAATATTTCACCGTCAGGACATATAAAACACATTACTATATGCCCCACCTTAACCATACACTGCACCCTGCCCTTGGGGCTACCTAGGGCCTACCTTAGGGGTGTCTGACATGTAAGAAAGGGGAAGGTTTAGGCCTGGCAAGTGGGTACACTTACCAAGTCGAATTTACAGTTAAAACTGCACACACAGACACTGCAATGGCAGGTCTGAAATATGATTACAGAGCTACTTATGTGGGTGGCACAACCAGTGCTGCAGGCCCACTAGTAGCATTTGATTTACAGGCCCTGGCACCTCTAGTGCACTTTACTAGGGACTTACTAGTAAATCAAATATGCCAATCATGGATAAACCAGTCAACAATACAATTTACACAGAGAGCATATGCACTTTAGCACTGGTTAGCAGTGGTAAAGTGCTCAGAGTTAAAAAACCAACAGCAGCAGGTCAGAAAAAAATAGGAGGCAGGAGGCAAAAAGATTGGGGATGACCCTGCATAAGCAAAAAAGTCCAACAACATGTAGTTATCATCCTCTACACAATAAACACAAAGGGTGTCATTACGTCCCTAGTGGTCTTAAGACCGCCAGCAACGTGGTGGCAGTTGGACCACCAGCACCACCACTTCTGTTCCACTGGAGGGGCTGGCGGTGCTGGCGGTCTTAATCCGCTAGGGCAGTGCTGCAAGCAGCGCTGTCCTCTGGATTATGAGTCCCGTTTCCGCCAGCCTTTGCATGGCGGTCAGACTGCCATGCAAAGGCTGACAGAAAGGGGGCATGAGGGGCCCCATAGGGGTCCCTGCACTGCCCATGCACTAGGTATGGGCAATGCAGGGGCCCATATGGACAGCTACTTCATGCATTTCACTGTCTGAATTACGGGCAATGAAAAGCGTGATGGGTGCCGTTGCAACCAACGCACTGCCACATTGCCGCCGGCTCAATTGTGAGCTGACATCAATGTTAAGGCTCTGTTTCCGGCTGGGCCAGTGGGCGGAAATGCTGTTTCCACCCACTGGCCCTTGGGGAAGCTTGTAATAGCATTCATTCAATGCATAACACCACTTTTATATTTTACTATTACTTTAACTATTCCGTGTAGCACAATGAAAGTGTGTATGTGAGTGAGTGCCTGAGTGAGTCTTTGAGTGGGTCCATGAGTGTCTGAATGGATCTGTAAGTGTGAGTGGCTGAGCAGGTCTATGAGTGAGTGTGCGAGTGTCTGAGTGGGTCTGTGAGTGGTTGTATGAGTGTATGAGTGAGTCTGTGAGTGAGTGTCCGAGTGAGTCGGTGAGTGGGTGCATGAGTGGCTGATTGGGTCTGTGACTGGGTGTGTGCGTGAGTGACTGAATCTGTGAGTGGGTGCATGAGTTTATGAGTGAGTCTGTGAGTAGGTGTTTGAGATTTTGAGTGGGTCTTTGAGTGGGTGTGTGATTGTCTGATTGGGTCTGTGAGTGGTGTGTCAGTGGATAAGTGGGTCTGTGAGTGGGTGTAAGAGTGCCTGACTGGATCTGTGAATGGGTGTGTGAGGGCCTGAGTGGGTCTGTGAGTGGGTGTGTGAGAATTTGATTGGGTCTGTGACTGTGTGCATAAATGTCTGAGTAGGTCTGTGACTGTGTGCATGAATGTCTGAGTGGGTCTGTGAATGGGTGTGTGAGTGTCTGAGTATGTGCATGAGCTTATGAGTTGGTCTGTGAGTAGGTGTGTGAAAGTCTGAGTTGGCCTGGGAGTGGGTGCATGAGTGACTGAGTGAGTCACTGAGTGGGTGTGAGAGTGTCTGAGTTGATCTGTGACTGGGTGTGTGAGTGTCTGAGTACGTGTGTGAGTGGGTGTATGAGTGAGTATGTGTGTCATGAGTGGGTGTGTGAGAGTCTGAGTGGATCTCTGAGTGAGTGCATGAGTATCTGAGCGGGCCTGTGCATGGGTGCATGAGTGGCTGAGTTAGTCTGTGAGTGGGTGTGAGAGTGGATCTGTGATTGGGTGCCTGATTCTTTGAGTGGTTCTGTCAGTGGGTGTGTGAGAGTCTGAGTGGGTCGGTGACTGAGGGCATTACTGTCCGAGTGCCTCTGTGAGTATATGCATGACTTTTTGAGTGTGTATGTGTGGGTGTCAATGTGTTTTTTTAGTGTTTTTTTCCAATATTCACAAAATCTCTGCAGCGCTACACAGGAGCCTGCTCTGGGCATAGCAGCCAATTTGGGAATATCCAGGTTGTGAAAATAAAACATCTTCCCATTTTTAAAAGACATAACCTGTCAAGATATCACTTTTCCATTTCATTCATGCGGTCAGAGTATCTCCACCATGACCCTTAATTCCACCATCCCCATTTATTTCCAACTCATTTCAGCTCCAGAGTCCATTCCCCATTTTAGAAAATGGCAGCCGCAAATTTCGGATCAGGTTGGGGACAGCCAATGAGAGCTTTTCTGTGGCTCACAGGTTTGCGAATACATCACAAGTATATTTGTGAAGTATTCATACCTCCAGATATTTATATTTCGTTTTTTTTAATATATCAAAATGTACTGGATGGATTTACACCAAACAACAAAAAGTTATTTTTTCTGGGCCAAAAGCTACCTTTCTGCCACATTTAGTGTAATTCTGTCCAGCCATTTCGAGCTGTAGTCGTGTTCAAACTACCTACAGGGATTATGATGGAAACACACTTTTTTTTTATTTCCCTTTTTCTCAGCCTCCGCTTGCCAAATTTTCCATGCATAACAAGACCTTACGGACAACATTAAAAAAAAAAAATTGTGAAGATTTGTCAAAGCAAGTCAAGGCTAGTAAAAAAATAAACTTTTGGGGAAACTAGGTCCTAACTATACCTACTGTTTTTTTTCTAGTTTTAAAAACGGTTTTACAAAATATTTGTTGTAAGTATATTTTCTCAGGAGTGATGTAATATGTGAGGTCATGAGCAGTGCATTGCGGGGCCTTAAGGTATAGTTAGGGCTGGTAACTGTAACTGCAGAATTTCTACTGTTTTGTGCAGGTAAATTTTGTACCCAACTATAACATCCCTTTAACTTTTGTTTTTTTCAAGGAATTTCAATATTTTTTGAATTGTATTTCCTAACTATAACATCCCTGTAACCTTAGGTTTTTTCAGTGAACTTCTAGGGATTTTTGAACATAAAGTAATTTTAATGATTTTATGTTATTTCAACCATGGCAGCGTATGTGCACTGCCGTGGTGGCCCACATGGCCTGGCCTATGGTAGTTAAAAAAGATACCCAACGCAAGCTTAAAGTACTTAGAAATTATAATGTGTTGAAAATGCTGTTGAAATGTTCAATGATCTTCAATAGTCTTTTGAGTAGTTTTATTGGTAGTGTGTTTAGTCTTTTTTCTTTCAAATTTTTTCAAATATTCACGGGTTCATAGTGAATTCTAAAGTTACGCATGTTCCACATGTAATGATTATTTGTGAATTTGGTGCATTTTTGTAAACATGTGAAATATATATACATGTAGTTAATGTTTGAGACCAATATTTCACTAATATGATGTATAAAACAGTATTTGTGTGAGTAATTTTATTGTAAAGCAGTTTTTTATTTATTTTCTTGTATTCACGGGGACATCATTATTCACGATAATGTTGGTGTTTGTGAATATCACATGACCTTGAAATAAAGGTATTTCATTGGACAAAATAAAATCAAGTTATATTTTGAGGAAGGCCACGCCTAGTCTACTCTTTTCCTCACTACCAGTACTGACATGGGAAGCATTTTCAGTTCTCGTGGATTTAGTACTGGAACTTCTTGTCTTTTGCTATTTTTATTTTGGATATTTTTCAATAAAATTGAATCTGGTGAGAGTTGAGATGCAGAACCACAACCTGATGCAGGTGCCTCTTCTGATGATGGACCTGCACAGAGGAAACAGTCCATTGCTTGGGATGTTTTACAATCCCTTCTGGTGCAAAGAAGACGGTGGCTAGTTAAGTGCTCTCTATGTGTCGAAAACCTTTCTAGGGGTATGGCAAAATAAATATTCTTGTCCAACATCAAGTATATTGTTGAAACTAAAGAGATGTCACAACAGTGAGTATCTCATAGCACAGAGAGAGAGAAGTGAGTGTGTGAGAGTCTGCATGATTGAGTGGATGTGTAAGTCGTTGTATGAGTGAGTGACTGGGTGTATCAGTGGCTCTATTAGTGAGTGACTCAGTGTGTGAGTGGCCTGTAGGTGTGAGTTAGTGGTTGTGTATGAGGCTGTATGATTGAGTGATTGTTTGAATGGGTGGCTGTATGGTTCAGTGACTGGTGTGTGAGGGTATGTGTGATTGACCAACTGGGACCATGAGCAGCTGTATCGTTTAGTGAGTGAGTGTGTGAGTATCTGCATAGTTGAGTCTGAGGTCATGTGAGCGGCTCTATGGGTGAGTGACTAAATGTTTAAGTGTATGATTCAGTGAGTGGGTGCATGAGAGGTTGTATGAAATGAGTGGCTGTGAATGAGTGTGTCAGAGTCTGCATGATTGTGGAAGTGTCAGTAGTTGTATAAGCAAGAGACTCAGCGTGGCAGTGGCTGCATGAGTATGTCACTGGGTGTGTGAGTGGCTGTATGGGTGAGTTAGTGGTTGTGTAAGAGGATGTATGATTCAGTGACTGTGTGAGTGGCTGTTTTGGTGAGTAAGTGGTTGTGTGAGTGGGCGCATGGGTGAGTGACTGGTTGTATCAGTAACTCTGTGGGTGAGTGATTTGGTATGTGAAAGGCTGAATGAGTGATTGACTAAGGCCCATATTTATAATGTTTTTGCACAGCATTTGCATCACTTTTTGACGCAAAGGCAGCACAAACTTACAAAATTCTATTATATTTTGTACGTTTGCGACGCTTTTCCGTCAAAAAATGATGCAAACACGGCACAAAAAAAGTATAAATATGGGCCTCAGTGTGTGAGTGTCTGTATAAGTTAGTGAGTGGTTGTGTGTGTGCCTGTTTGAGAGAGCATTTGAGAGTGTGACTGCCTGTATGGGTGAGTAAGTATGTGTGTGCATGAGTGTCTGTATGGGTGATTGATTGGGTGTGTGATAGGCTGCATGATTGATTGACAGCATGTGTGAGGTTCTCTGAGCAAATGAGTGGGTGTGTGACTGGCTGTCGGGGTGAGGGAGAGTGTGAGTGTCTGTATGATTGAGTGAGTGAATGTGTGAGTAGTTGTCTGAGTGAGTAACTGACTGTATGTGTGGATGTATCTATGAGTGTCTGAATGTATGAATGTCTGCATTATTGAGTGGGTGGTTGCATGAGTGACTACATAGGTGAGTGACGGAGTGTGTACATGTCTGTATGACTGAGTGAGTGGGTGTGTAAGTGGCTATATGAGTGAGTGACTGAGTGTCTGAGTGTGTATATGGATGACGGGGTGAGTGTATCAGTGCCTGTATATTGGACTGAGTGGTTGTGCAAATTGCTGTATGGGTGAGTGACTGACTGTAAGAATCTTTGCAAGATTGAGTGAGTGGTTGTGTCAGTGTCTGTGATTGAGTGTGTGAGTGCCTGTATCGGTGAGAGACTGTATAAGTTAGTGAGTGGTTGTGTGTGTGCCTGTTTGAGAGAGCATTTGAGAGTGTGACTGCCTGTATGGGTGAGTAAGTATGTGTGTGCGTGAGTGTCTGTATGGGTGATTGATTGGGTGTGTGATAGGCTGCATGATTGACTGACAGCATGTGAGGTTCTCTGAGCAAATGAGTGGGTGTGTGACTGGCTGTCTGGGTGAGGGAGAGTGTGAGTGTCTGTATGATTGAGTGAGTGAATGTGTGAGTAGTTGTCTGAGTGAGTAACTGACTGTATAAGTGGATGTATCTATGAGTGACTGAATGTATGGATGTCTGCATTATTGAGTGGGTGGTTGCATGAGTGGATACATAGGTGAGTGACTGAGTGTGTACATGTCTGTATGACTGAGTGAGTGGGTGTGTAAGTGGCTATATGAGTGAGTGACTGAGTGTCTGAGTGTGTATATGGATGACTGGGTGAGTGTATCAGTGCCTGTATATTGGACTGAGTGGTTGTGTAAATTGCTGTATGGGTGAGTGACTGAGTGTAAGAATCTTTGCAAGATTGAGTGAGTGGTTGTGTAAGTGTCTGTGATTGAGTGTGTGAGTGCCTGTATCGGTGTGAGACTGGGCGTGTTAGCGTCTCCATGATTGAGTGAGTGTTTGTCTTAGTGGCTATATGGGTGAGTGAATGGGTGTATGAGTGACTGTATGAGTGAGTAACTGAGTGTGTGAGTAGATGTATTGGTGATTAGTTTGTAAGAGGCTGTATGAGTGTGTGATTAAGCAAATGAGTGCCTGTATGGTTAAGTGAGTGGTTGTGTGAGTGGCTGCATGGATGAGTGACTGGTTTTGTGAATGTCTGTATGAGAAAGCATTTGAGGGTGTGACTGTCTGTATAGGTGAGTGAGTGTGTCTGTGTGTGAGTGTCTGTTTGGGTGACCGAGTGGCTGGGTGAGAGGCTGCATGACTGAGTGACAGCATGTGTGCGAGGTACTATCAATGAGTGACTAGGTGTGTGTGTGTGTGAGGTTGTATGAGTGAGTGACTGAGTGTGTGAGTGTGTATATAGGTGAGTGAGTGGCTGTGTTAGTGTCGGGGTGATTGAGTGAGCGGTTGCATGAGATGTTGTATTGGTGAGTAAATGACTGTGTGAGTGGCTGCATGGGTTAGTGATTGAGTGTGTGAGTGGCTTTATGGATAAGTGACTGTGTGTGTTAGAGCCTATATAAGTTATAAGTTTCTGTGTGTATGAGTGACTAAGGGGGTCATTCCGACCCCGGCGGTCAAGGACCGCCGGGGCCGGGGATGCAGGAGCACCGCCAACAGGCTGGCGGTGCCCCGCAGGGCATTCTGACCGCGGCGGTTTGGCCGCGGTCAGACAAGGAAAACCGGCGGTCTCCCGCCGGTTTTCCGCTGTCCTGGGAATCCCCCATGGCGGCGCAGCTTGCTGCGCCGCCATGGGGGATTCCGACCCCCTCACCGCCATCCTGTTCCTGGCGGCTCCGACCGCCAGGAACAGGATGGCGGTGAGGGGTGTCGTGGGGCCCCTGGGGGCCCCTGCAGTGCCCATGCCAATGGCATGGGCACTGCAGGGGCCCCCGTAAGAGGGCCCCACTTTGTATTTCAGTGTCTGCTTTGCAGACACTGAAATACGCGACGGGTGCCACTGCACCCGTCGCACATACCCACTCCGCCGCCTTCATTCGGAGCCGGCTTCCTCGTGGGGAGGGGTTTCCCGCTGGGCTGGCGGGCAGCCCTCTGGCGGTCGCCCGCCAGCCCAGCGGGAAAGCCAGAATGGCCTCCGCGGTCTTTCGACCGCGGAGCGGCCATTTGGCGGCTCCCTCCAGCCCACCGGGCTCAGAATGAGCCCCTAAGTGTGTTAGTGTCTGTATGATTGGGTGAGTGGTTGTGTGAGAGGCTGTATGATTGAGTGGCTGAGTGTGTGAGTATCAGCATGACTGAGTGAATGGTTGTGTCTGTGGCTGTATCAGTGAGGGAGAGCCTTATTGGTGAGTGATTGTGTGTGTCTGTATGGGTAAGTAACTGAGTTTGTGGCAGTCTATATGAGGGTGACTAAGGCACTCATTATGACCCTGGCGTTTGGTGGTAATTTGGGGAAAGGTACTTCCAACAGGCTGGCGGTACCTTTACCCAAATTATGACATTGGCGGTTTGGCTCAAGCCAAACTTCCAATGTACCACTCCGTCTGCCAGGGCGGTAACAGCTGCTGGGCTGGAGACTTTGGTCTCCAGCCAGGCAGCCGTCACAATCCCACCCTCAGGATTATGACCCCACCTACCGCCATGGTTTCCATGGTAATCTTACCGCCACAAAAACCATGGCGGTAGGCACTATCAGTGGCAGGGAATTCCTTCCCTGGCACTGATAGGGGTCTCTCCTGCCCCCGTCCCCCTCCCTCTCCTGCCCCCCGCACATTTACACAAGCAATCACAGACACACTCATACACACACGCATACCCACATCCAACGACGCATGCACAAATACATACCCACACACCAACATACTTTGTTGCACACATGCAGTCACAACACACAACATACACGTACACTCACATTCAGTCATTCTCGCAGGCATTCAACGCGACACACACCCGCATTCATCCATACAAAAAACTGACACCCCCCACATACACACAACACCCCGCCACACACACACACAACACCCCCACCCCACCCCCTTTTTCTGTCAGAGAACCCGACTTACCTGCTTGCAGGGGGTCCTCCGGCAGGAGACAGGACGCGGCGCTGCTGTCAGCAGCAGCGTCCGCCAGCAAAACACGGCCAACCCATATATTTGCTCATGACACAGTAGGCGGCGTTTTGCTGGCGTGGCACTGCTGCTGACAACAGCACCACCTTACCGCTGTCTGCCACCATGACCGTTGACGGTATTCCACCAGCCTTCTGGCAGAATTCTGTCGACGGTCATAATGCGGGTGGCCGGCTGGTAGCCATGACGACAGTATGTTGGTGGCCGTCACCGTGGCAGTAGGTGGCAGTTACAGCCAAAGTTGTAAGGAGGGCCAAAGTGTCTGAGTGTATGTATGGGTGAGTGAGTAGGTATTTGATTGCTGGCATCATTGAGTGAGTGATTGTGTGAGTGTCTGTGTGGATGAGTGACTGTGTGAGCGGCTGTATGAATGAGTGTCTTGGTGTGAGAGAGGCTGTATGAGTGACTGATTGAGTGTGTGAGTGGTTGTATGGGTGAGTGAGTGGGTGTGTCATGATGTGACTGGGTATATGATTGGGTATATGAGCTCTTGTATGAATGACAGTGGGAGAGTTAGTACTTGAATGAGTAAATGTTTGTGTAAGTAGGTGTAACAGTCATTTAGTTGAGCTATGAATATCTGTATAGGTGAATGAATGGGCTATTCAGTGGTTGTATGACTAAGTTAGGAGAGTGTATTTGTTTCATTTAATGATATTTGGAGGAACAACTGTTAGCAAAGTGACAATACATTTATGAGAGTTTTTCACCATGCACTGTAGCCAAACCTCAATAGTAGTAAAGAATGTTAAGTGTTATTTATGCAAAAACATTGTGTCCATGAGTACTTCAACAAATACTCATGTGGCACCACAAATATGTTGACAAATGTGAAGAGATATAAATTGAATCACTGTTGAAAAAGAAAAAGAATATAAATAGAGGTTAGTTCTATTTTTTATACCGTTCCAAATAGAGATCAGTAAACATAACATATTGTAATAGTATAAGACGTAATAAAACATTTTCCCTCTTTTTTATGTTATCAGCTTTTATGCTTCTACAACCAAAATGTTGGTTTGTATACATTTTCATCATTGAACAGTGGGAGAAAAAACAATAACTTGGCTTAAAAAAACAAAGCTGCACAGAATATCTTTACAAATAAGTGATACTATGCATTGCACTCATTACAAACTCTTCATAAACTGTTTTTCATAGACTTTGTAAACTAATCTATTATTTAATATTCTTATTATTAGACATGGTACAATAGTACTTATAAATATAAATGAGGTTTCTGTTTCTGATGTGTTTTAAAAGAGATCATCCCTGGTAGAATAAATGATCTTTAAAACACTGATGTTCCTTGTGGATCAAATGCCATATATTATTTCATGCAGCGTTTTTTCATAATAGTTTGATTGTGACGGCCTTCTTATTATATTCTGTCCATCCATTTTTTCTTTCTGAAAACTAGTTGAATATCATATAATATGTTTCACTTTCGTAAATTTGTTTCTGTATAAAATAGTTATTTGTACTACATTTTAGTTTCTGATTTCTTTTTCCAGTTTAGTGAGTTCCCTGTTATGTGGTGTTTTGTTCCAGGAGTAAATCCATGTCAATATTTAGAATCCCTTATAAATACATTACCTTTGGTAGACCATATAAAGTCTTAACATATTGTATTAGAAGTGCTAAAAAAGAGAACTATTCCATTTGTAGTAGCAATCCTCCTCAGAATTTTGGTTCAAGAAAGGGAAGGTAAGAATTTGGTAGTTTATAAGTGTTAGACCTGGCAGCTTTTTGGAGTGTCTCCCCTGTCTTTTTGCATTCTGACCTCCTGGTTTTGGACTCTGTTTTTGCTGGTTTATTGTCTCTGAGCACTTTACCACTGCTAATCAGTGCTAAAGTGTAAGTGCTTCCCATATAAATTGTACCGTGGATTGGTTTATCCATAATTGGCATATTTGATTTACTAATAAGTCCCTAGTAACGTGCCCTAGAGGTGCCCAGGGCCTGTGAATAAAATGCTACTTGTGGGCCTGAAGCACTGGTTGTGCCACATTAGTAGCCCTGTAAACATGACTCAGACCTGCCATTGCAGTGTCTGTGTGTGCAGTTTTAAACTGCCAATTCGACTTGGCAAGTGTACCCACTTGCCAGGCCTCAACCTTCCCTTTTACTACATGTAAGGCTCCCCTAAGTTAGGCCCTAGGTAGCCCCAGGGGCAGGGTGCAGTGTATGTTTAAGGTAGGACATATACTAGTATGTTTTATATGTCCTAACAGTAAAATACTGCCAAAATCGGTTTTCACTGTGCAAGGCCTATCTCTCTCATAGGTTAACATGGGGGCTGCCTTTAAATATCCTTAAAGCGCAGATTCCCTTTGAGAGTAGATAAAAATGTGGAGTTTAGGGTCTCTGAACTCACAATTTAAAAATACATCTTTTAGTGAAGTTGGTTTTTAAATTGTCTGTTTGAAAATACCACTTTTAGAAAGTAGGCATTTTTTTGCTTATACCATTCTGTGACTGCCTGTTTGTGGATTGTCTGTCTGGGTCAATTTGACAGTTGGGCTGTTTTGCACCTCTCTAGAAAGTGACACAAAAGGGGGAGGGGGTGTAGCCTGCATATCCTGATGAGCCAGCTGAGCTCGAGAGGAAGGAGAAGTGGACATTCACACCTGAGAGGACTGTGCCTGCCCTCACACAATGCAGTCTCCGACCCCCTGGTGTGCGTCTGGGGCCTGGCCTGGACAAGGAAGGATCGTGCAAACACTTGAGACTTTGCTTTGAAGTTTGCCAACTTCAAAGTCAGAATTGGGTATAAGAAGAAGACCCAAAACCCCAGACTTTTAGAATCTTTCTGGATTCAAGAGGAACCTCTGCCCAGGAGAAGAGCCGGAGAACTGAAGGAGGAGTACTGTCCCTTTGCTGAGTTGCTTTGCTGGACTGGCCTGCAGTTGCTGCTTCTGCCTGAAAAGAGTGCAAATGGTGAACTTTGCTGTGTCCTGCTTGAGAAAATTGTCCAAGGGCTTGGAGTAGAGCTTGCCTCCTGTTGGAAGTCTCAGGGACACCAAAGACTTCAGTTTCCTCGACCTGCAGCACTGGGAACTGTGTGTTTTGTGCTGTTCAAGAGGAGAACCCACTGCGACGTCACCAATGATGCCGCTGGCCTGCTCCGTGACCTGCCGTCACCACACGGAGTCTCATTGCCCGCATCGCACCGCGAACCTGGTCTCACCGACGCCATCACCGGACGACTTCACCGAGCGGCTGCTCACACCGTGACCTGTGGACCCCATACTCTGGCATCACCTGCTCACACCGCAGCCTGGGCATCCCAGAGGACGACGCTCCTTCTGACACCGGCGCTGCTGTCTGCACCGTGGCCTGTGGTCACCGCTGGTGAGGTACACAAAGCACCGTCGCATCCTGCACCGCAGCGCTGAGCCACCGACCCCAGCACCATCGACTCCTGTATCGTCACCAGGCATCCTGCTTGCACCGTGGCCTGTGGACACCGCTTATGAGGGTCATGAAGCACCATCCCGTCCTGCACCGCTGGTTTGGGCCTACTGACGACAGCGCTTCAGCAACGACGACGATGCTGCCTGCACCGTGACCTGTGGACCCCGCACGCTCACACGGCAGCCCTGGTCTCACTGACGCCGCTGGATGCCGTCACCGAGCCGATGTCTGCACTGTGGGCACCACTCATTGCATCGTTCCGCTTCGCACCTAGGCCCGATGCCATCCACGCCAGCGCACCTGACTTCATCAACCTGGAGTTCGATCTGTAACGCGTGTGACCTCAAGGGCCTGATGACTCGTGCACCGACTCCGGAACCAACACTGCGACGTCAGTGACGCCGCTCTCCGGAGCTCACTACAAAGATCACGTCGCCCTGCAAATCCAAGGTACTGTTTGAGGGTCCTCCTGACACTGTAGTTGGCCTGCAATGCCGCGGCCATCCTGAACTGTTGGTTTTGTTGTTCATGACGCCGTGATAGTCCGAGGTGGAGCTATCGACTTCAATGAACTGTATTTTTGAGTAAAACTTGCAGAATTCTTATTTTTATTCCTGTATGTAGGATTTTTATCGTATTTGATCTTGTTTTATATAGATAAATAGTGGCTATTTTTTCAAAACTGGTGTGGTGTCCTTTTGTAGTGTTTTCACTTATTACTGTGTTATGTGCAAATGCTTTACACATTGCTTCTGAGATAAGCCGGACTGCTTTTGCCAAGCTACCAAGGGGGTGAGCAGGGGTTATCTGAGCGGGTATCTCCCTTATCCTGACTAGAGTAAAGGTCCCTACTTGGACAGGGTGCAAACCCACTGCCAACTAGAGACCCCATTTCTAACAATGAGGTAATCTCTACTTGAATGTAAGCAGTGTCCAGATGTTATATAATCTTGTTTGTAGCAGATAGAAGGTTTCTGAAATGTTTGAGAACTTTTTAAAGACATTACACCTGGTAGGCAAAATGATGTCTAAAACACTGTGGGCCAGATTTAAGAAAAGTGGGCTGCACTCAGTAAAGGGCCACTTTTTTTGCGCCTCTTACTGCCCCCCAGTGCCACCATGTGTACGCCGTATCTAAGATATGGCACACAATGGCGATAGTTAGGGAACTAGCATCAGCATTTTTTCTGCTAGTTTGGAGCCTTGCAGAATTAGCATAAAAATTGTTAGTGCTAATCCAGCAAATCATATTGAGCCCCATTATGAATAATGGTGTGCCTCCTTTTAACACCTGCTCTGAGCAGGCATAAAAAGTGCAGAGAAAAATGATGCAAAAAAATCTTTTAGATTTCTTTGCACCACTTTGTTGGCCCCCCTAATGGGGGAATGCCCCCCTTGCATACATTCTGCCTTGTGCAGGCATAATGTGGTGCAAGGGGTTACAAAGTTTGCAATGCATGTCTTGCACCACTTTGTAAATCTGGCGCTGCCTTTTTGGCAATCTAATGCCACATTAGCATTAAAAAAATAGCGCTAATGTGGTGGAAGGATGCGCTAGGCCCTCTTAAATAAGGGCCTGCGAATCCCCATAGAAGAAATATTGTATTTTAATATTTGGACAAGTATGTGTGAGAATTTTAGTTGAAGGAAAATAGGTATGAATTTTGTAGTTTGAAGGCAAGTTTGGTTTGATTATAAGGTTGCTCTCATTGCATTTCATCCACCCAGTTTCACTCTTTAAATAGACAGTGTAGTGTTGAGATGTAATATGAATTCCTTTGTGAAAGATAGTAGCTATAGTAGTACAAGTTCTTCCTAAAACACATATTTGTGAAGCTTGTAATTTCGGGTTGCAATTTAGATCCATCTGCTCTGCAGCATTGTGATAGTAATATGAGATATTTTCCAGTTCTTCAAAGTTGCAATTTTGATATAAAATCTAATCTACAATTTGGGCAGGTCATATTTTGATTTGGTTTTTAATTAATCTCTCTAAAGGCGCAGTTTTGCAGAGTGTCAAGTACAGAAATTGCTCGGAATTTATTTAATTACAGGAATTAAAAGAGCAAATTTCACAGTCATGGTTCCAATTGAAACTCAGTACTAATATCTCATCAATATTTACTTCTTCTTAGACCAGATGTACAAAATTCTGAGTTTGCAATTTCCTAATAGCAAATTTTATTGATTCGCTATTAGTAAATCTTATAATGCTATGTACAACAGTGTGTTTAACACTGTTAGTGATTCGCATTTGGTCACAAATGGACCTGCCTCATTAATATTCATGAAGCAGATCGCAATTTGCGACCTACTGTGAGAGCTACAATCACGAAGATGGTGACCTTTCTGTGATTGCTTTTTAAATAAGGCATTTTTTGTAATGCAACCCATTTTCCTTAAAGGAAAATGGGAGGCATTACAAAAAAGAAAACTGAAAAGTTTTCTTTTCATTTTTAAAAAAAACATTTGCACCCCTTGAGGAACCATTTCTTGTGTGGAAATGGCTTACCACCAGCGTGAAGTTGGTGACAACTACAAATGCTTTGCGCTTGCATTCCTGGTCACAAAATATTCCTACATCCCTTTGTAAACTCACTATTAGGAAGGGACGTCCTTGACACACCTCTTCCTAATACTGACTCGCAAACTTATTCTGCGATTTCGTAATAGATTACTGATCCGCAAATTAGCATTTGTACATCTCAAAATGCTTTTTTTTGGTTGCAAACGTCCAGATTCTGCAAATCGGGTCATTTCCGCACAGAAAAAGCTGTGTACATCTGGTCCCTACTTCTATCACTTTCCGGATGACCATTATAAGTTCTTGTGCATCTTGCTGACCATTGAGACTAAATGCTACCTATCTACCACATCCATCTACAAGGTCTCAATACTTGAAGCAGAATGTATTTCTGCCTTTTCACTCTGCAAACATTGTAACAAATTAGAGAGTGCAGAAGACAACCTCTTATCTGTTTACTATTGAATTCCATTTACAACATGTGGCAAATGAAAGAGTACATTGAGAACAAGATTTGCATAGCAGTTGACACCTGAACTGTTTTCCAACTAGAAACCTATATCTCTCTTATTTTCCAATTTCCTCTTCTCAACAATTTCTAGATTGTCCTTCTTTTTCTTTTACTCTTCAACACCTATTGAGTCTTTTGCAAGCTTTCTCTCTAGACAGATTACTAATTTCTCATAAATAGGATATTCACCTAAGTGATGGGTATATAAACTTCTTAAACGATTATACTCCTTCACACAGCTTACATTAGCACTAACTTTGCTTTCATCAAATTCTTCTAAGAGCAAACCGGATAATGTTCTAACACGTGATAATGATACAAATGACATACCTTCTTGGAATCTTGAACTTCCAATATTAATAAAAGCTGTATCTACACTTAAACCTTGTGATTTATGAATAGTGATAGCATATGCTAGAGAGGATGGAAACTCTTGTCCTTTACAAGCAAAAAATGTACAATACTTTGGTCAATCTGCTTCACAACATGAATCTGATCAAATTTTACTCTCAAATATTCAATCTCATCTCTATTTAGAAAGTTAATAACATTAATTTTATCAATTTCACTATTTACTAACCCTTCCTCAACATTTAAATTATGCCGCAAAATTACTCAACAGTTTTTGCAGATGCATGAATACTTTTCTAATCCAGCAGGCTTCAATTAAGACTTTCCCAAAGAATACAATTTTGCCTGTAGTTTTTCTGTTAGTAGTATTGTGACTCGCTGATGTTGGTTTATTTTATTGATGATGTTCATCTTCTTTCTCTAGTTTAATTAATTCTTTGTTGAAGTTGGAAAACTCTTGAAGTGTAGGAATTAAACAAAGTAGGGATTTTTCTTCTTTGATGCATTTGTACATTCGCTGGACTGCTGTACTCTTTGATGAAAATAATGTCTTGATAAGGTTACTCTGTAAAGGATGTTTCCATCATTTGTTAAAACTCCTACTCTAATGTCCTTCAGGATATTTCAATATTCTATGTCAGATGCTTGATGCATATTCCTCACAGGTTCCTTGTATTCAAAGTTTAACCAAATATTTACATTCCCATTTCTTCCCAAAGAATGTATTGTTTCATTATGCAGAACTGTTTTGCCAAAGTGCTAAGTAGAAAAATGATCTTCTCTCTGCAGTCTGGCAACTAAGTTTTCTGTGGTTAATTTGATTTCCATTGCTGTATTCCACTAATCAACCATCACATCCTAGAACTGCATATTTCAATTCTTCTATGTTTTCCTTTACATTATTTATCTACCTGCAGTACTGAAATACTTCATAGAGACACACGTTTTCTAGAAGTGGACTCCTTCTTGAGTAATATGTGTCCAACATATTTTTTACAGTGCTTCTACTTTCTGGATCAAGTTCTGCTAGATACTGAATTTTTGGTAAGAACTTTAAGACTCTATTACGTGTGTTTGTGAGCCCTAGACTTACCCAAACAATTCTACTTGTCTTTGAGAACAAACTAGATGAACTGAACCTGTACACGCACTCATACAATCCATTTTCTCTGTGGAAAAACATTTTCAAGCTGAAGCTGTACAATGTCTTATTAAGATTTTTTTCTGCTGAAATCTTCTCCCACATCTCCTTCATCTCTGTTTTCTAAAAGCTCAGAACTTGTTGTCTCAAAACGTTTTCACCAGTATCTTTTAGAATGGAGCATGTTGCATACTGTTAAATGAAAGACCGGACAGAATTTATCACTCTTGGTTCCAAATTTAGGTGCATCTTTAATCCATTTTTAATCCATAATAGCATGTGAATATGAGGAGCACCTCTTGCTTGGTACTCTTTATGCCAAAATAAATCAGTTACTTCACAAAGAGGGGGGTTTGTCTTGTTGCTGATGTCATAGCTTAAAAATGGTGGTTAGAGTATCTGCAAACATCAGTGGGATCCAATGAACAGAATTTTTTTGCTGTCTTCAGTTTAATTATGTTAATATTAGAGAGTGCCTCTCTCAAAAATTCAAACAGGTCATCCCACGCACATGCAGCACAACTAAGTGTCAGGAACCAAGTGGGTGCACCTAGGTTTCTCAACATACACTTCAACTCATCATGACAATAATACCTATACTTATTGGAGATACATTAGCATGCCAAGCTGAATTCCAACTTTTCATCTATTCCATTAACCTTTTCAACAAACCCCTTCGCAGAAATGTTTTGAATATTTACTCATGTCTTCAGAAGACATGACATGAAAGACATGAAAATGTATGGAAACCACTTTTGACATCTAGGATCTTCTGAATATAATCTATTGACTGGTATCTAGCTGTTGGTATCTGTACAGGGGGGTCATCACAGCCCCCACCTTGTCCAGGGTGAAACAGTTGTGGATAACAGCAAGCCTCTAAACTTTCCTTCCACACACTTGTTTTGCTTGCTTCATTTTAAATGGATCAATTGCATCACCAATAGCTTATTTGGAATGAAGAGAATGGATGCTGTAATTTTGGGATGTGTGCATGAATGTATGTGTCTCTTTTGGTGTCTGAGTACGTGTCTGAGTGATTCTATTCACTTATAAGTTGGTACATGAGTTGCAGTATGGATAGGACTCTTCATATAGAACTGGGCATAGGGGTCTGTCAGTGCACATCTAAGTAGGTGAAACTCTCAACGACATGTGTCACATTTGAATCACATAGCATCTTGCTCCCTGGCCTAAATACAGCCTAGGTGAGGGGTGTCCTTTTTTATCATACAGGGATAGTTTAAGACTTGTCAAGCAGTACCAAGTCAAGCTGACATTTAAAAGGAACAGACTAAGGGTCAGAGATAGTAGGCCTGAGCCATGTTTAAAGGAGTGCTTCTCTGGATGGAAGACTAGGTTGTTTTACTAGATGCCTACATATGTGAGTGAGTGTATTAGCTAGCAACTGGTTGTGATACTGTTATATGCACAGCTGCTGTTGGGATGTGGCTTGAATGTATAAGTGTCTCGCTGTGTGGCTGAGTGCTTCTATACTCTTATAAGTAGGTATGTGAGTTGCAGTATGTGTGGGACTCTGCATATAGAACTGGGTATAGGGGTCTGCCAGTGCACATCCAGGTCAGTGAGTCTTTCAAGGACATATCTCACCATTTAATTACATAGCACCAAGCTCCATGGCTTACCTACAGCCGCCTAGGTGAGGGGTTACCTTTCTGTAGTAGAAGGACAGCTTAAAAGTTGTCAAGCAGGTTTTCTAGTCCCAAGGCAACCTGAAGTATAAAACTACACACTCAGGCTCAGCATTAGTAGGTCCAACCCGTATTTAAAGGAACATTTCTCTGAATGGGAGAATACATTGTCTCAATGATTGCCTGCATATGTGAGTGAGTTCATTAGTTAGCATCTGGTTCTGATACTGCAGTATGTGCAGGAGCTGTTGGGATGAGTGCATGAATGTATGAGTGCCCCTTTCACTGTCTGAGTATGTGTCTGAGTGCCTCTATCCTCTTATAAGTTGGTACGTGATTGCAGTATTGGTTAGACTCCGCAAATATAACTGGGCATTGGGGTCTGCTAGTGCACATCTAAGTCAATGAAACTTTCAACCACATATGTCACCTTTTAATCATATAGCATCAAGCTTCAAGGCCTACCTAAAGCCTAGGCGAGGGGTGACTTTTCTGTTGTAGAAGGACAGTTTAAGACTTGTCAAGCAAATTTTCTAGTGCCAAGTTGAGCTCACATTTAAAACTACACACTCAGGGTCAGCTGTAATAGACCGGACCCATGTTGAAAGGACTACTTCACTGGATTGCAGACTAGGTTGTCTTACTAGTTGCCTACATATGTGAATGAGTGTATTAGTTAGCAACTTGTAGTATGGATGAAACAATGCATATTTCAGTAAACATGAGTATCAAAGTACACATGCAAATTACTCTAACCTAAATGGGCATGTCTTACTATAACATACATACACATGACTAAAGAATATATACTTCATAGCTAGGTTATTTTACATGCAAATGCATGATATACTGTTGCACTCTATAATTTTAAGAATGAATTAAGGGAATAGTAGTATTAATTTATAATGCAATAAAGTATTCTGCAAGTGAAACCATTTAAAGAAAAATGTTTCTGTACATAAGCGCATCACACATATATCTGTAAAATATTTTCATTGTCGTGTGTGCAGAGACACAACTCAGAAACCTTGAACTCCAGATTAAGGTTGATTGCGGAGTGGATGGACAGGCACTTGCTTAAGCTTATTAGAGGGAAGGCAGAGGTTCTTGTATTAGGCAAGAACCCCTCTCTGAGGGGTCTCCACAACCACCAGACAGTTTGGGTCCTCTTCCGGAGCCTGTATCTAAGGCTACAAATCTGGGGATCATCATGGACGATAAGCCGTACATGAAACCAAAGGTGACAAAATTAGAAGTTATTTGGTTTTCCACTTTAAAATTACTTTGAAAAATGATTTGGCAGATAACAATATGTGCCCTCTCACCTCTCTTGAGCTCTTCAGCTCTTCTCCTTGGCAGAGGTTCCTCTTGATTCCAGAAGTGATTTAATTTTTTAGGGGTTTGGGTGCTCTTCTTAAAGCCCTTTCTGCCTTTGAAGTAGGCCTACTTCAAATGAAAATCTCTCTTGTTTGTGAGATCCTGCCTTGCCCAGGCCAGGCCCCAGACACATACCAGGGGGTTGAAGACTACATTGTGTGAGAACAGGCACAGCCCTTCCAGGTGTAAGTGACCACTCACCCCCTCTCTTAGTACAGACGGCTCATCAGGATATGAAGACTACACCCTAGCTCCCTTTGTGTCACTATCTATAGAGAGGTGCAAACATCCCAACTGTCGAACTAACCCAGACAGGTAATACACAAACAGGCATGGTCACAGAATGGTATAAGCAAGAAAATGCTTATTTCTAAAAGTGGCACTTTGAAACACACAATCTCAAAACCAATTTCACTAAAAGATGTATTTTTAAATTGTGATTTCAGAGACCCCAAAATCCACATGCCCATCTACTCCCAGAGGGAACCTGCACTTTAATAATATTTAAAGGCAGCCCCCATCTTAACCTATGAGAGAGATAGACCTTGCACAGTGAAAAACGAATTTGGCAGTACATCACTTACAGGACATATAAAACGCATGAGTATATATCCTACCTTATACATACACTGCACCCTGCCCATGGGGCTACCTAGGGCCTACCTTAGGGGTGCCTTACATGTAAGAAAATGGACGGTTTAGGCCTGGCAAGTGGGTATACTTGCCAATTCAAAATGGCAGGTTTAAACTGAACACACAGACACTGCAGTGGCAGGTCTGAGCCATGTTTATAGGGCAACTAATGTGGGTGGCACAACCAGTGCTGCAGGCCCACTAGGAGCATTTGATTTATAGGCCTGGGCACCTCTTCACTTTACTAGGGACTTACCAGTAAATCAAATATGCCAATCATGGAAAGCCAATTACACATACATTTTACATAGGAGCACTTGCACTTTAGCACAGGATAGCAGTGATAAAGTAACAAAAAAAGCAAAAACAGAGCCCAGTACACATCAACTACCTGGGAACAGAGGCAAAATGTTAGGGGAGACCACGCCAAGGTTGCCAAGTCTAACACCCAGAGAACAGTGATTCAGGCACTAGTAATATCTAGGCTGGACTACGGGAACATTCTATATCTCGGAGCAGATGAATCTGCTACTAAACGATGGCAAGATGTCCAGAACTCAGCAACAAGGATGCTGTTTAGGCTGCCAAAAACACTTCTGCATCAGGTCTTCTATGGGAACTACATTGGTTACCTATAGAGAAAATAATTCAATTCAAGACTCTATGGCCCTCATTACAACTTTGGCGGGCGGCAACCGCCGCCCGCTAAGTTGTAACCGCCGTGCGGCCACACTCCCGCGGTGGCCATCATGACATCCCTGCTGGGCCAGCGGGTGGAAACCGAGTTTCCGCCCACCGGCCCAGCGGGGATGTCGGCCGCAACATGGGAGCGGTGTTGCGGCCCGTCGCGCTTTTCGCTGTCTGTTGTGCAGACAGTGAAAAGCTTTATGGGGCTGTGCCAGAGGGCCCCTGCACTGCCCATGACTTTGGCCTGGGCAGTGCAGGGGCCCATAGCGGCCCCGCGACTCCCCTTTCTGCCAGCCTTTCCATGGCGGTTCATACCGCCATGAAAAGGCTGGCGGGAAGAGGACTCGTAATCCCCTGGGTAGGGCTGCAAGCAGTGCTGCCCTGGAGGATTAAATCTGCCGGGACCAACGTGGCGGAAAACCGCCAGTCCCAGTCGTAATACCTGAGTTTGCACTGCCAACCTGTTAGCGGTGCAACCTCCGAAACAGCCCTGGCGGTCTTTGCCCGCCAGGGTTGTAATGAGGGCCTATGTTTTCTGTATAAAGCTAGAGCGGGGAAGTGGCCAGAGTACAAACAAGAATTGATAAAAGCATACTAACCTCCTTGGATGCTACGATACACTGAACAGTCTTCATGTGCAGTTCCTTTAGTGCAACAAACACATTTGGGAGGCTAATCCTTCACATTCCAAGGGCCAAAACTATAGATTGGGATCCAAGATTTGCAAAGAAGCTGCGATATTTGTCAAGAGGCTCAAGACATGGCTGTTTTAATGCAGATGCAAGAGAAGATACCCCACAACTGCAAAGAAGAATTTCCACAACGGGATGGAAGCAGTCGCTGCATATATAAAGGACAGCTGCCTCAAGCTCCACTCTGACAAGACCGAGATCTTCTTCCTGGGACCATCCATATCAGCCTGGGATGACTCCTGCTGGCCAGCCACCCTCGGTACCCTCCCACCCCAACAACCCACGCAAGCAACCTCGGTTTCATCCTGGATTAGTTGCTCACCATGACCAACCAAGTAAACTTAGTTGCAGCCTCTGTTTTTCACACATGGACCCAAAAGGACTGCCGCAGAACTGTAACCCATGCCCTGGTTACCAGGAGACTCAACTATGGCAATGCCCTCTATGCCTGCACCACCCAGAAGGAACCTGAAGAAACTACAGCACGTACAAAATGCCTCCACCAGACTCATCCTGGACATTCCCCGCTGCAAACTCATCACCAATCACCTACAAGACTTCCACTGGCTTCCTGTCATGAAAACAATCAACTTCAAACTCCTCATCCACACATACAAGGGCCTCCGTGACCTAGGACCTACCCACCTCAACCACCTTCTACTCCCCCACTAAACCTCTCCGCTCTGCTCAACAATCACCAGCCACCATACCCCACATATGGAAGACCTCGGCTGTAAGAAGATCCTTCGCCTACCTTGCAGCAAAGAGCTGGAACTCCTTGCCCCTGCACCTCAGGCGGTCACCATTGTCACCTCAATCCGGGATGGACCTTAAAGCATAGCTCTCAAACTGAAGCACAGAGGACAGCCACCCTCAGCACTTGGAGACCCTTACAGGTAGGTAGTTGTGCTCTCTAATTCATGATTTGAGTTGATTTAATTTGATTTTTTATGGTGCCAGGAAACCTCCAATTTATATATTTTGCTATAGCATATAACATATAAAATTTACACAGCCACTCACAGATCCCTATATTTCCTCGTAATTGTTATAACCCTGATAAATACATATACATTTTTAATTGCATTTTTTAAAATTTTAATCTAATTTAAATACCTGTAGATTGAGTTTGTTGGTCAAATTCTTTGTCTTTCTGCTCTTAGCAGATAATTATAAATCTCTCAGAAAATGATAAAACTAAGCATGAGAATGGCACACCACTCTCATACAAAGGCCCATATTTATACTTTTTGACGCTAAACTGCGCTAACGCAGTTTAGCGTCAAAAAGTTTAGCGCCAGCTAACGCCATTCTGAAGCGCCATGCGGGCGCCGTATTTATTGAATGGCGTTAGCCGGCGCTAGCAGACCGGCGCTGCCTGGTGTGCGTGGAAAAAAACCAAGTACACCAGGCAGCGCCGGCGTTGGGGAAAATGGCGTTAGGGCGTCTTAAAATGGTGCAAGTCAGGTTGACGCAAAAAAATCGCCTCTACCCCATTTGCGCCATTTTTAACGACGCCCAGACGCTATTTACATGACTCCTGTCTTAGTAAAGACAGGAGTCATGCCCCCTTGCCCAATGGCCATGCCCAGGGGACTTATGTCCCCTGGGCATGGTCATTGGGCATTGAGGCATGTAGTGGGGCACAAATCAGGCCCCCCTATGCCAAAAAAAAAAAAAAAAAAATAATAATTATACTTACCTGAACTTACCTGAATGTCCCTGGGATGGGTCCCTCCATCCTTGGGTGTCCTCCTGGGGTGGGCAAGGGTGGCAGGGGGGGTCCCTGGGGGCATGGGAGGGCAGCTGTGGGCTCATTTTGAGCCCACAGGTCCCTTAACGCCTGCCCTGACCCAGGCGTTAAAAAGAGGCGCAAATGCGGGTTTTTTTGCCCTGTCCACCCCCTTGGCGTGATTTTTGCCCGGGAGTATAAATACGACGCATTTGTGACGCAGTCATTTTTTTGGACGGGAACGCCTACCTTGCATCTCATTAACGCAAGGAAGGCATTCACGCAAAAAAATGACGCTCTTTCCTCATACTTTGTCGCTAGACGCGTCTAACGCCAAAGTATAAATATGGCATTAGTTTTGCGCCGAATTTGCGTTGAATTAAACAACGCTAATTCGGCGCAAACGGAGTATAAATATGCCCCTAAGTAACCATTAATGTCAACCTTTTCAACTTTACACTCTCTGATACTGCTGAAGGCAGCAAATCAAAACAGGCCTTTACTATTTTGCTTTTATTATTCCACTTGTGAATGGTTCTTTTCTATTAACCCTCGTTTCACTTCAGTGAAGAACAGAAAATCGTAGACTATTTGTCCTTATTCGCAAATTGTTTGCAACCTTCAGCAAGGCTCCCCCCCCTGTAACTTTGCAACAAATTTATGAATATTACCTGGGGTTCAAAACCATGTTAAGCTTAGTATTTTTAAAATTTGACAACTATATTAATAATGTCTCCTCAATAGGAAATACTACAAATCACTGTTTTCGAAAAACACTACACCTCTAATTTCAGTTAAATATAGTACTATCTCTTTAATAACCTTCCATCAGAATTCCTTTGCTAGGGTTTCCATAGCAATTCCCTTGAACCACGAGTTAAAAAGTGCAGTTTATGTTTTAAAAATTGCACATTACTGTGCAACTGAAATGCAGCAGGTCTGCTTGACTCTTTGCAAATTTAACTATATCCAACACTACATTACATTTCTTTATTTTAAGCACAGCCAATCACAGATGTACTTACTTAACCTTGAATGTCCCAACCTAATTTTAACTATCTGCTTTTTACCATCCAATAAAAATGTATTATTTTTTTTCAAACAACACTTTCCTCCATTTTAGCTGCCATTCATTTTTAATATACCTCATTCTCTCCCAGCCTTTTCCTCTGCGCTATTTCTGCTTGCCTTCACAATGCTCAGGGTGTGGATTGTAGGTCTTTGCGTTTTGGGCTAGTGAGTATTCTAGAAAGAGTGGCATTTACAAGGATCTTTATTTGCCAAATGTGGAAATTACTTTGATTGGCCAGACAGGATTAAAGGGGCATCAATTGTTACCTTTGATAAAAAAGCATCAAAGATAGCCAACCAACTTGCCTCATGAATGCACACTGTGAAAGTAATGACCTGGGAACACTTACTGAGGTAGGACTAGAAATCCTAATGAAGAATACGTTTGCACAAATGAAGTCACTTTTTCCTCATAGTGCCTTGATATTCTCCAACATATTCCAGAGGCAGAAATGGAAATGGTCAAACAAATTCTGTCCACAATAGATAAAGCCAGGAAACATGTTAATAAAACGGTTTCAGCATTTCTCATATACTATAACATGGACTCTGTAAGAAACTGGATGCTTTACAGATGTCCCCACTTTTTGCCTTTATTGGTAGGAGGTTGGCTTTCTTTATAGTATAGAAAAATGATGTGCACTGTGCAGAGTCCAAGCAAACCCACATTGGTGTCTAGATGTAAAACTCAGACCACCTAATTCACTGTTCTTGCAGTAGTGTCAGTGAGCAGTTAGGCCTATGTTGAAGATGTGCTAAGTGTAGGAGGCCTGCTCAGTATATGGGGTACACCCATAGATGAAGCACCATGTACTGAGCCCAGGCAACCCTTAGTGATAGTGTAGGTGGCTCTAGATAACCAGAGCTCTCATACGGTAGCTGTGGAGAGCAGCTAAGACTTATCCAGGAGGGTGTAAAGCATTTGCAAATACCACACAGTTCAGTCAGTGAAGTACACACAGAAAAGAACCACACCAGTGTTAGAAGAATATGTAATATTTATTCAAATGCACACTCTAGAACTAACTTTGGTATACCTCCGAACTGGAGATATGGCCATACAAAAAGATACTTAGCAAAAGGTAAGTACAAGCATAAAACAACATGGGACCCTATGGGGGGGGGGCAAACCATATACTAAAAAATCGGATGCGAAAACCACACTCAACCCTCATTACCACCCAAGGACCCTTAGGACTGGGGAAGTACTGACCCCCTAAGGTAAGTAAGTAGGATTCCCCTGGCGCCTGTGTGCAGAGTGGAAACCTCGGGTCAGTGTCAATAGGATAACAGGAGGAACTTGTGGTTAGAGTTTTCACATTTTAGGACCCTTCCCAGAGGACTCAAAAGAAAGCCACTGGGGCAAGGGAGGTTGGCGATTGCAAAGAGGCATTGTGCAGAGTTGGCAGGAGTTCTGGGACCAACAATGTCCAAGTGACCCAACCTTGGCAGATAAGTCAGGGCCAGCCCTCAGCAAGCAAGAGAGGCAGAAGGAATCATTGGAGCCCTGCCAGCAGGACCCTCCGGTAGCAGCCACAGGGAGACACAGGGAGGCCTCAGAAGCACAGCAAAGAGGGACACCCACATCGAAGGAGTTGCAGAGAGGATGTCGTCCTTGGAGCTAAAGAGTGCTAGAGGCTGGGGCTTTTTGGAGCGAGGAGGTCTTCAGACTGAAGAGCCGACAAGCCTTGGCAACGACAAGCAGATGCGGTGCACAGGGGTTCCAGCTAGGCAGCTCTGGCTAGGAACCACAAACTTTCTAGTTGTAAGGAAGATAGTTCAAACCTCTGGAGAGCCACAGAGCTATCCCCTGTGTTGCAGAGCCTTGGAGAGTCCATAGGACAGCAGGATCCACAAGACAGTCATTGTCACTGAGATGCATGTGGATGCAGGGGAGTGATTACTTCACTCCCAGGGAGATTCCCTCTTGCTTTCCTATGTGTGGGCAGAGTCCCAGTGACTCTGGAGGATGCACGGCCATGGGGTTGCAGAGGTCTTTGCAGAATGTAGAAATAAAGTTGCAGTAGGAGCCTGGCTCCTGATTATAGACTTGCCTCTGGTTCCAGGGGCGAACAGCAGTGGTTCTGGTGTCCAGGTTGCAGACGTGTCTTGCAGAGGAGACTTCCAGATGGTTCCTGAAGTCTTGCAGATGAATCTGGGGTCCCACCCATGGGGTAGCCCTTAAGTATCCCAGGAAGAAGTCTGCACACTAACTGCAATGAGCCACCTATCAGAGGGAGGGCAGGGAGGTCACTCAACTGGACTAACCCGTCAGATGCTCCCAGGGTCCTCTGCTCATCTTATTTAAAAAAAAAGGCAGAATCAAGTGGCCACATGGCAGAGCTCTGTAAACTACACTAGGGGAGGAGCTGGACTGGTTACTTCCATGTCCTATGTGTAGGTATAAGCCAGAGTGCAATCTAGGGGTTCCTGTACTGGTTCAAGCCGGGTTATGCAAGGAGGGCATGAAATGTGCCCTTCAAAACAGTCTGGTAGCACTCTGAGGCACCCCCACCCCAGCCCAGAGACACCTATTTCTAAAGAAGAGGTGGTCACACCTATATCTTACAGGAAACCCTTTGTTCTGCCTTCCCTGACAGAGTAATGCTCAGCAGCAGGAGGGTAGAACAGTGTCTTGGGTCCGCAGCAGCAGAGGCTGGCCTGCAGACCCTGCAAGACTGTACAGGAAGACATGGGGGATCCCCTAAGGAACCCCTAGAGTATATGGTATCACTGAACTAGTGCTAGAATCAGTGTTGTTGAGTGATTCCAACATGTTTGATACCAAACATGCCTATGTTTGGTGAAGCCAATGTCTAGTTGGACCACTCATGTTGACCAGTGTCCACTACATACCTTCAGATGGCTTACCTGCACCACCCTAGCCCGGGGGATGGAGTCTGGGGTTTGTAGGGGCTTCTCTGCTCATGCAGGGGTAACCTCACACCTAGAACCATGCACCCTGCCCTTGGGCTAAAGGGCCTACCTTATGGGTGACTTACAGGGTTAGAGTGCAGTGACCATGATGTAAGACAACACTCACATCTGAGGTGAAAGGTGCATGCACCATTTGATGTAGACTGCACTGCCAAGCCTGCAGTCACAGCTTGCATGGGCCCCAATGGGTGGCACAGTACATATTGCAGCTCAAACGGAACCCCTGTTGCACCAATGCGCTGGGTACCTAAGTACCATATACGAGAGACTTACATGGGTGCACCAGTATGCCAATTGTGGAATGTAAAAGGTACCAACCAACTAAATGTAGGGGAGAGAGCACTGACAATGGGGTCCCGGTTATCAGGATCCCAGTGCACTACAGTCTAAACACACTGACACCCAGCAAAAAGTGGGGGCAACTATGCCACAAAGATGCTACTTTCCTACAGAAAACATCTGTTGTACTCACAGTATCAATAAATGTGTACACCCACACAGAAGAATAACTCAAGACCAATTTACAACAAATATTTCAGATTTTTATAAAGTTTTTAGGACCAAGATCATCAATTTACAGTTTAGAACATGTTCTGTTTTTGTGCATAATTGCACACCATAGGAATGAATAAGAAAATCTTTAAAAATGCATAAAAAAATCAAGCAATGCACTCACAAGTGTCACCTTCTATTGTTAGGTCGAGGTCGTCGAGATGTCCTGTGGGAAAGCTGGATAAATTTGGGCATTTCTCGATTCAAGCGGGAGCAGCGTCTGAAAGTCTTATGGTTGGTGCACAACAGAGAAGGTGACCACTTGGAAAAACACTGCACAGGTGGACTTAAAGGTAAGTCAGGTGGGTTCTCTTGAAGGGTAGAGGTCACAAGGAGTTTCAGGAACCCTAAAGCACAGCTGGTATGGAGTTTCAGGAGCTAGGGAGGCCATGTGCAGTGCAGATAGGTCAGCCAAGAGGTGTGCATCAGGGAGTTCCTGGAGCCAGGAGTAGGTCACTTGGAGGGTAGATTACAGGTCAGCAGGGCCACTCTGGGGGGCTGTTTATTGGGTGTCCTGAAGACCCTAGACTGGTCCTTGCTTCTCGGCTTTTGAGAGACCATAGTGGACTTTGCTTCTGGGTGTCCGACGTTGAAGATACAGTTCCCAGGGCAACGGTATGTCTCATGTCCTGAAAGTTCCAGTGCCACCAAATTAGCACACTGGTAGGTTTTATCCTTCAGGTCTGTTTTGTGGATTATGGTCAGGCTGCTTCATCCGGTTCATTGGTCAGTGGCCGGTCAGTGAACAGGACTTCACTGGTTCCTTGCTTGACGGTTACAGGAGAGTGATACTCCCACTCTGAGGGAGGTTTGCGTTCTTGGCAATTTTTAGAATGCTGGAGGTGCTCTGGTTTTTTGTAGAGTGCTTCAGGTTTCCATGCGAAACCTCAGGGGTGACTGTCAAGTCCTAGAAGCAGCATGCACGGTTTGTTGCCTTTTCCTTTGTGCAGCAGGACTTCTGTTTTCGTGTCACGGGTCTTCTTTGTTCCTGATCTTCTTGTGTCCTTCGAACCTGATCTGTAGGTCTAGGAATGTCCACTAAATACTGAATTTAGTGGGCAATAGGGGGAGTACTTGTTAATGGCCAATGGGCCACCTCCTTAGGGTGACTACACCCTCTGAGTGACCTCCTCCTGTGGAAGGGGGTACATTCCTAACCCTGATGGAAATGGAGTGGTCACCTCGCCTGCCACACCTGAGGGGTGGTGCAGGCTTAAGGGGGCCACTGCTCCTACTCTGGCAATGTTTTCATGCCATTTTTGCCTCTCAAGGTCAAGGGAAAAACTTTTGGGCAGCAATCTGACTCCTGAAAGCAAGAGGCTCTCACCCCATGATTCCAGAATTGTGTCTGGTGGTGGCAGGCTGGATAGGACCAGTCGGCAAACATGCCAGGGCTGTTAGGTTTTGCAGGGGGCACCTCTAAGGCGCTACTGGGTACACTTTATAATAAATACAACACTGGCATCAATGTGGGTTTAATGTTCTGAGCTGTTTGATACCAAACAAACCAGAGTTAAGAGGGACCCTCATGTAGCTGGGGAACTCGTAATGAGCAGTGTCCAGCACATGCATTTGCCAAGGCTCCCCTGTCATCTTACTATGACACAGTAGGGGCATATTTGCTAATGCACACATATGCCCTCACATGCATTATAGTGCACCCTGCCTTAGGGCTGTAAGGCGTACCAGAGGGGTGACTCACCTACATTGCATTCAGTGTTAGTAGGCATGGCCCTCTTGGTGAGTGCCATGTCGAGTTTACAACTTTTAAAGACACCTTGTCATGCACTTGCAATGGCAGTCTGCATGAGGCTGGTGTGGGGCTTCTCAAAGTGGTACAGTTGATGCTGGAGCTCTGGGGAGTCCTCTTCAGTACCCAAACCCTAGGTAACAGGGGAACCATTTACCAGTGACTTACAAGGTTGGTTGACATGTTCAATATAGTTTTGGGGAAAGCGATCTGGTGCTGGATAATACAATATAAATATATACTTGCCAATAGGTAGTTCTAGTTAGGACCTAGTTTCTACATAAAAAGCATGTTTTACTTACCTATATCTTTGGCGCTGCTTGATGATCTTCCTAAAACTTTTTTAAAAAAATGTGCCAGTCATGTCAGCTCCTCTCTGGAAAGTTTAGGGGTGATCTGTCCGGGGGGGGCAAAAAAAAGGGGGAGTTCCAAAACACGTTTTACCCATTCATTTTTCTATAAGGATTTTGAACAGTGAAAGCACCTTAACTATTGGACAGAATTACATCAAATTTTGCAGAAAGGTAGGCCTGGCCCAGAAAGTGACCCTTTTTTGTTTTGGTGTAAATTTGTTCAGTAATTTTTGAGAAACTAAGGGGAAAACAATTTTTTATACAGTATATGGGGATGCGAAGAGTTCACAACACCTCCTGATCTCGTGCTGAGATCTGATTGACAACACTTCAACAAGGAAGCCGTCGAAGTGTTTCAGCCATGTTGAGACTTGACTTCAGCCGAGTCACTGAAAAAAGGTAAAAAACAAAGAAAAAGGGCAAAGTTACGAACCCCCTGATCCCTTAGCTCTGGTGGAGGGGTCCCAAAGGGCCCCCCTCAGGGCTACAAAGCATTTTTTTTATTTTACAGCTGGAGTTTAGGTGGATCCACAGATCTGTCCTAAAATGTTTTTAAAAATAAAGCTTCAATATTATAAAGCCCCAGGGTGGACCAAGCCCTGGGGGCATTTGCTGAATAATGGGCAGGGGCCCTCTTGTCCCCCACCTGATACCCCGGGGACTCCTACCTCCCCAGGGCCATCCATAAATATAATGTGAGGGGATCACCACCTGTCTGGGGCTGTTGATAGTTATGTGGCTATGTGGTTATGTGGTTATGTCAGCTCACCACCGCTGCCCCAGGGATCACACCTCACTCGGGAAAATAATTAAAAAAATACCTAGCGATCACTACTTCCCAGGGCTTCCTTCATGTTGGAGCCACAGATGGCCCTGGGGACCTCCACCCCCCGGGGCCGGCTCCTGCTATGTCCCGGGGTGCCCACCCCTAAGACATAATTGTTTGCTGTGGCTTTGCTGCAGCTTTGCAGCTGCAGCCAAGCTACAGCAAACACTTTGGTTTTTGACAGCAGTACCTGTCAAGCATGCGTGCAGGGAACAGAGATTAAATACTTCAGCAAGCAGGGAGCTTCTGTTAAAACATCCCCATGGCTTATGAAGCAATGACACTGCAGTGGAGGCCTTGAGCCTTCCCCCGCAGTGCCAGATAGCCTGTAAAGGGCTTGTTAAACATTAAAAAAAGTTTAAAAATAAATATAAAAAAAATATGTAGGTACCATGGGGGAGCCCTTGAGGGCTCCCTCACAGTCGCAAATAGCCCATAAAGGGCTAAAAATAAAATAATTTAAAAAAGCAAGCAACAGATCAGTGTGAAGGTCGTGGCACTGAGGGTTTGAGTCCAGCCGGACTTGCTTCCTTTTTTTTAAAAGTACAAATAATTTTTATTTATAAGAATGACAAATACATTTTTTTCATCATTCTTCAAGCAATCCCTAATTCTTTGCAAAGTGTGAATAACAACATCCTCTGGTTGGAGCATACAAACCACAGATGAATACTCTTTTGCATGTGACTAAGCCCGTTTAACACTAGAAGGGTTGTTACATCCTGTCCCCAGCTCAGAAATTAATTACCATAGCAAGACAGGTAAACATTTCACATCCAACAATTTGCCCAGCAGGTTAAAAGAAGCATCAGAATAAAACACTGGCTCAACCTATGTGTACATAAAGTTATTTATCGATGTTCAACCCGAAGGAGCCTTGCTTTTAAGCAGAATGATGTATTCTGATTCAAGAGTCCTAAGTCTATTTTCACGACCCCCTCCTCAAATGGAATTATCCATCCTGTCAATGCCAAAGAATAACAAAAGGTCATGTTTTGTGCATGTTTGTCACACCATTGCCTAGCAATAGGGTAACTCTGGTCAGAATTCGTAATGGCTCTAAGGTGTTCACGTTTTCTCATTTTAACTGGAAAAACAGTGCACCCAATGTATCGTTGTCCATAGAGGCAAGTTATGACATATATGCAATAATCACTAGTACTTGGGATACATTTATTAATGGTGATTGATTCCCCAGTGGGTAATGTGTACGCCTTTTGATTCTTGCTTCCATTGCAAGCCTTGTATCCCCCACATGTGTAAAAACTTTTTTGCTTTTAGCCAGTTACCACTGCCCTCTTGTGTAGTCATGCAGTTATAGACTAACATTTCCCTAATTGATTTAACCTTCCGGTATGTCACCATGGGGTATGACGTTATCTGATCTCCTATCATAGGATCTGACTGGATTAGCTGCCAGTGTTTTGTTAACTCAGTTTTACCTTGTCTGATTCCTTATTGTATGTTTTAATCAATCTAACTATGCCATTGTCTGCCTTCCTTTGTGCCTATCATTAAATAAACTATCTCTTGTCAGATTCCTGGCCTTCTCACTGATTGTCTTCAAAACGTTCAATGGGTAACCCATTGCTTTAATTCTGTGTATCATCCTTCACTCCTCTCTGAAGACCTGTGCTATGTTACAGTTCTGTTTAGAGCATGTAAATTCACTGAAGCGGATGCTACATTTATGTTTTGTTGGATGATAACTGTTGGCATGGAGTATGCTATTCCCTGCTGTACTTTGTATGATACAATTTGGTGTGGAGTGTGCCATCAACATTTTTGACATCGATGTCCAAACATTCCATCTCAGTATCAAGTATTTTGTGTACGAAAGCTAACTTGAGGCTGCTGTTTGGGAGATGTGTTGAAAGGCTTGTAAGTGACTTCTAGGGCCATCCCAGATGAGAAAGAGATCATCTATGTAGCAAATCTAAAGAATATTGTGACTAGTTAAACATCTGTTGTCACCAATCCACACATGCTTCTCTTCCCACCAGCTCATGAAGCCCAAAACAGCTCCCCATAGCAGTCTGTACCAACTCTCAATACATGTCATCATTAAACAGGAAAAAGTTGATTTCTAAATGAACCCTTAACATTTCTAGCAACATTTGTGAATGATCATACATGCAAATTGCTATGTCCCTAAAAAAATATCTATATGCCTCAATGCCAAAGTCCTGATTAATGCAAGTGTATAGTGAAACTACATCAATAGTCACGAACAAATAGTTCTCCTACCAGGGAATTCCATTCACCTTATTCAAAAAATTCCTCAAGGAGGATCAGTTCAAAACATAAGGCAGTAAGAAACAACCTAAATAACTTGAGGTGTGTTCCAACAGACTGTGTTTGGCAGAGATGATGAGTCTGCCCGGTGGGTTCTGTGTTCTTGTGCACCTTAGGTAGCATATACAAACAAGGTGTAACCTGTTTGGTCACCAGTAAAAACTTGTATTATTCTGTGCTAATGAAGGCCTTTTCTCTCCCACTGCCTAAAAGAGAATTGTATTGCACAATAATCTGTCTATAAATGCTCATGGTGGAGTTTTCATAACTGCCTGACATGCAGTTATCTAGCTGTCTTATCTCGGTATTTCTTGATGTCCCAAGGGACCACATTTCCCCACCTTATCAAAGGGATGATGACAATGTTAGGGTCTTCTGCTAAAGATTCTAAAGCTGCTCTCTGTCCCCCCGTAAGATTGTGTGTATACTCATTTTTAGACTGTAACCAAAGGTACATGAGATTGCGAGTCATGACCTCATGATACGTATCAACGTTGTCATGTGGAGTGGTGGGGTTGCATCTAGATTTTGGTTAGAAAGGATTAGTACTAGCCCTATCCAATTCCTAATTTAAATTAAAGAACATAAACAGGTCAATTTGTGTCCTGCAATAGTCAAATTTCACCATGGGGCAGAAGGGCAAGCCTAGTTCCAATAATTCCCTTTCATCATCTGTCAGAACATGGGAAGATAAATTAATCACAGTAAATTGATTCTCATCAATTATTTTCTGTGGGATTTCCTCCCTGATCTCCTTTGCAGCAAATTGTCTCTTGTGGGAGCCCCATCCTCTGTGGACTTTTCTGTTTTTTATCCGCTGTCTTCTTCTTTTTCTCTTGGTGGTTTTCTGCATTGGTTCTGATTCAATTGTAAAGAAACAATATTCATCAAATGATGTAAGAGGCAAAATATCATTATCAGAGGTGGCAGGCTGCTCATACAAATTTGATGAGACTCAGAGGTGACCAATTCTAGTTGTATCCTCCCATTAGCTTAGTCTTGTTTGACACGCAAAAACTTGAGTTTCGCCTTTTGCTTAAGGACCTCCTCGTATTTCTCCAGCCTCAGCTTCATTTGCATGAAAAACATTTGAATCTCTTCCTGGTCACTGTGTTTTTCCCAAAACTCCTTCATCTTTGCTATTTTCACAGAAACCTCCTTCAGCTCCAATTTGGCATATTTAGAAAGCAAACACATCATCTTACATGTGGCTGCCATTAATTGTGACCATTTCTCAAGTAATTTAGGGTTCGGGTTCTGATAGGTTAGTGTAATTAATATGCAGAGTCCACGCGGGACTCTACTAACTTCAATATAGTTATCAAGGGATGTCACCTCGCACCATCTAAATGTATATGAGAGCATTTAGGACTTTGTTTATGTCTGTTACTCACATATTTAAAATGGTAGTTACACTGTTGGTTGTTAGTTCAGGCCATGACGAAGACCGTTGTGGTCGAAACACGTCACTAATAAAACCTTCTATCGACCCAGCCAGTGGAGTGCAGACTCTCTGTGTCTTCATTGTGTGGCCATTGATTTTCTGCATATATAAAAGTTCTTATTTTGCAAACCCTGACCTAACTGTAACTATGGGCTACAGATACAGTTAGGTCAGAGTTTGCATAAGAAGAACCTTTTTTTGTTTTGCTAATAACTCTGGTGTTGTTTGACAAATCTTAATGAAACTTCCCAATAAAATTCATCCACTGTTTGATTCATAAAGCAGGGGTCAAGAAAAAGGGGAGGGTGGATCCCGAAACAACATTTGTCCATGTTCAATCATACAGGGAATTTCAGGGAGTGATGCAGACAGACAGCTGAATGGAATTATACAAAAGTTGAGGAAAAGTTAGACCTTTACTCAGAATGCCTGTTTTTCCTTATGTGGTGGCAGTCTTTTCAATAATTTGCATTTAAAAGGTTGCTCAGGGAGGTGAAGAAGGGCTAAAAAAAATTGCGATATCAGGAAGATTGGTCCTGCGATTCTCCCGCTGGAGTATAATTGAAAAAATATGGGGCCTTCTAACCCAGTTAGCTTGTTCTGCCCTGGTCTTTTCAGTACCTCTGGACCAGGGCTCATCCTGCAGTACCAAATGATTTACCTACTGGCCACAGCTCTTCAGAGAATGCTTTGTCAGCCACTGCAGCATTCAAAGATTTAATCCCTGAGTCACTAAATGTTTTTGGAACCCTCCCCAATTAAAAAGTAAAATATAAATGTTGTGGGCCTGATTTAGATCTCAGCTGAGGGGTTACTCCATCGCAAAAGTGGCAATATCTTGTCTGCCGAAATCTAAGTACCATTATTTTCTATGGTATTTAGGTATTGGTGGATGGGATGTCCGCTAGCGTTGTGACAGAGTAACCCCGCCACTGAGATCTAAATCAGGTTCTATGACTAGTACTCTGGAATCCAATACAGCCCCTGTTGGTTCAACAGTACCATCTGTTTGTTACCACTGTGCTGTGAATGTTGTTTTTCTAAAAAAAAAAACTTCTCTTCGTGCCATTTTTCAGGCTGATGTACAGCACAACTTCTGCCTGCTCTAACTTCCAAACAAGTGGAAAATCTTAATGGTTTGACAAGAACAGCTTGAGATATTGATCTTCATCCAACAATTAACGCATCCAGCCACTCTTAGAAGAGAGCTGTTGATTCTCGTTTTCAATTACTATTTTAAAAAGCAATATCACTAAAGAGCACTGCATGCGTTTTCACAACGAATTTGATGGCACATGTTTGATATAAAGGAATAGAAGGAAATCTCAATGAAACAAAGAAGCACTTACTTTTTTTCTACTTAAGAAGAAGTACCCATGCTTGGAGGAGATTCAACTCATTGTCACATCTTCTTTATACACTGGAGACATTTTCTTGTGGTCTTTAGCAAAACCAATGTGTAGGTTATGCACTAGATATTCACCCAATGAGGTAGCACATACTATTCAACAAAGAGAATGAACTTCAATTTGACAGGAATTTGATGCAAAGTTGTGGACTCTTCTTCGGGGGGGCAGTGGCAGCACAAAGGACTAGGGAAGAAGGATCATGTACATGCAAAATGTAGGGAGAAGATGGAAGGGGGGCAGTGGCAGGGGCAGTGACAGAGGGCAGTGATAGCACAGGAAGAGTAGCAGAAACACAAACCAGGGAGGGAAGGAGGAAGTGTATGCAAAAGAGCACCGGGGGCAGATTGAGGAGGGTAGGGGCTGCAACAGAGGGCAATGAAAGCAGAAGGGCAGTGGCAGAGCAGCTCAGTGATGGAGGAGGCAGGGGCAGGGGTACGCAAACATGGAATGGCGTTGCAAGGAGAGGAAGAGAGTCAGAAATGGAGGGCAGTAGCACAATAGGGCAGCAAAAAACACACACATGGAGAAAGGGGGTAGGGTGAAGGGGACAAGAGCATTAGGCTGATCATAGAGCACATGAGTGAGGGAGGAAGGGCAGTCAGATGCAGAATGGATCACAAGTGACTCAGGGGTAATGCGTAATGCAGGCACGCAATGTGTATTGCTGCAGCTCCGATGCATCAGTTCTGCGAGGACCACAAATAGGCTCTCAGAGCACCTTCTTACCCAACTCCATGGGTTCAGGACTGGTGTGGTACCACTCGGGAGGACAGGACTCACAGCAGGCAGAGTTCAGGCAATGGATTCATGGTGGTTGGAGCCTCCTGTCCCTAATGCTCTAGTCCGGAGGACAGTCAAATAGCCATTGGAGTTAATTTGGTTGTCCTGGGTTCATCAAGCTGGTCCAGTCCTTCTCTCAGGCAGCAGGCAGCAGGACGCAAGCAGCAGGCAGCAGACAGCAGGTCAGCAGAGTGGCAGTCATTCTTACAGAGCAGCACAGCAGTCCTTCTCCTAAGTTTCCCCACAGGTCCAGATGTGTACTGAAAAGTTGGGGCCTGAGGTCCAATATTTATGCCTGGATCTCACTTTGAAATATGAGATGCTTCTAGAGGTTGCCGTCCCCTTGAAGTGTCAGGCATCCCCTTCCTCCCTGCTCTGGCAGCAGCTTGTCTGGGGTCACAAAAGACCAGTGTCAAACTCTTTGTGAGAATGCTCTGGTAGAGCTTTTGTGATCTGTAAGTATAGTAGGTGACAGATCCTCCACCTCATGAACTCAGAGTGGCCTATCCCAGCAACACCTATCTTCCTTTTACATCACTGTCTAAGACCAATACACAAAGGCCAACTGCCAGTTACACTTAGTCATATGACCCACTGTCTGGCTGCAGGCACCAAATCATTAGGACAAGGAAATGCCAGCTTTCTAAAAGTGGCATTTTCAGAATTGTGATTACAATTCTGACTTTACCATTCAAGAGGGCTTTTAATATCACTTCTTTAGACACCAAACTTGAACTGCCTGCTGACTCCCAAGTGACAGTTATCACTTATTAAATGTAATACTATAAACCAATGCTATCTTGTGGGAGAGATAGGCCTTGCAGCAGGAAAAAACTAATTTAGGAGTTTTTCACTACTAGTATATGTAAAACTTAAAAGTAAGGCCCATATTTATACTTTTTTAGCGCCGCATTTGCGTAATTTTTTGACGCAAAAACAGCGCTAAATTGCAAACTACAATTGTATTTTGCAAGTTTGCGCCGTTTTTGCGTCAGAAAGCGGCGCAAATGCGGTGCTAAAAAAGTATAAATATGGGCCTAAATGTCCAACTTTTTCAATACACCACACCCTGCCCTCTAGGCTGTTCAAGGCCTACCCTAGGGGTGACATATGTATTAAAAGGGACGTTTTGTTCCTAGCAAAATATTTATTTTGTCAAATCGAAATGGCAGTTTAAAACAGCACACAAGGGCTATAATGGCAGGCCTAAGACATGTCTGACGGCTACTTAAGTGGTTGATACAATAAGTGCTGCAAGCCTACTTTCAGCATTTAATTTACTGGCCCTAGGTATATCTTGTACAACTTTACTAGAGACGCGCTGGTATAGTAAATCTGCCAATTATGTATAAGCCAATTCTACCATGTATAAGGGAGAGACCACAAGCACTGTAGCACTTGTTAGAAGTGGTAAAATACACATAATTCTATAGCCAACAAAACAAATTCAGGAGTGGTGAATGCAAAGGTGTGGTGGTAACCCTGCAGCGAGGGCCAAGTTCAACATGTGTCATCTGTAGAGATATGTTTGTGTTCTATTTCTAATCTACATGAGGAGACTAAGCAGGCATTATTGAAAACAAAAGAACTATAGACTAAATATGCAGATAAAAATCATTGTAATGCTCCTTCTTTTCAGCCTGGAGATTCAGGGCGTCATTCTGACCCTGGTGGTAAAATCCGCCAGGGCCAACGACCGCGGGAGCACCGCCAACAGGCTGGCGGTGCTCCCATGGGCATTCTGACCGCAGCGGTACAGCTGCGGTCAGAAACTGAAAACCGGCGGTGTACCGCCGGTTTCCCGCTGCCCTGGGGAATCCTCCATGGCGGCGCAGCTTGCTGCGTCGCCATGGGGATTCCGACCCCCATACCGCCATCCTGTTCCTGGCGGTTTTGGCCGCCGGGAACAGAATGGCGGTATGGGGTGTCGTGGGGCCCCTGGGGGCCCCTGCAGTGCCCATGCCAAAGGCATGGGCACTGCTGGGGCCCCCGTAACAGGGCCCCACAAAGATTTTCAGTGTCTCCCATGCAGACACTGAAAATCGCGACGGGTGCAACTGCACCCGTCGCACCCCTTCCACTCCGCCGGCTCCATTCGGAGCCGGCATCCTCATGGAAGGGTGTTTCCTGCTGGGCTGGCGGGCGGCCTTCTGGCGGTCGCCCGCCAGCCCAGCGGGAAACCCACAATACCCGCGGCGGTCTTTTGACCGCGCAGCGGTATTCTGGCGGTCCCAGCCAGGCCGGCGGCTTCCGCCACCGGCCGGGGTCAGAATGACCCCCTCAGTCTGTTTTTCTACTAAGCATTTGCATTTGCGAGGAAAATGACATTTTAAACCCCATTTTATTGGTCTATTTTCTATCACAAAGGAAATAAATAATGCTGCTGTGAAAATGTCATTTCTCCAACTATGATGATTCACCTAGTCTTTCATGTGACTCTAGTAAACCATGTTAAGAACAATACTCTTCACGTGCAACCTCTTTCATCTATTTAAGTAGGTTCCAATTAAGGTTATGAATTCAGGAGCATTTTTGATTCCCAGGTACTTAGAGGTACACTACAATATTTAATGGATTGGAAGTAATTTGGCCTAGAATAAAACTCTTGGAAACTAGCCACATTTTCATGCACTTAGACTAGTAAAGAAATGTCATGATTCCCACTTAAACAAGCTCGGAACAGGAACTGCCCTAGGGATAGGAGGTACTGTAAGAAACATCAACATTGTATGCATTACTTGTGGTTAGAGTTGGAGAGGATTTGTCATGGGGGTTTATCAAGCTAGATGGACAGAGGCAATAGGTACATTTTTAGTTCTTTACATTTAGTCATTTTGACTTCATAAATTGAATATTGATTTGAATTGTTAATGAATGCAGATTTAAGTTATGTTCTACTTCAAAGATGGAAGCCGAAATAGTGAGTTCTTGGTGCAGCCTTCTAAAACTACCATAGCATCCATATCATGAGAGTACAGTGCAAATTACAACAAATACGAACTAGAATATGGTGGCTATCTTTACACTCAAGGCACTTACCCTGGAGAACCTTGCCTCCTAATGGTCATTTTTATCAGCTCATGTTGCACTCACTTTGAAGTCTGGATGGTGCTAAAATCATCTCTGGAAAATCCTCTTCATTGTATCTGGTGACTTTCTTCAGTGTAACCGATGATTGTTGGAGTGCTACTGTATGGACATGGACAATTCTTCAAAGGTGTTATTGTATCACACCTTTTTCTATGGAACTAAAGTTACATTTTTGTCTATAGGGTACCAGTTTCCCGTTCCTTCTAAAGACTTTATACCATATACTTGATTTAGTTTTCTGACCATAATCTAAACTGCATTCATTATATTTAAGGAAGTTGAGGGATTAGGTTCTGAATGCATATGTCATCACATCACACAGGAGTTAGACTCACAACTAATATTTCTTTTTATATGTTGTAGGTGACCATTTATATTCATGAGCACACATACCTGTAGAGTGTTACCCAACTTTAAAAAGTATTTCATACACAGTATTTCAGCTAGTGTCAGACAGTTATGTCCCAGACACTTTATAGTAAATGTTGTTAGTTTATTCTCTTCAGAACTTGAACACATGACAAATCCATATCAGGTGCAAGGAAGGGTGTTATCCATGTGTTTGTGTCATTCCCAATTTCTGTTCCTCAATGGGTTCCCAGGAGTGGCTTTTTAGCATCCTCGGAGTACAAGATAGGAGCAGGTGATTGACAGAGCAGCACTGAAGTCCTCCGAAACCAGTACTGGAAACATG
Organism: Pleurodeles waltl; assembly: GCF_031143425.1. Taxonomy (NCBI): domain Eukaryota; kingdom Metazoa; phylum Chordata; class Amphibia; order Caudata; family Salamandridae; genus Pleurodeles; species Pleurodeles waltl. The sequence continues at coordinate 482,291,039 of NC_090439.1, forward strand.
AATCTGACACATTCAATGTTTGAAAGTAGTCCAAGGACCAGGTGATTGACAGAGCAGCACTGAAGTCCTCTGAAACCAGTACTGGAAACATGAATCTGACACATTCAATGTTTGAAAGTAGTCCAAGGACCCAATTCAAAAATAAAGAAAATGCCTCAGGAGGAAGGCAGTTTTTCTATCATCCCCATTCTGTCACTGGGTTTGCAAACACAGAGGTGGTCATTACAACCCTGGCGGTCGGTGTTAAAGCTGCGGTAAAACCGACAACAGGCCGGCGGAAAAAAAATTTAATCACGACCGTGGTGGAAACCTCCAACATAGACAGCCACTTTAACACTCCGACCGTCACGGCGGTACAAATAAACACCGCTGCGGTAACCGCCAACAGACAGGCGGAGGACAATGTACCGCCCACACTATTACAACCCACCAATCCGCCACCTTTTCCGGGGCGGATTCACCGCGAACAAAAACACGGCAGAAACAGGACTTCGAAGGGAAAACGCTCACCACTCCACACCTCACGAGGAACTAGGACGCCATGGAACCCGAGCTCCAGATTCTGCCAGCCTTTATCTTCCTGCTCCTCTACCAGGAGAACGTACGCCGGCGGCGAAGACCACGGTGAGTACTGCACCTACGACACAGGGGAGGGAGGAGAAAAAAACAGTGACACACACACGCAACACGCAACACCCCCACCCTCACCCACTACAACACACACCTAATACATATTGATACATAACAGTTACACCCTCCAAACCCCCCTGGAAGAATGCAAGGACAAAAGGAAATGAGTTGAATAATTGTGATATATTCAATTACATACATCAAAAATATTTACAAATATATACATTTATACTATATACAATTATATACACCAGGAACACAAGTCCAAGGGATTCCACCATCATAGTCCGTGGATCACTGGGCCCAAAAGGCATGGGCGAGGCCCACACTCAATACCCGAACAAGACGGAGAGAACACGGCAGGGGCATCAGTTAGAAATACAACAGGCACCTCAGGGGGAAGGGAAGGGTGGGCACCTCAGCCGGTTGAGTGCACGACACCAGATCCACGAGGGGGCTCCATGCCCACAGTTCAATCCTGAGGAGTGCAAAGCCACAGTCTTTCAAGTCTCTACAGTGGGTGGGTTGCCCACTGTTCAATCCTGGGGAGTCCTGGGGAGTGCAAAACCACAGTCTCTCAAGTCTCTACAATGGGTGGTTTGCCCACTGTTCAATCCTGGGGAGTGCAAAGCCGCAGTCTCACAAGCCTCTACAGTGGGTGATTTGCCCACTGTTCAATCCTGGGGAGTGCAAAGCCACAGTCTCACAAGTCTCTACAGTGGGTGGTTTTCCCACTGTTCAATCCTGGGGAGTGCAAAGCCACAGTCTTTCAAGTCTCTACAGTGGGTGGTTTGCCCACTGCTTTATCCTTGGGAGTGCAAAGCCACAGTCTATCAAGTGGATAACAGTTCTCCACTGGTTCTGGAGGGGGCTTTGTGCCCACAATGCTTCATCCTGCCAAGGACTGCGGAAGTGGATGTATCTCTCCACTGGTTCTGGAGGGGGCTTTGTGCCCAGAGTGCTTCATCCTGCCAAGGACTGAGGTAGTGGATGTCTTTCTCCACTGGTTCTGGAGGGGGCTTTGTGCCCAGAGTGCTTCATCCTGCCAAGAACTGAGGAAGTGGATGTATCTCTCCACTGGTTCTTTAGTGGGCTTTGTGTCCAGAGTGCTTCATCCTGCCAAGGACTGAGGTAGTGGATGTCTCTCTCCACTGGTTCTGGATGGGGCTTTGTGCCCAGAGTGCTTCATCCTGCCAAGGACTGAGGTAGTGGATGTCTTTCTCCACTGGTTCTGGAGGGGGCTTTGTGCCCAGAGTGCTTCATCCTGCCAAGGACTAAGGAGGTGGATGTATGTCTCCACTGGTTCTGGAGGGGGCTTTGTGCCTTGAGTGCTTCATCCTGCAAAGGACTGAGGAAGTGGATGTATCTCCCCACTGGTTCTGGAGGGGGCTTTGTGCCCAGAGTGCTTCATCCTGCCAAGGACTGAGGTAGTGGATGTCTTTCTCCACTGGTTCTGGAGGGAGCTTTGTGCCCATTGTGCTTCATCCTGCCAAGGACTGAGGAAGTGGATGTATCTCTCCACTGGTTCTGGAGGTGGCTTTGTGCCCAGAGTGCTTCATCCTGCCAAGGACTGAGGAAGTGGATGAATCTCTCCACTGATTCTGGAGGGGGCTTTTTGCCCAGAGTGCTTCATCCTGCCAAGGACTGAGGAAGTGGATGTATCTCTCCACTGGTTCTAGAGGGGGCATTGTGCCCAGAGTGCTTCATCCTTCCGAGGACTGAGGTAGTGGATGTCTTTCTCCACTGGTTCTGGAGGGGGCTTTGTGCCCAGAGTGCTTCATCCTGCCAAGGACTGAGGAAGGGGAGGTATCTCTCCGCTGGTTCTGGAGGGGGCTTTGTGCCCAGAGTGCTTCATCCTGCCCGTGCGGACTCAGTAGCGTCGGAATCATTGGCGCTCACTGCCCAGCGGTGCTGCTGGCCGCGGTGACCTGGGCAGCGGTTCAGCTGGTGGTGGTCTTGTCCTGGCCTGCGGTGCTGCTGGCGGCGGTGTCCTGGGCAGCCGTTCAGCTGGTGGCGGTGGCGGTGTCAGCAGTTCAGCTGGTGGCGGTGTCCTGGGCAGCGGTTCAGCTGGTGGCGGTCTTGTCCTGGCCTGCGGTGCTGCTGGCGGCGGTGTCCTGGGCAGCGGTTCAGCTGGTGACGGTGTCCTTGGCAGCGGTTCAGCTGGTGGCGGTCTTGTCCTGGCCTGCGGTGCTGCTGGCGGCGGTGTCCTGGGCAGCAGTTCAGCTGGTGGCGGTGTCCTGGGCAGCGGTTCAGCTGGTGGCGGTCCTATCTTGCGCAGCGGTTCAGCTGCTGGCGGCGGTGTCCTGGGCAGCGGTTCAGCTGGTGGCAGTGTCCTGGGCAGCGGTTCAGCTGCTGGTGGTCCTGTCTTTGGCCGCGGGGCTGCTGGCGGTCGTCTCCTGGGCAGCGGGGCTGCTGCTGGCGGTCCTGTCTTTGGCTGCGGGGCTGCTGGCGGTCATCTCCTGGGCAGCGGGGCTGCTGCTGGCAGTCCTGTCTTTCGCAGCGGGGCTGCTGGCAGTCGTTTACTGGGCAGTGGGGCTGCTGGCGGTCTTGTCCGCCGTGCTGATCTTCCCAGACTTGCCGGTTTTACTGTGCCCCTTCCCCACCTTGGATGGTGCCGCAGCTGTCTCCACACTCCCAACTGTACCCCGGGGAGCGGCTTTGGTGGCTTATTTCTTTCCCCTCTCCTGCCGGGCACTGTCCAACTTTTTATGCTTGACAGGTGGGGGACTGTCCATGCTGTGGCTCCTTGCCACACTGGCTGCCCTGCTGCCTGGTGCACTCCTTACTCCGGTGACTACTGGCACCACTGGTCCCGCCCAAGTTGTGGCTGAGGTGCTTGGTTGGGACCTGGAGAGTCGGGCCCTAGGAGACTGAAAGGGTGGGGGAGGTGATGGAAAGAGGTCAAGGCTGGCCAGGAAAAGTCTCTTAGGAACACTGGGATGGATAGCTGGAGGGGGTTTGGGAGTGGAGGAAGAGGTAGTGGTTGTAGGAGGTGTACGTTTGCTGACTTTGGGTGAAGGTGCATGAGCTGGAGGCTGTTGTGAGGTGGATGGCTGTTGGGTGGGTGTGTGGCTACGTTTGTGTACCTTGGGAGGTGGCCTCACAGACACACTGGGAGAGGACACAGGGGATGTGTGAATGGTAGTGGGGGTGGTGACTGCACGTGAGCGAGGTGTGGTGGTGTGTGTACTGGTGATGGACGTAGTGGCTGACGATGTAGTGCATGCAGGTGTGAGTGGAGACAAGACAGGGAGAGAGGAGGGAGACGAGGAGGAGGGGGACACAGTGGAGGCAGTGGATGTTGTTGTGTCTGCATGTGTGTGATGCTTGCGTGAGTGTGTGTAGGATGTGTGGTGCTTATGTTTGCCAGAGCTTCCCTTGTGTGTTGAGGTGTGTGCATGCTGGTCTGATGGTGTGCTTGGGATAGGCTGAGGTACAGGGGTGTGGGTCTGGGTGGAGGAAGTTGGAGGGGGGAGGTTAGAGTCAGGGACAATGGCTGCCATCAGTGCTGAGGCCAGAGTCTGAAAAGCTAGCTGAAGGGCTGCCTTACCAGAGTGAATGCCCTCCAGGTATGAATTGGTTTGTTGCAACTGCCTCTGAACACCCTGGATGGCATTTAAAAATGGTAGACTGCCCAACAGTGAGGGACCTGAGGAGGTCAATGGCCTCCTCACTGAGGGCAGCAGGAGTGACTGGGGCAGGGTCTGAGGTGCCTGGGGCGAAGGTGATGCCCACCCTCCTGGGTGAGCGGGGACGGGGCAAACACTGAGGGCCTGCTGGGAGGGCGGTGCTGGTAGGGGGGTGGCGACTGTACCTGTAGATGCGGGGGCACAGATGGTGCCACCACCGCAAGGGAGCTCCCATCAGAGGAGGAGTCCGTATCGCTGGTTTCAGCTCCTGTCCCTGCCGTGGAGCTCCCCTCGCCCTCCGTCCCACTGGTGAATTCGGAGTCCGTAGTCTCACCCTCCAGGGCCATGTGGGATGCAGCTCCCTCCTGCTCCGGTGCCACTGCTCCTCCGCCTGATGATGCTAATGCACACAAGAACAGGGAGACCACAAAAAGGGGGGGAAGACAGAAGAAAGACATGTTCAGTGCATGCAATACCGCTACCGTTGGCGGACACGACAGACACAGAAGCCCCCTGCACTACGCTGCGCACTTGGGGTCCACTATTCAATCCCTGGGACATGGCTTACAAGGCTATGGACGATTTCTGCACACTTGGAAGTCACAGGAGCCTGACTAGGTGCAGTTGGCACTGTACACAGGTGGGGTGGGGTGCCACAGGGCCTGCCTGAAGAAGGGAACTTAACTACCAAACTCGCCCTGGCCTAGGGGAACCCACAGCACACCTCTCCCACCCAGACACCTACAATGCGCACTGAATTAGCATAATGAGAATGTACTCACCCCCTTGTTGCTGCTGTGATGCCCTCAAGCGCCCATCCAACTCCGGGTACGCCACCGCCAGGATCCTGAACATCAGGGGGGTCATGGTGCGACGGGCACCCCTCCCACGTTGGGAGGCCATCCCCAGCTGGGCCTCCGCCGTCTTCTTGCTCTAGCGGCGAATGTCCTCCCATCTTTTTCGGCAGTGGGTGCTCCGTCTGTGGTAGACCCCCAGGGTCCAGACTTCCTTGGTGATGGCACGCCAGATGTCCTTCTTCTGGTGGGCGCTGACCTACAGGAATTGTACAGGGGAAAAAGAGAAGTAATTACCAACTGCACCATCACAGTCATTGGCCCGCATCCCTACCCTTGCCATGACGCACATGCACTCACCGTCGTTTCATGCACACCTCATACTCACCCCCCCCCTATCTTTCATCCACCCCACTCCACACAGGCATTGCCCATACAGCATGCTCACAGTGTACTTACCTGTTTGTCTGGAGGACCGTAGAGTAGCGTGTACTGGGGGAGGACCCCATCCACGAGTTTCTCCAACTCCTCCGTGCTGAAGGCAGGGGCCCTTTCCCCAGACACACGAGCCATTGTCTCTTCCAGACTGAGGTCACAGTAGCACTTGCAGTGTAGGTCCTCTCCTGTCGAAGATGAGGTATCAAGTGATTGAACAGAGAGAAAATGGAGGTCACGTCCGCTGCAGTGCGTACCATCACCGCAGGCATACATCGTCATTGGCTGCTGGGACCCATAGGGTCCAATGTTAACCAGTGCAGAATTGCGCTGCGGTCTTTGACCGCCTACCGCGACGGTGTACAACGCCAACGCAGTTACCTCATATCTCCTTGTCCCACCTTACAGGTCAAGCAGCCGCCATTTTAGGGGCCCACATGGCATTATTTTTGACTGCGTCACACATACCTAGGGCTTGCCTAAACACTCATACAGGCAAATTTCGATTTATGAATATTTTCAGAGTAAGCTGTGTTTACGTACCTCAGAGTTGGTTGACTCTGTGCTCGCTGTTCTCCTCCATAGGCACCGTCCGCTGGGGCATGTGAGGAGATGGCGGCATCCTCCTTTGTACAGACCGCTGGTGGACCTGTCAACAATGGTGGAAAGACATGTGATCATCACCTACAGGCTTGATCGTGCCACAATCCAGGAACTGTGTGCCCAGTTGGAGCCATACCTGATGTCAGCTATCCGCCATCCCACAGGAATCCCCCCTCAAGTGCAGGTGCTGTCAGTACTCCATTTCCTAGCAAGTGGGTGTTTTCAACCAACAGTGGCCATTGCATCAAGGATGTCCCAGCCTATGTTTTCCAACGTGTTTTCGAGAGTGTTGTCAGCCCTGCTGAAACACATGCGGAGCTACATTGTTTTCCCTCAGGTGGAGGATTTGCCTACAGTGAAAGGTGATTTCTATGCCCTGGGACATATCCCCAACATCATAGGTGCCATTGATGGGACACATGTGGCCTTGGTACCCTCCCACAGGAGTGAACAGGTGTGCCGAAACCTGAAGAGTTACCATTCCATGAATGTGCAGATGGTGTGTTTGGCAGACCAGTACATCTCCCATGTTAATGCAAAATTCCCTGGCTCAGTGCATGACGCTTACATCCTGCTGAATAGCAGCATCCCTTATGTGATGGGGCAACTACAGAGGCACCGGGTGTGGCTATTAGGTGAGCACATGGACCCAAATCAGTGGGAATAGTTGTCTGGGTCTGTGGATGTCCCTATGAGTTGCTGTGTGTCTAACAGTTGCCCCTCGCCATTTGCAGGTGACTCTGGTTACCCCAACCTGTCATGGCTACTGACCCCAGTCAGGAATCCCAGGACAAGGGCAGAGGAACGCTACAATGAGGCCCATGGGCGAACTAGGAGGATTATAGAGCGGACCTTCGGCCTCCTGAAGGCCAGGTTCCGTTGCCTCCATATGACAGGTGGTTCCCTATTCTACTCACCAAAGAAGGTATGCCAGATCATCGTGACCTGCTGTATGCTTCACAACTTGGCTTTGCAACAACAGGTGCCTTTTATGCAGGAGGATGGTCCAGGTGGAGGTGTTGTGGCAGCTGTGGAGCCTGTGGACAGTGAAGACGAGGAAGCAGAAGAAGAGGACATCGACAACAGGAACACTGTGATCCTGCAATACTTCCAGTGAGACACAGGTAAGAAGACAACACTGCCTTCTACATCTAATTTAAATCGAATACCTCTCTACTGTCTGTCATTTTCACCCAGTGTATGGTCACTGAGTTGTCACTTTCCCTTACGATTTCACGGATGTGGGTCCCACTGTGTGACATCTGTTTTTTTTCCTCATGGACTAGACCTGTGTGACATAGGTATGTTGACATTACATTTGAAAGAGCATTTTGGCACTGTTATTGCTAATACACTATTTTGAAATCACAGACAGACTCCAGATTGTTTTGTGCTTTAAGGGAGTTTATTTAAGTGCTCAATAGTGGAGGGGGTTGTAAAATGGTCAGGGGTGATGGTGGAGAAATATCCATGGCAGAGTCCAGTCTATTAGTTTCACAGGTGCATTGTCCAAAGGGGCATAGGAAGTGGAGCAGGGGCAGTTTAAGGATGGACAGGGTGACAAGGTGGGACAAATGGATGACAACCAGCGTGGTCTCATTTCTTTGCGGGGATTTTGGCATCATTCTCTGTCTTTGTCCTGGATCTCAGAGACCGTTTGCGGGGTGGTCCTCCCTCTGCAGGGGGTGGGGTGCTGGTGTGGTGGTCCTGTGGTGGTGCCTCCTGTCCACTAGCGCCGGCAGAGGTGGTGGGCAGTTCATCGTCCAGGCTAGTGTCAGGGGCCCCTTGTTGTGCCAAGTGTCCCTCCTGGTGTTGACGAGTTCCTTCAGCACCCCTACCATGGTGCCCAGGGTGGAATTGATGGATTTGACTTCCTCCCTGAAGCCCAAATACTGTTCCTCTTGCAGCCCCCGGGTCTCCTGAAACTTGGCCAGTACCGTTGCCATCGTCTCCTGGGAATGGTGGTAGGCTCCCATGATGTTGGAGTGGGCCTCGTGGAGAGTGGGTTCCCTGGGCCTGTCCTCCCCCTGTCGCACAGCAGCCCTCCCAGTTCCCCTGTGTTCCTGGGCCTCTGTCCCCTGAACCGTATGCCCACTGCCACTGCCCCCAGGTCCCTGTTGTTTTTGGGGTGGTGGGTTAGCCTGTGTTCCCTGTAGTGGTGGACACACTGCTGATTGACGTGTCCTGGGGACAGAGGTATGGGCCCGCTGGGTGGGTGCTGTGCTAGTGTTTCCAGAGGGGGAAAGCCCTGTAGTGGCTTGTGTCAGTGTGAGGGGAACCGACTGTCCTGAGGTCCCAGATGGGCCGGGCTGTTCATCTAGATTCAGTTGAACAGAGCTGCTGTCATCACTGTGGGCCTCTTCTGTGGGTGGAGTGGACATGTCTGGACCCTCCTGTCCGGTGACGTTGGGTAGGGGTCCTGCAGGGGTGTAAAAGCATAATTATTGCATCTGTGTGTGCCATGGTGTGCAATGGGTGGGTGACCCTCTAGCCCAGTGCTTGCATTCCTGTGTAGGACCTTGTGTGATGATGGTTTAGGGGGGGTGTATGGGTATGTGCAGTGGCCATGCTTTGGTGATGGGTGTCCATGCTTTGGTGTTGCATGCAGGGCTTGGTGTTGGGATGGGTAGTTTGTGATATTGGGACATGTGTGAGGAGTAGGAGTGATGGGGGTGAGGGCAAGGGTGGGGGTATGTGATAGCATGGAGGTAGGGTGGGGGATGAAGTAGTGAAAGATTTGACTTACCAGAGTCCATTCCTCCAGCTACTCCTGCGAGGCCCTCAGGATAAAGAATAGCCAAGACCTGCTCCTCCCATGTTGTTAGTTGTGGGGGAGGAGTTGGGGGTCCGCTGACAGTCCTCTGTACCGCAATGTGGTGTCTGGAGACCACGAAACGCACCTCCCCCATAGGTCGTTCCACCTCTTCCTGGTGTCATCCCTATTTCTTGGGTGCTTTCCCACTGCGTTCACCCTGTCCACGATTCTTCACCATAGCTCCATCTTCCTAGCTATGGAGGTGTGCTGCACCTGTGATCTGAATATCTGTGGCTCTACCCGGATGATTTCCTCCACCATGACCCTGAGCTCCACCTCAGAGAACCTGGGGTGTCTTTGCTGTGCCATGGGGTGGTGTGGGTGATGTGTGGGGTGGTGTGTGTTGTGATGTGTGGGGTGATATTTAGTGGTGTGTTGTGTGAGGTGCGTGGATGTTATGTGGGTGATGGTGTTGAGTGCCTGTGGACGCTCGTTTGTAGATGGTGGTGTCTCTCTCTGGCCTTCAGCCGCAATTGTTGTCGTGGGGGTTTGTGGGTGATGTGGGTGTGTGTTTTATATTGTATTGGTTGTGTGTGAGTGGTGTGTGTATGTGTATCAGGTGTGTGTATTTCGAATTGTCCAATGTGGTAGTGTTTTGTAAATGTGTGTGTATTTTGAGCACGGCGGTGTGTACCGCCAATGGAATACCACAGTTGAAAGACCACTGCGTGGATTCATGGGTTGTGATAGTGTGGGCGTATTCCTGTTGGCGTGACGGTGGAGGATTTCTTAGTGCCATTTTATGACTGACCTTTGGTGTGGCGGACTTGTGTGGGTGTCTAGATTTTGGCAGATTCCGGCCTTTGGGTCATAAGGACCGTGGCGGAATTCTGCGGCCGCGGCGGTGTATTGGCGGTCTTCTGCACGTTGGTAAGTGGCTTTTACTGCCAATGTTGTAATGACCCCCAGAGTTCTCCGTCCTGGAGCACTGGTAGAAGAATTTGTGGAGGACCCAAGTTCAAACATCTGGAGTCCTTTAACTGTTTTTGGACTTAGGTTTGAGGGCAAAGTGAAGTGATTGTAGAGATCTTTCTCCCTCATCATACGCATCAGCTTTGCCATTTTGGATACGCTTTACGGAACACAAAACTGTCTTGAGGGTCTGTGGTGGTTGAGCACATGGCTTGGACTGAGGCCGATAGCTTTACCCAACGCAGTGGTTATTGCCAAAGGACCAGGCCAGCAGCATTTGCCCAACCACGGGGTAGGTGGAGAACAAAACTAAAGGCCAGTCTCTGCAGCCAGACTTCTGTCTGCATAGGCTAAAGCCTTGGGCAAGGATACATAGCCGGTTAATATAGAACATCATAAGAAACACAGTAATACACCGAAAAAACACAGTTAAAGGTAGTAATGGGTCAGCAAACAAGCCTTGAAATTCGGCAGTCATGGTAAGAAACTCTTAATTTATACCAAACTCATGATGTCTGCAGGGCTCAGTACATCACTACAGGATGAAGAAAAATGAATTGCACACAAGGGGGAGCATAACATTACACCCATACCCAAACACACCCACCCACACACACACACACTTATGGATTCTTTATTTTGTACACTTTCATTATATTTTATATCGCCCATATAGTCGTGATCTTTAATACTTTTCTACATATGTTCTGTGCTATATTAAATATCTACTATAGTACTATAGTATATAAATTATATGTTGCATATATGTGTGGCAAAGTGCCAAGTAAGTGGATGTCTTCATTTATCTCGAGAAGTCACCTGCCGTGTCTCTGGTAGGACTGATTCTATGTACAAAAATGGACCCTTCAATCATTTTCATGTAAATTGTTCCTGGGCAGCACAAAAGGATGATGGAAGGAGTGTTGAAAGTTTTCAAACACTCACCCCCAGTCACAGATCTGGGTTTGATCCATCATTCTTTTGCTCACCATGCCACCCCAGTTTTTAAACCCAGCCATATGCCAATCAGTCTTGACCCTGTTCCCATGGGAACAGTCCAGCCAGAACTGCCAAGCAAGGTCCTCTCTGTACCGGAAACAAGCATCCTAGGACCAGTTTCAGGGTATCACCCTTCATCAGCTAGGCTAGCTTGACTCCAGTGGCACAGTGAGCAAGGGACCCACGTCTGGGCATACCCTTCCCACTTATGGCAACTTTAGCAACACAAAAGCATTACGGATGGATTGTTGAAACTTTTTAAACACTCACCCCCAGTCACAGATCTGGGTTTGATCCATCATTCTTTTTCTCACCATGCCACCCCAGTTTGGAACCAGTCATATGCAAATCAGTCTTGACCCTGTTCCCCACGGGAACAGTCCAGCCCAAACTGCAAGCCAGGCCCACCCTGGACCGGAAACAAGTACCAGTGCAGGGGAAAAGGCAGAAATGCACCGTATTGCTTTGCATTCCTGTCCTTTCATTGTCACGCAGCACAGCAAGGTGACTTGATGCACTGCACTGATTGACTTTTTCGTAAATACACCACTGTATTTCTGTGCACCATTTCCCCTATCAAATACCCATATCATTTAAGTGCAATGTCACCCTGGCTATAGTACTACTAATGAAACCTGGCGACAAACCTGTATCCATCAAACTCATATATTTTGTCACTTCATCTCTTCCCTTCATTGTACCTATATCACCTTTGCTCTTGCTTCTTAGCCCCATTAGCTATAAAATTTCCTTGAGGTTTGATCTTATGCCTGTTTCATAGAAGTTGCCAAAAATTCCTGTATCATTTGAACACACTGATCCTCCTAACTATCAGAGCTCCAGCACGATCACCGTCTTGGTCAAGTTTGCTCTTATGAGCAGCACACAGAATCTCAAACAATATCATACAATCCAGCTCAAATACCCTCAATAATGTAATGACCACTCAAGCCTCTATGACTGCTGATTTACCAATGACACCATTATCTCTTTGTCAGCATAAAAGCTGATCTTGTTATTGACAGAAATAACATAATATACTTCTTTACTACAACCACTGCCAAGGGAAAAAAATCCAATCATGCATTATATTCAGCCGAAACAATAAACCACAACCGCATGCACCTGCCTCACTTGAAAATATCTTCACCCACTATTCAGTCTCATCACCTGACAAATGCATTGTAACACAGTCGAAATGTCTTAAAAATGCTCCCCATAGATTTTATTGGTTGCCCTCGCCATTGCAATTGAAGCTTATCAAGTGGGTACACTGCTTCACCATGACAGCTAACACCTAAACATCAAGAAAAGGTTCTTCTTGCACCCATTGTCCTACATGTAAAATGTGAACGTTCCTTGTACAACGTTCTTGAAACTTATATTTTCCTCAATGCTACTTTTTGTCTAGAAGGATCTTCTTCAATCAAAACAAATAACCATCCTGCAGAAAATAATTGCCTCCAACTTCTTTGAATACTAATACAATATTGTTCCCAAATGGCCAACTGCGTGGCTGGGTCTGTCTGATGTTTACGGCACAAAACCACCTCTAACCCACCCATCAACCCTGGAAAATGCACCCACACTGCCTTTCAACCCTCTTGACCTCTACTTGCCACAGACGTCATTGAGACAAAGGCTCAACTGGCCAGAATCCATAGCCACTACAAAATCCAGGGCAAAATCTGAATTTCTCAAATAGTGCACATGATATGGAACATTCAATCAGTAAACCTTCATCAATATCCAAACAGCCTTCAAAATGCATATCTAACAGCAAAAAGGCAAAAAACTGACTTCATATTATACTTGTCAAGGATTAGGCTCTTGGAAATAAGTCTTAGGGCATTATGTACAAGAAACTGGTGCATTGGAATCAATGCACCAGTTTTCTTGCACTAGCCCTGGAGCCCTTAGAGACTCCATGGTAGCTCTTTATTTATTTTACAGCCCTCCATGGCTCACGTTTCAACTGATGCGTCAGAAATTCTGATGCATCTTTGGCACTAAACTGAAGCATTGCTGGACTAGCATCAAAAAAATCACGCTACTCCAGCAATTTGTGGAAGGCTCCCATGTGAAAAAGCCCTCCATCAGTTAAACGCTTTGTTTGATGCGGTGAAGTTGCAGAAAGACGCAGTGAAATGTAGTAAATTTTACTGTGCCAGTTCGGTGTGGTTTTTGACATGGGAACACCCACCTTGCATACATTATACCCGGCGCTGGTATAATCTGCTGCAGGGCTTTACAAATTGGCGTAATGGTCCCATTGTGCCATTTTATAAATGTGGCGCAGTGTAGGGGAGTGCTTGAGCAGCCACAGTGTAAAAAATAATGATGCTACGGCAGGGCAGGGGGCTTGTAAATAAGCCTAAATGTATTTTAGATGTACCCAAAGAGAGAAGTCCTAGGTTCTATAACCTCTGCTGTTTCCCGTTATCGTTTACAGCTTATTTCTAAGAGGAATCTGTCTATACGATCTCTTTCAAGGCTTTGGCATAGACCATGAAGTCTTTTTACTTGAATGAATAAACAAATCAATACTGTTTCCTTCTTTAAGGTCTTTTTAATCATGTTGTTCCTTTAATGATTTATGGTTCGAATAATCGGATTCCCAATTGTCACCTAATGAATGTCTTATCTGTGTTACCAATAACATCTATGTGGTTTTGCTTATGCGGGCTATGCCAAAAAACATTCTCAGACACTCACGATCTTCTTTTATTGTTTCAGCATTTCTTTTGGGAACTGCTACTAAGAGGTTCTTTTTGGGTGAATTTACCTCTCTCGGTGCCTGCTCATTTCCTCTATCTTGAAGTAATCTTTTGTCTTACTTTTCATTGTTGTTTTTCCTGCAGATGTCGGAGGGCTACAAGAAGCCATCACGGAGGTCCACTGCTGTCTCTGGGAGAAGAAATAGTCACTGTATGAGCTAACACGTTTTCTAGTAAGATGTTCTTGCTCCTCTAAAGTTCTTGATAGCGAGCAAGGCAATGGCTCAACCTTCGCACTCTCCACGCTCCAAAGTAGTTATGATTCCGTCTCGTGCTTATTCCCCTTTGTCAATTTGACTGTTCTTGGAATCCGGATTGTTTACCCTCAAAGTGCTGCTGTTTATGTAGCTATAAAGAAGAATCAATTGAACATATTATTTATTTATGTCCCGACGTATTCGATCTAAAGAAAAAATACTTGAAGTCTTCTTATATCACTTCTAACTTTAGATGTATTCGGGATGCAATTACTTACTGTTTTTCAAAAAAGATTATCAGTTCATTGGAAACGGACCAAATGTTTAGATCTTACCTACCACCGTCTTAAGGTACTTGATTCAGAATAAACCTTTTTGGAATCTTTTAGTAGGATGTTTTAATAATGTAAGCACTATTTTTTAAATATTTTATTGTTATTAATATTTTGCTATTTTTATACAATAAATGTTTACACAACACTTTGTCACCCTCCACAGAATTATAAATGTTAAAAGCATCAAGTGTCTCTTTAAGAGGGTCACCGTTAGGAGGAAAACCCACAAAGGGGGCAAAACTTCCACTGTAACATTATAAGCCGTGCTTGAAAATGAAGTTAAAAAATGAAAAAATAGGCGTCAAATTCCTGATGACATCAGGTGGGACAAATTTGCTTGCTGAATACAGAGATTGAATGTTGTAGCAGACAAAAGGCGAGGAGTAAATATCAGGGACAAAAATTAAAGCAATTGGTGGAGATCACTGCAAAAAATAAGTACAAAAATGTTTTGCTAATTACCTTTTGTGCGGAAGTCTTGTCTTGGATTTGTTTCAAATACGATTTGACATCCCAGGAAAATGTCCTACTTCATTTTGGATTGGGAACTCCAGTTATCATTCTATGAACTGACCACTATGTTGGGAAGGGGAAATTATATTGGTTGTTTATAACCTCATTCTGGTATTCATCTTCTCTTCCTGGTAAATGAAGAAGAAGCCTAAGTTTGATAGTTATTACCCCTAACATCAGCACAAGCAAACTGTTTCAACAGCCAATGGTTAATCAGGCCTACCACCCTCCTTTCCACAATTTATTTTCTTAATGTAGTTCCAGTGCCTGACAACAGACTAGAAATTGTTCTCCTTAAGTCTTTCTTCAAGACCCAGAGACCCTAAATGAAACCCTTGCATAAAATGAATATCAAGAATCCCCATTAAGTTCCTATCCAGGAAAAAAAAAACTGTATTCTAAAAGTTCAATGTTCCCTTGAATCCATCTTCCTCCATTTTGTTATCTATACAGTACCCCCACATGATCAGAAACACTTTGCAAAACACCACACATCATGCACACATGCCTAAACATATAGAATACTCTCCTCTAAAGCTCTCATTGAATGATCACCATGCGTCATGTAGATGTAACTGCGCTCTTGGAAATCCCAACCCCAAATTGGATGGAATTGTCTGGAATTGGGTGATTTTGAATTGGAAGGCCATACCCTGTAAAGGTATTGGGGACATGCCACATTTCTGCCATACATTAGAGGTACCTATTCAGTTTCCTAAATAACCTTTGATCCTCCCCTATTCTCATGTAGAACTCTTCCCCATACCTCATCCTTTCAATTCCAAAATTCATCTTTGCTTGTTGTATGTTGTCTACGTACTTCCATAATGCAATATGCCATGTATGATAGTGTTCGTAATAAACACTTGCATAAAATAGGAAACATCAACGGCCATTTTTCATTGGTGACTGTCACTCTTCTCCTTACAGCCTCTGCTTATGACCATTTTTAGCTCTAAATTCTCTCTGTAAACATTACCAAACTCCCCTTTTCAATTTTTTGCTCTGTTGCAGCTATCAGATGTCCCCCCAACGGTATCTTTAATTCTCATATGTGGCATTTCTTTCATCCTCCACTCAACTCCAGATCTATCAGACTCAGTCAGTTCTTCTATTTTACATCCTTGTTCACTGTCATTTGTTGTCTCTCCCCTTTTTTCTTCATCCTCTTTCTCTGTCCCTCTTCGTTGCCCTCGATTTTCATTCCCTCATCTGTGCAGACTAGCAGCCAGGACACTATCTGACTGCAGACTAAGAAATGTAAAAAAAAAACAAGGCAGCAGGCCATTTCAGTCTAAGCATCCATGATCTCAGACAGCAACCCTGTATCCATCAGGGTCGCCCCAACACTTCTTCAATTTAGGAAACAGTTGAAGACTCACACCTTTGAAGAACACTGATCACAATGCATTAACCATCCACAGCCCAGCTTCCGCTCATATTATTCGTCGCTAAGCTTGTCCTTGACCATGTACAATACTTCTCTGCTTTTAACTAGGCTTGCATTATAGAAAAAACCATAAACATGCATAGATACATGCATTCTCTCCTCTGATACCGTTGCCATGCGCCTCAGTTTCAGCTCCCTAACATGAACTACACCGGTGATCCCACATTCTTTGATGTGGTGGCAAACATATGAACCCTGAACCAGCCCTTACTTCCACTGTTCCATCACCTCACCAAGGTATTGGCTTCCACATCAATAAAGCCACACCACTTGCCTAAAACGCACGAGTGCGACCTTGGCAGCATCCACTCCTCCCAAGCACCCTCGTGTAATAGAAGGTGAGGGACAATAAGGCATTAAATCATGGCCGCTTTTTTATTTGACTGGATGGTCAGAATTATACATTACCACATAGCTTTAGTTCTGAGTCAAGAACGTGCATTAAACATCACATTAAAATACGTGTCTAATGTATATTTTGGAAACGGTTTGTGATCTAATAATAAATTTACCTGATATGACTTACCTCTCACAGGCTTAAACACAAGCAGTCAAGTAGAGTCGGCACCATCTTCACTGCTGCTCATCTGAATTATCATTTCAACTTGATTCTGGTAATCTAAGTAACTGTTCAAATGACTTAAAAACCCGGATTTGCTAAGATTTCACACCGAAAAAAACGAGCGAATATGTTCTGTTTGTGTCAATTGTATGGAATGTTTAGTTTTTAGCAATAGGCTTGGCAATTGCAGATCGGTATCTTTTCAGGCAAATCAATGCGGTGATGCCTTCTCACTCTTTTATTACCAAGATGAGGTTAGCATATGATATAAGTGCCTTTCACATTATTATGAATAACACCAGCTGAAGTGGGAAAAATAAGTGGTGATTCGAAGTCTGTAGCACACGTTCAATCAAGGAACACTAATGCCTGAATTCAACCTCCAATGGTTGCATAATTTGCGTTGGATATTAGTTCGATCTTTTTGAAGAGCACTTTTTACAGGTCTATCTGTAGATGGTTTATAGCATTGCCGAGGCAGGTCGGAGACCAAAGAATAATTTATAACGTAGAGAACATGGCTAGACCGCGTTCAAGTGGCTTTGGCATTCTCCCAAACAGATGCAGTACAATACTTAACAAACCACCGCCATTTTACCTCCTTTCTGTCCCTGCAGTGGTGGTAAAACAAAATGAAGACAGGTTGTTCCAGTTAAACCTCACTGTGGTCCTGAGGCTTCTGGGCTGTGTTATTTTCAGCAAAGGTGTTTTATTCATTGGGATTGGATGAAAAGTACATTGAAAATCTTAATTGTCTCACTCACAGGGACCTGGTTTGAGAACAAAAAGCACAGTGCAAAACTGTTACCAGGGGAAATCGCCTAATTCAATGATTACCAGGAACAAGATGGTCCATCTACCTCATTGTGGGGTCATGGTCTGTAACTTCTAGGTAATGAACGAGATTACATGATACCCTGGGTAACAGTTGCCTATAACCGAGGAGCCCCTAACCTACAATCATGAGGGTGTCGTGATCGTGTCAGAACCTTAACCCCTTTCTCTCCTAATTTTCATTCAGTCATTAGCGAATATTTAGAGTACCTGTTTGTTCCTGAGAAGTACTAGTACTCTCTCAATAAATGTAATGTAGCAATGGTGAGAAGTGCAGGTGCTCTTCAGTGCTTAATTTGTGCTTGTTGTTTCCGGTGCTGCGCACCGGCACTTATTTTTGTGGGTCGGAGCTTATTCTTCTGCCTCAAGCATTTGCTGCGAGCAAAAGACACATATGGGAAAGATGGAGGAAGAGAAAAACGAAAAAGCGTCACAAAGGGAGTAAGGAGAAAGCTACAAGAGTGATCTGAAGATGTAGGGAGTGGCTGCAAATGGATTAAAGAAGCCCGAGATGGTTTCGGGATTACGCTGCCTCAGCATTCCGTGCTCGCACATTTAATTGCCCCAGCCGCATGTTTCAGAGGAGAGCTTTGGGCACCAGCACCTTTTTTTTTACAAATTAAGCACTTGGAAATCAAAGAAGTGCAGGTACACAGTACCGGACAGTACCTGCCCAGAGCACTGGTAATAATAATTTAGATGACAAAGTGGCTCTGCAGACAAAGGTGTTCTAAGCAGGTTGCCATCAAAACTGTGCTTAATTTGAGCCAGTGGTTGCTGCTGGGAGGCACTGGCACTTGATTTTGGGGACAGGTGCTTATTTCTCCTCATAAAACATTTCCAAAGACAAACAGAGGGAAAAACAAACTAAACGGAAAGACTGAGGAAGGGAAATACATAAAATAAGTCGCAAAGAGAGAAAGCACAAAATAGAAATGTATTTCTCCCTCCAATTAGGGGATGATGAATTCTGATAATATACGCTTTGAGGATAATTACATTCTCTTATATAATGCTTTGCAACTTCAGCATCATAATGTACAAAGTTGTCCGGGATCTTTCACATTATTATAAAATATGATGTTGGGCTACTTTTAGCCCATGAGAAGGTGACTTAATAGGATTAATTTATGTTCATTATTATTTTACTTTACGTTTCACAAATGAAAAGTTGAACACAGTATGTTTTCTTTATTCCTTCTGACGTTGGTATATAAAGGAACATAATGGCTTCCTCGTTCATGTGATCAAGACCGGGAAGGTCTAAATGCGTTGTTGCATGGTGGAATAAAGGTATTGTTTCAATACCAACTGACATGTGTGGCTCATCATTTCACCTGAATCTATGTGAGTGCTGTGGAGATACAGATATGTATCCTACTGTCGGTCCCCAGTAGGTAGTTATATTTAGGACCCTGTTTCCACAGGAAAAGCGTTTCTGATTTTACCAATAACTTTGGCACAGTATTCTCACAAAATTATTTTCAGACCTATTTTGCTACTCACTTCAGGTGCTGTCCTGAAAGATTCATGGTGATCCATCAAGCAGGGGCTGAGAAAAAGGGGGGTCCCACAACACATTCCCCGCATGCAATTTCCCATGGGGATTTTGAAACAACTACAGCTTGAACCACTGGATGGAATTACACCAAATATGGCAGAAAACTAGGTCTTGTTCCAGAAAGCATGCTAATAATTTGTATATCTAGGGAAGCGGGCCCTCCACAGATCTCACAGTCCTGTGCTGAAATCTGATTGGCTGCTGACACTTCAACAAGGAAGCGTTGGCAGCTATTTTGGGCCTTGGACTCCATTGAGTCCCAAACAAAAGGTCAAAATAAAGAAAACGGGGCAGGGTAGGAATACTCTGACTCCCTTAACTCTGGTGCTGGTGTCCCCTGGGACCCAGTTAGGGTAAAAAGCCATTTTGTTTTTATTTTCCAGTGGAAATTCCAGTGGATCCGGTGAAAAATAATTTTTAAAAAACAAGCACAGGTTCCTGTGCTTGTTCTTTTATTTTTATGAGCCCCCGGGTGGGCCAGGTCCCTGTGGCATTGGGTGTATGACAAAAAGGGAGATGGGGGGCACATGCTGCCCCCTCCTCAGGCTCCTTTGAGAGCCAGTGACCACCACCTCCTCAGGATTCTTTGAGAATAATGGAGAGGGGCTGCACAAACTTCCCTTCACAGGCTCCCTGGGGCCCCGGAGTCCTCCACCTCCCTGCTGCTTTTGTGAAAAAATGGAAAGGTTTGCACAGAACCACCCTACTATACCTGGCAATAGCCCTTGGGACCACCACCTCCCAGGGCATACTTAGGCCCTCATTACAACATTGGCGGTAAATCCCGCTTACCGCCGTGCAGAAGACCGCCAACACACTGCCACAGCCGCGGAATCCTGCCACAGCCATTACCACCCACAGCTCAGAATCCGCTAAAAATCAGACACCCACACAAGTCTGCCACACCAAAGCTCAGTGATAAACTGGCGATAATAAAACCTCCACAGTCACGCCAACAGGAATACGCCCACACTATCACGACACATGAATCCACGCTGCAGTCTTTCAACTGCGGTATTCCATTGGCGGTACACACCGCCGCGCTCAAAATGCACACACTTTTACAAAACACTACTGCATTGGACAATTCCAAATACACACACCTGATACACTTACACACACCACCCCCACACACCCAATACAATATAAAACACACACCCACATTACCCACAAACCCTTACAATGAAAAATTTGGAAGAAGAAGAGAGACAGCAAAGCAAAGACCACACCAGCATACAGAGGCACACAACACCATCACACATACACATCCACGCACAAAACACCACACACCCCTAAACATCACCCCACACATCACAACACACACCACCTCACACATCACCCACATCACCCCATGGCACCGCAAAAACACCCCAGGTTTTCTGAGGAGGAGCTCAGGGTCATGGTGGAGGAAATCATCCGGGTAGAGCCACAGCTATTCGGATCACAGGTGCAGCACACCTCCATAGCTAGGGAGATGGAGTTATGGCGCAGAATCGTGGACAGGGTCAACGCAGTGGGACAGCACCCAAGAACACTGGATGACATCAGTAAGAGGTGGAACGACTTACGGGGGAAGGTGCGTTCCGTGGTTTCAAGACACCACATTGCGGTACAGAGGACTGGCGGCGGACCCCCTCCTCCTTCCCACAACTAACAACATGTGAGGAGCAGGTCTTGGTTATACTGCATCCTGAGGGCCTCGCAGGAGTAGCTGGAGGAATGGACTCTGGTAAGTCAAATCTTTAACTACTTCATCCCCCACCCTACATGCATGCTATCACATACCCCCACCCTCGCCCTCACCCCCATCACTCCAACTCCTCACATATGTCCCACTATCACAAACCACACATCCCAATACCAAGCCCTGCATGCAACACCAAAGATGGAGACCCATCACCAATGCATGTCCACTACAGATACCCACACAGACCCCTAAACAATTATCACACAAGGTCCTACACAAGAATGTAAGCACTGGGGTACAGGGTCACCCACCCATTGCACACCATGGCACACACAGATGCAATAATCATGCCTTTACACCCCTGCAGGACCCCTACCCAACATCACCGGACAGGAGGTTCCAGACATGTCCACTCCCCCCACAGAAGAGGCCCACAGTGATCACAGCAGCTCTGTCCAACTGGATCTAGATGACCAGCCCGGCCCATCTGGGACCTTGGGACAGTCAGTTGCCCTGACACAGTCACAGACCACCACAGAGCCTCCCCCCTCAGGAAACACCAGCACAGCACCCACCCAGCAGGCCCATACCTCTGTCCCCAGGACACGTCAAACAGCAGCGTGTCCACCACTACAGGGAACCCAGGCTAACCCACCACCCCAAGAACAGCAGGGACCTGGGGGCAGTGGCAGTGGGCACACGGTTCAGAGGACAGAGGCACAGGAAAACCGGGGAACTGGGAGGTCTGCAGTGCGACAGGGGGAGGGAAGGCCCAGGGAACCCACTCTCCATGAGGCCCTCTCCAACATCATGGGAGCGGACCATCATTTCCAGGAGACGAGGGCAACGGTACTGGCAAAGTTTTAGGAGAGCCAGCGGCTGCAGGAGGAACAGTATGTGGGGTTCAGGGGTTCAGGGAGGAACTCAAGTCCATCAATACCAAGACCCCCGCCAAGAAATGAGACCACCCTGATTGTCATCCTACTGTCCCACTTTGTCCCCCTGTCCATCCTTAAACTGCCCCAACTCCACTTCCTATGCCCATTTGGACAATGCACCTGTGAGACAAATAGACTGGACTCTGCCATGGACATTCCTCCACTATCACCCCTGCCCATTTTACAACCCCATCCACAATTTAGCACTTAAATAAACACCCTTGAATCACAAAACAATCTGGAGTCAGTCTGTGCTTTCACAAATGTGTACTTGCAATAACTGAGGGAAATAGCAATGTCCATTGTAATGTCAACATACCAATGTCACACAGCTCTAGTCCATGAGGTAACATAGCAGAGGTCACACAGTGGGACCCACATCCTTCAGGAGGCCGAAGGCCCTCTCTATAACCCTCCTAGTTCACCCATGTGCCTCATTGTAGCGTTCCTCTGCCCTTGTCCTGGGATTCCTAACTGGGGTCAGTAGCCATGACAGGTTGGGGTAGCCAGAATCACCTGCAAATGTCGAGGGACAACTGTTAGACACACACTAACCCTTAGGGACAACCCCAGACCCAGGCAACTATTCACACTGTATAGGGTCCTTGTCCTCACCTATTAGCCACACACTGTGCCTCTGGAGTTGCCCCATCACATAAGGGATGCTGCTATTCCTCATAATGTAGGCGTCATGCACTGAGCCAGGAAACTTGGCGTTCACATGGGAGATGTACTGGTCTGCCAAACACACCATCTGCACATTCATAGAATGGTAGCTCTTCCGGTTTCTGTACACCTGTTCACTCCTGCGGGGGGGTATTAAGGCCACATATGTCCCATCAATGGCACTTATGATGTTGGGGATATGCCCCAGGGCGTAGAAGTTACCTTTCACTGTAGGCAAATCCTCCACCTGAGGGAAAACGATGTAGCTGCATATGTGTTTCAGCAGGGCAGACAGCACTCTGGACAACACGTTAGAGAACATAGGCTGGGGCATCCCTGATGCTATGGCCACTGTAATTTGAAAAGACCCACTTGCCAGGAAATGGAGTACTGACAGCACCTGCACTAGAGGGGGGATTCCTGTGGGATGGCGGATCGCTAACATCAGGTCTGGCTCCAACTGGGCACACAGTTCCTGGACTGTGGCACGATCAAGTCTGTAGGTCACAATGACATGTCGCACTTCCATTGTCGACAGGGCCACCAGTGGTCTCTACACCAAAGGATGCCGCCATCTCCTCACCTGCGCCAGCGGACGTGCTCTATGGATGAGAACAGCGATCAGAGGGTCAGCCAAAACTGAGGTACTAAAAAAACAACTTTCTTGCACACATTTGTCAATCCGCTATGTGCCTGTGTTAGTGTGTATGCAAGGCCTAGATATGTGTGACGCATTTAAAATTAATGCCATGTGTTCCCCTGAAATGGCGGCTGCCTGACCTGTAATGTGGGACAAGGGGATATGAAGTAATTGCGCTGGCGTTGTACACCGTCGCGGTAGGCGGTCGAAGACCATGGCGCAATCCTGCATTGGTTAACATTGGACCCTATGGGTCCCAGGAGCCAATGACGATGACGCCGGAGGTGACGGTATGTACCGCTGCCAACGTGACAGCCATGTTCTCTCTGTTCACTCACTTGATACCTGATCTTCAACAGGAGAGGACCTACACTGCAAGTGCTGCTGTGACCTCAGTCTGGAAGCGATGATGGCTCATGTGTCTGGGGAAAGGGCCCCTGCCTTCACATCGGAAGAGTTGGAAAAACTAGTGGATGGGGTCCTCCCCCAGTACACGCTACTCTACGTTCCTCCAGACAAACAGGTGAGTACACTGTGAGTATGCTGTGTGGGCAATGCCTGTTTATAGTGGTGTGGATGGGAGATGGTGGGGGGGTGAGGCGTGCATGATCCGACGGTGAGTGTATGTGCATCAGGGCAAGGGTGGGTACGTGGGCCAATGACTGTGACGGTCCGGATGGTTAATGTTGTACCTTTTCCCCTGTTCTATTCCTGTAGGTCAGCGCCCACCAGAAGAAGGATATTTGGCGTGCCATCGCCAAGGACGTCTGGGCCCTGGGGGTCCACCACAGACGGAGCACCCACTGCTGTAAAAGATGGGAGGACATTTGCCGCTCAAGCAAGAAGACGGCGGAGGCCCAGCTGGGGATGGCCTCCCAACGTGGGAGTGGTGCCCATCGCACCATGACCCCCCTGATATTCTGGATCCTGGCGATGGCATATCTGGAGTTGGATGGGCACTTGGGGGCATCACAGCAGCCACAAGGGGGTGAGTACAGTCACATTCATCTGACTCTGCGCGCATTGGAGGTGTCTGGGTGGGGGAGGTGGGCTGTGGGTTCCCCTAGGCTAAGGCGAGCCTTGTAGGCAAGGACACTTTGTGAGGCAGGCTAAGTGGCACCCCAACCCCACCAGTAGTAAGAGCCATCTACACCTAGTCAGGCTCCTGTGACTTCCATGTGTGCAGCAATGGGGCATAGGCCATGTACCCCATGTCACTGTGAGGAATTAGGGAACTCTAAATGCATGGCGTAGTGCAGAGGGCTGCTTTGTCTGTAGTGTCCGCCAACGGTAGCGGTATTGCATGTACTGAACATGTCTTTCTACTTTCGTTCCCACCCTTTTTTTGGTCTCCCTGTTCTTGTGTGCATTAGCATCATCAGGTGTAGGAGCTGTGCCACCGGAGCAGGAGGGAGCTGCATCCCACATGGCCCTGGAGGGCAAGACTACGGAGTCAGAATTCACCAGTGGGACGGAGGGCGAGGGGAGCTCCACGGCGGGGACTGGAGCAGAGACCAGCGACACCGACTCCTCCTCTGATGGGAGCTCCCTTGCAGTGGCGGGCCTCTCTGTGTACCCCGCTTCTACAGGTACAGCCGCCACCATACCTACTAGCACCGCCCTCCCAGCAGCCCTTCAGCGTGTGCCCCGTGGCCGCTCACCCAGGAGGGTGGGCATCTCCTTTGCCCCAGGCACCTCAGGCCCTGCCCCAGTCAGACCTGCAGCCCTCAGTAAGGAGGCCATTGACCTCCTCAGATCCCTCACTGTTGGGCAGTCTACCATTCTGAATGCCATCCAGGGTGTAGAGAGGCAGTTGCAACAGACAAATGCATACCTGGAGGGCATCCATTCTGGTCAGGCAGCCCAACAGCGAGCATTTCAGACTCTGGCCTCAGCACTGATGGCAGCCATTGTCCCTGTGTCCAACCTCCCCCCCTCCAACTTCCTCCACCCAGACCCAATCCCCAGTACCCCAGTCTATCCCAAGCACACCATCAGACCAGCAGGCACACACCTCAACACACAAGGGTAGCTCTGGCAAACTTAAGCACCACACATCCCACAGGCACTCACACAAGCATCATACCCATGCACACATACCAACATCCACTGCCTCCACTGTGTCCCCCTCCTCCACATCTCCCTCCTCCCTCCCTGCCATGTCTATACTCACACCTGCATGCACTAAATCCTCAGCCACTACCTCCATCACCAGCACACCCAACACCACACACCGCTCACATGCAATCACCACCCCCACTAACATTCACACATCCCCTGTGTCCTCTACCAGTGTGTCTGTGAGCCCTCCTCCCAAACTAGACAAACGCAGTCACACACCCACCCAACAGCCATCCTGCCCATGCACCTTCGCCCAAAGTCAGCAAACGAACACCTCCTACAACCACTACCTCTTCCTCCACTCCCAAACCCCCTCCATCTACCCATCCCAGTGAGTCTAAAAAACTTTTCCTGTCAAACCTTGACCTCTTCACTTCATCTCCCCCACCCTTTCCGTCCCCTAAGGCCCGCCTTTCCAGGTCCCAACCCAGCACCTCAGCCACCACATCACCGGGCACAGTGGTGCCAGCAGTAACCGGCTTCTGGACTGCGGCAAGCAGCAGGGCTGCCAGTGTCCCTAGGAGCAAGGCCAAGGACATTCCCCCACCTCCACAACAGAAGAAATTGCCCACATCCCGGAGGGAGAAAACCAAAACACCTGCCACCAACGGCTCAGCCAAGACAACAGTTGGGAGTGGCAAGACATCTGTGCCACCATCCAAGGTGGGGAAGGGCCTGAAAAAGAAAGGCAAGTCAACGTCGCCGCCAACCTGCACGGTGGACCAGACCGCCACCGGCACCGCCACATGCACCGCCGCGACGGGCACCGCCGCCAGCACCCAAGATACTGAGCCCTTCACCAGCACTGAAAACACTTTGCCCTCCAGCAGCACCACCGCTCATGACACCGCCGCCTGCACGGAGGTCAGTGAGCCCCCACCAGCACCGCCGCTCATGACACCGCCGCCTGCAGCGAGTTCAGTGAGCCCCCCACCAGCACCGCCGCTCATGACACCGCCGCCAGCACCAAGGTCAGTGAACCCCCCACCAGCACCGCCGCTCAATGACCGCTGCAAGCTCCGCCGCTACTGAGGTCGCCGCCAGTACCGCCAGTGGCCAGGCCACATCCTGAGCCAGTGGAGAGATACATCCACTACCTCAGTCCTTGGCAGGATGAAGCACTCTGGGCACAAAGCCCCTCCAGAACCAGTGGAGAGATACATCTACTACCTCTGTCCTTGGCAGGATTAAGCACTCTGGGCAAAAAGCCCCCTCCAGAACCAGTGTAGAATCACATCCACTACCTCAGTCTTTGGCAGGATGAAGCACTCTGGGCACAAAGCCCCCTCCAGAACCAATGGAGAGATACATCTACTACCTCACTCCTTGGCAGGATGAAGCACTCTGGGCACAAAGCCCCCTCCAGAACCAGTGGAGAGATACATCCACTACCTCAGTCCTTGGCAGAATGAAGCACTCTGGGCACAGTGTCCCCTCCAGAACCAGTGGAGAAAGGCATCCACTTGAGAGACTGTGGCTTTGCACTCCCCAGGATAAAGCAGTGGGCAAGCCCCCCACTGGAGAGACTTGAGAGACTGTGGCTTTGCACTCCACAGGATAAAGCAGTGGGCAACCCACCCACTGGAGAGACTTGAGAGACTGTGGCTTTGCACTCCCTAGGATAAAGCAGTGGGCAACCCACCCACTGGAGAGACTTGAGAGACTGTAGCTTTGCACTCCCCAGGATAAAGCAGTGGGCAACCCACCCACTGGAGAGACTTGAGAGACTGTGGCTTTGCACTTCCCAGGATACTTCAATGGGCATGGAGCCCCCTTGTGGAGCTGGCGTCGTGCACTCATCCAGCTGAGGTGCTGCCCCCTTCCCTTCCCCCTGAGGTGCCTGTTTTTTTTGTTGATCTGATGCCCCTGCAGTGTTCTCTCCGTTTCGATTGCGTATCTTGTGTGGGCCTCACCCCTGCATTTTGGGCCCAGTGGTCCATGGACTATATTGCTGCAGTACCTGGACTTAAAATCTTGGTGTACATATTTGTTTATAATGTATATAAATTTTGGCTTAATGGATTTTACATGATTACAGTCGTTCAACTCATTTCCTTTTGCCATTGCGTTCTTCCAGGGGGGGTTGGGGGGTGTAAATGTAATGTTTACGCATGTATTGGTGTGTGTGTTGTAGTGTGTTGGGGTGGGGGTGTTGCGTGTGTGTGTCACTCTCTTTTCCCTCCCCCCTCCCCTGTGTCGTAGGTGCAGTACTCACCATGGTCGTCGCGCCTTCGGTCGTGCTCCTGGTAGAGGAACAGGAAGACAATCGCAGGGAGTATTTGGAGTTCAGGCTCCATGGCGTCCTGGTTCCTCGTAGGTTGTGTAGAGGTGAGTGTTTCCCCTTCTAAGTCCTGTTTCCGCCGTGTTTTTGTTCGCGTTGAATCCGCCACAGAAAAGGTGGCGGATTGGCCTGTCATAATAGTGTGGGCGGTACATTATCTTCCGCCTGACTGTTGGCGGTGACTGCCATGCTGTTTGTCTGTACCGCCGTGGTTGTCGGAGTGTTAAAGTGGCTGTCTATGTTGGCGGTTTCCGCCATGGTCGTAATCCCATGTTTTTTTCGCCAACCTGTTGGTGGTCTTACCGCCGCTTTAACACCGACCACCAAGGTTGGAATGAGGGCCTTAATGTTCTGGAAGGGGGCTGTGCAGACCCCCTCCTTAAACCTATTAGGCTCCAGAGACCACCATCTCCCTGGGGCCAGAAATGGAAAAAGGGGGGAGGGGGCCACATGGCTCCCTCCTGGGCCATATGCGGCCCTGAGGACCACCACCTCCTCTTCCTGTGAAAACTTAAGGAGGGGGGCCCATCCCCTCTCCTGGAGACATTAATGGTCCTGGGGAACACCATCCCCCTGGAACATCTCCCTAGCTCCAGATTTTCATCCCCTTGAGAAATAACAATTTGCCTTTGCTTGGGACAAGCTTTGACAGCTCCTGCCAAGTGAGAGCAAACTGTAAGTCTGCTACCAAAAGGTGGGAGCAGGAAATCTGCTCCCGCTCCTTTGGAGAGGAGTTTTCTTTTGATTTCCATTGTCAAGCGGGCAGGAAAACAAATGAAAGGATTGCTTCTGCATGCAGGGAGCAGCATTTTTAGCTGCTCCCTTCGTGAGGGAGCAATTGGGGTGGGACCTTGACCCCGCCACGTAGCTGTTAGTGGAATGCAAATTTTTCCCGCATTTTACTGGGATGATAGACAGCCCACTAAAATACTCCTGAAGCAGATTTCCTGCTGATTTTGGACACTCATTCTTGAACCAGAGGAATATGAGCACATCTCTGCCACAGAAAGAAGCACTTACTACATTTAATTGAGATGAAGTACCTATGTTTAGTGGAGTTTCAATTCTTTGTAGTCTCATTGTCTTCTCCACATCAAGATTCATGTTATCAATATGAAGACACTTGAGGACATACAAGGACATAGCAGATATTACCTTGGGGTCCTTTATGTAGCTGTGGTGTGGAATAGGCACTATACATTCATCCAATGAGGTAGCACTTACTAATTAGCCAGTAGAAAGTACTCCAGTTTGGTACAAATTTTGTTCAAAACTGTGGTCTCTTCTTGGTTAAATAAGTAGGTCAGGATGCATTCTGGCACCAATACTCATTTCACAGAATTGAAATCTCAATCAACCTCCCATGGTAACTAGGAGGGGTTGGCCACAAGGGTTGACCACAGGCCAGGGCAGGCCTTACAGCCAACCCTCACTGTGTGTGCTGGGGGGTTTGAATACCTATGGAGGTTGGCTGCAGGCCTGTCTGGCCAACCCTTGGTGCACATGGCCAAAGGCCATGCATGTAGTGGGGTTAGATGCCAGTGGGATGGTTGACTGAAGAGCATGGCTGCAGGACAGGCCCTATGGCCACCCTCTGCCATGCATGGTGAAAGGCTGTGTGTGGTGCTTGGTTGGGTGGCTAGTGAGGTTGGATGTGGAAAACCATGCACGGCCCAGGGATAGATGCAGGCAGGGGGTTGGCTTCAGGTCAATCCCCGCTGCAGTTACAAATACATAGAAATTGATGACATCTTCTATAGCATCATTGATATTATAACTGCAACATTTGCACTAAAAGTATTGATGAGAAAACTATGACTGGCAGGGGCCAGAGTTATAGTTACTTAAAATAACTTTAACTATAACTGCTGAATTTCTATAGTTTTGTGCGTGTAAATTCAGAACCTAACAATAACATAATAAAAAAAAGTGTGCCAACGATTCATGTTGAGCATGGGCAGTTTAGGGGTGATCCGTCAAGCGGGGGCCAAGTAAAAGGGGAGGTAAAGAAACTTGTGTTTCATGGTAATTCCCATAGGAGTTTTGAACACAACTAATGCCTGAACCACTGGACGGAATTCCAACAAATATGGCAAAAACATAGATGTCAGTACAGAGATTAAACTTTCTGTTGTTTGGTGTAAATCCATTCAGTAGTTTTTGAGATATTAAAATTCAAATTTGTATATCTCTAGCCACAATGACTTCATAAATAATGACAAGCTTGTGCAGAGAAAAACAGATCTCTGATGGCTGCCAACACTTCAACCAGGAAGTGGTGACGGCCATCTTAGAACTCGGCTCCAACCGCCGATTTCTCTGAGAATTTAAATAAAAAAAGATTTTTAGCCTTTGCGGGGTCCCAGGGGACTCCTGAACTAAGACTAGGGGACTACGAGCGAGGGCATATATACCTGCCTCCTTTTCTTTCTTTTACTTGTTTTTGGCTGCCTACACTACTTGTTTGAAGTGCTGGCAGCCAATCAGATTTCAGTAGGAGATCTCACTGGATAAACAAATTTATTTTCCCTTAAATAT
The DNA here is from genome assembly GCF_031143425.1 of Pleurodeles waltl. Classification (NCBI taxonomy): domain Eukaryota; kingdom Metazoa; phylum Chordata; class Amphibia; order Caudata; family Salamandridae; genus Pleurodeles; species Pleurodeles waltl. The sequence goes on from NC_090439.1 coordinate 482,320,956, forward strand.
GCCCAAAATTACTGAATGGATTCACACCAAATAAATTTGGTGCAATTCTGTCTAGGGGTTCAGGCTGCAGACGTGCAGAGGTTCAGGCTGCAGACGTGTCTAACAAGCCAATTGGAATTAACTTGGGAAACACACTTTTTGTTTGACCCACCTCTTTTTTCTCGGCCCCCAATTTCTATAGGGATTTTTAGACAAGACTGCAGCCCGAACCACTCAAAGGAATTACCCCAAATTTGTTCAGTAGTTTTAGAGTTATAAAGGGAAAGCCACATTTGTATGGCTCAGGATGTGGAGGTTCCACAGATCTAAGAGATCTCATGCTGAGATCTGATTGGTTGCCAACACTTTAACTGGGAAGTGTTGGTAGACAGTTTGGGACACGGGCTCAGCCAAGCCCCAAAAAATGCTAACAAAAAAAGGAGGCAAAGTAGGAATACTCTTACCCCTTATCCCAGGTGCTCGGGTCCTCCTGGACCCGCACCTGGGCAAAAAAGCATTTTTTCAAAAGTTTTCACTGAAACTTGCAGAGAACTGTCAAAGCTGCTGAAAATGAAAAAAACATGCTTGTTCACAATATAGCACTCGGGTCGCATGGGTCTCCCCCTCATAAGGTTCTTTTGAGCCTAGGGACCACTATCTCCCTGGGGCTTTTTGAACATATTGGAGGGGGGGGGAACATGGACCCCCTCTAGCTGGCTCTTATGAGCCCCATGAACCACCACCTTCCTGGGCTTAATTCAAATATTTGCAGGGGGGCCGCATGGACCCCCCAGGCCCCTAGGACCACCACCTCCTTGAGGCCTGAAACACAATTAAAACTGGGAGGGGAGACAAGCGGTCCTCGGACTGGGCCATCTACAGCCCCAGGATCGGCCCATGGAAACTAAAGGAGGGAGGGCCCTCGCCTGGAGTTATTAATGGCCCTGGAGACCGCTACTCCCCGGGCCGTATCCCTATCTCCTCATGTGCCTACCCTGAAGTTTGCTGTCGCTTGGAGAGAGCTTTGACAGCACCCTCCAAGCAAGAGCAAACTGTAAGTCCGCTTCCAGCTGTCAGGAGCAGGAAAACTACTCCCACAGATGAAAGGATTGCTCCTGCACACAGGAAGCAGCATTTTTTGCAGCTTCCTGCCTGCAGGAGCAATGCCGACTCCTGCAGGAAGTGGGGAACCAGTAGGGACTGCAGTGGGATTCAGGAACCTTCACGGCCCCAGATGGAGAAGAAAGCACGTCTCCACCAAACCAAGAAGCACTTATAACATATATTTAAAAGAAAGTGTTTACTTGGTGAAGATTAAACTCTTTGTAGTCTTATCATCGTACATTTGTTGCCACGCTTTACAACCCGCTAGAGAAGATACTCAGTAAATCAACATTGATGAGACTAACAATATTGGATGTACTATTGTGTCTTTGCTACATAATTGAATGAGGCCCTGATGAAGGTGGCTTTGAGAATTATTATACATTGGGATGCACCGAAACGCACGTTGGCAATCAGTACCAAGGCTGTTAGAGTGAGTAGTATCAAAACTGCGCTGGGACTTGGCAACTAGTATTGAGTTTGAGTGAGCAGTACAAACTATCAAGGCTGTCCAAGCGAGTAGTATCAAAACTTCCCTGGGACTTGGGCAAGCAAAAGTTGAAACTCTGCCGGGACTTGGGCAAGTAGAAGTTGAGGACACACTTGCTGTCGACTGAAAAGACATTTTTTTATTGTGGTTCTATCCTGACCTAAGGAACACTGAAAGTGTACAAAGACTCTGATGAGTATTATCATGTTATATCATCTCAAAATTATGTGTAAAGAGGTAAACAATTACATTTTGAAAGATTAATCTAAGTGATCAATTACAACAAAATATGCAGGACCTACAATTCATATAGGCGGAAAAACTATATGTTAAAGTAAATCTTCATAGCGATACAATTTATTTGATTGAAGATTATCTGTTTAGTGTGTTATCATTTATATGATTTCTGAACTATATTTGTTTTATGTGTTGTCTGGTGTGCGGCTGTCCTAACTTTTTGTTGTATTGTCACTAGCAAGAATTTGTTTAATGGTAGATGTCTTTGTCATAGTACATTTATATTTTAGTTTTGTCTTAATATTATAGTAAAGTTGAAGTTTTTTCTATTTATTAGTATTACTTATATTTATTGTTATTTATATTAATGTGGGAGAGTTGCTCTTGTTACTTAATTGTCTTGTCATCTTCTTCATGCCAGGATTCACGTTGTAGCATACTTCTGTAAGTAGATTCTCAAGAAACTATCACATTGCCAAAATTACAGCCACACAAGGTCACTGGAAACATTATCTTGGCGTCCTTTAAACATCTACAGTGTAGAATATGCACTTTACATTTACCCTATGAGGTAGCAGTTATTACTTAGCTAGTAAAATGTACATCCGTTGGGTACAGATTTTGCACTAAGCTGTGGCTTAATCTTAGATAAATAATGAGTTTGTATGCGTTCTGGCATATGCGAATTTCACAGAAATTAAACTTCAATGGGAAGCACTTACAAAAATTAACAAAGTATGTGCTCCAGTTGAAGTTTTACTTCTACGAAATACAAAACATTGAAACTTCTTGTGCTTGGGCAAGGGAAAGCAATTCTGTTCTCTCTGAAGCTCCATCTTCAAACTTTATCTGAAATCCTTGCTGGAGTTGTTTGCATTGCTGCTCTTTCGAGCACAATCTCTTACGTAGTGACTATGCCAAGTGTTTTTTTCTTGCTATATGCTGCTGAAAACAGAGCACGTTTGTCTCCCTTTTAACAATTACAAATCTGTAAAATGAGGTAGAACCCAAATTGGCCAGGGAGGTGGGCCCTACAGGGGTTGGCCACAGGGCCTGGGTGAAGGCCAGTCCCTGCGACCAACCCACACTTCGAACAGGCAACGGCTGTGAGTGGCACAGGATTTGGTGGTTACAGGTGGCCAACCTCCACCACATACTGACAAAGGTTGTGTGCCACAGTGGTTGGTTTAACGTCAGGTAATTAAGTATTACTTAAAGTTTAAAAACACATAGAAATTCACAGAAAAAAAACAAAAGTAACAGAGACATTAAAGTTAGGAATTAGCATTTAAATAACCTTAGAAATCCACAGAAAAAACAAAGGTTAGAGGGAGGTAATAGTTCGATTATTAATAACACACACAAAACCATGGCAATTCAGAAGTTAGGTGCCCTAAACTAACTAAAACTCTCACCGTCAACATGCACTGCTAATTTCCCACATCTTACGTAACTTGTGACATCTTCTATGACATCATTGATAATATCACTGCAACATGTTCTCTTAAATTATTGATGAGAAAGCTGTTCATGGGGGGGGGGTGCAAATTATAGTTACCCTAGGGCCTGAGTTATAGTTACTTGAAATAATTCTAACTGTAACTGCTGAATGTCTATGGTGCAATATGTTTTTATATATACATATATATATATACTGTATGTATATATATATATATACACTCATACGTACATACATACACAAGGACATACTTACCGTAATTACACTTACCTTGCATAGCATTGTAAAGGCATGTGTGGTAAGGGTATATGCATGCTATAGGCATGCATGATAAAGGCCGTTCATTATAAAGGCAATGCATGATAAGTGGTGTGTGGCAAAGGCATAATCTGGGAATGCCTACTTTGTAAAGGCTACTTCCCCACCCATGATATTATGATCCACAGTGGTTCTAAGACTATGGGCATCTGTGTACTCAGTTTCTGCATTCCAGACTGCACTTTAGCAGCACTATCCTGTGGCATTATAGAGGAGTACACCATTACTGTGGGTTCTGGTTCAAGAGCAAATATTTTAGCTGTGCTACCTACAGGATCCAGGGTGGGGGTGCAAAAAACATAATTGCTATTAGTATTAGGGGCACAGGGAGCAAATACAGAACTTTGGGAAACAGGGGCCTGGACAATTCTCTCTGTAAATGTGCTGAGTGAGGCTTACCTGTGTAGCCTGATGAGACAAACCAGATGGATCAGCCTGTTCATCCTCATAATCAAGTTCAATAGAAGATCTCTGGTGTGTTGATTCCATTGTTGGACTTGACCTCCTCTCTATCTGATGGTCCAGAATATAGATTATTAAAGCATATAAAAAAATAAAAAATAAAAAATAAACTTCTTCTAAAACATTTACTAACGAATCCCTCATTTGAAGTTGGCAAGGCCGGTTAATGTAATATGTGAAATATGTAATATGAAGCATACATCGTAATACAAGTGTTGTAGGAAATAACGAATATATAATAAACTTATAATATGGCAGACATGAAACCCATCACTTTTGGAACATAGTGAGCGATCCGCTCAAATCCACAACAGGTCAATGATATGGTTCTAAAGTAATGTAAGGTGGTGCAACTATTATTTATTGCTTTTAATAAAATGCATGAGCAACGGATTCCTTGCTTAGCTGTGCTCATGTAAACTGAATGAGTTTCCCTACCTACTGTAAATGTATTGTACTGAAACATTCAATATGTCTGCAGCAGCCATGTATAATTAAAACCTTTATCAAGAAGTTGGTGTACGTTTTTGCTGAAATCAAAATTTTTTACTTTAAGAGGTAGTGAATTGGTGCACAATCATTCGTTTAATGCAGCTGGATCCATTTGATATACTAATAAATCAATTGAAGTGAGCAGTACATTTCTCCTACAATGCCAGGACCCAGGGGCTGTCTGTAAGCAGTAATAAATGACAGAAGCCACTGTGTTAAAATCATGCCTACAGTCAGACATTTCAGCTACTTTAAAACGTAGATGCCTCTTAACAATTATATCACAGAAACTTTTTCATTGTGAATAGATGTCTATGCGTTAACAGCTTAACTGCTGAGGCATTTTCACCCCAGTGCTGAGCACGTTTTGGCTATTTGGAGTACTTTGTGCTTATGCCCCCATAACCTTTTCCTACATAAGGGAGCATCTATGCCAAATTTGCATCCTGTTTTTCCCAACATTATGGGGATGCTAATGGTACGCAAGGCTTGTGGATTCCCATGGAGTGGTCCAAGAAAATAGCTCAAATATAGATACATTTGTTTTGGGGGGAAATAAAATGGGAAAAAAGTGCTGTGCAAGAAAACAACAGTTTTTTTCCCTAAAATGTAATCAAGGAAATGCTTGCTGTGCTAAAATCACCGCCTTACCAGCTTTCAGGAACAAGCCAAAAATAATTTTTAAAAAACCTTTTTTTAACGCAGTTTTAGAATTTTTCTAAGGAGTAGCCCAATTTCCCATTTTGTGCTTTCAACCTACTTCAAGTTTGTAGTGTAAACAGGTATTAAACCCATGAGTGATCCCAGAAACATATATTTCTGAAACATAGACATTCTGAATTCTGCAGGGGGTCATTTGTGGAGATCCCTCAAGGTTTACCCTAAGAACAAATATTTGGAATGAGTACAAAAAAAATATCTGGGACAACATTTTCATCTGTAACTTATTGTCACAATGGCTGATTTACAAAAACAATGTACCATTATCCCTGCTAAACCCTTGTGGCCAATGAGATATATATGGTGTTAGAAATGGGGTCTTTGGTTGGCAGTGAGGTTACCCCTTTCCAAGCAAGCACCCTCACTCTAGTCAGGGTAAAGGAGAATCACCCTCACTTAACCCCCGGACACCCCCTTAGTAGCTTGGCATGAGCAGGCAGGCTTAACTTCAGAAGCAAGGTGTAAAGTACTTGTACCAACACACACAGTAACTCAGTGAAAAAAAACTACAAAATGACACAACACAGGTTTAGAAAAATAGGTAATATTTATCTAAACAAACCAAGATCAAAAAAAAAAATCTAACATACACCAGTCATGTTATGAGTTTAAAAAGCAAAAGAGTCTTAAATCACTAAGAAAACAGAGAGGATGTTACAAAAGTACCTGGGTAGCATCAATACAAAGGCGCACGGGCGAGCATGTGTCGGAAAAAGCCAGCGATGCATCGATTTCTCAACGGCATGCAAGAGCATGCGTCGTTTCTCCTCAGGTCGGGTCGGTGTGCATCATTTCTTCTCTCCCGCAAGAGAGGGAAGCATTGATCCAGATGGGCACCTCGGGTCCAGGCAGGCTTTGCGTTATTTTTCCGTGCCCAGCGATGTTGCGTTGAAAATCCTGTTGCGTGGTATCACAAAATCATGCTGCATGGGGTTTGCATTGTTATCAGCCTCAGTTAGTGGGTGTTGCATGTCACTCCTCCAGCTGCAGTTGCATCTATCTTTCAGCTGCGATTCAGGTGGAGCGTTGATTTCAGCTGTGAAGCCGGCGGTGCATTGTTTATCAGACGCGACAAAGAAGGTGCGTCAAACATTTCCCTGCACACCGGTCTGTGCATGGATTTTCAGTCTTTGTCTGCCAGTTTCACCTTTTAAGGGCCCAGGAACTGGATAGGGCACCATTAGGCAGGGCAGGAGTCTCAGCAGAGAGTCCAGGTGCTGGCAGGGGGAGCCTTTGATGGCCCTGAGACTTCAACAACAGGAGGCAAGCTCAGTTCAAGCCCTTGGAGATGATTCTCAAGCAGGAATGTACAACAAAGTCCAGTCTTCGTCCCATTTCACAGGCAGAAGCACAGCTGCAGTATAGCCCAACAAAGCAAGGTCACAGGCAGGGGCAGCACTTCTCCTCAGCTCTTCAGCTCTTCTCCTTGTCAGAGGTTCCTCTTGATTCCAGAAGTGATCTGATTTTCAGGGGTCTTGGGTGCTCTTCTTATATCCCTTACTGCCTTTGAAGTAGGCCTACTCCAAAGAGAAGTCTTTGTTGTTTTCAAGATCCTGCCTTGCCCAGGCCAGGCCCCAGACACACACCAGGGGGTTGAAGACTGCATTGTGTGAGGGCAGGCACAGCGCTTTCAGGTGTAAGTGACCACTCCTCCCCTCAGCCCAGATGGCCCATTCAGGATATGCAGGCTACACCCCAGCTCCCTTTGTACCTGTGTCTAGAGGAGAGGTGCAAACAGCCCAACTGTCTATCTGACCCAGACAAGGATTCCACAAACAAGCAGAGTCACAGAATGGTTTAAGCAAGAAAATGCCTACTTTTTAAAAGTGGCATTTTCAAACACACAATCTAAAAAACAGCTTCACTAAGACATTTATTTTTAAATTATGAGTTCAGAGACCCCAAATTCCACATGTCTATCTTCTCCCAAAGGGAATCTGCACTTTAATAAGATTTAATGGCAGCCCCAGTGTTAACCTATAAGAGAGATAGGCCTAGCAACAGTGAAAACCGAATTTGGCAGTATTTCACTTTCAAGACATGTAAAACACATAAATATATGTCTCACTCTTAATATACACTGCACCCTGCGCACGGGGCTCCCTAGGGCCTCCCTTAGTGGTGCCTTAAATGTATAAAAAAGTAAGGTTTAAGCCTGGCAAGTGGGAAAAACTGCACTCACAGACACTACAGTGGCAGGTCTAAGCCATGTTTATAGGGCTACTATGGTGGGTGGCACAACCAGTGCTACAGGCCCTCAAGTAGCATTTGATTAACAGGCCCTGGACACCTCTAGTGCACTGTACTAGGGGCTTACTAGTAAATCAAATATGCCAATCATGGATAGCCAATTACACATACATTTTACATAGGAGCACTTGCACTTTAGCACTGGATAGCAGTGGTAAAGTGCCCAGAGTAACAAAAACAGTAAAACTGAGTCCAGCACACATCAACAACCTGGGAAACAGAGGCAAAAAGTTTGGGGAGACCACGCCAAGGATGCCAAGTCTAACATGTGTCCCCTCCAGCTGTAAGTGGTGAGCAACTACCTAACCTCTTGGGAGTTCTCATCACTAAGGCGGAAGAATCTGGACAGACCACAAGCATTGGTGTTTTCTGTACCAGGGCGGTGTTCCACCATAAAGTCCGCCCCCTGTAGAGAAATGGACCACCTCAACAATTTTGGATTCTCACCCCTCATCTGCATTAACCATCTGAGGGGCCTGCGGTCCGTCTGAACCTGGAAGTGAGTCCCAAACAGGTGGGTCTTAGCTTCTTCAGTGCCCAGACCACAGCAAAAGCTTCACACTCTATGGAACTCCACCTATGTTTCCAGGGAAGTAACCTCCTGCTAATGAAGCAACAGGTTGATCTAGGCCCTCTTCATTAAGCTGTGAGAGTACTGCTCCCATACCATGCTCTGAAGTGTCTGTTTGCACAACAGACTCCTTGGAGTAGTCAGGTGCATTCAGCACAGGTGCTGTGCACATGGCAGCCTTCAGGGCATCAAAAGCAGGCTGGCAAGCCTCTGTCCAGATCACCTTCTTTGGTTGCTTCTTGGAAGTCAACTCATTCAAGAGGGCAACAATGGTGCCATATCCCTTGACAAACCTCCTATAAAGGCCCTCACCTCATTCTGGGTCTTGGGAGGCACCCAAGCCTTGTTAATCTTTGGCTGTAGGGGTGCCACCTGACCACTCCCTACCTGGTGTCCCAAATACCCAACTGAACCTGGCATATTTGGCACTTGCTTGCCTTAATAGTGAGGCCTGCCTTTTGCAGGGCCTCCAACACTCTGCAGAGGTGCTACAAGTGTTCCTCCCAAGTGGAACTGAACACTATAATGTCATCCGGGTATGCTGCGCTGAAGTCATCCAGCCCAGTCAACACCTGGTTGACAAACCTCTGGAATGTGGCAGGGGCATGCTTCGTCCCAAATGGCACCACTTTAAACTGGAAGTGTCTATCTGGCATAGAAAATACTGACCTTTGCTTGGCCCCCTCAGTTAATGCAATCTGCCAATACCCAGACGTGAAATCAGAAGTGCTGAGGTATTTCGCAGCACCCAACCGATCTATGAGCTCATCAGCTCGGGGGATGGGATGTGCGTCAGTTTTAGTGACAGCATTGAGACCCCAATAGTCCACGCAGAACGGGAGTTCTGGGGTGGCACCAGGAGCAGCAGCTTTTGGAGCCAAGACCACATGGCTGGCCCAAGGACTGCTAGAAAACAAAATTACCACTAGGGATAACATCTTAGACACCTTATCTTTGATGCTAGCCCTGACCTTATCAGTCACCCTGTAAACCTTCTGTTTAATGGGTAGACTGTCCCCAGTGTCCACATCACGTGTACGCAAGTGTGTGACCCATGGGATCAAGGAGAACAGAAAGGCAAACTGACCCAACACCTGGCAACAATTCCTCTGTTGTTCTGAGGTCAGGGAGAGGGAGAGGTTCACTCCCTCCACAGACCCATCCTTTTCTCCAGCAGACAGGAGGTCAGGAAGAGGCTCACTCTCTTCCTCCACCCTATCATTTGTTCCTAAGAGCATGGACAATTCAGTCCGCTCAAAGTGTGGCTTGAGGCGGTTGACATGTAGGACTCTCAAGGGGTTCCTGGGAGTGCCCAAGTTCACCAGGTAGGTGACTTCACTCTTGCGCTCCACTATCTCAAATGGCCAAGTCTGCTTGTCCTGGAGCACCCTGGGCTCGACTGGTGCCTTCAACCGCACTTTTTGCCCAGGCTGAAACTCGACCAGAGTGCCATTCTGGTCATACCACTGATTCATATCAGCCTGGCTTGCTTCCAGATTCTTTTGGGCGAGCTTTCTGAAGCGAGCTGTCTGGTTTCTGAAAGCCAGCATGTAACTGAATACATCTTGAGGACGTTTAGTGGGGGCTTTCTCTAAGCCCTCCTTCACCAGACTCAAGGGTCCCCTAACAGGCGGGCTACACAGTAACTCAAAAGGACTAAATCCAAACCTTTTAAGGCACCTCCCTGTAGGCGAACAGAAGGCATGGGAAGAGGACGTCCAACTTCTGCCTCAAGGATTCTGACAGGCCCATGATCATGCCTTTTAACCCCTTTTGTGCTGGGGACGTAGTGGTTACGTCCACTGGCACAGTGCTCCTGTGCTGAGGACGTAAGAATTAAGTTCTCGGCCTGCGCTCCCTCCGTGGGCTTCCCTCCCACCCCCACAAGGCAGGGATGAAAGGGGAAGCCCTTCCCCTTCTACCCCCAACCCCCCTCGACCCCCCAATCCCTCCAGTGACGTCTGATGACGTGACCTCATTAGAGGCCACTTCCCCATCGCACTGCGCGATCGGAAGAGAAATGCTCAGCATTTCTCTTCTGATCATGTGATGGGGCCCTGAGAGGCTTCAAAGGGAAGGAAAGGAGTTTCCTTCCCTGTGAAGTCTCTCAGAGCATTTCAGAAGCCGGATCGTGAACCAATCCGGCTTCTGCAATGCCCACTAGACACCAGGGATTTATTCTAAAAATTAAATTGACATAAGGGGAGCGACTCCTTGGGCAAGGGTCGCTCCCCAGGGGGGCAATTTTTTTCAAGGCCTTTTCTGCCCATCGGCCTATTGTTATTACTATTATTACTAGGCGCCAGGGATCATTTTTTTTTTTCAGAGGTGGGGAGCAACCACTTAGGCAAGGGTCGCTCCCCTAGGGGGCAAATTTTATTTAGGCCATTTCTGCCCCCCTTGGGGGCTGATTGGCCTATTTTTATGAGGCCAATCTGCCCCCAAGGGGCGCAGAAACCACTAGACACCAGGGAGTTTTTTTTTACGGCAAATTCACGGAAGGGGAGCGACCCCGGGGCGGGGTCAAATTTATTTTAGGCCATTTCTTCCCCACCTGCGGGCAGATCGGCCTATTGTTATTAGACCAATCTGCCCCTGGGGGGCAGAATCCTCTAGGCACCAGGGATCATTTTTTTTTGTTTTTGTTTTTTAGAGGTGGGGAGCGACCCCTTAGGCAAGGGTCGCTCCCCTGAGCGGGGGGAAATTGGATTTAAACCATTTCTGCCGCCCTTGGGGGCAGATCGACTGATTTTTGTTAGGGCAATCTGCCCCCAAGAGGGGAAGAATCCAATAGGCACCGGGGATTTTTTTTTTGAGCCAATTACACGCAAGGGGAGCAACCCCTTAGGCAAGGGTTGCTGCCCTGAGGGGGGCAAATTTATTTTAGGCCATTTCTGCTCCCCTTGGGGGCAAATCAGCGTATTCCTATAAGGCCACTCTGCCCCCAAGGGAAATCACAAATTCTTCCCACATTTTTGTGATGGAACCTTCTGGAATCTGCTGGAATCCACAAAATTCCTACCACCCAGCATTATCTCATCTATACCGATAACAAATTCTGCTGCACTTGTCAGCCTAAAAATGTTTCAAACTGCCCTTTTGGACCCGCTTTGGTTCCCCCTCAATTTCGCCATGTTATTGGCTCTTCCCTGTCACAAGCACTTAGCCCACCTACACAAATGATGTATCATTTTTACCAGGAGACTGAGGGGAACGTTGGGTGGTATGAAATTTGTCCCAGTGCAGTGATCCCACACACAAATGTGGGAAAATGTGATTTTTTATCTAAATTTGAGGTTTGCTGAGGATTCAGGGTAAGAAAACATTGGGGGATCCACGCAAGTCACACCTCCCTGGACTCCCTCGGGTGTCTAGTTTTCAGAAATGTGTGGGTTTGGTAGGTTTCCCTAGATGGCTGCTTAGGTAGAGGCAAAAATCCACAGCTAGGCACTTTGCAAAAAACAGCTCTGTTTTCTTTGTGAAAATGTGATGTGTCCACGTTATGTTTTGGGGCATTTCCTGTTGCAGGCGGTAGGCCTACCCCCACAAGTGAGGTACCATTTTTATCGGGAGACTTGGGGGAATGCTGGGTGGAAGGAAATTTGTGGCTTCTCTCAGATTACAGAACTTTCTGTCACCAAAATGAGAGGGAAAAGGTTTTTTTTGCCAAATTTTGAGGTTTGCAAAGGATTCTGGGCAACAGATCCTGGTCAGAGGCCCACAAGTCACCCCATTATGGATTCCCCTAGGTGTCTAGTTTTCAAAACTTCCAAGTTTGCTAGGTTTGCCTAGGTGCCGGCTGAGCTAGAGGCCAAAATCCACAGGTAGGCACTTTGCAAAAAACAGCTCTGTTTTCTTTGTGAAAATGTGATGTGCCCACGTTGTGTTTTGGGGCATTTCCTGTCGCGGGCACTAGGCCTACCCACGCAAGTGAGGTACCATTTTTATAAGGAGACTTGGGGGAACACAGAATAGCAAAACAAGTGTTATTGCCACTTGTCTTTCTCTACATTTCTTCCTTCCACATGTAAGACAGTTTGTAAAAAAAGACGTCTATTTGAGAAATGCCCTGTAATTCTCATGCTAGTATGGCCCCGGAACTCAGAGATGTGCAAATAATCACTGCTTCGCATTACCTTATCTTGTGGCCATTTTGGAAATACAAAGGTTTTCATTATAACTGTTTTTCACTTTTTATATTGCAGCAAATTAATTGCTGTATACCCGGTAAAGAATGAAAACCCATTGAAAGGTGCAGCTCATTTATTGGCTGTGGGTACTTAGGGTTCTTGATGAACCTACAAGCCCTATATATCTCCGCAACCAGATGAGTCAAGCAGACGTAACGGTACATTGCTTTAAAAAATCTGACATCGCAGGAAAAAGTTACAGAGTAAGACGTGGAGAATAATGGCAGTTTTTTATACCTCAGTTTCAATATTCTTTTATTTCAGCTGTTATTTTCTGTAGGAAACACTTGTAAGATCTACACAAATGACCCTTGCTGAACTTAGAAGTTTGTCTACTTTTCAGAAATGTTTAGCTTTCGGGGATCCAGCATTGGTATAGTAAATATGGGGTATGTCCCAGTAAAATGTCAAAATTGTACTGAAAAATTGGGTTTTCTAATTCAAGTCTGCCTGTTCCCGAAAGCTGGGAATATGGTGATTTTACCACCACAAACCCTTTGTTGATGCCATTTTCAGGGGAAAAAACACAAACCTTCTTCTGCAGCCATTTTTCACATTTTTTTGAAAAAAATGAAATTTTCGCTGTATTTTGGATAATTTCCTGGTCTCCTTCAGGGGAACCCACAAAGTCTGGGTACCTCTAGAATCCCTAGGATGTTGGAAAAAAAGGACGCAAATTTGGCTTGGGTAGCTTATGTGGAGAAAAAGTTATGAGGGCCTAAGTGCGAACTGCCCCAAAAAGCAAAAAAAAAAAAGGCTCGGCACAGGAGGGGAAAAGGCCTGGCAGGGAAGGGGTTAAGGTGCGGTTGAATTTTTCAACCAGAACATTGCTTTGGGGGTGGTAAGGAGTGGTGATCTTATATATTACCGCACACTCCTGCCACAGAGACTTCATATAAGTAGATATGAAGTTGGTACCGTATCAGATACCACTTCCTTGGGGAACCCCATGCGTGTAAAAACCCCTATCAATGCATGATCCACCACAGGGGAAGTGATGGACCTCAGAGGAACGGCTTCTGGGTACCCGGTGGCGTGGTCCACCAAGACCAGGATGAACCTGTTGCCCATGGCTGTCTTGGGATCCAGAGGCCCCACAATGTCAATACCGACCCTCTCAAAGGGGGTACTAACAACTGGAAAAGGTTGGAGGGGAGCCTTACATTTCCCCCACTCTTGCCACTTGCCTGACAAGTCTGACAAGACCTGCAATGAGCATCTGAATGCTTGCGCATTAGGGGCCAGTAAAAGTGGGTGACAAGCTGTTCAAAAGTCTTGTCCTGCCCCACATGTCCAGCTAAAGGTACATCATGAGCCGGACCCAGTGGGAAGGCTCTGAAGCACTGGGGTACCACCAGCACACGGGCTGACCCAGCCTCAGCAACCTTAGGCTGACTATACAGGAGGTCGTCCTCCCAATAAATCAGGTGAGATCCTGGCTCCTTGCCAGCTGCCTGGTCTGCAGCCTTCTGCCACAAACCAACTAGGGTAGAGCATGTCCTCTGTGCCTCACAGAATGACTCCCTGGTGGATCCCCCTTCCTGCTGCCACTGTGACAGCTCAAGGACCTCCCCCAGCTCAGCCACCTGTCCCCCTGTAGGCTCCAGGTGTTACCCTCAGGCTCCGCCTCCTCTTGGACCAAGGGAACTTCTGGGGCCGGTTTCCTGCACCCCTTGCCCTTCCTCTTTTTGTCGGTCCCCTGGGCCACTGTTTCAGGCTCCAGGGGCTCCTGACCACCCTGACAGGCTGCTATTGACCTGGTGGATAGGCAAACTCACCCAGGCAGACCCAACATCCCCAAGTGTGATCTGAGTTCCACCTCCTTCCAAGGGGAATCCTCATGGTCATTGCCAAGCAAACAATCCACAGGCATGGTTTGACTCACAGCTACCTTCAAGGAACCTGAGACCCCTCCCACTCAAAGAGAACCTGCGCCACTCACCACAGGCACTAGGATTCTCTGGACCATCTCACTGTCCCCTAGTGAGACAAGGGTCATGTCACCTGGCTCCAACCCACCTGGAACCAACTCCTCCCCAAGCGCTACACTGGCCAAACCCTGGGACTGAGCACCAGTGGGTGTTGGTGTACTCTCTGGGCATTTGGGGTCCCCCCCTCACATGACCCAGCTGGTCACATGCATAAGACTTATGTGGGGGACCTCCTTCCACAGGTTTCCCTTTGAAAAACTATGGCTTCTTTTCACTGGGGGTTTGGAATCCTTACCCTGGGATCTAGGTTGGGGCCCTTTAAAGAACTCCCCCTGTTTACCCTTACCCTCTCTGTCTTCTGAGAGGGATCCTGCCAACCATTGGGGGGGTCTCCCGCCATACCTCTTCTGGACCCTGGTGCTCTCCCATCAGACCACTTCCTGCACAAGCTTCCTGGGATCAGTCAGCTTGCTGTCATTGAGGTTCTGGCGCAGCTCTGGAAAACATAAACTGTACAAGTGCTCCCAAGCAATAAAATTGGAAAGCCCCTTGTGACAGGGTGGCACAATGAGGACAGCTAGCCAGTGGTCAGATGCAGTAGTACTTTTTATTAGGTATAGAAATAATGCAGAACAAATGTTCATTTGTCCTCTGTGGTTGGTTAACAGTTCTTCTGAGAGTCTCCTCTTCGTCTTCTCTTTTAGGGCTCCCGGGAGGCGCATGCAGGAAAAAGAGCAAAATAGATACAGATAAGTGGATTGCCCTCTGCTTAGCTCTCTTTCTTCCCTTTTCCTCCCCCCCTTTGTTTTTCTTAACCCCGGTCCTGTCTTCTTTCTGTTCTTCAGTTTCCTGTACTCACTGTCTCCTTTCTTCTCCTCTTTCTTTTCTTTTGTTTTTTTCTTTTATTCTCTCTCTCTCTCTCTTCCTTTCGCCTATGTCTGTTTCCTTCGCCTTGTGGCTGTCTCGGCCCCTTGTTCATGATGGGATGACGTTATTGTGACCCTGCATCTCCCTTGTGCCCCACTGGAGTCTGTATATTCCTGTTCATGTACCCTCCTGGCCTTCTCTGTCCCCTGATGTGGTCACCAGGATTGATGAATACCCCTGAATAAATACCCCTAAAATCACACAATTATCCCTCAAACAATACTTTCCCCACCCCTTCCCTCACTACGCGACCTTGTAATCCCTTTCGTCGCTTCTCCCTCCCTCTTCCCTATGAGAGGTATGCACCTGAAGAGGCCACGCTTTTCCCCAAGCGTGGCCGGAGTTTTCGCTGGGCGCCTCCCGTGCCGCTGGTTCAAGGATACACGCAGTCTGGAGGGTTTCCTGTTGGGTCTTCGGTCTTATCACAGCACCTTCTTCCTGGTCTTCTCCGTCCTCCTCCATGATTCCCCAGCTCCGTCTTTGCCACTCGTCCGTGCCCTTTTCCACTGAGCCGTCCCCGTTATGAAGCCAGAGCATGGCGCGAAAGTCCTCACTCTGTTCCTTGTGCCCCGGATGTGGACGGGGATTGGTTGAGGTACGCTGCACTTCCGGGTCGGAAGTGGCAGCAGAATCCATGTCGTCGAAACCTGACGGGCCCTCTTGTTGCTGTAGTGGCCTGTCACACCCCTCATATGTTGCCACTTTACTGACCTTCACCCAACCATCCAGTGACCTGCAAAAAGAATTAACACATTCCAACCATGTTTGGTATTCCTTCTTATTAAAGGACCTAGACTTGTCTTCATAATGATCAGGGGTGAGACCATACCTTGTGATCAGGGTGTCCTTCATGATGGGGAAGGTGAGCCCCTGGTGATCCCCTAAGAATGTCAGAGTATTCCTACCCTCTACCTCAAAGTGCTTCCACAGACCCACCTCCCAATGAGCTTCAGGGACCAAATTCATATGGAGAGCAGACTCATACCGCTTGAACCTCAACAAAATGTCATCCTCCCTTTTGTAAACCTTCACAAGTTCCTTAGGAAGGTGCATTCTCCTCTCAGGCTGCACTGTGTAATTGTTGCCACCTTCCCTACTGGACTGGCTTCTCCGATCCAGCTCCCTCAAGCTTAGCTCATGAGCTGACCACAACTTTTTCTCCTCTGTGGCCAACTTCCTTTCTTCCATCCTAAACTTTTCCAACTCCAACTGGTGAGCCCTGTCTGCCTGTCTGTCCTGTAACTCTTCAGGAGTCAGACCCTTGGATGACACACTGCTACCTGCCCTTGAGACCCTCTCACAGGCCCACCCACTACACCATTGTGGATGGATTGCTCTTCCTCCTCCTCATCTTCCTCCTCCCCCCCTTTGTGTGCCCCTCAGCTTCCTTGGCTGTCACCCAGGCCCTCAGTGCCTTCTGCAGCTCCTCCTTCCTGGGGTAACCCTCAAGGGGACAAGCAAAGTTTTTACAGAACTACCTCAACTGGGCAACTGTATAGCTCTCCCGTTTCCCTAAATCAAAAGCAACTCCAGCTGATGCATCTCCAGACTAATAAATCATGAAGAGTTAAAAGTGAAGAGTTCCAAAGGCAAAAAAACAAGTTCCCAAATGGAGGTAAGAAATCAAGCAAAGATCACGAAAAATATGGAAGTCGGGAAAAGAGTACAAGAAGAGAAAAGGCAAAAATCACGAAGACAAGCAGTATGTGGTCACGTAATGGTCTGCACTGAAAATAGTAGTGTACACTTAATATCTGTATGTGAAGGAGAAATACAAGTCCAATCCAAACTATTGATCACCAATGTTAGAAATTAGGCCTTTGGTTGGCAGTCAGGTTGCCCCTTGTCAAAGCAAGGACCCTCACTTTATTCAGGGTAAAGGAGAATCACCCTCAGTTAACCCCTGCTCACCCCCTTGGTAGCTTGGCACGAGCAAGCAGGCTTAACTTCAGAAGCAAGGTGTAAAGTATTTGTACCAGCACACACAGTCACTCAGTGAAAACACTACAAAATGACACAACATAGGTTTAGAAAAATAGGTAATATTTATCTAAGCAAAACAAGACCAAAATGACAAAAATCCAACATACACCAGTCAAGTTATGAGTTTAAAAAGCAAAAGAGTCTTAAATCCTTTATAAAACAGAGAGAACATTGTTAGCATACAAAAGTACCTGGGTAACATCAAAATAAAGCCGCACAGGCGAATGTGCGACGGAAAAGGTTAACGATGGGTTGATTTCTCATCCGCAAGCGAGAACGTGCTTCTTTCATCCTCTGCTCAGGTCAGCGTGCGCCATTTCTTCTCTTCCGTAAGAGAGCAATGCGTCTATCTGGGCGGGCACCTCGGGACCCGGCAGGCTTTGTGTTGTTTTTCCGCACCCAGCGATGTTGTGTTGAAAATCCGGTCGCGCAGTATCACAAAACCGCGCTGCGTGGGGTTTGCGTCATTATTAGCCTCCGTTAACAGGTGTTGCACATCATTTCTCCAGCCATGTTGCGTCGATCTTCCAGCCGTGATGCAGGTGGAGCATTGTTTCAGCTGTGAAACCGGCGCCAAGTCGTTTGTCAGCCATGACACGGAAGGTGCGTTGAAAAGTTCCCTGCACGACAGTCTGTGTGTGTATTTTCAGTCTTTGTCTGCCAGCTTCACCTTTCAAGGGCCCAGCAACTGGATAGGGCACCACTTGGCAGGGCAGGAGTCTCAGCAGAGAGTCCAGGTACTGGCAGGGGAAGTCTTTGATGGACCTGAGACGTCAGAAACAGGAGGCAACCTCAGTTCAAGCCCTTGGAGATTCTTCTCAAGCAGGAATGCCTCAACAAAGTCCAGTCTTTGTCCTCTTTCACAGGCAGAAGCAGCAACTGCAGGATAGCCCAACAAAGCACAGTCACAGGCAGGGGCAGCACTTCTCCTCAGCTCTTCAGCTCTTCTCCTTGGCAGAGGTTCCTCTTGATTCCAGAAGTGATCTGATTTTCAGTGGTTTTGGGTGCTCTTCTTATACCCCTTTCAGCCTTTGAAGTAGACCTACTTCAAAGAGAAGTCTCTGTTGTTTTCAAGATCCTACCTTTCCCAGGCCAGGCCCCAGACATGCACCAGGGGGTTGGAGACTGCATTGTGTGAGGGCAGGCACAGCCCTTTCAGGTGTAAGTGACCACCCCTCCCCTCAGCCCAGATGGCCCATCAGGATATGCAGGCTACACCCCAGCTAGCTTTGTGTCACTGTCTAGAGGGAAGGTGTAAACCGCCCAACTCTCAAACTGACCCAGACAGGGAATCCACAAACAAGCAGAGTCACAGAATGGTTTAAGCAAGAAAATGCCTACTTTCTAAAAGTGGCATTTTCAAACACACAATCTAAAAACCAACTTCACTAAAAGTTGTATTTTTAAATTGTGAGTTCAGAGACCCCAAACTCCACATGTCTATCTTCTCCCAAAGAGAATCTGTGCTTTAATAAGATTTAAAGGCAGCCCCCATGTTAACCTATGAGAGAGATAGGCCTTGCAACAGTAAAATCCGAATTTGGCAGTATTTCACTGTCAGGACATGCAAAACACATAAGTACATGTCCTACCTTTAACATACACTGGACCCTGTCCATGGGGCTACCTAGGGCCTACCTTAGGGTTGTCTTACATGTACAAAAATGGAAGGTTTATGCCTGGAAATTGGAAACACTTGCCAAGTCGAATTGGCAGTTTAAAACTGCACTCACAAACACTGCAGTGGCAGGTCTGAGGCATGTTTACAGGGCTACTAAGGTGAGTGGCACAACCAATGCTACAGGCCCAATAGTAGCATTTGATTTACAGGCCCTGGGCACCTCTAGTGCACTGTACTAGGGACTAACTAGTAAATCAAATATGCCAATCATGGAAAGCCATTTACACATACATTTTACATAGGAGCACTTGCACATTAGCACTCAATAGCAGTGGTAAAGTGCCCAGAGTATCAAAAACAGGAAAAACAGAGTCCAGCACACAACAACAACCTGGGAAACAGAGGCAAAAGGTTAGGGGAGACCACACCAAGGATGCGAAGTCTAACATATGGTTTGTTTGTTCTTTAAGATCCAGAGGTACCCAGAGCCAGCTGACAGCACCTAATAATAGATTTTCATTGTCAAGTGTAGAATTCATATAGTAAAATATATATAGTAAAATATGGGTATAAAACAAACCTATATATTTTTCAAATATACACCAGATACTGAGTTTATGAGCACTGGTTATTCGTACATCTCTAAATATATGTGTACCCAAACTAGACTGTGATTCAGAGGGCATTTTGGAAAATGTCTTCTTTCTTTCTCCCTGAAAGGCACAAATGAAGAGAAGTCCAACTGGTAATAACACATTGTTAGAAATGGGCTCTTTGGTTGGCAGTCAGGTTACCCCCTGTCCAAACAAGGACCCTCACTCTAGTCAGGGTAAGTCACACACAATCCAAATTATCCTGTGCCCACCCTCTCGTAGCTTGGCAATGAGCAGTCAGGCTTAACGTAGAAGGCAATGTGTAAAGTATTTGTGCAATAAATCATGCAATAACACTGTATAACACCACAAAAATACACCACACATTGTTTAGAGAAATATATAATATTTATTTGGTTAAATGCAGGTCAAAACGATTGAGATTTGATAAGTACACTTTGAATGATCACTTTAGAAAATGATGAAAGAAGTCTTTAGTCTTTAAAAAGCAACAAATGTCTCTTGCAAGCACAAAGTACCTGGTTTGCAATCAAATTCTCTGCAAGAGGCTGCAGAGGAGGAGATGCGCGAAAAATGGGGAGGTGTGCGTTTATTTTTCTGGCTTACACAGATGATGCATCGTTGAGTTTTCACGCAGGTAAGGCTTGGCATCGATTTCCAGGCGCGTAGACTGGGATCCTCTTCATGTTGCATGGTTTTTGGACGCCCCGGGGACAATGGGGAGAAATCCTGGGCTTGCAGGATGGAGTCACAGGGGCTGCATCGATCCAGTGGGTGATGCGTGGAAATTTCTGTCGTATGGCAGGCACTGCATCGATTCTTCTTGCAGGCAGTCGGGCTGAGCTGTTCCGGTTCAGCTTTGTGTCGATCCAGTGGGCGTGCATCGAAGTTCCGGTCGCAACGCTGGCGCTGCGTCAATCTCTTCTCTGAGAGCCGGGCTGCGTCGTTCCAGTTCGGCGTTTGGTGATTTTCTCATTGCAAAGCAAGCTGTGCGTCTTTTTTTGCAGGCTGGGCGTCGTTTCTTGCAGGCTGTGCATCGAATTTTCACTGCACAAGGAGTTCTTTGCAGGATGAAGTATTTTTGGTCCTGAGACTTCATGGAACAGGAGGCAAGCTCTATCCAAGCCCTTGGAGAGCACTTCTCAGCAGAGCTAGAGGGCATCAAGGCAGTAGGGCAAAAGCAGGGCAGCAGTCCTTTGCAGAAAAGCAGTCAGGTGAGTCCTTTAGGCAGCCAGGCAGTTCTTCTTGGCAGGTTGCAGGTTCTGGTTCAGGGTTTCTTTTCCAGTGGAATCTTGTCCAGAAGTGTCTGAGTTGGTAGGGTCAGAGACCCTGTTTAAATACCCAAAGGTGCCTTTGAGATGGGGGAGACTTCAAAGAGTGTCTTAGTAGTGCACAAGGTCCACTTTCAGTTCCATCCTGTCTGCCAGGGTCCCAGTAGGGTGTGGCACTCCATTTTGTGAGGGTAGGCCACTGTCCTTTGAAATGTAAGTTGCAGGCCCTCCACCCTCCCAGCCCAGGAAGACCCATTCATTATGCAGATGTGTACAGGTTTGACTGAGAATCCTGTGTTTGGGGTTGTATGAGTGAAATGCACAAGTGTGCTGTCAACTATCCGAGCCAGATGTGGATTGTAAGGCACAGAAGGATTTAAGTGTAGAGAAATGCTCACTTTCTAAAAGTGGCATTTCTAGAATAGCAATATTAAATCCAACTTCACCACTCAGCAGGATTTTCTAATACCATTCTGGCCATAATAAATATGATCTGGTTACTCCTTTCAGATCAGAATCTACCACTCAAACAGTGTATGAGGGTAGCCCTAATGCTATACTATGAAAGGAGCAGGCTTCACAGCAGTGTAAACCGAATTTAGGAGTATAAAACTACTAGGACATATAGAACACACATGTTCATGTCCTGCCTTTTACCTACATAGCACCCTGCCTTATGAGCTATCTAGGGCCTACCTAGGGGGTGAATTATATGTAGAAAAAGGGGAGTTTAAGGCTTGACAATTATGTTTAAATGCCAATCGAAGTGGTAGTGAAACTGCACACACAGGCCCTTCATTGGCAGGCCTGAGACATGGTTAGGAGGCTACTTGTGTGGGTGGCACAACCAGTGCTGCAGCCCACTAGTAGCATTTAATTTACAGGCCCTGGGCACATGTAGTGCACTTGACTAGGGACTTAACAAGTACATTAAATAAGCCAATTAGGTATGAGCTAATGTCACCATGTTTTAAGGAGGGAGCACATGCACTTTAGCACTGATTAGTAGTGGTAAAGTGCACAGAGTCCTAAAGCCAGCAAAAATTAGGTCGGAAAAAAAGGAGGAAGGCAAAAGGTTTGGGGGTGACCTGCAGAAAGGCCATATCCAACACTCATGCCTTATTATACTGTTTTTCTACATGTCTCTCAATAAAAACGGTACCTCACTTGTGTGGCTGGGCCTCGGGCCTGTGGCACTATACACTTCAAAGCTTGACCCTAAGATAGCAGAATCCATACTATTTTTAAGTCAATAGCTGTCTTTGTTTTGGGCCCTAGCTCACGTGGTGCCATCCAGGAAAACCTAACATACTCAAACCTTTCTGAAAACGAGCTCACTGGGGAATTTCAGAGTGGTGTGCCTTGTGTGTTTCTTACAAGTTCTTTTCACCTAAAATGCTTTGCATTCTTCAAGCTGTGACTAAAATCCACATTTTCCTCAAGAGAAATTTCTGCAATCTGTAGGTAGCCACATATTTCTCTCTATCCAGTGTTCCCCTAAGTGTCCTGATAAAAGTAGTGTCTCATTGTGCGGGTGGGGTAGTGCCATGTGACAGGAAGAGGCTCAAAATGCAACATGGACAGATAACATTTTTCCACCCAACACAGTCACTTTTTTTTGCAATGTTGGTGGCTGTGGAATTTGGCATCTAGGGAAACCTTACACAATCTACACATTTCTGAAAACATACGGTGGCATGACGTGTGGCGCTCTGCAGCTTATTTTACTTCGACGTTTTTGCAAACTGTGTATAAATATGCACATTTCCCTCACATTTCTGTGGTGTGAAGCTCTGCAATCTGTGGAAGCCACAAACTTCCTACCACCCAGGGTTCTCCTAAGTCTCCCAATAAAATGCTACCTCACTTGCATGGGTGGGCCTAGTGCAAACGACAGGAAAGGACCCAAAAAGCAATATGAACATACCTTTTTTACACCGAAAACTGTAATTTGGGTAGCTGTTGATTTTGGGCCCTAGCTTAGCTGGCACCTAGGGATCCCTACCAATCTCTGAAAACTAGACACATGGGGAGGCCAGAGTGGTATGACTTGTGTAGCTCTCACTAGCCCTTCTTACCCAAAAGCCCTTGCAAACAACAATCATTGGCTAAAAACACACATTTTCCTCACATTTATGTGAGGTAAACTTCTAAAATTGGTTGGGAACCACAGATTTCTTACTACCCAGCGTTCCCCTATGTCACCTGATAAAAACAGTACCTCATTTGTGTTGGTGGGCCTAGTCCCTATGACAGAAAAGGGATCAAAATGCACTGTGAAGACATCAACATTTCCTATGAAAAAAATGACCTGATTTCACAGTGGAGTAGTTGCAATATTTAGAGTCGGGCTCAGCCTCACACAAGAAAACATACCAACACAGACATTTCTGAAAACTAGACAACCTTGTGCTTCCCACTCAATAAAGTACTACCTGGCACCTGACTAGGGGGCAGATTTGAGTAAATACCTTCTATCTGCCCCCAGGGAGGCAAAAATACTTTTTGGGCGAGGCCAAGAAGTGAGCACTAGTGCACTGCCGGAAGGTGCTCCCCCACTTCAAAAAGTAATCCTTGGCATTTGGTAAACTTTCTGCCCCCACCCCAGATGATAATTTTGAGATAAATATGCACATGCGCTGATCATCATTTCACAACTACAACAAAAAATACTCAGGCTGCTGGGAAATCTCTTCCCCAGCAGCCCTGTATGAAAAATAAAAATGGAAACCTTTCAGGTGCGAGCACCACGGGTTCCTTTACAGCTCTCCCAAGCTTGGGCAAATGGCTGGCGCACCCAATGGGGAGGGAGTGCGGTCATCGGCTGGTAGCCAACACCCTCTCTGAAAAAGGTAAACAGACCCTGACTCAGCTTTTCACAATATGCATTCACTGTTGATTAATAGGGAGGGCAGGGGCTCCGTATGGAGCCAAGAGTTATATCTTGAACATCTAAAAAAGTTTCAAGTTCTATTACTCACCTTCAGCTCCTCTCTGCATTAGATCAGGAGATGTACCTCAAACCTCCTAAATATATCAAGGCCAAGTATTGGAGCAGGGTGAATAAGGGGGGAGAGCAACACAGCTTTTTTTAATCGCCAACCCCGGGTCATGTGGAACGGACAGCTAATCTCTAGCAGCATTACCTGAATGTGGAAACTTCACTGATTCTGTCTGACAGTTGGGGTTTGACATATATTACAAAAAAATACACTATTGGGTCGTTCACAACACATCATATCCATTGGGAGGACGATGGAGGGTATGGCATGGACTGCACTGATAATTACACAGGTGAGAAGAAGTGTGAACTTTACTCAAAATTGTATTTTCATTTGCGATAGGGTGCAGGCTCGCCATAAAGGTATAGTTTTAAATAGTCCATAATATGGATTGAAGGTAGAATTTCATTCAAAAGGAGCATAGAACTAGAGAGATGCTACTCGTGGGAATAGCTAGGACCTGAGGAGCATGGCAGGGGATGAGGCGAGCTATCACTTTTTCTGTGATATCAATTGATGCAAAGAGCGAACTCCCTCTTCTCACGTGCCTCACAAAGCATTACAAATTCTAGTGCTCATTTTCAGATTCATGCTGTTTTAAAGGGTGACCACCTCTCCCCAGGTCATTGTGGACACTGTTTCCGGTCCTAGACAAATGAATTCTGTTTTTTGTAATATTCTTTCGTTTCCACAGAAATGATTAGTGTAATTTAGATAAAATCAGTGATTTGTAGGTGAACACTTTGGGACTGGAGACAGCGCTCGGAATGAATGGGAGCGAGGTGGTTATCATTCTCCTTTAGATTAAGGCCAGTGCAACGATATTCGGAGCTCCCGACAAAATGGCATTTTGCCTGCCAGGCGCACGTTTTCCACTTTGTGAGGCCATTTGTGTTGGTAATATAAGGCAACTACATTCAATGACCTTAATGCAGTACCAGGGATGGTTGAATATTATCATGCTTCATATCACAATCAAGATCCAAGCAATCATCTGAATGCGTGTTAGATGTGTTGATGTTTTATTTAATTAACAGGTTTGGCCAGGGTTGAAAGCAGTGGTGTACTCCCCCCACCCAGTGTTGTTTGAACTGTTAAATACAGCAATAATCAGAGTCTGGTGTACCCGTCCGGGCCCCGGTGCCCCTGTATCCGCTGCACCAATTGAAGGTTCTACCTCGGTTGGAAACCGATGTACTGTTTCCTTCTGTGTGCTTAGATAAGGGTAGGTTGAGCAGTACATGCAAGAACTGTTGATAAAACATTTTAACATAGCACAAAGAATCGTGACACCGGAGTTGTGGTGGTGCAACAATTGTGTGAGCTGCAGCTTTAATATTAAGATCGTATTTTGCAATCTAGTATCTTTGCCCCTTCAGCTTGAATATCCCTTATAAGTAAATGTACGTGTTCGAATATTTATACGAGACACTAATTAAAATGGATCTTGGTACAGGGAATAAAATCAACAGACATTCCTACTTATTACACTCCACCTTTTACTGACAAAAATGATTAAGAGGAATGATCTCACAAAGTTTAATTTTGCCTCCATAATTGAATTTCATTCCCACTTTATTAGTATGTAGTCCATTGCAGCTTTAATTTCAAGTTATTTTGTAGGCTGTGCAACTAACGTTATTTCACCTCTGGAAAACGATGGTTGAAAGCTTGAATAAGACATGGAAGGCATGTTTCATTCTTCCAGTACCTACTGGATTAACGTCTGGGAACAATCTCAAGTTCATTAAAACTGTTAGTATGTGACTCCGGTAGGAACCCATGGAACTTACTCCTTAACAGGAGGCCATACATTGTATAATAAATCATTATTTAACTAACGTAACAAATTAAGTAAATATTTTATGCAACCACAATTGACAAATATAACTTTGAGGGAAGATTTAGATTTTGGCAGAGAGTGTACTCTTTGCAAAGGTGACAGAGTACCCTCTGTGCCAAACTGAAGGTCTCCCAGCTTCATTAAAGTCAGGCAGACCTTCAGTATGTCATAGATGGGAACCACTCTGTCTGATTTGCTGACATACTTCTCTGACAGCCCAATAGAGGAAGCACTCTTAGAAGTTCGGGCACTCAACTCCCTGCCCGATTTAGAGTGAACAAATTGCTACTTTTTACTTTCAAATACAATCATCAAAAATGTGGCAGTAAGTGAAAGTAAACGCTTTTAAACAGGCGTGGCCCATCCTTTAGGGTGGAGGGGCAGTGCCCCCCCACAGTTTGCCCCTCCTGAAGAGTTCCGGTCAGGCTGAACAAAGGTCAGCTGGAGACACTTTTCATGTTCAGGTCAGGCAGCCAGGAGCAGACATGCATGATTTGCGCAGACTCCTGACTGCCTGAGCTGAGCTTTGCTGGACTGAAGAGGTCACAGCTCCTGTGGGCGTGACCTCCTCTGCTCAACAAAGGTGTCTCGAGCCCCTCCCCCGGGTGATGAGGGAAGCGTTACCCATTGACTTCAACCTGGGCGCTTCAAGTTTAAGCCCTGAAACGCCCTGGGCGAGTGTCAATCAGTGACACCTTATCACAGAGAGGGGTAGGGTCAGCAGTCTTACTGACCCCATCCCACTCTGTGACGAAGTTGGGACTGCTACCTTCCCTTATTGGCTTGACCTAAGGTCAGCCAGAGAGGGAATGCAGCAGCCACAACCCTCCTGGGACCTCTGAAGCTGAAGGTAAGTGTGTGTGTGATATTTTTAAATTAATGTTTGGTGTGTGCGTGCATGTTTGAATGTTGATGAGTGTTGTTAATGGAGGTGCGTGTGTGCGTGTGTGTGTGAAAGAATGAGTGTGAGTGTGCTTCCCACCCGCCCCACTCCCTCCTAAAACTGCTGGCCGCTACTGCTTTTAAATTACTTCCACACCATGGTAGAAAGGTCCATGGCGAGGGGGCCTTTAGTTTTTTTTTGTTTCAAAAAGAACCTCCAGCTTTGGGAACCATCAAAATCACATCACCACCTCAGTTTCACATTGCTTTTAATCTTTTTTATCATTATTTGCTGGTGAATGTTTCTCATAATCAATATCATCTTGAAATAAATCCTTTTATTGTGGTATTTATGGGTATGCTCTGTATGTCACTTTCTCTTTTCTGAAAAGCATAATGTATTATGTATAGTATTCTCTTTCCTTCTTTTCATTGTTACCCCCTGCTGCATTCCAGCCCAGGTCTCTACTTGTCACTCTGTCTTGGACCAGAGTGAGTTCTGTATGCATGTTGTAATCGAGGTGGGTCACCTTGCTCATGTGCTTTTTGTCCCTCGCCTGTTGCCACGCTTAGTGGTATTTTCTTCACAATGCAATATCCCAAAATTGATTGTGTCCTCAAGTACGGTTGCTGCACTCCTTGTTATCCAGATATGAATTATTCACTCCCATGCCAAAACGTAGAGATATTTACATTTGGACCGATGTTCCCGAAGTTTATGTTTCATGGTTTCCTAGGACAACATACCTTCTACTTTGTTAAATCTCCCATCAATACAACACCTACATCTCCAAATGACTTACTGAGAACATCAGCTAGGCATCCAGGCATAACCAGAGAATTACAGACAGGTTGTGGGGTTACCATAATGTGGATTGTTGAACTTCTTTATAACATTGCACCATAGCCATAGATAGCTTATCATAACAGTTCACTTGTTTAAAGCACCAAGTAGCTGAAAATCTACATACATGCCATTACGCACAATAGGGAAAATCATCTCTTTCTACCAGTTAGTTGCTTCAAAGGCAACACAAATGAACATCATACTCCTGGAAACATAATGATTTAACAAAGCTGCATTACACAATTTTTCCCATGGTCTCCAAGGCCATGCTTTCTCAGGACAAAGCTATTATTCAGTGCCTGCATTGTAAAATTTCGTCCATCTTCACACACCAATGGTATTCTCAATTTTAAAATTGAGCTTGAGAAGAATCAACATGTTAGTTAAATTGATTATACCTATCAGGATTAGTCCTTATCTGGCTTATTTTACGTGTCCCATTGTCATTGTGGCATTTCCTTGAAAACACTTGTCTGTTACAGTTATATCTGGACACAGCAGTTTTTGCGTGACACAGGGGATAGGCTGATGCAATTCCACCCAACACCTCAGGTGTTCTTTAATTTGATTTATACTGTGCTGTTTTACCTAATGCAGAAATAATGAACTCCAGGCACAGAATGCCTATCTCTGGTTGTGACTAGACCTGGGCAGCATTTAAATTGTGTCAGAGTAATAGGAGTAATTTTGGTGATTCTGCATTACTCTTTGATACGGAATTACCAACAATGATAAGATTACATTCATTCACATAGTTAAGTGTAATTTGGTGGAAATATCCTACAGAGACACCACATTAAGGGCCATATGTACGAACACATTTTCCCATTGACACAGAATGGGAAAAACCCTTTGCTACATCTGGCCCTAAGTGAGCACAAGTGGCTGCTCACACTCGCTATTTGTGGTCTCTTGCATTTAGAGCTATTTCTTAGTGCAAAATTCACACTCTTGTCCATTTTGGATGCAAGCATGCTTTTTTGTACTAAGAAAATATTGCTAAATGTTCAATTACTGTTTTTGTATAATTCTACATATTCTTAAATCATTTTGGGTAATTTCATGTGCCTACCCTATACTGAATTATAAAAGTTACACTCAACCCTAGTCGTGACACAGATACAGCGAGTCGTCTGAATAAAACACCAGATTTTTCTAGAACTTGCTGTACCTGGAGGGATCAAAACTGTTCTTACTTGCTAAGGTTTCAGTGACTGGGAGTAGTGGTGCAGGAGGTGCTGCACCACCTCCAGAATAATCTTGCAGGAGTACTGAAGGTGTATGAGTAATAAAGAGGCCTTTATATTTTCTTTTTCTAAAGTGGCATTTTGTTTGAGTCCAAAGACAGAGGTCAAGTGTCACTCAATATCTTCTGGCAAATTGCTGCTTATTTGCCATGCAGATTAGCCAGTTCCCTAAAATCATATTGAAGTAATTTGGTAAAAATAAGCAGGTGGCCATCTTGCTGGAGTGCAGAAAGTGTGAGAGGAAATGCTGTAGATGTCAGATACTTTCCACCGCACAACAACAGTTTAATACTTGTGAATTAACTTTACCAATATTTCAAAATATATCAGCAGCAAGGAAAGGAAACGTGTTTTTCAATTCTTAAGTCTAATAGAAAAACATTTTACTAGGATCACAACAATCTGAGACATTTTACTTCTGTAATGCAAAAATGAATAAATATCTGTTTTCCGGACATTATTGTTTGTGTGGCATATATGTTTATCAGTACAACTGTATACCTGATGCAATTTTTTTTGCTATTTGATGTGACCATTTCAAACAGAAATGTACAATCTGTACTCTGCCACACCATGCTTTAGTCATATATTTGGGACAGTGTGATCCACAATGCACCTCTGGACACCTAAACTCTCCCACAAGTCATTTGCATAGTGAACGTTGCTCACTTGCTAGACCTGTTGTTTGTTTAAAACCTACATTTTATACAACCCCTCATGACTTAACTGATGTAGTATAGCTGGTAACACCCCTACTGTGACAATTGTTCCAATACTAGTGATGTCCTGTGCTACATTTGCTAGTAATTTCCTGAGTTAGTTTATCATTTATTAGCGTTCTATTTCGCAAGCCAAGCCTTAATTACTTTCCCACTACCCCAACTGCCTTGGATCCTCTCTAAGATTTGCAAACTAAGGGCCATATGTACAAACACATTTTCCCATTGACACAGAATGGGAAAAACCCTTTGCTACTTCTGGCCCTAAATATGTGCAAATGCCTAAGCAGCACCAACAGTATTAAACTCAATTAAATGAAGATTGTTCATTATAGCCAGATCATTTCAAGCAAATAAAGGCATTATTAGTTTCACCACATATATATCAATTTTATTCTACATGTATTGACCTGGTAAAAATTTCCCTTAACTTCTCAGCAATAATCAGTCATGAGATCAATGCAAGTTGCTGCGGTAGAGAACTATCATTTAGTGTGTTCTGTTCAAATATCCCATTTGAATGCTCAAATGGTCACTGTAGTTTCTCAAGTGCAGTCTCCTGTGGACTGCACTTGGGAAAGTACAACGATTATTTGAAAATTTTGCTGTGTCAGTTAGTTGGAGGACACACCCAGGGCCATATTTATACTCCGTTTGCGCCGAAATTGCGTCGTTTTTTTTTACGCAATTTCGACGCAAAACTAACGCCAACTAACGCCATATTTATACTATGGCGTTAGAGGCGAATAGCGCCAAAGTTCCCGGAATGTGCGTCATTTTTTAGCGTGAACCCCTTCCTTGCGTTAATGATATGCAAGGGAGGCGTTCCCGTCTAAAAAATGACTCCCAGGCCTTTACGTGGTATTTATACTCCCGGGCAAAAGCGACGCCCGGGAGTGGGCGTGGCTAAAAACGGCGCATTTGCGCCGCTTTTTAACGCCTGGGTCAGGCATGGCGTTAAGGGACAAGTGGGCTCAAAATGAGCCCAGAGTGCCCTCCCCTGCCCCCAG
Organism: Pleurodeles waltl; assembly: GCF_031143425.1. Lineage (NCBI taxonomy): Eukaryota > Metazoa > Chordata > Amphibia > Caudata > Salamandridae > Pleurodeles > Pleurodeles waltl. The sequence continues at coordinate 482,351,125 of NC_090439.1, forward strand.
GGACCCCCCCTGCCACCCTTGCCCACCCCAGGAGGACACCCAAGGCTGGAGGGACCCACCCCAGGGACATTCAGGTAAGTTCAGGTAAGTTTTTTTTTTTTTTTTTTTAATAATATTTTGTGGCATAGGGGGGCCTGATTTGTGCCCCCCTACATGCCACTATGCCCAATGACCATGCCCAGGGGACAGAAGTCCCCTGGGCATGGCCATTGGGCAAGGGGGCATGACTCCTATCTTTACAATGATAGGAGTCATGTTGATGGGGGATGGGCGTCGTTAAAAAATGGCGCAAGTCGGGTTAAGACGATTTTTTCGACGTAACCTGACTTGCCCCATTTTAAGACGCCCATGCGCCATTTTCCCCCTACGCCGGCGCTGTCTGGTCTACGTGGTTTTTTCCCACGCAAACCAGGCAGCGCCGGTCTGATTGCGCCGTCTAACGCCATTCCATAAATACGGCGCCCGCATGGCGCTTCAGAATGGCGTTAGACGGCGCAAAACCTTTTGACGCTAAACTGCGTTAGCGCAGTTTAGCGTCAAAAAGTATAAATATGGGCCCCAGAGACCACAGTCATACTCAAAGAAATGTGTTAAAATGAGAGAATATTAATGTGTGCAGACAAAGGCCCTCATCTTCAGTTGATCTTCAAATATCCGGTTTGAACGTGATGAACGTATAATGAGGAGGTAATTGTAAACTCATCTACTCCGCTAGTCAATAACATTTTTCAGAAATGACACCTACTTAATGATCGGTTAAGTGTCTCTCCTTGATGAGTAGTGGGGTACTATTAATTATGCTTAAAACACTACAGCTGAGCTGAGGTTTTCACTTAAGTCTCTGCTTTGGGTGAGTGTTTTTCATAAGGTATTTAATTACCTATATTTTAATTAATTAGCCAACTTTTGCTTCAATAGGTTAAATTTCACCCCATATCTGCAAGATACTTTCAATGAAACGGTCTCATTTCGTGGAAAAACCTCAGTTATACTCCTTATTATGGAAAAGATTTTCGTTGACTTCAGATTTCTGGTCGATGCATTTACTGTAAATAAAGATATTTATGGCGAAGAGAATAAATACCAGAATCCATCGTATGTGTATGTTTATGTGTGTGTTCTTGATCAAGATTTTTAGTTATTCCATTTTTGTGAGATTTAAATAACACTATGAAATACCTTTCGGTTACTTCAGAGTGCTAGAAGAGCTGACTTACTACATATAACTGGTGAGACAACACATTCATTAATTAGGATGTAGCTCACAGCCAATGTTCTTCAATACCGTCACTTGTTCTATCATGAATTCAGTTAGAAAGCAAGTCTGTGTAGTTGGGTCTTCAAAAGTGTCCTAACGTCTCAGTGCTTAGATTACAATCACAAGGAGAAGTTCAGTGTATTCCACAGTTGGGGCCCTTATGCTAGTACTGATCTGCCCCGTGTTTTTTTCCAGAATGTATAAAATGACCATAGGTCAGACATGTCATGATAAGGGCTCTTGTCATCTTCACTCCGTGATCAGTTTAGAAAAGAGAAATAATTTTACAAAGAATGGAAAGCTATAGATGTATACCCTTGACCACTGCATTGAGTCTGAGAACAATTGAAAGTCCAGAGTCAAAGAGTATTTCAAGGTTCCATTTGTTTTGGTAGGTGGGGCAAGGTTCAAAACTATATGAGGGCAGTGGAAAGATAGAGGGACTGCAACTCATATTGCAGGCACCCTATGTTTTTGTTTGTCATGCATAATAATTCTCTCCTTCGTCTGAGGACATGATCAAAGAATGATGGTTTCTGCGGCTAACTAGCTGTAAGCAATTTGCTTGTCATCCCCATGCATTTAAAAATTTACTTGGTGTCGATTATGTGGTTGATCCATAGGATGACTGTGGATATTGAACAGCAGAGAATATATTGAAGATCTTTTGGGAATGCCACAGGGTTCTTGAAGCAATGATAACGTTACAAATCCTAATTGTTTGTCCGTGGCTTTACAGAAAGAATTCAATCGGAGACAAAAAAAATCATCAAATATGCACCCATGGTTCCACCCTTTTCACCAGTATTGTGTGATCCACAGAGAGGTCGAGACTATAAGAGTTGCTTGCTTTTTGTTGTCCATGAATAGGAGTAAATGCTCTTTTTTATTGGCTGGAGCTACATTAGTGCCCACTGGCAGTCTAAATTGTCATGAAGAGTGTGATGTAATTCAAAATATTCTTTGAGTTGTCCTGTCACCTTCCACCCTATGATCTTTTGAGGAAAGGGTACATTTGAGATTGGACAGTAGTTTAATGGTATCTTAGGATCAACTGTGTTTTTTAAGCAGGTAATGATGACATGCATAAGTGGGCAGAGCACAGCCTCCGAACAGAGGGCAACATGTACCATGTTTGGTGTGTGAAAAAGGGAGACATTGCTTGAAATAGAGGGCAGAGCATGGGTCCATAGACTTGGTGGAACGTGGATGAAAATAAATAGACTTTCGGGGTCATAGAAATTTATTCCCGGACTTTGGCAATTTTGGATTGAAAATACTCAAGTCAGTGAGGCATCACAATACCTTTAGCAACTCAATGGTCTCTTTCAGATGTTAAGGCTTGTCACATCCATTATAAATACTGGAGATTTTCTTAGTCTTGCTCTGTGGTTTGCTGCTAGGTTTGATGTAGAATGTGTTCTACTCCCTCTCATTTGCTCAGTGTAATTTATAAAATACATGATTTATCTTCAATGGTCTTCGACTTCCATCATTGCCATTCCAGGTTTCAATTAAAATGATTCGCATTTGTTCAGTTTTCCATGAAACCACTTACTCGATGTCTTGATATTTTGTTTGTGGTAAGTGGCTTGGGATGAGCTAGACGGTTTATGATGTAGGTAGGATATGTTTCAATAGAGATAGTCTAGGATTAGTTTAGGATCTTTTTGATGGATTGCTTGGTCTTCACAACATTGTAAGTAGATTCACCATATCACTGGTGATATTTCTGAAGGTCCTGATAAGGATAGCTGGGTTGTGTTATTGTTGCAAGTTTATACTGTAAGTTGATCACGTTGATGGTGAGAAAAGAGTGGTTCAACCAGGTTTGCTATTGTACAACTGAGGACCTGATTTATTGTATGGCAGTTCATACTCAGTCCATCAGGGTGGTGGGGACATTATGGCCCTCATTCTGACCCTGGCGGTCGGTGATAAAGCGGCGGCCAAGCCGCCAACAGGCCGGCGGTCTAAAATATGCAATTCTGACCCTGGCGGGAACCGCCAACACAGCCCGCCAGCTTAACACTCCGACCGCCACGGCGGTACAAACAAACAGCGCGGCGGTTCCCGCCAACAGCCAGGCGGCAGACAATGTACCGCCCACCCTATTACGACCCACCAATCTGCCACCTTTTCCGGGGCGGGAGCACCGCCGATAAGAACACGGCGGAAACAGACTACGAACGGGAAAACGCTCACCTCTACGCACTCCACGCGAGATTCCGGCAGTATGGAACCAGAGTTGCAGGTCATCCCCGCACTCCTATTCCTGCTCATATACCAGGAGCACGCCCGGCGGCGCGGAAGACATCGGTGAGTACTGCACCTACGACACAGGGGAGGGAAAAGATTACCGGCACACACCCACCCACCCACACCCACTACAACACACACATCAATGCATTCCCACAGATCACTGTCACAACCCACAAACCACCCCCCTCCGAAATAATGCAAAGACCAAAAGAAGAGATCATAAACGGGCAGATATATTGAAATATGTACACCAGTAATCCCAATAAATAAATAAACTATGTACAAAATATACACAGCTACTAAATGTAGTCCAACCACTGTCCGTGGATCACAGGGGTCCTGTGCAAAGGGGCAAGGCCCAGTCCCACGACAAGAACTCCACGGAGAGAACACTGCAGGGGCATCTGAAAGAAAATAGGACAGGCACCTCAGGGGGAAGGGAAGGGGGGGCACCTCAGCCACTTGAGTACACGACGCCAGATCCACGAGGGGACTCCATGACCACTGGCCCATCCTGGGGAGAGCAAAGCCACAGTCCATACAGTCCATACAGTGGGTGGCCTGCCCACTGGGCCATCCTGGGGAGAGCAAAGCCACAGTCCATACAGTCCATACAGTGGGTGGCCTGCCCACTGGGCCATCCTGGGGAGAGCAAAGCCACAGTCCAAACAGTCCATACAGTGGGTGGCCTGCCCACTGGGCCATCCTGGGGAGAGCAAAGCCACAGTCCATACAGTCCATACAGTGGGTGGCCTGCCCACTGGGCCATCCTGGGGAGAGCAAAGCCACAGTCCATACAGTCCATAACAGACCCCACTGCCACTGGAGGAGGCAAGTTGGCCAGAGGACATCCTGCAGCCCTGCCCGAGATAGATCCTGCCCTGCCACGTCTGCCAAAGGGCCAGCGGTTCTTGCCTTGAAGGGCCCAGTTCAGCGGTTCCTGAGACGGCGGGGCCCAGTTCAGCGGTTCTTGCCCTGAAGGGCCCAGTTCAGCGGTTCTTGAGACGGCGGGGCCCAGTTCAGCGGTCCTTGCCCTGAAGGGCCCAGTTCAGCGGTTCTTGAGACGGCGGGGCCCAGTTCAGCGGTCCTTGCCCTGAAGGGCCCAGTTCAGCGGTTCTTGAGACGGCGGCCGGTCTATGGCCAACTGCTAATTGCCTGGTGGTGCCCTCCTGGGCAGCGGGGATGGTGCTCCTTCACTGCCCACCTGGGCTGTGGGTGGTGGGGCCCTCCTGGCCAGCTGGGCTGGGTCCTCCCTGGGCAGCGGCTATGGGGGTGGTGGGCTCTCCCGGGGCAGCTGTGCCGGTTCCTCCCGGGGCAGCGGCTATGGGGGTTGTGGGCTCCTCCTGGGCAGCAGGCCTGCTGCCTGACCTCTCCGATTTGCTGCCCTTGCCCTCCTTAGTCGTGGGCCTGTGGCCCTTTCCTCCCTTTGGAGCTGTGGCTGGTGACTGTCTCTGGGTGGTGTCCGGGGGGGATGTAGAAGGCGGGCTCCTGCGGCGACCCTTCCGCCTTCTGCTCCTCTTCCCAGGGGGTGGGCTGGCTGTCCCCTTGCTGCTGGGCGAAGATCCAGACATGCGGGCTGGCGGGCTCCAATACCCCTGCACCCTTGTCAAGGGGGCTGCAGGGCTGGTGGTGGCTGAGGTGCTCTTCTTACCCCAACGAGAAGGAGGGGGGGGCTCAGGGTCAGGAAAGAAGTTAGTAGTGGCGAGGAAGAGCTTCTTGGGACAATGGAGAGTGGTAGGTACAGTGGGAATGGGAGTGGAGGGAGAGGATGTGGTTGTAGGTGAGTCACGTTTGCTGTCTTTGGGTGCAGGTGCAGGAGGGATAGGCTGTCGTGAGGTGGATGGCTGTTGGGTGGGTGGGTGGCTGCGTTTGTGTGGTGTGGAAGAGGGGGTGACAGACACAGTGGGAGAGGACACAGGGGACGTGTAAATGGCAGTGGGGGTGGTGACTCCACGTGTGCGGACTGGAGTGGAGGGTGTGCTGGTGATGGAAACACTGGCTGATGGTGAGGTGAATGGAGGTGTGAGTGTAGACGTCACAGGGAGGGAGGAGGGAGACGAGGAGGTGGGGGTCACAGAGGTCGTAGTGACTGTTGGCATGTCTGCATCGGAATGTTGCGTGTGTGAATGTCTGCGTGATCTGTGGTGCTTATGTTTGGATGAGCTTCTCTTGAGTGTTGAGGTGTGTGCAAGCTGGTCTGATGGTGTGGGTGGGACAGGCAGAGGAACAGGAGACTGGGAGGAGGGAGTTAGTAGAGGCAGGCAGGAGACAGGGACAATGGCTGCCGTCAGTGCTGAGGCCAGAGCCTGGAACGATCGCTGATGGGCAGCCTGACCCGAATGAATGCCCTCCAGGTACGCATTGCTGCGATGAACCTCCCTCTCCACCCCCTGGATGGCATTCAAAAGGGTAGTCTGCCCAACAATGAGCGTTCGGAGGAGGTCAATGACCTCCTCACTGAGGGCAGCGGGGGTAACAGGGGCAGGGCCTGAGGTGCCTGGGGCGAAGGAGATGCCTGGCTTCCTGGCAGAGCGGGCACGGGGCGAACGCTGAGGGGCTGCTGGGAGGGCGGAGATGGTGCGCTTGGTGGCGGCTGTACCTGTAATGGCGGGGGGCACGGATGGTGCCACCCCCGCAAGGGAGCCCCCTTCCGAGGACGTGTCCGTGTCGCTGCAGGGTCCAGTCGTCCCCGTCGTGGAGCTCCCCTCGCCCTCCGTCTCACTGGTCCAGTCTGACTCTGTGGCATGGCCCTCCTGGGCCATGTGAGATGCAGCTCCCTCCTGCCCCGATGCCACTTCTCCTCCGCCTGATGATGCTGATGCACACAAGCACAGAAAGACAAACAAAAAGGGGGGGGGAGAGAGAAATAAAGGGATATTGAGTACATGGATCTCCGGTACAGTTAGCGGACATGACAGACACAGATGCCCCCTGCACTAAGTTGCGCACTTGGGGTCCGCTACGCATTCCGTGGAACATGCCCTACACACCTAGAGTTGACAACTGCACCCATGGATGACACGGCCCAGGGATGGCTGTACTGACAAACTACTGAGGGTGGTGGCTGGGGACACAGGGGCTTACGGGGGTGCCCAGCCTACAGATATCGCCCTGGCCTAGGGGGACCCACAGCCCTCCTCCCCCACCCAGACACCTCCACTGCGCGACAACAGAGTAGATAATGCTTGTACTCACCCCCTTGTGTCTGCTGTGCTGCCCTCACGCGCCCATCCAATTCAGGGTAGGCCACCGCCAGGATCCGGAACATCAGGGGGCTCAGTTGACGGCAGGCACCCCGCCTACGTTGGGAGGCCATCCCCAGCAGAGACTCGGCAGTCCTCTTGGTCCCGCGGCGGATGTCCTCCCACCTCTTGCGGCAGTGGGTGCCCCGTCGATGGTGGACCCCCAGGGTCCGGACTTCCTTGGCGATGGCACGCCAAATCCCGATCTTCTCATGGGCGCGGACCTATGTGACACGTACAGGGAGGGAGAAATACCACGTTCAAGTTTCTCAGCATTTTCCTTTCCAGTGGCCCAACGCCCCCCATCCCCGCCAGGCCCCCCGCCATGCCCCCGCCAGGCCCAACATGCCCCCCATCCCCGCCAGGCCCCCCGCCAGGCCCAACATGCCCCCCATCCCCGCCAGGCCCCCCGCCATGCCCCCCGCCAGGCCCAACATGCCCCCCATCCCCGCCAGGCCCCCCGCCATGCCCCCCGCCAGGCCCAACATGCCCCCCATCCCCGCCAGGCCCCCCGCCAGGCCCAACATGCCCCCCATCCCCGCCAGGCCCCCCGCCATGCCCCCCGCCAGGCCCAACATGCCCCCCATCCCCGCCAGGCCCCCGCCAGGCCCAACATGCCCCCCATCCCCGCCAGGCCCCCCGCCATGCCCCCCGCCAGGCCCAACATGCCCCCCATCCCAGCCAGGCCCCCCGCCAGGCCCCCCGCCAGGCCCAACATGCCCCCCATCCCCGCCAGGCCCCCCGCCATGCCCCCCGCCAGGCCCAACATGCCCCCCATCCCCGCCAGGCCCCCCGCCATGCCCCCCGCCAGGCCCAACATGCCCCCCATCCCCGCCAGGCCCCCCGCCAGGTCCCCAAGCCAGCCAGTGGCCCCAAATCCATATTGAATTAAACTCACTTGTTGGTCTGGAGGACCGTAGAGTAGCGCATACTGGGGGAGGACCCCATCCACAAGTTTCTCCAACTCCTCTCCAGTGAAGGCAGGGGCCCTTTCCCCAGGCGCAGCAGCCATTGTCCCTTCCAGACCGAGGTCACAGCAACACTTGCAGTATAGGTCCTCTCCTGTGAAAGTTCAAGTCGCAAGTGGATAAGTAGATAGAAAATGGCGGTCACGTCCGCGGCGGTGCGTACCGCGGCGGTGCGTCCCGCCACCGCCGGCGCCCTTCGCCATTGGCTCCTGAAACCCATAGGCTTCAATGTTAACCAATGCGGCTTCGCGCCGCGGTCTTCGCCCGCCGCCCGCCGCGGTGTGCCACGCCAGCGCATTGACCTCACATCCCATTGTCACACTTCACAGGTCAGGCAGCCGCCATTTCCAGGGCCCACATGGCTCAATTTCAACTGCGTCACACAGGCCTAGGCCTTGCATAGCCACTCAGACACGCCATTCACTGCATAGAGAATCGTATACTGTGCTAGCTGTGAGTACGTACCTGTGGGTTGCTTGACTGTGTGCTCCATGTTGTCCTTCCTAGGCACCGTCCGCTGGGTTGGGCGAGGAGACGGATGAATCCTCCCGTGTACCGACCGCTGGTGGACCTGTCGACAATGGAAGAACGCCACATTATCCTGACCTACCGTCTTAACCGTGCCACTATCCATGAACTGTGTGCCCAGCTGGAGCCCGACCTGATGTCCCCCATCCGGCAACCCACAGGGATTCCCCCTCTGGTGCAGGTCATGTCAGTACTCCATTTCTTGGCAAGTGGGTCATTTCAGACAACCGTGGGAATTGCTTCTGGGATGTCTCAGCCCATGTTTTCGAAGGTGTTATCCAGAGTGTTGTCTGCCCTGATGAAATCCGTGAGGAGCTACATCATTTTCCCTGAGGTGGGCGAATTGGCTACAGTGAAGGGTGATTTCTACGCCCTTGGACATATTCCCAACGTAATTGGTGCCATTGATGGGACCCATGTGGCTTTGGTTCCCCCAAGAGACAGGGAGCAGGTGTACAGGAACAGAAAAAATTACCATTCAATGAACATCCAGGTGGTGTGTTTGGCTGACCAGTACATCTCGCATGTAAATGCCAAATTCCCAGGGTCAGTGCATGACGCCTACATCCTCAGGAATAGCAGCATCCCTTACGTGATGGAACAGCTACAGAGACACCGTGTATGGCTAGTGGGGGACTCTGGGTACCCCAACCTGTCGTGGCTACTGACCCCAGTAAGGAATCCCCGGACCAGGGCAGAGGAACGGTACAATGAGGCCCATGGGCGTACTAGGAGGGTGATCGAACGCACCTTTGGCCTCCTAAAGGCCAGGTTTAGGTGCCTGCATATGACAGGTGGATCCCTAATGTACTCACCTAAGAAGGTGTGTCACATCATCGTGGCCTGCTGCATGCTTCACAACCTGGCTTTGCGCCGCCAGGTGCCTTTCCTGCAGGAGGATGGTCGAGACGGTGGTGTTGTGGCAGCGGTGGAACCTGAGGAGAGTGACGAGGAGGAAGACGACGGGGCTGAAACAGACAACAGGGACAGAATCATTGAACAGTACTTCCAATAGGACACAGGTAACATTTCAAAGATAACTTAGTAAATGTTAACTACTCTCCTGCATCTCTGCTGCCTGTCTATTTGCCCCAGTGTATGACGACTGAGTTTTGGCTTTTCCCTCCCTATTTCAGATCTGGGGTCCCCACTACGAGTCCTGTGCTTCGTTTCCCCATGGACTACAGCTTTGTGGCAGCTGTTTGTTGACTTCACCATGTACAAGGACATATTTGCACTGTCATGTCAATTACAATCTATTGAAATCACAGCCAGACTCCAGATATTTTGGTGCAAAATAGGTGTTTATTGAAGTGCTCAAAATGGGATGGGTGGTTTCAAGTGGGTGGGGGCTATGGTGAAGGAATGTCCATGGCAGAGTCCAGAGTAACAGTCACACAGGTGCATTGTCCAGAGGCCTGTGGAGAGATGGAGCATGGGCAGTTCAAGGATGGACAGGGTGACAATGTGGGACAGTGGGATGACATCAGGTGGTATCCATTGCTGGCAGGGGTCTTGACATCCTACTCTGTCTTCTTGCGAGATCTCAGGGCCCTCTTGCGGGGTGGTTCTTCTCCTGCAGGAGGTGGGGGTCTGGTGGGCTGCTGCTGTGCGGGGTCCTCCTGTCCACTAGCGCCGGCGGAGGTGGTTGGCTGTTCTTGGTCCAGGCTAGTGGCAGGGGCCCTTGGGTGTTGTTGAGTGTCCGCCCTGTTGTTGACGAGGTCCTGCAGCAGCCCTACCATGGTAACCAGGGTGGTGTTGATGGCTCTGATGTCCTCCCTGTACCCCCGATAGTGTTCCTCCTGCAGTACCTGGATCTCCTGGAACCGGGCCAGTACCGTCGCCATCGTCTCCTGGGAGCGGTTGTATGCTCCCATGATGGTGGTGAGGACCTCGTGGAGAGTGGGTTCCCTGGGCCTCTCCTCCCCCCCCTGTCGCACAGCTGCCCTCCGAGTTGCCCTGTTTCCCTGGGCCTCTGCCCCCTGGCCGGTGTGCCCACTCCCACTGCCCCAGGTCCCTGTTGTTGGGGTGGTGGGTTATCCTGGGTGCCCTGTAGTGGTAGACACACCGCAGATTGACGCGCCCTGGAGACAGAGGCATGGGCCCGCTGGGTGGGAGCTGTGCTGGTGTTCCCAGAGGGGTTTGGGTCTGTAGTGGCCTGGGCCTGTGTGAGGGGAACCGACTGTCCAGAGGTCCCCGATGGTTCGGGCTGGTCATCGGTGTCCAGGTCGACAGAGCTGCTGTCATCGCTGACGGCCTCTTGGGTGGGGGGTGTGGAGAATTCTGGCCCCTCCGCGGCGGTGTGTTGACGGTCGGGTCCTGCAGGGGTATAGAGGTATGGTTATAGTTTCAATGTGTGGCATATGGGTGTATCTGTGGGTTCTCGTGTCCCCAAGTGCTGGCATTCGTGTGTGGGGGCTTTGGTGAGGGTGGCTTGTGGGGGGGATCTGTATATGCATTGGGCATGCTTTGGTGATGGGTGTCCATGCTTAGTGGACGCATGCAGGCCTAGGTTTTGGGATGTGTGGGTTGTGATGGTGAGACATTGGCGGGGAATAGGTGTGCTGGGGGTGGGGGTGAGGATGGTGGTGGGGGTGAGGATGGTGGTGGGGGTGGGGGTGAGGGTGGGGTTCGAGGATGGGGGTGAGGGTGGGGTTCGAGGATGGGGGTGAGGGTTGGGGTATGATTTGGCATGCAGGTGGGGGGGAAGCAGTATTGAAGCTTCAACTTACCAGTATCCATTCCTCCGCCGACTCCTGCGAGGCCGTCAGGATGCAGGATGTTCAAGACTTCCTCCTCCCATGATGTGAATTGTGGGGGTTGAGGTGGGGGTCCTCCGCCAGTCTTCTGCACGGCGATGTTGTGCCTGGATACCATGGAACGCACCTTCCCCCGTAGGTCGTTTCATCGCTTCCTGATGTCTTCCCGATTTCTGGGGTGCTGTCCCACTGCGTTCACCCTGTCGACAATCCTCTGCCATAGCTCCGTCCTCCGGGCAATGCTGGTGTATTGTATCTGTGTGCCGAACAGCTGGGGCTCTACCCGAACGATTTCCTCCACCATGACCCTGAGTTCTTCGTCTGTGAAGCGGGGTTGTCTTTGGGGTGCCATGGGGTGGTGTGTATGATGTGTGGGGTGGAGTATGTGTATTTAAGTGAGTTGAGTGTGGTGGTGTGTGTTGTTTTGTGTGTGGATAGTGTGTGGGTGATGGTGTTGAGTGGCTGTTATTTTTTGGATGCTGGTGTCTCGCTCTTGCCTTCTTTACGAATTTTTTAGCGTGGGGGTTTGTGGGTGATGTGGGTGGGTGTTTTATATTGTATTGTGTGTGTGGGAGTGGTGTGTGTATGTGTATCAGGTGTGTGGGATTCAAATCATCCAATGTGGCTGAGTTTTGTTCGTTTGTGTGTATTCTGACCGCAGCGGTGTGTCCCGCCAATGGAATACCGCGTTTGAATGACCGCCGCGTGGATTCGTGGGTCGTAATGGGATAGGCGTATTTCTGTTGGCGTGGCGGTGGAGGTTTGGTCACCTCCACCTTTCCGCCGACCGCTGGTCTGGCGGTCTGTTGTGGCGGTCGGATTTTCGGAGGTTTGCCTTCTGCGGGTCAGAATGACCGTGGCGGGTTTCCGCGACGGGATTATGGAGGATTTCTGACCGGCGGTAGGCGCCTTTTACCGCCGAGGTCAGAATGACCACCTTTGTCTGGCACCCTGATGGACAGAGAACAGCCATATTTAGAGATCACCTTCAGCCCAATGGTAATCTCTTTATCTTCACAGAGACTACTTCCACAGGGGTTCCTCTGAAGGTACCAAATATTTGTCAGACGGCAGCCATCGGATTTGACAGCCTTCAACCAAACTCTTTGTTTTTCAAAAACAAACTGCTGAAGTGGGATTGTGTGTTTGAAAAATAAATTACTAGTGACCCCCACACCCAGGCAGTTTTCCCTAGATGTGGGGGGTCACTTTTATTTTATTCCATTCATCACTGCCTGGTTTAGACAGGTGATATGATGTCTTTACTCCATCAGGCTGCTGGAGTAAAGGTTTTGTAGACAGCCACAATGGGGGCACAACCAAAAAGAAAGTTGCTAATCGGCTGGCCTCTAAATAGCATCGGTGGATGGAGAGTTTGATGGACAACTCTCACATTTGTGAGAGAATGCCGTGTCTGCTAAACTGTAAATCAGGACCTAAGTTTGATGTTTGAAGACTGAAAGTGAATATGGGGGTAAGCACAAACTTGGAAGTAGTATGCCTTGGGCCATTCTCTACCTGCAAGAGGCTGTGGTCCTGTATATTTTCAATAAGGTCAGCACGAAGTGTTCAGTCAAGTGTGTTGATTTCACTCACGATCAATACTTTTTTGGCTTAGGTATGTAGGCATAGCGTCATTTCAATCAGTTCCCCCATGGAGCAGCAGGAGTCTCCTTCCAAATCAATAAACTATGTGATACTACCAGATGTGGTACTATGGTGTTAATTCTGCAGACAAATCTACCAGGTCAAACCTTGTGGAATTTGTCACTTTAAAAATAATTGAAATTCAATATTATGTGCAAAAGTCAGTGCTGCTCAGTTATTGACATATTTCTTTGTTATAACGGATACCCCTTTTTAATACCTCATCCCAGAATTAGCAATATCCACAATATTGGTAATAGCGGGCATGGCATTATCAAAAGACTGTCACCTCATGACTTGTATTTGAGTCATATGTCAGACTGAAAGGTGAAGGGTGGGACCGCAAATGATCTCAGTTCTAGTTCAGAACATGGATTCTTTATTTGTGTAATATGCTAAAGAAGCACATCTTCTACACATTTGTGTTTTTGCTAATGTTCATTAGGTGTCTTGGGATGTAGAAGCCAAAGAAGCCTCTTCTGGTCAACAGGGTGGATGGTCAAGTCAAATCTGTTGATATTATTCTATTGATGCACGCCTTGTTGCTCGGCAATTTGAATGCCATGCTGCTTCCTTCATTGTGTTGCTTCAATGTTTAAACTAAAGTAAAGCCAAGCACGTATTTACCACTCTTAAAACACCGTAGATACAGTACACCATAAATTATTGTTCAATTTCATATACATTTAATGCGCTGATTCCAATAACTAAATTTAACTTCACATTTAGTCATTAGTCGATTTCTTTCTTAACTAAGTTGGTTGCCAAAATGGAGGGCATATTTCACATCAGTGCTCACTGTTTTTACACCATTATTATTATCATTATTATTATTATGATTAATTTTTTCTTCATCATCGTCAAGGACAACTACAAAAGGCATTGAAAAGTATGTCCAAAAGGTTCTAAAAGGCATTGAAAAGCAGGCTTGCTAACATTTAAATGAAGCTGGTGCTATTTGTGTGTTGTGTGATTTCTGGCATTTCACATTACACTTCTTATGTAAAAAGCCCAAAATGATGTCATTACGCCACTTCACAAATTTACACACCATTCATGTTTACAATTTAGTGCAAACCTGCTATTTGTGGTAAAAGTGTACTGTGAACTCACTGGAATAACAGAACAATGCGCTTAACAACCCTGCATTGTCACTTCAGTCAGCTTGGAGCTGTCTAAGCACACCAACCTTAAATAAATATTCTTTGTTTACGGTGTCAATCTTACAAACTCCTCCAGAAAAGTAAAGTCCCCCTCTCCATACTAGGCACAAGGTGATGAACCTTGGAGATATGTAGTAAATAATCAGAAGCTGCAAATCAAAACAATCTATTTGCCATCACAAATCATTCATGTTTTCGTGGGAGTCAATGATGAGATTTAGATGTGAGTTTCAAAGCTTTATTAAATCTTTTTGTAATTAATTCTTTATAGAAAAGCAATTAATGAATTAAATCAATTTGTCAATACAATACAGAACAAAGCAATAACTGTGTTCCATATATGTTTATCCCTATCCTAAGCCATGTAGAATGAGGAAAAAGTGTCAGTTGGAACCCATAAAGAGTTTGGAATTCCAGAAGTGAAATCATAAAGCTTTTAGCATAAGTTTCAGATCATAAGCGTAACTTAAAGAGAGGTTCACAAACCTATGTAGAGTCAGTAGAGTCTCAGAGCAGCATAGATTCAGGCAAGGGAAAATGAATAGATCTCAGAATGAATCTGAGAAGCATCTCAGCAAAGGGCTCTGCAGGGAATCTGGAAAGTGAGAGTTCTGAATCTACTCTAGGAACACACACTATTATAACATTATTATACCTATCACTAATACATATGTTGAAAATGTTTCCACGCTGGTCCAATCAGAACACAACATCATCATGGGAACAGGAACGCTTCTGTTGTCTACACAATCTACAATAAAAGAGCTTCTAACCATAAGATACAAATGTGCTACAAATTGAAATGTGACTATCAATTCAAGCTTGATTCTCAGTGCCTCTTACTCCAAGACAAAAACAGTTAATCGTTAGGACATTACATTTTTAGGTGAGATCATTCCTACACCTTTATTGACAAAACAAATTCATAAAGAAACATTCTACAAAAAGTACTTCACATTTTAATACATTATTGTATTGTATGAAAAATATACCTATGAGAAAGTTGAAGTATAACACTTCATCTATTCAATTCATTTACTCAGCACATTTGCATCATTGAAAGTTTATGTCTCACATTCCCGAGCTAGGTCAGGGTAAGAAAATAAATAAAATGCATTTATCAATGGTTTTAGCTAAACAAATGATGGAAGCTTACTGCTCACGTCTGCATTTAATAAAGCACTTTTTGTTTAAGGTCTACACGTATATTCTACATGTTAATTGCCTTAATTTTTATTCAGTTAAAACACTTCAAAGACACTGTGTAGAAGCTTCTCCCACCTTCTAGGACCAGGGCACCAGTATATAAAAGAAGGACCTCAGACACCACCACTTCAGTACACTTCTGGATCTGTGGATACTCTGCCAGGAAGAACTCCTGCTGTGCTGCTAAAAGGACTATCATTCTGCTGAAGTGCTACTCTGAAGGAGATGCTACCTTGCTGTGTTGACCTGCTGCCTGCTGCCCTGTTGCCTGGGGAAGTAAAACAGGGCCTTCAACTCCATCTGGAACCCAAGACCTCAGAGTGACTCAAAGGACTAATCTGTTGGCCTCCTGCTCTGAGCCCCGGGAGCATAACAGGCTGCCTACAGCTCCTGGCCCTATCTTCAAAGAGTTCCTGAACTCTAAGAGGTTCCTTTCAAGTCATGTGCCCTTGGTGTGGCTCTTGTGCTCTTTAATTCAAGGTTTTGGGGTCTTCATGTTGGCAAATAGGCCTGTTTGCACATGCCACTCATACCGAAAATCAGCACAAGCTGCGGCAAACCCGTCTCTTCACAGAGTAAGCATTGATTGTCCACGTGGAGTACCAGTGTGACGCATCAGCCCGCCCATCCGTGACACCCAGCCTACTCCTTGTACCACGCTGATCACTGTCGCTGACACTCTCCTTGCTCCTGGCAAACTTCTCACCCACGAACAAGACTCTTGGCAGAAAACCTGAGAAGGTAAACCTTCAGCAGAACTGATCTGGGATTGTCTCCAACATCGTAGTCTGCTTGAACTTTTGAATTTGAGCCGGTCCAGCATGACCAGATAGCAACGTTTGGCACTTTATGATTTGTGCACTATATTGCAGCATATTCTTTAAAAAATTGAAACTCCAGTTCTACTGATGAGATTTTTGTTGCTTTCGTCTTGTTTTGTTTATTAAATCCTTATCTATTATTCTAACCTGGTGTGGAATCTTTTTGTGTGCTGTTTTCACTGTTCTGCTGTTCAAAGTGTTGCACAGTTACTTTACACATTGTTTCTAAGTTAAGCCAGACTTCTCTGTGCCAAGGTACCAAGGATTGAGTACAGGTTCATTTGGAGTTTGCTTGTGCCTTGTCCTGACTAGGATTGTGGTTGCTGCTTGAACAGGGCTCACATGCTAGTCAACTAACAACATGATTTCTAACATGCATTTACATACACACCCCTCGGCATACGCACACATCCACACACACCCCACACTCACTCGCATACATGCAGAAACAACCCCCTTTCACTCGCATATATTAACACAGACACCCCCCACTCACTCACATACATGCAGACACACCCCATCCACACGCTCACAGACATGCACTCATACGCCCCCATTCACATACAGACACACACAACACACACATGCACCCAATACTCCCCACCCTCCACCCCCAATCCTTTCCTTTCGGACAATCACTTACCTTATCTGTCGTTGAGGTCATCTGGGAGGGAATGGGTCTTGGCGGTCTTGCATCACCATCACCACTATGCCAGCAAGACTCCGCCAAGCCATATTACGGCTCGTAATATGGTGGGTGGAGTCTTGCTGGCGTGGCGGTGCAGGCGATGCAACTCCCTTTTCGAAGTCAGACTTCCGCCCAGAAATGGGCGGCAGTCCTACAAGGACTCCCAATATGGCGGTCAGCAGACCGCCAGCACTGGCGGTCTGCTGGCTTCAGCGACTTCGGCAGTCTTTCAAAAAGACCGTCAAAGACAAATTGAGTGCATAGTCAATGAGAACATTTCTTATTATTCACCCTATGCAAAAAGTTGTTGTGGGGTTGTAGTCTCCCCAATAGACCTTCAATCTGGAATGTTATGGCTCCGGATGCCTTGGGTTGTATTTACCTATTAAACTGTATCACCACAGACCCTCATGTTTTCTTAAAAGTGTTCTGCTAAAAGCCACAAAATGGTTGATAAGTGATTTATTGCCCATTTTAGGTCTCACCTACAGACAGCTTTAGTTGCTGGCTGGCAAAGAGACCTATAGTATCCCCTCCAGACCTAGGGTTAGACTTACAAAGATTTTTGCATCAGGTTTGGGTCAGATTTTGGACACAAATTTGACCCAAAGTCCTTTGTGGCATTTGTAAAGTAACACAAACACTTCTTTGCATTATCTTACATTACTTTGTGTCAAGTAGCCGTTTTTATGGGTGATGCATGAGTTTTCTTGTGTGTCCAGGCTTGGTTTTCAATGCTACCCCATAGCTACAGAGACTTGTGTGGCATGGATGGCATAACAAGGAGAAATATCTTTCTTACTCCTTGTTATTTATCTTTGCTCATGTTCTACCTTCTGTAGCACACATACAAAGAGGAAATAGCATCAAAAGATACTTTTTGTGTAGGAAATTTCCCTATGCTGACCAGAAACTATCCTGACCTTAATGGAGACACCATTGCCCTATGATGCAAGGGTGCCTGAGTTGACACTGGAACAAACAAATTAGCCAGTACATGGAGAGTGTAAAACTGCGCCATTTCTTTAAAGATATTTCTCAGTTCTGCTCTCTCCAGTTCACGCAAACACAGCACAGTGACTTCACTTAGCAGCTCTGAGGTGCATGCATTCTTTGAAAATATGGCCCTTAAAGAAGACTCTCCCCAGTCAAGATGGCAGCACCTTTCGATCTTCGGAGATGTGCAAAATGTGTTCTTCTGTAGTGTTTGTACCTGACTAATAACAACTATCAGAGTGGTAGCTGAGAGTAATTCCACCTGACTTCATAACTCAGGGCAAGCAGTCTCCTCAACCCCAGATCTCCTGACTCTTAGCATAACAGTTAGGAGATTCTCTGTCCCAGGAAAATAAACCTGCAGCCTGAAAAATGACCTTTATTAGTTCACCCATGAAAAGAAGGAGAAGCAGGGTCATAGCTTCCACTGAGTGCTTGGGTTACCATCCTAAAATAAATGCCTTCTTGGTTCGGTAGTTGGGTCTGCGGACCCTGAGCCAGGTCTACTGTCTGTGTCAGTTTTTCTGCCAAGAATAAAAGACAAATCAGTGATCTTTAAATGGAAGAGAATGAGAGAGAGAGAGAGAGAGAGAGAGAGAGAGAGAGAGAGAGAGAGAGAGAGAGAGAGAGAGAGAGAGAGAGAGAGAGAGAGAGAGAGAGAGAGAGAGAGAGAGAGAGAGAGAGAGAGAGAGATGCATCTGGTGACTAAATTTCCAAGTGTGAAACCAGATAAGCTGGTATCAATTCCAGCATCCTTGCTTGTCCAAATTGTGTAATCCTAGGCAAACATTTTAATTAACAGCACAAGCACCTCTTTCTTGTGTTTAATTTCATAGACTGTATTCATGCTAAATGTATAAGAATCTAGTCCATGTTTAGGATTTACATAAACACTGACGCCTCTTAGTTCACTAATGACATTGTCATTGGGTGGCAAGCCATTAATGCTTCTAAGTTTAAAAACTATCACTTTGAATACATGTCTGTCTTTGCAGTGATATAATCTGATGCACTAAGGTAAAACTCTACCACATGTTAAAAAAATACATTTTGGGGGAATTTTGAAGCAATTGTATCATATTTAGGGTGGGAGGAACTTACGGAATTGGACTAAGTGGAATTCCGCAGAGGTACATAAAAGTCGGCAAGATTAAGTGGAGGTATGCCAATGGGCAGAAATTGGCATGTAGTGCTGTTCAAGCTGTGATTTAGCACTGGGAGCGCATTGCACATTGAAAAATCAGTGCAACTTCCCCACACTGCATGCCAGAGGGCACAGCTACTCAAGTTGATTTTGCTGCTGCTCGAATAGATTATCTACTCAAGTGGCAGCATTCTGACCATGAATAGTTGTGACCCCCACAACTGCCCGCATTAAAATAATCTTGCTGGATATCCTCCTAATGATTAGAAATCACACTAAGGGATGCCAAATCTCACTCGTGCTCACCAATTTACCGTCATGGAGCCGCACATGAGAAAATATTCTGCTATAAGGTGAATGGCAAAAATTTGACATGGACTTTCTGGTACAAGAGTGGAATGCAATATTTCGCCCACCCTAATCATATTTCTATATTATGTTTGTGCATGATACGCATGCCAAACATTTTCATGGCCTGGCTTCATCAAGGACTCTGAAAGCCAAGCCAGACCCTTGGCTTGACTGACACTATTAACGTGCTGTGCACCCACCTCTATTTGAAACTTGGGCTTGGTACATATGGTCGTAAGTCACTCGATAAAATGATTTGTGAAAGGTGATGATAGAAATATAGAGCCCTGCCTACTTGCACTAATTTGACAACTCTACCATCAAGAGCTCTTGTAGCAGAGACGGAGAAGAGTGTCTGCAATGAAAATATGCTTAAAATAAGTGATTCCATTGCAGGGACTCCAGGCAGCTGTGTTGTACGTGTTTGTGGTCATGGGTTCCTATGGTGAACTACCAGGCCCAGGTGGGCTGGACAGGGGCTTAGCTTCAAGGGGGTGTTTGGGTTGTGATACCACCAAATACATTTTTTGCTTGATAGTTGGGCCTGTGGCCATGAGTCATGTCTGTTATGTCTGTCAGTTTCTATCGTCATTCTCATTTCACTAACAGCTTTTAACTTTTTTATTTTTGGCGGAGAAACTTAAATATATAGAGGGAATAGTACACCAAAAAAATAATAAATCTGCACCCAAAGTACTCTTTGAATGTCTGCAAATGAGCTACTTTTTGGAATTCACAAGCATTGGCAATCTTAGTCTTGGAAAGCTGCACCAGTCTCAGGTTTACAGGCATAATACTGGCAATCAAACAACCAAAAGGTGATGGGATGAATGCTTGCAAATAGTCTAAACATTAGCAATTGCTAAAGGTAGCATTCCAAACCATCGTAGTTTACCCACTGTGCTACTCTAGACAGAGGTCCACTTAATGCAAATCAGTGTAAACCCTGTTCCTCATTGAAACAGCCCATCCTGACACTTGGTCATCTCAATCCCTTCACCCTTCAGCCGACTACTGTTTAATTGGGAAATTTTAAGTTTAAATCACCCGAATCTCGCTGACTAAGCTATGCCCTGATGAGAAACTATCATCTCCTTTGTGTAACAATTCAGGGTAGAGGATATAAAGGGGGTAATTCCGACCCTGGCGGTCCATGACCGCCAGGGCGGAGGGCAGCAGAAGCACCGCCAACAGGCTGGCGGTGCTTCCTGGGCTATTCTGACCGCGGCGGTAAAGCCGCGGTCAGAAAAGGGGAACCAGCGGTTTTCCGCCGGTTTTCCCCTGGCCCAGGGAATCCTCCATGCCGGCGCTGCTTGCAGCGCCGCCACGGGGATTCCGACCCCCTTCCCGCCAGCCTGTTTCTGGCGGTCTTCACCGCCAGAACCAGGATGGCGCGAACGGGTGTTGTGGGGCCCCCTTACAGGGCCCCATACAGATTTTCACTGTCTGCTTAGCAGACAGTTAAAATCGCAACGGGTGCCACTGCACCCGTCGCACCCCTGCAACTCCGCCGGCTACATTCGGAGCCGGCTTCCTCATTGCAGGGGCTTTCCCGCTGGGCCGGCGGGCGGCCTTTTGGCGGTCGCCCGCCGGCCCAGCAGGAAAGTTGGAATGGCTGCTGCGGTCTTTTGACCATGGGGCGGTCATTCGGCGGTAACCGTCGCCGCCCGCCGCGGTCAGAATGACCGCCAAAGTCTTTTGTAGGCATTAAAAGGACTCACATACCCCTGTGTAAAGGTACATTTCCAAAGTGAAATCCATAGTTTGGAATATTTATTGACTCATTTAGTAGCCAACAAGGCATCCCAATTACTCTTACTTTGGGAGAAATGGTGTGTAAATAGGGGAAGATATCTCCTAACTTGCATTTTCTCACCTTAGAAATTTGACCCTGGCTTTGAGACAAAGGAACTGGCATGACAAACATACTAGGGAACCTGGATCAGAAACACCAGAAGGCACATACTAGAACTAAAATTCCTCAAAATGCCCAGAGAAGCAACTACTCAGAAGGGTAAAAGAGTCTGGAGAGACAGAGCCATAAGAGGAAGGGGGTGCAATTACAGATGGCAAAATTTGGCTCTCAACTCCTTACCGATGCATAGCAAGATGAATGGTCTACATCTACATAGCAGAACGTACAGCAGGGCCTCTAAGCAAACATTGCTCACTTAAAAGGTAGAGCTGCCTGAATATTGTTCAGCATGTGAGTGTCCCTCAACACGTAAAATACTTGGAATTAAGGTGATTTCACTCTTTCCTAAATATCTGACTTTCCATTACAGGATTAAAACATTAACAAAGAAAAGATCCAGAAGATTTATGGGGTATACCTGAACTTTTCTCACTGATTCTTCTCAGATTAAACAGCAGACAAAGCCTAACACATTCAGATGAATATTTGCTTAGTGATACCTGCCATCTTTAACAAGGGCATTTGTGTAGATGACTGTCCTCAGAAACTTTGCATTTGTGCCTGCAGTCTGAGTACCAGAAGTGCACAACTTGTACATATTTGGAGCGTCAATGATATTAAGACATTTTTGGTATAGAATTTTTTGATACTTCTTTCTAAAACTAATAATATTGGATAATGACAGCCACTGTATTTCATAATTTTTTTGATCTAATAAAGCACACCTGTGGTGATCTGTGTAAGCATGGAACATCTTGACATCATTTCTATGATGTCATAGTGTTCCATGTTCTATTGTGACAGTTGGAGCCATAGAGAGCTTTGTGCCCCTTTTTATGGATACACGTCTGTTTTATGCTCCTGTTATCTTTCGGATTAAATTCATTTTAAAACCAATGCTGCTTTAACTGCCTTACTTCAATGGCGACGAGGATCAAATTGGATTGATAACACCGGAAATTGATCGCTTGAAGCTTCTTACTAGTAGTTCGGTCTCCACCAAACTTTCATCGGCGTCTACGTGAGCTATTTTTATTACATTTTCAACTATCAAGGGGCACAGAGCGTGTGGGCGGCGTGCTATACTGGTTGTGCAAAAGACTTTAACTTTACTTATACGTTGAGCATATTCGCTTGTGTCACTGCACAAATGCTATCAGTTTCACGCGGCGGCGCGGCACGAGTACAACCGGCTTCATGTGGAGACTGAATGCTTTCTCTCGCGCGTCTGCTTGAGCGCGTGCAATCTTCATTTTTACATTGTATGCGCGTCTCGATATGAGCGCGTGTCAGTTTTAAAAAAAAATAGAAGGAAGTAAAAACACTTACCTGAGACCGGCGATCGTTCACATTGAATGTCATAGTCCATTGAATCCTGAGATCGGTGATCGCTCAAACTGAACTTCAAAAAAAAAAAAGAGTTTTGTGATAAACATAGAAAAGGGTTTCAGTTTTAACTCTAGCATGGCAATAGATGAAGGACTTTTATAGGTTGTTCATTCATTTTTCAGCCATCTTTTAGTTGGTGACTTCACCTGTACATCTAGAAGAAATAAATATAAAAGAAAAGGTAATTTAAGAAGCAACACAAACATATGTAAGAAGCAATACAAACTTATTGAAATAGAGAAAAACATGCAAAACGTTTTACCACCGGCACCTTTTCTACAGGATCCTGGTGACCCACCTCTTGAATGGAAATTGTGGCAATGCTCATTTAAGGCATATCTCGGTGCTATAGATGGCCACAGATTTAGACCAGAAAGAAAAAAAAGTTTATTAAATTATCATTTGGGGGTTGAAGGTCAGAACATTTTTGATCATTTACCGGCTTATGAGTTGGCTGAAGAGGGAGAGCTGGATGAATTTGAAATAGCTATTGCACAGTTAGATAAATATTTTATTAAAACAAAGAACATTGTAGTACATCGTTACAAGTTTTTTACGAGATCACAGAGCTCCAGTGAAAGTATTGACTCTTTCATTACTGCGTTGAAGGTGTTAGCAGCTAAGTGCGAATTCGAGAACTTCACATTGCAACTCATCAGAGATCAGTTAATGGCCAGATGTCATTCGAAAAGGATTCAAGAGAAATTATTAACATGCAAGGATCCTTCATTAGACAAAGCTATTGACATTGCTAAAAGCATTGAGTGTTCGATGGAAGACGCCAAACAATTGGAAGCTTCTATGTCCAATACAACTATTTCTGCAACAACTATTTATGCACAGAACAGCAACAACAAGAAACAAGATCAATTTGTAAAAAAAACAGACAACTCTTCAGTCAAGAATAAGTTTAATCAGAGACCAATTTGTTATAGATGTGGTTCTTCCATGCATGTGTCATCTTTTAAACTACTGCCCAGCAATTCATCAACAGTGCAGAAATTGCAACGAAACTGGGCATTTTGCGAGAGTATGCAGGAGTGCCAGAAAGAACAACATTAGCTGTGTGTTGAGTGATGAAGCTGAAAGTGTTGTGGGAGAACGAATGAATGAGTATGTGTTAGTTGTCAAGGATGTTATTGGTATCAACAAGGTTGTATTTGATCCGGATGTTGATGTTATTATTGAAGGGACTAAAATTAAATTATTAGTAGATACAGGGGCCCGTTTAACTATAATAGCACAAGACAGGTATAAGGAAAGTTGGGCCTCCAAGATTCTTTATCCTCCAGATGTGGTCACTATTGCATTTGAGGGCAGTAAAATTGACTTATTAGGTTACTTTTGGGCATCATTGACTATCCTAGATAAGACTTTGCAAGGTAAGATTTATGTTGCCAAGAAAGGTATCAATGTTTTAGGGCTGCTTCATCAAGCAGAATTCAACCTTACCATCAAGCCTGGTCAAGATAAACCTGTTGTAATAGAAAAGGAAAATTTCAGTTCTATCAAAGTTGCTTCTGGTCAGGTACTTGATTGGCAACAGAAATTAAAAAAATTATTTTGTGAACGGCTAGGTAAAATCACCAATTATACACATAAGATAAAACTCAAGCATGATGTTGTTCCTGTTAAACATAAATTAAGAAATGTCCCTCTAAGCGTCAGATCTGATTTGTCCAATCTATTAAAAGTAATGTGTCAACAAGGGGTGATCGAAAAAGTGGAAGCAACATTATGGTTATCTCCTATAGTTTTAGCCAAGAAAAAGACTGGTGATTTAAGAATGTGTGTGGACTTGAGGAGTGTAAATGAGGCAATATGGGTGGACAGTTATCCTTTGCCTAGAATTGATGATTTAATTACTAAGATTGGTTCCGCTAGGTGGTTCACCAAACTGGACTTAAAGTCAGCCTACCATCAAGTAGATTTAGATGTGGATTCTAGACATCTAACAGCATTCATTACTCCTGATGGAACTTTTCAATTCTGCAGATTACCCTTTGGCTTAGCTTCGGCGGCCGCAGTGTTTCAAAGATTAATGTCGGACATGTTTCCTAATAATCCTAACGTTGTGATCTTTCAAGATGACATTTTGGTGTTTTCATGTGATGAATTGACACATGATAAGGTTCTAG
Organism: Pleurodeles waltl; assembly: GCF_031143425.1. Classification (NCBI taxonomy): domain Eukaryota; kingdom Metazoa; phylum Chordata; class Amphibia; order Caudata; family Salamandridae; genus Pleurodeles; species Pleurodeles waltl. The sequence continues at coordinate 482,375,600 of NC_090439.1, forward strand.
AAGAGGTTCTATGTACTTTAGAAAATAGAGGTGTGACATTAAGAGGAGACAAATGTGTATTCAAAGCCAGGGAGGTTGAATATCTAACCATTTTTTTCAGAGGGTGGTGTTAAGCCTAAACCAAGTTTGGTCAAAGGCATTTTAGAAGCACCAGCTCCAAAATCTAGAGACCAACTGTTATCTTTTCTTGGTTTATGTGTTTTTTATTCTAAATTCCTAAAAATTTTTGCCAAAAATACAGAATGTTTTAGAGTGGCTTTGAAGAGCTCTGTATTCACGTGGTCTGATGAATGTAACAGAATGTTTGAACAGATCAAACGTGAAACTGTTGATGTTCCTGTTTTACAACCGTTTTCAGAAAAAAGAAGTACGGTTGTAACCGTTGATGCATGTGAATATGGTCTTGGAGCTGTTCTTTCTCAATTATCTGACGATGGGAGAGAAAGTACAGTGGGTTTTGCATCAAGAACACTAAGACAAGTTGAACGCAAGTATTCTGTTATCGAAAAGGAACTTCTAGCTTGTGTGTGGAGCATTGAGAAATTTAAGCAGTATTTGTGGGGTAGACCATTCACGTTGAAAACGGATCACAGGCCTCTGGTGGAAATACTATCGGGCAGGAAAAGGAAGCGTTCAACGGCGAGAATTGCTAGATTGTCTGCCAAGTTATGGAGGAGGAATTTGATTACCGCATCTCATGCTGGTCATCTAGGGGCCACGATTACTAAAAGAAGATTAAGATCTGATTTTTGGTGGCCAGGGATGGATAGAGAAATTGATGATTTTGTGAGAAACTGTACGAGATGTTACACCAGTGATAAGGTGTTAACTACTGAAGGTGTGACTAGTGCATTTGTTCCATCTCCCGCGAGAGCTTGGCAAAAGCTTGGTTTAGATTTTCTTGGCCCTTATCACATTCTGCCTCCAGATATGAGATATTTTGTGGTTGTGGTTATCATTGACCATCCATCCAGATGGGTAGAAGTTGAACCGGTAAGGTTTCCTACTACTCAAGTGGTGATTAAGGGGGTCATTCTGACCCTGGCGGTAAAATCCGCCACGGCCAACGACCGCGGGAGCACCGCCAACAGGCTGGCGGTGCTCCCTTGGGCATTCTGACCGCGGCGGTACAGCCGCGGCCAGAAACGGAAAACCGGCGGTGTACCGCCGGTTCTCCGCTGCCCTGGGAATCCTCCATTGCGGCGCAGCTTGCTGCGCCGCCATGGGGATTCCGACCCCCATACCGCTATCCTATTCCTGGCGGTTTGGGCCGCCAGGCAGAGGATGGCGGTATGGGGTGTCGTGGGGCCCCTGGGGGCCCCTGCAGTGCCCATGCCAATGGCATGGGCACTGCAGGGGCCCCCGTAACAGGGCCCCACCAAGATTTTCAGTGTCTGCCATGCAGACACTGAAAATCGCGACGGGTGCTACTGCACCCGTCGCACCCCTTCCACTCCGCCGGCTCCATTCGGAGCCGGCATCCTCATGGAAGGGTGTTTCCTGCTGGGCGGCCTTCTGGCGGTCGCCCGCCAGCCCAGCGGGAAACCCAGAATAACCGCGGCGGTCTTTTGACCGTGCAGCGGTATTCTGCCGGCGGGACTTTGGCGGGCAGCCTCCGCCACCCGCCAAAGTCAGAATGACCCCCTAATTGTCTTAAGAAAATCTTCAGTCGTGAAGGTTTCCCGGAGCAAATTTTAACTGACAATGGAGTTCAATTTGTTTCATCAGAGATGTTCCAATTTTTGAGTAAATGTGGTATCAAGCATATAAGAACTCCACTTTATCATCCACAAAGTAATGGCATGGTAGAGCGATTTAATCGTGTCTTAGTAGACTGTATTCAAGCTTCTTACAGGAATCACTCATCAGTAGATCAGGCTATAAAGGAGCTAGTATGGTCTTATCGAACCACACCTCATGTTGCCACAGGGAAATCCCCTTTTGAACTGATGAGAGGAAGATTAGCTTCTACAGAAATATGTCCTTTTTGGATGATAAAGTTATTCCATGAAGGTTGTGACATGAACGAGGCCTGGGAAGCTGCAGAACACCATGCCAATTTGAGTAGTTTACAGAGGTTAGACGAGAATAACAGATTTAAGTTTAAGGAGTTTCAAGTAGGTGATTGGGTAAAAGTAAAGAATCCTGTATTAGTTAAAAAGGGTTTATCCAAATATAAAGACTTGCAACAAATCTGTGAAATACGTAAGAATGCAGTAAAGCTATCTGATGGGAGTTGGTGGAGTACTTCACGTATTGCATTAGATCCGGTTGCCCGGACACAGGTTGAGAATACAAAACGGCTTGAGAATACTCATTTTAGCAAAATAAGTAGTCCAGGTAGTGGGTACTATAAAAATAGAATAAGTACCAGAATTTGTCACAAACCTAAACAATTTCAAGATTTTGTTGTGTATTAGCAATATTAGCATGATATTTATATGCATGTTTTATGTATTTCAACATATGTATATTACAGCAAGTTACAGTAATGTGGAAGTAATTTTTTTTTCCTTTAGTTATGATGTTGTTTTATTTTAGTCTTCATTAATTCAGTCTTCAAAAAAAAAAAGGGGGAAATACGGTGGTGATCTGTGTAAGCGTGGAACATCTTTACATCATTTCTATGATGTCATAGTGTTCCATGTTCTATTGTGACAGTTGGAGCCATAGAGAGCTTTGTGCCCCTTTTTATGGATACACGTCTGTTTTATGCTCCTGTTATCTTTCGGATTAAATTCATTTTAAAACCAATGCTGCTTTAACTGCCTTACTTCAACACCTTTAGCCCTTGTGTTAGATGCTTCAATAGGTATTCCATCTGCCTATGTGTGAACCCTAAAACCTTTTGTCTTTACTACCTAGCATACCAATCCATGCCACACTAGCTGAAACCACGTACACTATACCTCTGCACAGTTTATCATACCAGATCACAACATATTGTATCTCATCACAGTAGACAAGGGCACATACCTCATCATTTAGTGCATCACCCCTCGCAATAAAAACACCACATTTACACCACACCATGTCACATGACACCATCTAACTCATAATGTCACGCTGCATCATACCACATCATCAACCCACACCACCCTTCCCCATGCTAACTCCATATTTATAACACACCATCATGTGACACCATCTAACTCAACTTTACAACACAAAAAATATGCACTGTTGGAAATGGCCTTTCTGCAGAGTCACCCCCAAACTTTTTGCCTTCCTCCTTCTCTTTTTATGTCCTCATTTTTGCTGGCCTTAGGACTGCTAATCAGTACTAAAGTGCATATGCTTTCTCCTTAAAACATGGTGACATTGGCTCATACCCAATTGGCTTCTTTAATTTACTTGTAAGTCCCTAGTCAAGTGCACTACATGTGCCCACGGCCTGTAAATTAAATGCTACTAGTGGGCTTCAGCACTGGTTGTGCCACCCACATAAGTAGCCCCCTAACCATGTCTCAGGCCTGCCACTGCAGTGCCTGTGTGTGCAGTTTCACTGCCACTTTGACTTGCTATTTAAAAGTAATTGCCAATCCTTAAACTCCCCTTTTTCTACATATAAGTCACCCCTAAGGTAGGCCCTAGGTAACCCTCCAACAACCCTGTGAAAACCTATCCAGCTTCTTCCACAGCAAAATCGCAAACATTTGCAGCAACTTTGACCACCAAACCAACCCCAGAATACTCATTGCTAACCTACCCACCACCAACCAAGATGGCCACCTGACTGAACGGACAACCCTCACTGGAAACAACTCAGCTGCACTCCTGCAGACCACCCAGTCAGGGGTCGCAACTGACCCATGCACTTAAAATATCTAGAACCTAGGAATATCACCAATCAGCACCACCCTGACCCACATCAATACCTCCATCACTTTTCCAGATGATGGAAACTTGTAGAAATCATTGCCATTATCAAGAAGCCCACAGCTTTCCTGAATCAAGTGAGCTATTTCCAAACCATGTCCCTGCTCTCATCTCCAGCCAAATTGATTGAGAAGGCCATCAATAACCAGCTCACAACCCACCTCAAACTTCACCATATTTTAGACAGCACTCAATAGGGATTCTGAAAGAACCACAGCACTGAAACAGCACCCATTGTGGCCAATGACAACACTCTAATCACCATGGACCTGGGAAAAACAGCAGCCCTCATCCTGCTTGACCACTCCACTACCTTCAACACTGTCTCCCATACGACCCTCACCAGAAGACTCCATAAAACTGGAATAGAAGAATTGCCTCTCAAATGGATCTGTTCCTTCCTCATGTGAAGAACCCAAGGGGTCAGAATGTAACAGTTCACATCAGAAACAGAGAGGCTGATATGCGGAGTCCCACCCTGGATCATCATTCAGCCGCAACCTTTTCAACATATACATGACACTGTTCACCAACATTATCTGATTACAAGACTTCACCATCATCTTCTAGGCCGATGTCACCAAACTCATCCTCTACCTGATGGACAAGACAACCACCACCAGGACCAACTACACCGATTGCATGTCCATGGTAGAAGACTGGATCCAAAACAACTGCCTGCAGCTCAACTCTGACAAGACATAAAAACTGGTCTTTAGGAACAAATCCTTTTCATGGGACTCCACAAGAAACTGTTGGCAGCCACTTTGGGTCTCGCTTCAGCCGAGTCTGACAAAAAAAGATTTAAAAAAAAGAAAAGGGGTCAAGGCAGGGGCACCCTGGCCCCTTAGCTCTGGTTCTGAGGTCCAGAGGGACTCCCACTCTCTGAGCAAAAAAGCATTTTTAAAAACCTTTCACAGCGGATCTGGCAAAAAGTTTAAAAAACACAAGGTCAGGCTCCTGCGGTTGTTTTGTAAACAGATCCTGGGTGGGCCAGGTCTCAGGGGCATTGACATTTTAAATGATGGGGTTTGCCGAGCCCTCTACATGCTAGGGACCACCACCTTCCCATGGCTAATATGTGTTGAAATGCAGGAGGGCACCTGCCCCCCCACAACCCAAGGAACCGTCACATCCCAGGGGGCTAATGTGTAATGAAATTCAGGGGGGCCACCTGGTCCCCTGCAGTCCCAAGGACCACCACCTACCTGGGGTTAATTTGTGATGAAATACAGAGGGGCGCTTGGACCCTGCAGCCTCTGGGACCACCACCTCCCCAGGGCTAATGTCCAATTAAATGCATGGGGGCTGCCCAGCCCCCCTGCAGCCCCTGGGACCATCATCTCTGCAGGGCTAATGTCCAATGAAATGCCCCACAGCCCCAGAGACCACCACCTCCCTGGAGCTAATGTCCAATGAAATGTGGGCGGGAGCGCATGGCCCCTGCCCACAGCCCCAGGGATCACTGCCTTCCCTGGACTAATATCCAACTAAGTGCAGGGAGCCACCTGGCCCCCCTGCAGCCCCAGGGACCACAACCTCTTCGGAGCTAATATCCAATTAAATGCATAGGGGACCACCTGCCCCCCCCCGCAAGCCATGGGGACCAACACTTCCCTGAGGCTCATTGAAATCTTGGAGGGGGGTGCAGCCCCCTTTGTGGAGCTAATAATACCCCTGGTGACCTCTACCCCGCCCCCAAGGCCAGCTCCTGCTATGTCTTGCGGTGCCCACCCCAGGGACATAGCTGTTTGCTCTGACTTGGCAGGAGCTTGGACAACTTCTGCCAAGTCAGAGCAAACAATCAGATGTTTCCTCTGTTTCCCTGCCTGCCTAGGCATACACTGATGTATACAATGACACACCTAGGCAAACACCAATGCAGACACGGATACACCCACTCAAACACTAATGCATCCACTAACACACCCAGACACAAACTCATGTATACACTGTGACATTCGGCCACACACTGGTGCATACACTACGACACCCAGACACAAACTGATGTATATACTGACACACCCAGGCACACACTGATGCATACACTAACACACTAATGCAAACACCCACACACCGAGGCACTTAATCATATATACAGTGTGACACCCAGGCACACACTGATGGATACAGTGAGACACTCAGGCAAAACTGATACATTCACTAACACATCCAGGCACATACTGATGCATTTACTGACACACTCAGGCACACACTGATCCTTACACTAGCACACTCAGATACAGACTGACTCAGACACAGTTGGTTGAATTCTACTTAATGGTGGTGGAGAGTGGGAGGAAGAGGGAAGCTAAGGTGTGTGGAAATTCTAAAAAGGGGGAGAAAAGTGGATGAGAACTAAAGGAAAAAACGAATAATTTAAGGAGGAGGGGGACTGCAATTTTGGTTACACTGTATTTTTTCCTGGCTTGACCAGTGGTTTTTTGGGTCAGCCGATAAGCATATTTTTATTGCAAAGTTAAAAAAAAATAATTAAAATTGTACTTCAATTCGTGATTTTAAATAGCTGTCTGTTTAAAGGGAGGGGTAGCCATTTTTACTTCGCTCTAGCGGCCCACGGAGGTCCGCCATCTTGGGGGTTAGCAGTCTAGTTGACCGCTTCCTGTCAACACCAGAACAGTACGCGCTCTATTGGCGTCAAAAAATGCAAAAAAACATCACTTTTAAAATAACATGATTCATGCATTGTGCTGATATGTTGTATTTTACCCTTTTGCATTGCAGACTTCAATCCTAAACACTTATTCTTAATATGTTTACAAATACTGTTTCTTTGCAAGGTATTGCTACAGGTTTTCAGAGTGGGTTAGGGTGTGGCCTCTTTCCAGGGCCTTCCAGAGACTTTCCCTGCAACATGCCTGGGCGTGGTTCTGGGCTGGGCCAAGACTCTATATAAGGAGAGTCAGCCCAACTCCCAGTGCTCACTATTCAGAGGTTCCAGTGCAGAAGAGCAGCTATTTCCAGAACTTCAGTTCCAGTGGCCTTTTTGATCTCCCAGTTCTGCTTTGAAATCTTCATTGGTGCATCTTGTTCCTGGGTGGTAAGACGGTAGTTGGGTTTATTCCAAATACCGTTTATTTTATCTAGAATTATCTCATTCTAAGATCTGATCGTTTATTTATGTTAACAATTTGTTTTAAGGTCATAGTCATAAAAAGTGCACTCGAATATTTTTGTTAAAGTGTGTACATGGATGTTTATGAATCGGCAAGAAGCGCGATTCGTTTATAGTTTTGAAACTCATGTTACATTGCGCGCCAGTGTTTATTGACATACACGTGGATATTTATGAATCAGCAGGTGGCGCGATTCGTTTGAAAAGCTTTGAAATCTTGAGTTGCATTGCGCGCTGGCATTTATTGACACATACATGATTGATCACGAATCGGCAAGAGGAGCGGTTTGTTTATGAAGCTTTAAAAGCTTGTGGAACATTGTGTGTTACTATTTATTGACATTTAAAAGAAGGTTTTGAAGTGGCACGATGTATAATTCAATTTAAGATAATTTCAAAACCTGTCGCTATTTATTGTGCAACCATTTCTTGACTTTGTATGGTGGCATTCGAGCCAGCAGGACATGCAATTTTTTACTAGAGTTTATTTATATTGTGAACTGCATATTACCATTCCAGGATAATTGCTTGGTACAATTCGAGTTGACAAGTATGGGAAATATTTATTGAACTATTGAACCCATTGAAAAATATTTCTTCTCTAGTGTTTTAAGGGTGTAATCTGTGTTGAAAACATTTCAAGGAAAATATATATAGGATCAGAAGTTCTAGGTGCAATATTATATGCTCCTATTATGCATATTCTTGTTATTCTAATTCATGCTTGAATAAGAAAAGTTTTATTTCAATTAATCTTGATTCCATTACAGGTATCTGATCATCACAAAATCTGTTCATTTTTAAAACTGCAATTCAAGATTGCTCATATTTTCAGAAAGACTATGTTTATTAATATTTATTTCAGGTTATATTGTGTATTCTAACCTTTTTTCCCATTAAAGGTCTCCTTCCCAGCAGTACCCTTCCTAATCCCCTCTTCCCCTCTTGAACTCTCACAGTCTCTGTGAATTGTCTATCAGAGTCTTGGAGTTGTTCATTAGAGGACGTGTTGGGACCGTGCGCAAACCCCGAGGATCTGGTGACTCTGACAGAATAGTGAGCCCACAAATTATTATCCTCCTGGTTTGTGTATGTTCTCAGCATGGCCACGCTAGACGAGTTAGTTAAGGCTATCACCCAGCTCCAAGCAGAGGTGGTATCATCCAAAGAATTGACAACCAGCTCAGCAGAGAGAGTGAGTCAGTTGCAAGATAAAGTAGAGAAGAAGGAGCAAAGTCCCACAGGGGTGTTTTGGCCAGGTACTTCTTCTCAGGCTTCTGGAAGTAGTCCAATTTCCCTAAATGTTCCTGCTGCTATTTCTTTAGCTCCCCCAGAACGTTTCTCAGGTGACCCATTGAAAGCGCAATCTTTCCTGGTTCAAGTGGAACTACACTTCACCTGCAGACCAAATACCTTTCCCGATGCCCAGTCCAAAGTAGCTTTCTTGTTATCATATCTGACTGGAGATGTAGCTACTTGGTCAATTCCTCTTGTGTGTAAAAATAGTCCCTTGTTGTATAATTGGAGAAATTTTGTTCGTGAATTTGAGAGAGTTTTTTATCGTAGAACTGTAACACAGTCAGCAGATCATGAATTATTAAACATATGCCAAGGAAATCAAGACCTAGTGTCGTATTTAGCCAACTTTAAAAGGCTGGTTGCCGAGACTTCCTGGCCCGAAGAAAAACAAGCGGTCTTGTTTTACAAGGGACTCAAAGAGGAATTAAAAGATATCTTAGCGCAAATCGATCCACAACCTACAGACTGTCAAGAGTTAATAAATCTTGTCTTGAGACTTGACCATCGTTTACCAGAACGTAAAGGAACGCACAAAAAGATTGAAAAATATTCATGGCGCGTTCATGATAACAGAGATTCAAGAACTCCGAAAGAAAGAACTTCGGAACCAATGGAAATTGGAACCGTCAGAAGACCTTTGACTAAAGATGAAAAGGACTTACGCAGAAAAAATGGACAATGTCTTTATTGTGGGCGAAAAGGTAATTTTGCCAAAGATTGTCCCATCAAACCAAAGAACAAGCAAGGTCCAGTTCAGAAGGTCGCAGCCAATGCACCAGTCGAGTTGGAAAACTAAAACACCCGAGATGCAGAGAAGGGTTGCTCTTGGGTGTCACCGTGGACCCTTCACAATCTAGACATCTTAAACTGGAAATAAGAGTTCAGGTCAAGAAAGAGATCTATTTCAAAAAAGCTCTAGTCGATTCTGGAGCTACTGGGAATTTTGTTGATGTCCAATTGGTTAGTGCATGGGGGATCCCATGTATTGAAAAGAAAAACCCAGAAATCATCCAGGCAGTCGATGGAAAACTCTTGACTGGTGGTCCGGTAACTCTTCAGACTATCCCCTTGTCAATGATTTGTGAAGATAAGATTCTAAGAAAGAAACATGAAGAGAAAATCATTCTAGATGTGATCCATGCTCCCCAATATGGGATTATCCTCGGCTTGCCATGGTTAACTCATCACAATCCAGAAATCAATTGGGCAGAACGACAAATCGTGTTCTCATCTGTGCTATGTAATGAAAAATGTCTCCAAAAAAAATCGAGTACCAACAGTTTGCAACTCTAACATAGCTACTGCTGCGGAGAAAGAAACTCAGTTGCCCAAACAGTATTCATCGTATACTGTCAAATTGACCTTGCCCCAGGTGCGACACTTCCCATCTGTCGTGTTTATGCTCTGTCAGAACATGAAAACCAACATTTATGAAAATACCTAGATCAATTTTTGGAGAATGGCTTCATTCGCCCCTCTAAGTCTCCTGCAGCTTCACCTTTATTTTTTGTTCCAAAAGCTAATGGAGAACTTCGAGCTTGCATTGACTATAGAGGTTTAAACAAAGTCACCATCAAGAATAAATATCCTTTACCCCTAATTCCGGTTTTATTGGAACAAATAAAGAGAGCAAAGATCTACACGAAGCTTGATCTTCGAGGTGCTTATCATTTGGTCAGAATGAGAGAGGGTGACGAATGGAAAACAGCGTTCAAGACAAGATATGGCCTTTTTGAATATACCGTCATGCCTTTTGGTCTGTGTAACGCTCCAGCAGCTTTTCAATTTTTCTTGAAAGACGTTCTTAGAGAGTACCTTGACATATTTGCCATAGTCTACATCGATGACATTTTGATCTACTCAGAAAATGAAAACAACCATGTACAACATGTCAAGAAAATTCTTGCAGCCCTTCGAAAACACAATTTATATTGTAAACTAACCAAGTGTGAGTTTCATGTTACCACGGTGGAGTTTTTGGGGGTTATTCTTACCCCTCAAGGTATGGTGATGGCAGAAAAGAAAGTAAAAGCTGTATCTGAGTGGCCCATTCCAAAAACTGTTCGTGATGGACAGTGCTTCCTGGGGTTTGCAAATTTTTACCGGAGGTTCATAAGTCATTTCTCCCAGACAGTGGCTCCAATCACTAAGCTACTAAGAAAGAAAGAAAAGTTTGTATGGTCCCCAGAAGCTGATCAAGCCTTCTCGACTTTAAAGAAAGCTTTCTCCACTGCCCCAGTTTTAACTCATCCTGATGCGAATCAACCTTTTATAGTGGAAGCTGATGCTTCAGATGTAGCAATAGGAGCCGTCTTATCACAACGAAATAAAGACACTGGTCAACTTCATCCTGTAGCTTATATGTCTCGGAAGTTGAACGAAGCCGAACAAAACTATGTCATTGCTGAAAAAGAACCTCTGGCAATTCGGGACGCCTTTAAAGAATGGAGACATCATTTATTGGGTGCCAAATACACTGTTACAGTATATACTGATCATCGTAATCTTCAATTCATGAGTTCCGCCAGACTTTTGACCCCTAGGCAATTACGCTGGATGCTTTTTTTGCCGAATTTGATTTTGTAGTAACCTTCTGGCCTGGTAAAGATAATCGCAAGGCTGACGCCTTGTCCCGTCAAGAGTCTACCACGTTGCCTGCATTTCAAGCCTCCAGAGGTATCATTGCTCCAGACAAGGTTCTATGTATCATAAAAACTGAAGATTTCTTTGAAGAAATTTGCAATTCCTTTACTGTTGCAAAATGGCAAACATGGGCCCAAGCTGATCCCAAAAGGTCAATCAAACAAGGTTTACCCTTTCATGACTCTCGTTTATTCATACCCACTATCAAACTTCGCAAGATAGTGTTTCATTGGTTACATGTTATACCTACGGCAGGTCATCCAGGTATTCCTAAAACTCTTGAACTAGTCCAACGTTATTTTTGGTGGCCTACCCTAACAAAAGATGTAAAAGCAATGGTAAACAACTGTGAAGTTTGTGCTCGCATTAAAACAAGTCATTCTAAACCAAAAGGATTATTACATCCACTTCCAACTCCAAGTCGTCCATGGGAACACATTTCATTAGACTTTATTACAGGTCTGCCAGTGGTTCAATAGCATTCAGTAATTCTGGTGGTAGTAGATAGTCTCACAAAATATGGACATTTTATTGCCTGTAAAAAATTGCCCACTTCTAGAGAATTGGCAAACATTTTACTGAACAGAGTGGTTCGTTATCATGGACTACCAAAGGTTATCCTCTCCGATCGGGGGTCACAATTTTCCTCCAATTTCTGGAAGACATATTGTAAAACACTCCAAGTAACATCTACACTATCTACTAGTCACCATCCTCAAACAGATGGTCAAACAGAAAGAGTAAATCAGACTTTAAAACAATACCTACGTGCCTACGCTGAAAAGGCACTTCATTCTTGGACATCTATGCTCTGGTTAGCTGAGTTAGCTTACAATAACTCATTCCACACTTCCATTGGCGTTACACCCTTTTTTGGTTTATTTGGTTATCATCCTGACACCTTGCCCATCACAATTCCTCAAGAAAGTTCTCTTACTCCAGCTGTGTCAGAAACCATTCAGCATTTACATCAAACCCAGAAGCTGATTCAACAGTATCTAGAAAAAGCCAAACAAAAATATAAATGACATTATGATAAGAAACAGTGTGAGGGACCGCAATATCAACCAGGTGACAAAGTGTGGCTTTCCACAAAACATATAGACTTCAAGAAGAAGCACATGTTTAACCCCAAATTCATAGGTCCTTATACTGTCCTTCAGCAAATCAATCCAGTGACTTCTAAACTACAATTGCCTGGATCCTTACGGATTCATCCAGTGTTCCACACTTCCCTCTGGAAAAAGGCAGTCCAAAAGGTCCATCCTCATCCAGCTCCTGTTTTAGTACAAGGGGAAGAAGAATATGAAGTCAAGAAAGTGTTGGATTCTAAACTGAGAGGACGTAATCTTTGGTATTTAATCTCATGGAAAGGTTATGGTCCTGAAAGTAACTCATGGGTTTCCGCATCTGATGTTCATGCTCCAGTACTTGTGAGACACTTTCATCGTCTTAATCCAAGCAAACCAGGCCCTAGAGTGCGTCTGGGAGAGGGGAGTACTGTCAACACCAGAACAGTACGCGCTCTATTGGCGTCAAAAAATGCAAAAAAACATCACTTTAAAAATAACATGATTCATGCATTGTGCTGATATGTTGTATTTTACCCTTTTGCATTGCAGAGTTCAATTCTAAACACTTATTCTTAATATGTTTACAAATACTGTTTCTTTGCAAGGTATTGCTACAGGTTTTCAGAGTGGGTTAGGGTGTGGCCTCTTTCCAGGGCCTTCCAGAGACTTTCCCTGCAACATGCCTGGGCGTGGTTCTGGGCTGGGCCAAGACTCTATATAAGGAGATTCAGCCCAACTCCCAGTGCTCACTATTCAGAGGTTCCAGTGCAGAAGAGCAGCTATTTCCAGAACGTGTTGGGAACGTGCGCAAACCCCGAGGATCTGGTGACTCAGACACTTCCCAGGAGTAATAAAACCGGTCCCGGCGTCCGCGCTGGAGATCGGATTTTGAAAGTGTTTGAAGTTGGTTGAATTCTACTTAATGGTGGTGGAGAGTGGGAGGAAGAGGGAAGCTAAGGTGTGTGGAAATTCTAAAAAGGGGGAGAAAAGTGGATGAGAACTAAAGGAAAAAACGAATAATTTAAGGAGGCGGAGGACTGCAATTTTGGTTACACTGTATTTTTTCCTGGCTAGACCAGTGGTTTTTTGGGTCAGCCGATAAGCATATTTTTATTGCAAAGTTTAAAAAAATTTAAAAAAATTGTACTTCAATTCGTGATTTTAAATAGCTGTCTGTTTAAAGGGAGGTGTAGCCATTTTTACTTCGCTCTAGCGGCCCACGGAGGTCCGCCATCTTGGGGGTTAGCGGTCTAGTTGACCGCTTCCCAGGAGTAATAAAACCGGTCCCGGCGTCTGCGGGCGCGCCACAGGCAAGCCCGTGTGCGCCCGTCCGTGCCAGGACGGGGCTAGGGGCCACCCCCCTTACATTGACTGATTATGGTGAGTCCGGAGATTTACACCTATTCATCAGGGGTTCTAAAGGACCTTAGGAAAAGACTAGGAGAGGGCTGCCATATATGTCCCAGCTCAGCGGGGGAGACATGGACCTGCCCCAGATGTGATTGGACTCTGGGAGAGCCTATGGGTCCTGACTTAGATCATGCAGAACTCTCCAAACATAATGTGAGGATTCAGCTAATAAACTGCCGCTCCTTGCCAGCACATAAACTAGACATAAATCTCTTGCTGAGCGAGGGGGCACCAGATGCCCTCTTCCTTACAGAAACGTGGCTCCATGGGGGTTCAGGGCCGGATCTAGCTCTTGCACTACCCAAAGGGTATGTTAAAGCAAGAATTGATAGAGATAAAGGGAAAGGAGGGGGAATAGCTATTATTTTTAAACAAGGCTTTCTTTTTAAATACAGTCCTCTTGACCTTGCAGGGTGTGAGGGAATGATTTTCTCCCTTACCTTTAACCCTACGTTCACATTCACAGGAGTACTACTTTACCGTCCTCCAGGGACATATGATGAATTCCTGAACCTATTACCAGAACGGATGGCGGGTCTCATTTGCAATAGACCGAATTTTACAATATTAGCAGATTTTAATATCCAAGTGGATAATTCAGAATCAACGGCAACTAAGAGGTTAGTGAATGATCTGGAAGCTTTAGGACTACACCAATTGATCAGTGGTCCTACACAGGAGAAAGGGCATACTTTAGACCTGGTGTTTAGTAACCTTCCATCACTGGTTGCACTACCCCCGACCCCTGTAGCATGGTCCGATCATTTTTTAATCACCTTAAAGGCTAAGATACCCAATAGGTATGGTCATCACCAACCCTCCAACAGTAAGGTCAGGAAATGGCACAGACTGAAGGCAACAGAATTGGTCAATTCATTAACTAGAAGTAAAAAATATTTTATGAGGGACCCTACTTCTTTTAATGATTGGATTTCCGACAGTCTGGACAGACTGCTGCCCTATAAACCCTTCTCTGGGCAAAAGAACGGTGGAAAGGCCCCCTGGTTCAGTGATCATTTAATGACATTAAAAAGGAACTGTAGGAGGACCGAAAGGAAATGGAGGAAATCACTAAAGGAGGAAGATAGAGAAGAATACAGAGGTTCAATCAGGCTGTACCAGAAGGAGATCAGATTAGCTCAAGCGACCTATTATGGTGATAAAATTGAAAAGGCTGCAGGATCTCCAAAATACATTTTTGGTGTACTGAAGGAGCTATTGTTTATTCCCGCATGCCCGGAAGCAATGGAAGCATCAGAAGAACATAGCAACAACTTTCCCTCCTTCTTCCTAAAGAAGATTAAGGATATCTATGAAAACTTCTTAGGGGAAGAAGGGGGAGTTTCAGGGCAGGAGATTGAGAAGAAGGAAGGTGACAATGTGCTACAGAGTTTTCTCCCCATCTCTGTTGAAGGCGCTTTGGGGCTTCTCAGTAAATTAAAATAGGGCTCCCCACTAGACCCCGCACCTCCCCATATAATTATGCAGGGAAGAGTAGCGCTAAATCCGGTAATAACAGATCTATTAAACAGCTCGCTACAAAGTGGGACAGTGCCTGATTCCTGGAAACATGCAGTGGTCAAGCCCCTACTAAAGAAGCCTAATCTAAACGGAGCTGTATTTAAAAACTATAGGCCTATCTCGCTCCTTCCTATGATGGCAAAGCTTATTGATAAGCAGGTAAATATACAACTATCGGGCTTTTTGGAGGAACACAAGATTTTGCACATAACTCAAATGGGCTTTAGACCGGGCCACAGCACTGAATCAGCTATGATTGCGGTTACGGAAGAAGCGAGAAAACAGATGGACCAAGGACAGGCAACTGTAATAATAATGCTAGATTTGAGCGCGGCATTTGATACAGTCAATCATGATCTACTTATTCAAAGAATTGGAAAAAGTGGGATCAAAGGAATGGCGCTCAAATGGTTAAGCTCGTTCTTACAAAACAGAACCTTTCAAGTCCTGGATCACTCTTTCCTTTCAGCTCAGTTCAAATGTTTATGTGGAGTACCGCAGGGCTGATCTCTGAGTCTTACTCTTTTTAACATTTATATGACCCCCCTAGCAGAGGTCATAGAACCTTTTGGGGTATCTCTGGTGTCCTATGCGGACGATACGCAGCTGGTGGTCTCCTTTTCCTCCAATAAGGAGGCTGACAACTCAGCCTTGCCTGCCTGTCTCCAAGCGGTCGCTTCTTGGATGACAGAAAGCAGGCTGCAACTTAATGAAGAAAAGACGGAAATCATGTTTTTGGGAAAACTGGCCAACCCTGCTAAAAACACAGGGCCAGTAATACATTTAGATTACTTACCCCCTCCTAAAGCCTGCTGCCGCCATTGGCCAAAAGACTTGCCGTACAAGCCCTGATTTTATCCAGGCTAGATTACGGAAACAGCCTTTTTCTGGGATCTCCAGGTTATGTGGTTAACAAACTACAGGTGTTACAAAATGCTGCAGGGCGGCTACTCTTCAATCTGCCTAGGTCCACATCAGCTAAGAAAGCTCTGATTGAATTGCATTGGCTTCCAGTAGCAAAAAGGATAAAGTTTAAGGCACTAGGGCCCTCATTCTGACCGCGGGCAACGGAAGCACCGCCAACAGGCTGGCGGTGCTTCATTGCCGATTCTGACCGCGGCGGTAAAGCCGCGGTCAGAAAAGGGAAACCGCCGGAATACCCCTGGCAGGGCTGAACCTCCATGGCCATGGGGATTCCGACCCCCTTCCCGCCAGCCTGTTTCTGGCGGTTTTGACTGCCAGGAACAGGATGGTGGGAACGGGTGTTGTGGGGCCCCTGGGGTCATGGGGCCCCTGGGGGCCCCTGCACTGCCCATGCCAGTGGCATGGGCTGTGCAGGGGCCCCCTAACAGGGCCCCAGCATGATTTTCACTGTCTGCATAGCAGACAGTGAAAATCGCGACGGGTGCAACTGCACCCGTCGCACCCCTGCAACACCGCCGGCTCCATTCAGAGCCGGCCTCTGTGTTGCAGGGCCTTTCCCGCTGGGCCGTCGGGCGCTCCTTTGGCGGGCGCCCGCCGGCCCAGCGGGAAAGCCAGAATGGCCTCCGCGGTCTTTTGACTGCGGAGCGGCCAAATGGCGGTGACCGCCTATGTTTTTTTCACAGAGCTCTATATAAAAGGGCCCCTTACCATCTAAAATCATCAATTTCATTATACACACCCACAAGATTTTTGAGATCGGCCTCTAAAGCCCTTGTAGTGGTTCCCAAAGTAAAGAGGATATCTTGGGGAGGAAGATCCCTGAAGTACCAGGGAGCCAGACTTTGGAACTCTCTACCTATCAATATTCGTACGATGACCCAGGAGACAGAATTTCGGAAAGCCATTAAAACCTGGCTATTCTAACTACTAGTAAGTTCCCGCCTCTCTAGAGAAGTCTAGGATTCCTCCAGTCTGTCTAATCTCTCAGTCTGATCAGCGCTACGAGGCCTCCGGGTAGTTGGCGCTATATAAGACCCAATAACATAACATAACATAACATACAGACACTGACACACCCAGGTGCACACTGATCCAGACACTAACACACCCAGGCACACATTTATGCAAAACCTTACACACCAGGAACAATCAATCAATCACTCAAGGAATTTGTAAAGCGCACTACTCACCTGTGAGGGTCTCAAGGTGCTGGGGGAGAGACATGTGGGGGTACTGCTACTGCTCGAACAGCCAAGTCTTAAGAAGTCTCCTGAAGATAAGGAGGTCCTTGGTATGATGAGGGTGGGTGGGAAGAGTGTTCCACGTCTTGGCAGCGAGGTGCGAGAATGATTTGCTGCTGGTTGTAGTTCTACGGATGTGTGGGACGGATGTGAGGGTGAGGGCAGCCGAGTGGAGCTGTTGGGTTGGGGTGTGAAAGGAGAACCATCTATAATGGTATTCTGGTCTGGTGTTCTGCAGTGCTTTGTGAGTGTGGGTGAGAAAGTTTGAAGGTGATTCTCTTGTTAACGGGGAGTCAGTGTAGGTCTCTCAGGTGGCCTGTGATGTGGCAGTGGCAGGGGATGTCCAGGATGAGGCATGTGGAGGCATTCTGGATGTTTTGCAGCCTTTTGTTTGGAGTTTGGCCATGGTTCCTGCGTGGAGGGCATTGTCATAGTCCAGTTTGCTGCTTACGTGGGCTTGGGTTACTGTTCTTCTGGTTTCCGTGGGGATCCATTTGTAGATCTTTTAGAACATGCGGAGGGTGTTGAAGCAGGAGGGGGAGATGGCGTTGACTTGCTGGGTCATGGATAGTGAGGAGTTCAGGATGAATCCAAGGTTGCATGCGTGGTCGGTGGGAGTTGGGCAGATCAAAGAGCGGCAGGCCACCAGGAGTCTTCCCATGCTGAGGGGGTGGAGCTGAAGATGAGGACCTCAGTGTTGTCGGAATTGAGTTTGAGGCAGCTGTTCTTCATCCATTCGGCGATGGCCTTCATTTCTTTGTGGAGGTTGGTCTTGGCAGAGTCCTTGGTGAGGGAGAGGATCAGCTGGGTGTCGCGGGCGAATGAGATGATGTTAAGGTTGTGAGATCGGGAGATGTTAGCGAGCGGAGCCTTGTAGATGTTGAAGAGGGTGGAGATGAGACACGAACCCTGGGGTACACCACAGATGATTTTGGTGACTTCAGACCAGAGTTCAGGGAGGCAGACTGTCTGAGTTCTGCTGGTGAGAAAGGAGGTGACCCAGTCCAGGGCTCAGTCATGGATTCCTGCATTTATGAGGCGTGTGCGTAGGGTGTGGAGGCTGACGGTGGCGAACACGGCTGAGAGGTCAGGAGGATGAGGGCCACGGTTTCGCCGTTGTCCAGTATGGTTCTGATGTCGTCAGTGGCGGCGATGAGGGCAGTTTCAGTGCTGTGGTTGCTGCAGAATCCGGATTGGGAAGGGTCCAGAATGCTGTTCTCATTGAGGAAGCGGGTCAGTTGTCTGTTGACAGCCTTCTCGATTACTTTTGCCGGGAAGGGAAGCAGGAAGATAGGCCAGAAGTTCTTGAGGTCCTTTGGGTCCGCCTTGGGTTTTTTGAGGCACACACTCATGCATACAATCACATAGCCAATCCACTTACACAATATATAACTATAGATTGGGGCTGAAGCTGGCAACACTTCCTGGTTGAAGTATTGACAGCCAATCAGATCTCTGCAAAAGATTAGGAGTTTTCACAAAACCTTCACGCTTCCAGATTGTTTTTTTTTAATAATTCAAAAACAGATTTACATTAGATAACAAAAGGGCTTCTTTAAGTAGCAAAACCTACGTTTCTGCAAACTTTAGTCTAATTCCATCCAATAGCTTGGGCTGTAGTTGTGTTCAAAATCCCTATGGGCATTATAATGAGAAACACACTCTTTTTGACCCCATTGCATTTTCTCGGCCCCCACTTAATGGTACAACAAGATTCTCAGGCACCATGTTTTGGGAAAATTGTGTGAAGATTTCTGAAACAGCGCCAATGACATAGGATAGTCTGGAAACACTTTTTTTGTTTTTACAGAAACTAGGCCCTAACTGTAACTTTTTTAAAAGATTTTGAAAAGTTTTATGAAGATTCGTCAAGCAGCACCAAAGACATAGGCAAGTAAAAAACGCTTTTTATTTAGAAATTAGAACCAGGTCATAACTATAACTCCTTAATTGCAACCACAAGTAGCTAATATATATATATATATATATATATATATATATATACCAGTTGGCCCCAAGTGGCATTTGGACACATGCCGTTAAACATTTTGATACTTCGATACACAAACATACATATTTAATTATTTTCACACCATGTGGTCTCAGAGCGGAGGGCAGACTGCTGAGGGCAGAGATTCGAAGATGGATCCTATCTCCCTGTATAATTTTACAAACAAGAAGGACACTGCACTCCAGAATGCTTGTTTATCTTCAATATTTATTTAGACAACGCCATTAGTCCACACACTAACGGGTTTCAACTTCAAATCTTGCTCACGGTAAGCGAGCCCTTTTTTCCATTATCATTCTTATATATGTTCTCTTGCTGCCCATTATGCGGCATTATGGGAGTTGTAATTATCAATTTAAAACACTCTATTTAACAATTGTATACATCATAGCAAACATCATGGTCCATTTAACCTTTACCTCTTGATCTTAGCCAACAATAATTATAATAATGTGGCATACACTGGAGGTCCCAGTTGACTCCTACTCCATTCATCTACATGGCAAGTAGTTATATTACAACCATATTTTGTTTTTCTACTAATACTAATTCTTGTATTTGTGAGGTAATATTAGCCCCCCCCATCTGATCCCCAAAACTGCACAGTTGGTTTACCCAACAGGGAAACCATTAGCTTCCACTGTAAGTCCCTAGCGAATGGTACCCCTGGTACCTGGGGCATGGAGTACTAAAGGCACGCCCCTGAGGGCTTTAGCATGAATTGTGCCACCATCATGGACCCTCTCACTAAGTGCATACAGTGCTGCTTTTGAAGGCTGTGTGTCTTGGTGCAATACTAAAATGAGAACACAATATGGTACACAGCCTGTGAGTCCTTTCCCCTTTACACTGCATGCAATATTTGTGAGCCACCCCTCTAGCAGGCCTTCCAGCCCTAAAGGCAGAGTGCATTATATTACACGTGAGGGCATACCTGCATGAGTAGATATGCTTTTGTCAATTCTCAGATATAAAAAGTGAACATGGAAGCCATTTTAAGTACATGTGCTGGACACTGGTCATTATGCATTCCCCGGCTACATGATGGCTTCACTGACAATAGGGATGTTTGGTATCAAACCTCTTGAATTAGAAACCCTCACTGAATTCAGTAGTGGATTTATTAATACATGCACTAAGAGGGCACTTTAGAGGTGCCCCCGGAAAACCTATCAACTCCTAGCATGGGCACTGACTCATCAAAACCAGTGCAGCCACCTGGCTCCCTGAGGTGAAAGCCAATGCTCTTGATGGCTCAGAACAAAGGCCTGCTCTGGGCAGAGGTGTGACCAGCTCTCCCAGGCAGAGTGGACATTCCAGAGGGGGGGAGAGTCTAAGGCCTTACCGCCTTTGAAATGTGACCCGGGCCTCTCCAAATGGTAGAGAAGGCCAACCCCCTGACCCCACTTTTCACGGCAGGACTGTCGGGAAAATTAGTTAAATTAGGAGGCATGCCCACTTTATCCCGGTCCCACCCTAATGTGGATGAGCTGAAGTGGCCACTACTTTTTATATTCCTCCATATTGTGTGGAAGGAATTAGGCCAATAGGGTTTGGACTATGCCCACTTCCGAAAGGAAGGGATCATAAGAAGGATGTAGTCACCCTAAAGGTGAGTAGCCCATCGGCTACCACCTTGCACTCCCTGTAACACCCCTAAATTCAGTATTTAGGTGGCACCGCTAAACCCTAGACCTCAGATTCCTGTCGACTAAGAAGAGCTGGACACCACAAAGTCGCACCAGCAGAGAAGACTGAAGACATCCACTGACTTGGCCCCAGCCCTACTGGCCTGTCTGCAGCCTTCAAAGTACCTGCACAAGAAGGCAATTTGTCCTGCTAGAGTGACCTCCTAAGCCTGGGGAGAACTGCATGCCTTCAATAAAGAAAGAGAACTCCAGTGGGCAGTGGACTGTCCAAAAAAACTGTCTCCAAAGAAGAAGTCTGCCTAAGGAACCGTGAAACTGCTGCCTGGGGCCACCTCTGCACCCAATGCTCTTGGCCAGAGTCGAAGTGGCCCACCAGTCCAGTGAAGGCTCCCCAGCACTTCTGACGAAGAGTCCATTGTGGACTGACCCCTGCTGTACTCCACAGCAATGCCTGCAGCCTAAGCATGAGGACTCCCCATGACTGCAACATGCCTGGTAAGCTGTTTCTCATGCCAAAACACACCCCTGCACCCAAAGCCCCTGGGCCTTGGGGAGCTGGGCTGTCAGTGTCCCTATGACCCCTGGCACCTCAACTTACTTGGGCAGCTATGGCCTGTTTCTGAAAGTCATCTCCTCCATTGAATAACATTGGGTGCCCAACGCTGTGTTGGCACTCTATATCCAGCCACCCCCTGCCACTGAGGGTGTAAATTTGGTGCTGCCTTGCGGCCCACCCTTTACTTACCTCCATCTCCAGGAGGTCCACGTAGATCCTGCTTTACTCACTTGTAAGAAGTGTTTCAGTGGATACGCCCTGTCTCCATTGGATAGCATTGGTCGGCCGAAGCTGTGTTGGCACGCTGTACCAGGCCATCCCTCTGCCGCTGAGGGAGTAAGTTTGGTGCTGCCTTTTGGACACCCTGGTGCTTGCCTCAATTTTCTGGAAACCAACCTCTGACAATTTCTCGCCCACACTACCACACTAGACCTATCTATTTCTGCCTCTGCAAACCTTTGGGGATCCAGTGGACTCTCTGCACAGTGTACTTATTTCATTTTAGTGCACTATATGGAGAGCCAGCTTCCTACATTGGTGGAACAGTGGTGGGGTCTGAGACTGCATTTGCTAATACCACTTGGCCAATAAGTAGCTAAATCGAAAAAATGCATTTAGATAAATTATATTTTTTGAATTGGGTATTTTTCCAAGTTCCTAAAAAGTACTGTTTGGGCCCTGGTGAGGTCCTTGTAGCTGAACAGTAAAAACTTTAAAAACTTACCTCAGCTAGAACTGCAAAAACTTGTGTTAGGAGTTTTTCTCTTACTCAAAAAAGGTCCATAGTAACATAATGAGTACCTCAGAGGACAGGGTGGTGGCGCTCAATGTCAACCCTTCTATTCAGCTTTCCCACAATCAGTTAAAGGCTCTCTAGTAAAATGCACAGAATACAAACAGGTTCAAACCCTTCCAGTGCAAGATTCTAGGGGCTACTGGCAGAGTATGACCGGGCCCATCCTCCTGATGAGGCCACTGATCCTTGAATTTATGATCAAGACAATCCAAGTGAGGAGGAAGAAGGGGACCCTCCTCAACTTGAAATAGAGGAATAGGCCACAAAGTGTGTAGGACATCTACCTCTAGTGAGGATGGCTCAGGTACCTCAAGATACAGAGATAGAATCTCTGAGGAAGATGCCCTCTTAGAGAGGTTAGCTAAGAGACTGGACCTGGAACACATGATTTTAGCTATAGAGAGGGAAAGAGCAGAAATGGGTTTAGCCCCATCACCACTGGTAGGTTGTATGATGTCGTAAAAACCAATAATACATGATCTACAAGTACATTATTTTATTTTTCCAATTGTAATACTGCTTGGACCTTGGTAGATCATGATACAATATTTGTTTGATTGTGACGTTGTTTTCATTATATTGTGTCCATACAGTTGCAGTTTTAAAATACAAAATCTAGTGTCCAAAATGTAATACTGACTTCTTTGAAAAAGATGATAGCCTTAGTAGTATTTGTTTCTTGTCCTGGTTAGTAGTTTGTAATGTGTGCATCCAATTTATTGCCATCTGCCCTGTATTGTTGTAGCTTCAACTACTCATTAGCGTCTCAAAAGCCTTATGAAGGACTTAACCCTGGTAGCCATAAGAAGTAAAAAAAAGTCATAATAGAAGTGCAACAACTATACTATTTTACTTTTTCAGTTGTAATCGTCCTCAGAACTTAGGTTATAGAAACAAAGGATGAGAGTTTTGTAGTTTATAAGGCAGTCATAACTTGAATGTGAGGCTGCTGTCATTACATTCTGTCCATCTATTTTTATTTTTAAAATCGACAGTATATTCTCTAGATGCAACAGTAAGTACTTCGTGAAATCTAATAGCAATAGTAGTATATGTTTTCCTGAAATATATATTTGCCTTGCTTTAAAATGTGTAATTTGGGTTTCTAATTTAATCCCGACTGCTCTGCATCACTGTAGCGTTAGAATAAAATATGTGCCACTTATTTGTATACTTAAAGTTGACATTAGATCAGATCGACAATTTCTGCAGGTATTGGTTTGTGTAGCTTCTTTAAAGACTCTCTCAAAAATGACAGGTTTGCAATCCGGTAGTGTTAAGTACATAAATTACTCTGAATCTATTTCTGTATTTGATGCTATGAACAATCTCCACAACCATGGTTCCTTGAGTAACTAAATCCAAAAAACTCATCAATAGGTACTTTCTCTTCTTATAAAACACCGAACACTACCATAAGAAATTCCTGTACATCTTCTAGAGTGTTGTGGGTAAACTGTACAGATCCAGTGCATATATCCACAAGGTCTTGAATGTGACGAACAGTGTGTTTTAGTTCTGTCATTGCAGAGATGTTGTAGGAAAGCAAACAGTGAGAAACACTATGGGCCTCATCATGAAATTGGCAGTGAATGCCGCTTACTGCCATGGTGACAGCTGTCAACATACCGCCGCAGAGGCGAACATCCGTTTGCCAAATTATGACACACACACCAATCTGACAGAATACCTCCACATTCACAAATCCACCAGCCCAAATGTCAGTGTTAAAGTGTCGGTACCAACACCCATACCATTTCACCAACAAAACAATGCCCACCACATCATGACCCACAAATCACCACGGCGGACATTCAATGGCGGTAAACCAGTGACGGTACACACTGATGCCCTCAGAATGGACACCCAAATAGTAAACTACACAACATTGGCCAATACCAAAAACACACACCTGACACTAATACACACACCACACACACCCACTGCACTATAAAACACACACAAGTATTACCCACAACGCTTTACGAATACAAATTATTGCCACATGACTGACACCAAGACCACTGGGACAACTAGACACACATACCATATACACCCATACATCCCTCATGCACCCCACTTCACACACCCAACCTCATTACCCAACACCCTCACACCTACACACAACACAACACCCATGCCCCAATAACGACACCCCCGTTTTACAGATGAGGAGTTGCGGGTCATGATGGAGGAAATAGTCAGGATAGAGCCACATCTGTTTGGAGCACAGGTACAGCAAATATCCATTGCCAGGAAGATGGAGCTATGGTAGAGAATCGTGGACAGGGGCCTACCAACAATCCCAGGACACAATGGGCCAGATCTTTACCAAAATGCAGGAGAACAAGCGGCTGCAGGAGGAACACCATAAGGAGACCTGGGAGGAATTGCAGGCCCTCAACACCACCATGATCTCCATAGCAGGGGTGCTGGCAGACATGGCCAACATCATGAGGGAATTGACAGCACAGCAGCTGGCTCCTACCACTAGCCAGTCTATTAATCAACCCTCCACTTCTGCTGCAGCTAGTGGGCAGAAGGCCCCGCCACAGGACCTATTGGCCACCAGTACCCTCCCCCTTGCAGAAGGTGAACCACCCCGCAAACGTTCCCTGTGGCCCAGACAGAAGCCAGAGACACTTGCCAAGACCAAGACCACCGCCAGGAAATGAGACTCTCCTAATGGTACCCCTTGTGTCCCACCCTGTCACCTTGTCCACTTTCAACTGCCTTTGCTGCCCTTCCTATGGCCCCTTGGAAACTGGACCTGTGCTACAGACAGACTTGAACAGTACCCTGGACTTTCGTCTACCATCACCCCATTCCATTGCACCTTTCCCTCAATTATTTGCACTACAATAAACACCCTTGAACACAACTTGAGTGACACTGTTTTATGTGTTAAATATGTGCATTTATGGGAACAGTCACATGTAATCCAAATGATCTGAACACTGTGATTGCATACAAATAATGACCTGTAGCTGTCTGTAGTAAGCACATCAGGACACTGTTGTCATATCACCAACATCTGTAAAATGACAACCCATAGGTGACAGTGAGTTGAGATGCAAAGGAAGTGAATGCCTTCATTCTACAGCCACGCAGTTAAAATCAATAGTCAAAGTAATGGTCAGTTCCACTGTCTCACCTGTGTGTCATTGGAAACATTGATGTATAACTGATGTTCTGTTGTCCACATCCTCATCCTTTGCCTCCTCATCCTCACTGTCCTCAGGGCCCACTGCTGCCACAGGGTCATCTCTAGTCTCCTCCTCCTGCAGAAAAGGCACATGTCGCCTGAGGGCCAGGTTGTGCAACATGCAGCGTGACACTACTATCCGGCAGACCTTCTTGGTGAGTAGCACAGGGATCCACCTGTCAGATGGAGGCATATGAACCTGGCCTTAAGGAGGTCGAAGGTCCTTTCGATTATTTTCCTAGTTTGCCCATGTGCATCATTATAATGGTTCTCAGCTCCTGTCCTGGCATTCCTCACAGGAGTCAGGAGCCACGATAGGTTGAGGTAGCCAGAGTCACCTGCAAGTATTGAGGGACAAACATTAGCCTTACAAAAATGCTATGGGGAAAACACCTGAAAGCATACACTGACATACAGTGGGTGGGGACTCTGGCTCACCTATTAGCCACACCCTGTGCCTCTGTAGTTGGGCCCATCACATTTGGGATGCTGCTATTCCTCAGAACAAAGGTGTCATGCACCAACCCAGGATGCTTGCCAGTGACGTGGGAGATGTACTGATCCGTCAGACACACCATTTGCACATTCAGTAAGTGGAAACTCTTCCAATTCCTGAACACCTGATCATTCTGGCGGGGGGAAAGGAATATGAGTACCGTCAATAGCCCCAATAATATTAGGTATATTTATCCCATTACATAAAATCCTGCCTTCACTGGGCCAAATCTTCCACCTGGGGGAAAGCAATGTAGCTGTACATGTGTTTCACCTAGGCAGACAATACCCTTGCCAGCACGATTAAGAACACTGGCTGTGACTTTCCTGCTGCCAAGCCCACTGTCACTTGGAAAGAACCAAACCAGTTGCCCGGAAATGGAGCACTGACAGAACCTCCACAAGAGAGGGGCTCCCAGTGGGATGACGGATAGCTTATATCAGGTCAGGCTCCAATTGGGCACACAGCCCAGTGATTGGGGCCCTGTCCAATCTATAGGTAAGTATTATGTGCCTGTCCTCGAGTGTAGCCAAGTCCCAAGGGGTCTGTACACGGGGGTTTGTCTCCTCCTCCTATTCATCTGCACTGGTAGGTATCTAAGGGACACAAGAGTGAGTAGGCTGTCACAATTTGAACAATCGAACCACCACCTCAGTGTACATACAGCATTAATGTGATGGGGCAGTGGGAATGGCAATGTATGTGCAATTTTTGGCAATGATGCAGTTATGGAAGATGTGAATGTTGTCCACCATCATGAAACGGCCACACCCTGCCCTGTATCTAGGGACAAGTGGAAGTGAGGTAACTTCGCCGATGTTGGGTACCGTGGCGGAAGGCGGTCTTGCACCACTGTGCAATTCCTGATTTGTTACTATGGGGCTCTATGGAGTACAGTGGCCAATGGTGATTAGCGGCGGTGGTGACAGTGTACACCGCCGCAGACGTGACCGCCATTTTCCATATGAATCCTCACTTGATTCCTGACTCTCCACAGGAAAACATCTACACTGCGTGTACTGCTGTGACCTGTGTCTGGAACGCACATTAGCGCGTGTGACTGGGGAAAGGGCTGCTGCCTTCACTTCGATGGAATTGGAGTGCTTGGTGGATGGGGTTCTACCCTGGTATGGACAGCTGTATGGGCCTCCAGACCAACAGGTGAGTACACCTTGGGCACGATGCATGTGGGAAGGTTGCATAGAGATGTGTGTGCAGGCATCGCATCATTTAGGGGGATGTCTGGTGGTAGTGTACATGGTGGGCGATAAATGTGCCAATGGAGTTGGAAACAGGATTTGTGGGCCATATGTGTCGAGATGGGCCACTCACCTGAAAAGCAGGATGTCTGCAGGGGCGATGGTATGCCCCCCACCTCTCTCCACTTCCTGGTTGACACATTAACCCCAGCAGGTGTCCCAAAAGGAAAGAGGAAGTGGAAGAGAAAGAGACAAAACACTGCCACGTCTTGCTGGTCCAGCCAGGCACCCTGTATCTTCGGGGGAGGGGCAGGCCGTTGTTGACAGAGTGATAGTAGTGTTAATGCACCCAACTTCCTTGGAACTGAATCTCTCTTTCTGATATGGGCACAGGAGCGGTAGAAGAACACCAGGATGCTCCAGCACTTTTCTTGGATAATAATAACTGTTGCTACAATTACTAACACTGCATTACCAAAAACCCAAACTGAGTACCATAACAATAAGTACTGAGACACTAGGGCTGGCTTCACAGATATTCACTGTTGCACACTAGAATTAGAACTGTAGTTGCACTTATCATCCACAAGAAAGACAAACAAGGGCATTAATTATATTACATATAACTTTCCTGCATGCATAGGGTTAAACTAAAAGGAACAAAAACAATCCAAGAAATACAAATATACACTCTGTGTGTAACAGTTAGGGTGGCACAGTTTGGTTTGTTTTCACTGTGTGTGTCAAAAACCCTTCAAAAGCAATTCTTCAAACCTGAAACACAGGCATGAATGACACAATTTAAATCCAAGAGTTATGCTATCAGAGAAAGTAAAAGTTACATAAATGCTCTTTTAAAATTGCACTGTCACTTTTTGTAGTACTTGAGCTCTAGCAGATTTCCTGAAGCACATTTAGGCAAGTAACTACAATAATAATGTAGAATGTTCAGAAAAGCATTTGTCTCTTCAAGATAAGAACTCTGCCAAAATACGAGGTCTGAAATACACCAGCTGTTCTAGGAAAGCCGGGCTCTCAGAGAACAAACTCCCTGGAGAATACTAGTCATTTAGCTGCAGTCTTTTCCGGAGTGTTGGAGGAATGCCTGGTGTCAGTTGGTACAGGAACAAAGAAAAGAATTGCCTCAAAAGTCCTGAATATGAGGATGACAGCAGGGGCTGGACTGCCAAATCAGATGCTGAGATCAGGAAGTAAAACAAAGCCAAGCAGGGAGGCATGCTTCACTCTGCTATTTATAGCCAATCAGGGAAGCAGTTGAGTTTCCCCATGTGGATGAGTCACCACACTGAATTAGAAGCACATGGGTACACCTCACACAATTAAAAGCACATGTCTACACCTGCTCACATTAGCAAACAAGCATTGGTAAAACAAGCATTGATAAAACCAATTGTGTAACACAGCACATTATGTTTACTTAGAAACACGAAGGTTTAACCAAAAACAGAGATATGATTTAAACCTAATCCCTGGTGATGCTGACAGACAATGCAGGAGGCACCTTGGGGATTCCTGACAGTCCTCCGCACCAAGGACCCTCTCAAAGCCTGGAAGGGTGCAGGAGATGGGATTTTTTAGTAAGACGTTGAGCATGAACTGTGGACGCAGGTTCCCAGGAATTGTCCTCAGGCCCACAGCCTTGGACGCACCTGGAGTCAAGAATTTTGGCTACTTCAAATCCCCATTGCCCGTGTACTTTTACCAGGGGGGGGTTGTGGGGCATCGCGGGTATCAGGGGAATAGGGATGTAGTAACGACACATGAAACACGGGGTGTTCCTTGAAATCATCTGGCAATGTCAGTTCTACTACCACAGGATTGATAATTTTGGCAATAGGAAATTTTCTGGATCCTGCAAGATGGAGATTTTTTGATGAGAGCCACACCTGATCTCCGATCTTATAAGAGGGAGCAGGTCTCCTTATTTTTTCTGCTTGTTTTTTTAACTTCAGCTTGTAGAGTTTTAAATGGTGTTGTACTTGTTTTTGAATCTCCTGTAACTCTTTATGGTGTTTCTGTACTGATGGGACTCTTGTGGATGTTTGGGACCCAGTTATAAGTAGCATTCTTGGGTGAAGACCAAACAAACAGTAAAATGGGGATACGCCTGTAGCCATGTGGACACTGTTATTATATATAAATTCAACAAGAGGTAAAGTCTTATCCCACTCAGTAGACCATGTGTCAATGTAACATCTCAGGATTTGCTCCAGCGATTGGTTGGCACGTTCCGTCAGCCCATCCAGTTGTGGATGATATGCCCATAGAGGAACAGAAGCTATGCCAAAACTGTGATATAAATTGGGGGCCACGATCGGACACAATTGTGGTGGTCCACCCATGAAGCCGTACAATGTGTTGGACAAACAAATCAGAGAGCTTGGAAGCCGTAGGGAGGCATTTTAATGGAGCAAAATTATCAATTTTAGTTAGGTAATCTACAACCACCCATATGACAGTGTGTCCATTGGAAGCTGGGAGATTAGAAATAAAATCCATACTTATGTTATGCCTGGAGAATGTGGGATTTTAGTCCGAACACAGGTGGAACAAGTCTGGACATAGCTTCTGACATCCTGCACAAGTGTGTGCAACCAAAACCATCTTTGACAGAGATCTAACATCTTTTTCTCACCTGGGTGACATGCGAGGACAGAATCAAGTCCCTAGTGTAACACTGTATCCTGTAATTCTTTGGTAGGGACGTACAACTGATCAGCATGGTATAGTAAACCCTCTTTTTCATACACATCAGTTGAACAGGGAACCTTGTGTTGGGCTACCCGTATATTCTCAAGGAACTCTTGGCAAGTGCACACAGCCATGAATTTTTCTGGAGGTGTAATGCTCCTGACCTGTTCTAGCGCAACATCAGAGGAGAATCCCATCCTAGACAACGTGTCTGCCTTTTGTTGTGTAGTACCGGGCCTATAAGTGATTACAAAGTCAAACTCCTTCAAGAATAGAAGCCAGCATAATTGACGAGGTGTCAGGGCCTTGGTCGCTTGGAAAAACTGTAAATTATGGTGATCTGTGTAAATAGTTTTGTTGTGTCTAGCTCCTAGTAGGGGGTGACGCCATTCCTGGAAGGCAACCTTGATGGCCAGAAGTTCCCGCTCCGCCACTGTGTAATTTTTCTCTGTGGGTAGCAATTTCTTTGAGAAGTAAGCTACTGGATGGAAATGCCCAGATTTAGGATCTCGTTGGGACAAAACACCACCCAATGCCATTTGGGAAGCGTCTGCTCCCACGAAAAATGGTTGAGCCGGGTCGGGATGATGGAGAATGGGGGCTTCAGTGAATGTGTTTTTGAGAGGTTGGAAGGCTTTCTCACCTTCTGCATCCCAGAGGAACTTAACCCCCTTTTGTAGGAAACGAGATAAAAATTTGTGAAACCCAAAAACTGTTGCATTTCCTTGATGGATCTTGGGGCTACCGAATCCAGGATGGTCTGTACCTTGGACCTATCCATGAAAATTCCATCAGGAGTGATCACATATCCTAGGAATTCTGCAGTTGTAGTGTGAAAAACACATTTTTCCAGCTTGGCGAAAAGATGATGGTCACAAAGCTGTTGTAAAACCTCTCTTAGGTAACATTGAAGGGGGTGCGGCCAAGATGGCCGCTGAGTAGGAGTGCCCTGCTAGAGCTCCGCCACTGGATAGTGTGGTGTCCTGGTTTGAGCACCTGAATAAGCTGCCGGATGGCGTTGCGGGGTAGCCTGGGTTCCCTGGACAGCACAGGGACAGGCTAGAGGCTCCTGAGGCGAAGACAGGCTTCGCGGAGTCCGGGGCCGTGGACCAACGTGAGCTGCGGGTGGAGCAGCCTGAAAATGGTGGCTGCGTGGTGAGTGTGGATCTCGGGCGATACAGCGGTGGCAGGGATGGCGCTCCCCGGGTTGTTCCTCAGCCACTGGGCTGTTGAAAGAGATCTCTGGGGCACACTTGAATGCCCCCCGCTTGCCGACGCGGCCGAGTGAGGGGGGAGGCCCGGCTGACGGCAGTGCTGCAGCACAGGGGGACTAGGCCTGTGTGGGGCTGCCCTGCGCGGAGACGTTGCTGAAGAGGCCCACATGGGACAAAGGAGTGAGGCGCTTGCAGGCACGACTTGGCAGATGCAGTGGGGCCAGTGCGGTGTGAGGCTGACCGAAGGTGGACTCTAACAGAAGCAGCGCGACTGGCAAGCCATACCCAGGTGAGGAGCCCCGACCAGAGGCTGGGCGGAAAAGAGGCAAGGGATGGATGGGGTGGATGGGGAGCCTCATGAGACCCGCTTATCACTGGGAGGCGAGGCTCCCTCGGGAGAGGGGCCCTGCAAGGGACAGACGAGGGGCCGGCTGGTCCGAACCCTGCGTTGCTGGGCCATATACCAGAGAGAAGGCAGCGCATACTAGTCTGTTGGCCCGGCTGAGTGTACCTGCCATGGGGGCAACAGTAGGAAGGTATGCCCGCTACTGGCAACCGAAGTGCACAGACATTTAGAAATGGCATCCCAAAAGCACAGCACATAAAGAGGGCTCCCTTAAGGACCTTTTTGCTAATACCCCTGCTAAAAGAATGGCGCAGTAAGGACCACTAGAAATGAGGTGCAGAGATGCGGGGGGCCTGTGTCGTCAGAGGGTGATGGAGCTCCCCTGAAAAGAGCATTCATGAAACAACTCTTCGAGTCCTTACGTCAAGACCTTGCAACACTGAAGCGGGAAATAGCAGCCGACATCAAAGACCTAAAAGGGAGGTGATTGACCTGGGCCAGCGTGTGGACATGGTGGAACAGGCCCACGATGCAAGAGAGGATGAATTGGACTGTCACAGGAGAGAACTTCTCACTTTACAAGACAAGAACCAAGAACTGCAATACCAAATAGAGGACCTAGAGAACAGATCACGCCTCTCTAACAATTGGATAAAAGGGGTTCCGGTAAAGGCAATAGCGGGACCCCTGGAAGACTTTGTAGTGCGCCTCTTTCGTGACGTGGTGCTGGCCCTGAAAGAGCAGAATATTGTGCTTGATAGAACACATAGGTCTGGCAGGCCCGCTCGAGCACCAGGACAGGCTCAAGACATACTATCTTGTTCACACAGACAGAGGTTATTATGGTGGCAGTTCGTGACACTACAACCATTGAGTTTGAAGGCCATTGGATCGGTCTTTACCAGGATCTCTCCATGATAACATTACAGCGCTGTAGATTGCTTAGGTCAGTGACGGACCTCCTCAAGGAGGAAGGTATCAAGTATCAATGGGATCATCCCTTTAAACTGCTCTTCACTTGGCACAATGAACTCCGTAGCATCGGCACACTAGAAGAAGCTCAGAGACTGGAGGGGATGTCACAGAATCTCAAGGAATGGGCCCAGAAACAGCCTCACCGGCGTAGCGGCGGGACTCTGACAAGGGTCAGTCGAAAACAGCAATCCGTCCACGCACAACCTACAAACCCTCAATGGTCGAGGGACAAAAAGAGAAGGCAGCGCTAATTAGGAGTCTCCGCAGCCAGGATAGTGTGTCCGAAATGGACTCTGACCACTGAACTGAATCATGCCTCCTGCGTGACGCCATGCATTTCCCTGAGATGGGGACCCCCGAAAGGCCTCAGTGAGCACCCATCTGATGACACAGCCACTGTTATGAAAAGACTGAGATATCTGGTCGGCGGAGCTCCACCTTAAAGGAGCGACGGTTGAACTTCTGACAGACCGATGTGTAGGCGCAGACCCAGGCGATGTTGAAGACTGTTCCCAGTCAGGGAACGTTGTTGCAAGTTTACCCCAAGTAAAATGTTCACTTTACCCTATTTCCATACACTACCCTTCAGGGTATGTTTGCTCATTACCCTTTCATTACTGAATATGCAGGAGGGAACCACCACACGCCCCACCCACTGAGATGACATACAACACAGCGACATCTGTCAGTTGTCAGATGATAACCATATTTAGTCTTAACGTGAGATGCCTCAACGCCCCAGTGAAGAGACAGGCTCTCCTGTTAGAGCTTAGAGACTTACAATGTCACATATGCTTACCGCAAGAAACACACTTACTTTGACAGGACTGGAAAAAGATGAGGTCGCACTGGTTTGACCTACTGTTTCACTCATCGGGTCCTGGATGACGGGTGGGAGTGGTGATCCTGCTGGCTACGAACTTCCCGGGGAGGGTGTCCCGTGTGCAGGCTGAGTTCCCTGGCCAGCTGCTTTCGCTGCAAATTGGCATTTAAGGGTACCACCTGAAGATCGCTAACATACACAGACCAAATGAACAACAAGAATGCTTTCTAAGAGATGCACTGGGTAGGGTCCTGGAGACGCCTGATGAGGATATTGTGGTGGGTGGAGACTTTAACTTAACACCGATCCACATTTAGACAGGTCTGCCCAGAGATATGGTCAGATGGGTGCACTCACGCAGGGCTTTTGGTACTGGCTCTGGAGGCGGGACTGATGGACATCTGGCACCGACACCACCCAACAGACAGGGAGTATTCTTTTTTTCAGCCGCTCACCAAACATATGCCTGTTTAGATCTCTTCTTCACCTCGCTGCGTGTCACTGCCCTATCCACCAGCAAGACTATCGGGTGGCATCAATCTCATCCCCTTCCCACTCATGCTTTCACTTACACTACCTGCCTACAAACCAAGCAGACGACAATGGCGTCTCAACATAAGGCCTTTAACATATGAGGACATGCTAACGGAAATTAGAGACACGGTTAGCCACTTACTAGTGGTGAACGACACTCCTGAAACCAGTATTGCAACCCTCTGGGATACCATTAAACCAGTCGTTAGAGGTCAGTTTATAGCGATAGCTGCAAGACAGAATGCCCTACATCACGATAAGCGTCAGCAGTTAGAGGGCGACATAAGGGCATTGGAAGAGACACATAGACAATCTGGGTTCCTGGCTGTGAGAAGACAGCTCACCATTCAGCGAAAGCAGCTACGGGCTCTAGATGAGGATAAAGCAAAATATGTCCTACTCCACACCAAGCAAAAGTTCTACACCGGAGGGGAACAGGGGGGACGACTGCTGGCACACAGACTCTGTACACAGGCCACGGAGTGCTGAGTGGCAGAGCTAAGGCTGCCCGACGGAACTCTGACCTGCCAGGATGAGTTAATCCGCTAACAATCTGAACGATTTTACTCGGATTTATACTCCGCGGAGGAGGTCGACCATACGGAAGTAGAGGAGTATCTAGCCTCCGCACCAGTGGTTCGACTCTCCCTCGTGGATAGTGCCACATTCGAGAAAGATATTATGCCTACGGAGGTCCTGGCGGCTATACATCGCCTGAAGCCAGGTAGGGCTCCAGGCGCGGATAGTTTCTGGGCAGAGTTCTACACACCTCTCAGCATACATTTGGCTCCAATTCTGGCCAGACTCTATAATGCGCTGGGCCTGTCTCTCCCCCTCCGGCCCATGATGCAACTGGGCATAGTGACAGTCACTCCTAAACCAGGGAAAGATCTGTGATGCTGCTCTTCCTACCACCCCATTACTTTGCTCAACGTAGATGCAAAAATCTTCACAGGCGTTCTGGCTCATAGGCTGCACCTGTACATGCAGCACCTGATAGACCCAGATCAGACCGGCTTCATACCTGAACGGTCTTGTAGTGACAACACCAAGAGACTATGCCACTTGCTGGACAAGGTCCATCGAGCTAAAATCCTGGCACTTCTCCTCTCCATTGATGCGGAGAAGGCATTTGACCGTGTGCACTTGCAATACCATCACACAGTTTTAAAGAGAACTGGGCTGGGCCCCAGATTCCAAGGGTGGATCAGGTGCAACAATGATAAACCTACAGCGGTGGTTGCTGTGAATGGTGGCCTGTCTAGGTAGTTCCCTATGCATCGGGGCACTCGACAGGGGTGCCCTCTCTCACCCCTACTATTCGCGTTATACACCCTTTACTGAGCATATATGGCAACATCCGAGCATTTCTGGAGTGCCAATGGGTGGTAGAACGCATACATTGGACCTTTATGCAGACTATATGCTCCTCCACTTGACCCAGGCCCAGATCTCTCTCCCTGGTGTCATGGCAGAATTGACTGCTTTTGGCAATGTATCAGGGTTTAAAACCAACCTTACTAAATCTTCTATATTGAATCTCACCACTCTGGAGGCTGAGAAGATCGCGTTGGAGTCTGCCCTCCCTATTTCATGGGCTACATAGGGGATCACATACCTGGGTCTGCGAATCCTCCCTACAATAGCGGCCACCAAAGACAGTAACTACAACCAGATACTTGACACTACCCCCTACGACTTAACCAAATGGAAGTCACATGGTCTCTCTTGGTTGGGACAGCTAGCAGCAGTAAAAATGACACTCTTGCCTATGATACTCTACCTCATGCAGACCCTGCCATTACAGCCACCACCTACCCTCCTAGACAAAATGCAAACACTCATTTGGGAATTCATCTGGGGCGGAAAGAGGGCCAGATTGCCAAGGCCTCAAGCATACTTACCCCAGACTGAAGGTGGGCTGGGAGTTCCGCTTCTATTCCGCTTCTATTGAGACATTACCAAGCGGCACAGCTGCGCTACATGGTAGAATGGCACCAACCCATGACAGAGAAATACTGGTGCTTTACATGCCAGGCGGAAGCAGGGGTCCATATTCGGCAGGTCCCCTGGTTGCCGAGGAAATACAGGCATCCTGGGTTATACGTCTCACAGATTTTGAGTGCCACCCTAAATGCATGGGACAGGGTACAGGTCGCAAAAGGACTCTCCACACTGGTGTCACCACAAATGTCGGTCATCGGCAACCCGGATTTTCCTCCTGCACTTGACGAACCTACCTTTCTGTCCTGGCAGGACGCAAATTGTAAGCAGATCACAATCTCTTTGACGAGGATGGAGTAATGGACTTCACCACCATCCAAGAGGGGTACGGTCTTCCGTCCTCTGCCTATTGGCAATACGTGGCCGTCCACCATTGGGTGACCTTGCCCATAATATGTCCACATGCCGGCCGACCTCTTACAAGACTTGAGCAATGGCTATTGACTAAAGACACAGATAAGAGGTTCTTGTACGACATTTACACTTTCCTGACTACAACACCCACACTCTCCATGACACCAGCAAGGTGTAGATGGGAGAGGGAATGAGAGCGCAGTTTTACAGATCAGGAATGGCGGGATGTCATTCACCGAGCATGGGCCACAGCACAGGCCACAAACACCAAAGAAATGTTTCTGAAGACAGCCCACTACCTGTACTACACACCCGCACGGGTGGCCCAGTGGAAGGCACATGGCGATGACGAGTGCTGGCGCCGGTAAGGACAAAGAAGTACACTTACTCACATATTATGGCATTGCCCAGGGATAGCCCCGTTTGGCACTCCGTCCTCAACACAATTGATGACATGTATAACATGGCTATTCCGCGCTTTTCCAAGTTATGTATTTCTGGGCCTTCCCAATCCTCAAACATACCCACTCCGCACACCTAAGAGAAGAGCAATTAATCTGGCATTGGGGGCTTCTAAACTGCTACTGCTTTCCCACTGGGGTACTGCAACAATTCCCACACATAACGACTGGCTACACAGCCTGTGGGCCCTTATGGGCTTGGAAAATCTGACAGCAACAGTGACTGGCTCGTTGCCCCTCTTCGACAAAACTTGGGAACCATGTATACAGTACCTTTCAGATGGGTTTCGGGAACTAACCTGCCCTTCCTACCGGTGCATTTTATGCCTGACGGACCCAGCCAAGGCTCCCGCAATCAGACTGACTGTTGAGACCTAGGTCCATCCCAACCACATTGCACAACTTGATTCTGTACATTGAACGAGGTTCCTTTAGTGATAGAGGTTTAGCACCCCTCCTTTCCCCCCTCCCCACCCCTCCTCTCCTTATGTTACCTGTTACCTCACCAGCCTATGGTTGTAGGTGGGTGTCTTGTACTGTTTCTACATTATAAGTTTAATAAAAGAGATTTAAACCATAAGACCGCTCTTACATGTCCCATATGTTCCTCAGTGGAAGACGAAAAGATGAAAATGTCATCTATGTATACCACTGCACAGATATCATCCAGAAACTCCTGCAGCACTTCATTGATGAAAAATTGAAACACTGCAGGAGCGTTACACAACCCGAAGGGCATCACTGTGTACTCGAAGAGTCCGAATTTATTTCAAAACACTATCTTCCACTCATCTCCCTTCATCACTCGTGTCAAGTGGTAGGTGCCCCGGAGGTCGAGTTTAGTAAAAATGGTCGACTGACGTACCTGATTTAAAAGTACCTGGATGAACAGAAGTGGATACAGATTTTTTATGGTCACTTTGTTTGCTGCGTGATACTCTATACAATCATGCAACTCGTGATTC
Source organism: Pleurodeles waltl (assembly GCF_031143425.1). NCBI lineage: Eukaryota > Metazoa > Chordata > Amphibia > Caudata > Salamandridae > Pleurodeles > Pleurodeles waltl. Next base: position 482,413,026 of record NC_090439.1, read on the forward strand.
TTCTTGTGCACGAAGAACAAAGACGATGATACTGGTGATGAATGATGAATGAAACCCATAGCCAATAGATCATCCAGGGAGTCTCGCAGGTATTGATTCTCAGGCTCAGAAAGAGCATACACCCTACTACATGGTAGAGTTGCCCCTGGAATCAAGTCCATACGACAATCGTGTGACCTATGTGGTGGCAGATGGATGGCCTTCTGTTCACTAAAGACATCATGCAAGTCTTTATATGGTACAGGAATGGCCAGTGTGTCATCCAGCTTGATAGCCGTACCATGTGTGGACCCACAATGCAAGGGTGTCACTAGTAATGGTTTGTCTTGGTAACAGGAGTGCCAGCAATGTTTAGAGTCTGATGTCACTGTCCTTGCTCCTCAGTCAATGTTGGGATTGTGTAACTGAAGCCAGGGTATCCCCAAAAAGAATCCAAATACTGGGGTATCTATGAGGTCAAACTGAATTTGTTCTGTATTATTGTTTGCACAAAGCATGGACAAGGGTGTTGTTTGATGAACGATAAGCCCGGAGGACAATTCTGAACCATCCACGGCTGTGACTGGTTCAGGGATGTCTCTTCTGACAGTCGTAATATTTAGGGTTTTAGCCAAACCCAAGCCTAAAATGTTTCCGGTAGCACTAGAGTCAAGCAATATGGGAAAGACCTTACGAACCTGAGGGGACAACACTAACGTCACAATAAGAGTTAGATGTTGAGGTACTGGACTGGTGGTATTAGCCAGAAGATGTGAGACCATATTGAAAGAAACACTCAATAAAATGGTCTCAGAAGTTATCGAACCAGTTAGTATTCCGCCTGGTCAGGAAGAGAGAATTTAGGCCTTGTTACCACTCCGATGGCTTTCTTTGGAGCAGTAGGCTTTTTAGGACATTCCCGAAGAAAAATGCCCTGCCTTACCGCAGTATAAACACAGTTTCAATTTTTTCCTACGTTTTTTCTCTTCCTTAGATAGTGGGCCCCTCACACTTCCAATTAGCATGGACTCAGGCGTATCATGAGTGGGAATGGTGGACTACTTTTTTTCAGTTTTGAGCACCACTAAACATGTGTCACCCTGGAATTTCTCTCCCTTACGTTCACTCAAGCGGTGATCGAATCGTTCCACCAGGTCAATGAACTCGGAACACTCCGTAGGCGGTTCCATAATTTGGGCTAGAACATCCTTGAGATCGTCCCGAAGGCCACGATAGAAGAGGGAGGTCCTCTTCTCCTCGGGCCATTCAGTCTCTGCTACCAACCAATTGAAAGAGGTGATACAGGACAGTAGATCCTTGTTTCCCTAGCACAAATTCAGCAACTCATTGTCACTGGCTTGCATGAAGAGATGTTTGTTTCCACAAGGCTTCCTTGAACCGGTTGAAATCATACAGTATTGGGGCATTGCACTCCACCAGCAGAATAGACCAATTAGCTGCATTGCCTCCCAAATAAGAGATAATAGAAGCTAACTTTGCAGCATAGTTGGGGAATGCAGCTGCCCGACACAAAAACTATAGCTGGCACGGGTTAAGAATTTTTTTGAACTTGGGACTATCTCCAAAAAACCTTTCTGGAGGAGCTAAGGGCACAGGGATTGGTGTTGTGACCATTACCTTCATGTGTTGTATGGTGGAAGTTGTTGGGCCTGAATTGGGTCTAGTAACATGATTAGACGGGTCAAACAGACTGGCAGGTGTCCCAAAAGGAAAGGAAGAGTGGAAGAGAAAGAGACAAAACACTGCTACGTCTTGCCGGTCCAGCCAGGCACCCTGTATCTTCGGTGTGGGGTAGGTCGTTGTTGACAGAGTGATAGTAGAGTTAGTGCGCTCAACTTCCTTGAAACTGAATCTCTCTTTCTGACATGGGCAACAGAGCAGTGGAAGAACCCCACGATGCTTCAGCACTTTTCTTGGATAATAATAACCGTTGGCACAATTACTAACACTGCATTACCAAAAACCCAAACTGAGTACCATAACAGTAAGTACTGCAACACTAGGGATGGCTTCACAGAGATTAACTGTTGCACACTACAATTAGAACTGCAGTTGCACTTATCATGCACAAGAAAGACAAACAAGGGCATTACTTATATTACATATAACATTCCTGCATGCATAGGGTTAAACTAAAAGGAACAAAAACAATCCAGTATGGACAAATGTCCACTCTGGGTTTAAACAGTTAGGGTGGCACAGTTTGGTTTGGTTTCACTGTGTTTGTGAAAAGCCCTTCAAAAGCAAATTCCTCAAACCTGAAACACAGGCATGAATGACACAATTTAATTCCAAGAGTTATGCTATGAGAGAAAGAAAAGTCACGTAAATGCTCTTTTAAAATTGCACTGTCACTTTTTGTAGTACTTGAGCTCAGGCAGATTTCCTGAAGCACATTTAGGCAAGTAACTACAATAATATTGTAGAATGTTTAGAAAAGCATTTGTCTCTTCAAGATAAGCACTCTGTCAAAATATCAGGTCTGAAATACACCAGCTGTTCTAGGAAAGCGCGGCGCTCAAAGAACAAACTCCCTGGAGAATACTAGTCACTTAGCTGCAGTCTTTTCCGGAGTGCTGGAGGAATGCCTGGTGTCAGCTCGTACAGGAACGAAGAAAAGAATTGCCTCAAAAGTCCTGACTACGTGGATGACAGCAGGGGCTGGACTGCCAAATCAGATGCTGAGATCAGGAAGTAAAACAAAGCCAAGCAGGGAGGCATGCTTCACTCTGCTATTTATAGCCAATCAGGAAAGCAGTTGAGTTTCCACATGTGGATGAGTCACCACACTGAATTAGAAGCACATGTCTACACCTCACCCAATTAAAAGCACATGTCTACACCTGCTCACATTAGCAGACAAGCATCGGTAAAACAAGCACTGATAAAACCAATTGTGTAACACAGCACATTATGTTTACTTAGAAACACGAAGGTTTAACCAAGAACAAAGATGTGATTCAACCCTAATTCATGGGGATGCTGACAGACAACGCAGGAGGCACCTTGGGGATTCCTGACAATATGTGTGAAAGGCTGGATTGTATGTGTAATGCTGTCCTCTTGTCTGTATAATCTCGACAGGTCAGCGCCCATGTAAAAAGGGATTGTGGCATGCCATCGCCAAGGATGTGGTAAACCTGGGGGTCTACAGCAGGCAGAGCACCCACTGCAGGAAATGGTGGAAGGACCTGAGACGCTGGGCATGGAAGACTGCGGAGTCCCAGCTGGGGAGGACCTCCCAACGGGGAAGGAGTGTCCATCGGAACCTGACTCCTCTGATGGCCCGCATACTGGCGATGACCTACCCAGAGCTGGATGGGCACTTGAGGGCATCACAGCAGCCACAAGGGGGTGAGTACAGTGGGCATTACTATAATAATTGGTAGGTGGCATGGGATCCAGGTGGTGGGTGTGAGTTAGTGGGTGCCCCTTAATGAGAGGACAGACATTGCAACGTGATCCAGCTCAAGGGTAATGGGTGTATAGGAAATGCAGGTAAGCTAGCTCGGTTGCATTCCATGTCAGTCGGGGCTTTGTGGGTCCCAGGAGGGATGCAATTGGCGGTGATTGGCCCTCATCTTGCTGTGGCATATAGCCAATTGAATGCCAGTGCAATGCATAGTGCTCAATCCTAATCCCTGTGTGTGACGGTACTGTGTATGCCAACTGTGGTGTTGGTGCTATAATTGACCCAGTGCTCCCTTTCTCTCCTTCCCCCACTTTCTCCTTCTGTCATCCTGTTAATGTGTGCATTAGCATCATCTGGCGGCAGGGGCACCTGCGACAGAGGGAGCTGCATCCCACACGACCCAGGAGGAAGAGTCCACCGACGCCGAGGGAACCAGAGGGATGGAGGGTGAGGGGAGCACCACAGCGGAGACAGGAGGTGACAACATAGACTCTGATTCCTCGCCCAATGGAAGCTCCATGGTGGTGGCGGACACCTCACCCCAACTCCAGGTACAGCCGCCACCCACTGTACCAGCACTGCCCTCCCAGTGGCCCCTCAGTGAGTTGCCTGTGCCCGCTCACCCAGGAGGGTGGGCATCCCCTTCACCTCAGGCACCTCAGGCCCTGCCCCAGTAAGCCCTGCTGCCCTGAGTGAGAAGGCTATTGACCTCCTGAGATCCATCTCTGTAGGGCAGTCAACCATTGTGAATGCCATCCAGGGGCTGGCATCCCAGATGCAGCAATGCAATGCATTCCTGGAGGGCATCCACAGTGGATTGGCGGCCCAACAGAGATTAATTCAGGCTCTGGCCTCCTCTCTGATGGCAGCCATTGTCACTGATCCTACAGCTCCCCCTCCAACTACCACTTCCCAGTCCCAATCTCCTCAACCCCAACCCATCCCATGCACACATACAGACGAGCATGCACACAAGACATCACACAACAGTGTCACAGTCAAAGAGAGGCACCACACTTCAGTCCACAAGCACTCACACAGACAACAGACAGTTGCACACACATCCACATCCATATCCACTGCCTCCACTGTCTCCTCCCTCCTCCTCCTCCACCTCCCTCACAGTCATGTCCACACTCACACCTGCATGCAGTGCACCAACAGCCACCACCAGCATCACCACACCAAGCAGCACACAGCCTCACTGGCATACACCTCTACAACATCCATCTATGCGTCACCTGTGTCCTCTCCCACCCTGTCTGCCCCCCTCCTAAAGGACACAAATGCAGGTACTCAGACACCCAACAGCTGTTCACCTCACATGAGCACACTGCCCATGCACCTGCACCCAAGTCCAGCAGACGTACTCCTCCAACAACCACTCCCTCAACCTCCACTCCCATCCCTCCTCCCTCATCCCGCCCTTGTCCCTAAGAAACTTTTCCTTGCCCAACTTGACCTCTTCCCTCCCACTCCCCCGTCCTGCCTGTAAGAGCAGGGTCCCAAATACACAGACCATCAACTCAGCCAAAGAATCCACGGGAACATTGGAGGAACCTCTTACTCGTGGAAGCAAGACAGTGAAGGATCCCACTCCTCCAGCCAGGAAAGGGAAGGAGTCACTCCACCAACCAGGAAAGGAAAGTATCCCACTTCACCAGACAGGAAAGGGAGGCATCCCACTCCACCAGCCAGGAAAGGGAAGAAGCCCTCACCTCCAGCTGAGACATAGCAGCCCTCACCTCCTGCAGAGGCTGGCAGGGTATCCACACCACCACCACCAGTGGGGCATCTCTTACTCATGGAAGCAAGACAGTGAAGGATCCCACTCCACCAGCCAGGAAAGGGAAGGAGCCACTCCACCAACCAGGAAAGGGAGGGATCCCACTCCACCAGACAGGAAAGGGAGGCATCCCACTCCACCAGCCAGGCAAGGAAAGAAGCCCTCACCTCCAGCTGAGACACAGCAGCCCTCACCTCCATCAGAGGCTGCCCAGGAGGCACCTTCCCCAGCTGAGACACAGCAGCCCTCACCTCCTCCAGAGGCTGGCAGGGTACCAACACCACCACCACCAGTGGGCACGAGGCCCTCATCACCTGCTGAGATACAGCAACCCTCACCTCCAGCAGAGGGCATGTAGGCCACCCTCCAGGGACTGATGTACAAGGAGCCCCCTCCAGAACCAGTGGCAAGTTCCCCATCTCAGAGACTGTGACCTTGCACTCCCCAGCAAAGGATAATGGGCATGGAGACCCCTCCAGAACCAGTGGGCAAATTCCCCACCTCAGAGACTGTGACCTTGCACTCCCCAGCATGGGGAAATGGGCATGGAGCCCCCTCCAGAACAAGTGGACAAGTTCCCCACCTCAGAGACTGTGACCTTGCACTCCCCAGCAAAGGATAATGGGCATTGTGCCCGCTCCAGAACCAGTGGGTAGGTTCCCCATCTCAGAGACTGTGACCTTGCACTCCCCAGCATTGGGAAATGGGCATGGAGCCCCCTCCAGAACCAGTGGGCAAATTCCCCACCTCAGAGACTGTGACCTTGCACTCCCCAGCATTGGGAAATGGGCATGGAGCCCCCTCCAGAACAAGTGGGCAAGTTCCCAACCTCAAAGACTGTGACCTTGCACTCCCCAGCAAAGGATAATGGGCATTGTGCCCGCTCCAGAACCAGTGGGTAGGTTCCCCATCTCAGAGACTGTGACCTTGCACTCCCCAGAATTGGGAAATGGGCATGGAGCCCCCTCCAGAACCAGTGGGCATGTTCTCGACTTCAGCTGAGGCTCCCCCTACCCCCTTCCTCCTGAGGTGCCTGTCCACTTCCGAGATGTTGCCCCTGCACAGTTTTGTGCTGAGTTAGTCAGGATTAAGTTAGGGCTTGGACTGTGCCTTTTGGCCATGTCGGCCTTTTGTACTTTGGACTGGGCATTGGCCCTTTTGGACAATTGTTCATATACCTTTGTTCTCCAATTGGTTCATATGGTGCTGTTGCCATGCTATTACAATCTCAGTACTGCCGACCTGTAGTCCTTGTATTATTATGCCTTGTGTCCTGTGCCATCGGTTTACGTCTGCCGGTGGTTGGTGTGTGTGAATGGTGTGTGTCATGCATGTGTGTCACTCTCCTTTTCTCCCTCCCTCCCTTGTGTGCTAGGCGGCTTTACTCACCGTTGTTGTCTTTGTCAGCGTTGGTGTTCCAAGTACAGCATGGTGTAGAAGAGCATCGGGAATACTGGAAGTTCCGGTGCCATGGGGTCTTTGATCTCCTCTGTGTCCCTGTTGGTGATTCTTTGGTCTTCTGTGTTCTGTTTCTGCCAGGCTTTTTTAATATCACTGGTACTGCCCCAGAAAATGTGGTGGTTTGCTGTGTCATGATATGGTTGATGGTACATTGTCTTCGGCCAGGCTGTTGATGGCTACCGCCGTGTTGCATGGTGCTAATGCCCTGGTGGTTGGTGTGGTACATTGGCTGTCTAATAGAGTTATCACCGCCATGGTCTTATTTTGGAGGTAATTTTACTGCCAGCCTATTGGCATTATTACCGCCACTTAAACAGTCACCGCCAATGTCATAATGACCACCTATGTCTTCTGTTTTCTCTGTTCAATTGCATGAACTACATGAGGTAATGTAAACAGTGCATTGAGCACCACATTGGCATAGCAGTTGACACCAGAGGGGTTTGACAACTGTTAGCCAACAATATCTCCATCATTTTCAGTACATTTTTCTTAACAACAAGGACCTTGTTCTCTTTCTTTCTTTTCTTCTCAACAACATCACTACAGTCCTTTGAAAGTTTTTATTTGAGGCGGATGGTAGGTTTTTCGTAAAGTGGATACAGTCCTAAATGAGGAGCATAAACAATTCTTAACCAGTTGTACTCCTTAATACAACTTGGATCAGCATAATGACATCTAAGTCAACAAGATACAAGCCAGACAATGTTCTAACTTGCACTTCGGCCACATATGACATTAAACACAGTACCACCAATATTAATAAATGTGGTGTCTGCACTTAAACCATTAGAGTTATAAATAGTCACAGCATATGCTAGAGCAGCTGGGAACTGCTTCCTCTAAATATGCAAGTCTTTCACAGGCAAAAAATGTGCAATGGACCTTCTAATCTGTTTTACGCCATCAAACTGATCAAATTTTAGCACTAGTTATTCAACCTCATTCCTATGAGGAAAGGAAATGAAATCAATCACTTTACCCATAGCACCATTAACTACTCCTTCCTCAATATAAAATTGTGTCCCAAAATAACTCTACAGTTCCTACAAACACATATACACTTCTCTAATCCTGTAGTACTAGAAACAGATTTTCCAATGAATCTAAGGGGCATATTTATACTTTTTGATGCAAAACTGCACTAACGCAGTTTTGCATCAAAATGTTTAGCACTAGCTTCCGCTATTCCTGAGCGCCAGCCGGGTACCATATTTATGGAATGTCACAAACTGGTGCAAAGGGTGGGCTAGCGTAAAACAAAATGACGTTAGTCGGGTGGCAGTGGCGATATGGAAGAAGGGGGTTTTGCACCAAAAAATGACATTAGGCTGGTTAGAGGCAAAAAAATGCCTCTAACCAGCCTGGCCTCATATCCTGATGCAAAATCACCCATGCTTAAAAAAGACAGGAGTCATGCCCACCACCCCAATGGCCAGCAAAGGGGACCAGTGCCCCTTGGTCATGGCCATTGCACCCTGTGCCATGCAGGAGACGCCAAGTTGGCCCCAGATGACACTTTAATTAAAAAAAAAAACTTACCTATACTTGCTCTACTTACTATGGCTGGGGTCCCCCATCCTCCGGTGTCCCTCTGGTGTGGGTGTGGGTATTCCTGGGGCTTGAGGAGGGCACCTGTGGACCCACAGGACTCCTAACGCCTGGTCTGACCTAAGCATCAAATAATGGTGCGAAGCAAGTTTTGCACCATCATTTAGCCCAGACTCCCACCCCTGAGCCATTTACGAACAGGGTGATAAATATGGCGCAACGGGGACAGCACCATTTTTTAGATGGGAACGCCTACCTTGCATCTCATTGACGCAAGGTAGGTTCACATATCTACAAAATGGTGTAAGCTCCAATATTTTGACTTTAGACGTGTCTAATGTCAAAACATAAACATGGAGTTAGGTTTGCCCCTCATTTGCGTAAAAAAATGACAAATGCAGCGCTAAAAGGTATAAATATGGGCCTAAGTTTGTTTATAGCTTTTCATTTAGTAGTACTGCACACTCTGGTGCATTTTGCCTAATGCTGCAAGTTGCAAAATGTCTTATTTCTCCAATTGTATAAATTATTCATTAAAATAGGAGCACTCCTGAAGCGTATGTATTAGGCAGACAATGGATTTTCCTTCTTGAATAAAAGTGAACATTAGCTCTGCTACTGTCTTCTTTGGAGTAAACAGTTTCTTAACAAATTGACTTTCTACGTGACATTTCCTTTCCCCTCTTTTGTGAGAACACATACTTTGTTTGAGAATATTTGCGTATTCAACGTCAGATGCTTAACGCATATTCCTAAGAAGTTCCTTGTATTGAAAGTTTAACCAAAAAGATTTCCAATACTTCCTAAAGAACCCTAAGGCCCAGACTTAGGAGGGCCTAGCGCCTCCTTGCACCACATTAGCATAAATCAGTGGTCTCCAAACTTTTTAATGGCGCACCCCCCAGTTGAAAAAGAAAAAATCCTTGGGCCCCCTATTCAGAATTTTTCACAATTATTTTATAAGGATGGCAATGTTTAAATATGTCTAGGCCTATTTAAGCATTGCAGTTAAGTACTGTTACCTTTTTAAATGCAATAACATGCGTCTGCTTAAAACAGCTTCTTTGGCCAGAGTTTGGCACCCCCCCAAGGGTCACTCGGGCCCCCCTGTTTGAAGACCTCTGGCGTAAATTTTTATTGATGCTAATGTGGCCCAACGGGGCCAAATTTGCCACACCATATTTACAAAGTGGCGGAATGCATGCATTGTGTCACTTTGTAACCCCTTGGACCACATTATGCTTGTGCTAGGCATAATGAATGCAAGGAGGGCATTCCCCCATTAGGGGGACTGCAAAAATGGCTCAGTGGAACCTAAAAGATTCAACTGTGCTATTTTTAATGCCTGCACAGATCAGGCATTAAAAGGGACATACCACTGTTTTAAATGACCCCCTATGTACTCTGCAGGATTAGTGACAATGTTTTGGTGATAATCCTGCACAGTACATCAATAGCGTAAAAAAGTTTGATTCTATTACCTCTACCCAACGCCATGGTGCGCCGTATATTAAATATGGTGCACACATGGTGGCGGTAGGGAAGCATTAAGGGGCGCAAGAAAAGTGGCACTGCATTGGATGCAGCACCACTTTTTTAAAATTCAGGAATAAGTTTCATCATGGAGAAATTTCTTGAACACAGGCTGTCCTTTGACTTGTGTAAGCTGTACTAGATCACCGAAAAAACTCAAGTGCTTTCCTCCAATAGTACATCATAGTTTGCCCTTAGAATCTGTTGCATTCTCAAGTGTAGAAAGGCAAGCATTACAGTTAAGACCATGCTCACCCCATCAATGATTAAAACTTTCAATTTCTTTAGCACTTTTGATATTTCATGACAAGCATCACCAGATAACTTTTGGTACTCACATTTGTTGTCATGTTCCACAAGCAGCATGAGAAGTCGATGTGAAGTAATTTCCTTAATGTTGTGTGAAGCTAATCCAGTGGGTGATGTTACTCCACATGACAAATTACACTTGTAGTTCTTTGTAGCAAGGCAGCGAGAACTTCCATTGTGCCAGTGTGGGTTTGTGAGTGAGGTTTGTGAGGTTGTGTATGTGCCTGTGTGTGTGTCTGATTAAGTCTGTGAGTGGGTCTGTGAGTGTCTGTGTGAATGTCTGAGTAGCTGCATGAGTGGCTGTGTGAGTGTCTGAGTAGGTCTGTGAGTGCAAGTTTTCTGTATGGATCCGTGAATAGGTGTGAAAATATCTGAGTCGGTCTGTGAATGTGTGGGTATGTGAGTGCGTGTGTGAGTATTAATATATATATATATATATATATATATATATATATATATATATACAAACACATATATATATATATATATATGTATGTATATATATATATATTTTTTTTTTTAACTTTGTGGTGGGATCTATAGATCCGCTGCAGATTTACCCAGAGGGCCATCCGGAGCCCAATGGCAGATCAGCAGATCTTGCATGGGGGGAAAAAAACAAATTTCTAGGCAATTTCCTGCCCGTGATACCTGCTTTTGCGCCTCTGCAACAGAAACAGGGGTTTAGAGAACCTCTACCCTGACCCCACCATTTAATTTATACACTACTTTTTAGCCCCCGGGCCTATTTCCATATACATACAATGGCAGCCATACGTTTTATTTCAGATTGCCGCCAGCCCATCAGGACATTGCTTTCACGTGTGGATCAGGGGTCAAACATGGGTGGATTCACTGAGGATACAGGTCCCTAGATATCTATAGTTCTTTTTCCTTTCCTATCTCAAAAACTACTGAACCCCTTTACACCAAATAATAACAAGCATTTGCAATGCAATGGGTCTCACTTTTCTCGAGTTAAAGCTATTAGCCTTATAAACTCCTAACCTGACTTTCCTTGCTATATAAACTGAAAAGTAAAACAATTTCACCTAAGCGAGCCAACTGCCGCCATGAGCGCAAAGCAACCGACATTAAAAAACAGAGGTTTGCTCGCAGTGAAACGTATCAGCAAAAGTGAAAATATCCATGTAACCGGCAAAAGTGTAATTATCCATGTAACCGCAAAAGTGCAAATATCCATGTAACAGGTTTGATGTCATGCAAAACGCCCTACTACTGCCCAGTGAGGTTGCGCTACCTATGGAATGAAGAGAAAAAAAGTGCAGGAACCATACGGAAAACATTGTGGGCCTGATTCAGACCTTGGCGGACGGCGGAGGCATTGGCATGGGCACTGCAGGGGCCCCCAGGGGCCCCGCAGCACCCCCTACCGCCATCCTGTTCATGGCGGGTTTCCCGCCATGAACAGGATGGCGGTAGGGGGTGTCTGAATCCCCATGCTCCGCCGCCATGGAGGATTCAATGGGGCAGCGGTAAACCGGCGGGAGACCGCCGGTTTACCCTTTCTGACCGCGGCTGAACCGCTGCGGTCAGAATTCCCTTGGGAGCACCGCCAGCCTGTTGGCGGTGCTCCCGTGGTCGGTGACCCTGGCGGTCACCGGCCGCCAGGGTCAGAATGACCCCCAGTATGTTTTCAGTAGTTGGCCGGTGCACTTTAGGTGAGCTAAACACCGGAAAAGGCATGACCTATGCATGCCTTTCACTAATTAAATCAAACTAATTTTAAAAGGCAAGCCCACAAACCAACCAAACTTATGGTCTTACCATGGGTGAGGTTAAAAGCCCACATAGAGATTACAGCAGGGAGTGAGCGCTTTGCACTTGACCCTAAAAATGGCTCTTTCTGAACCAAGAACTATCTTTCTGCCAAATTTAGTGTAATTCTGTCCAGCAGTTTAGAATGTAGTCATGTTCAAAATCCCTACGAGAAATTGCATAGGGAAAAAACATTTTGCCACCCCCTTTTTCTTGGCCCCCACTTTACCAATCACCCCAAAACGTTCCACACAGCGCAGGAACTGAGTGGTGTACTAGTTCTGAACATTTCTGTAGGATCTGTCAAACAGTGCCAAAGTTATTGGCACAACAAAAATGCTTTTCCTATTGAAATTAGGTTTGAACTTCAAACACCAGGACCCTTCCCTGAGCCATTGATGAACCTGGGAGCACATTCCTGGTGCTGGCTCACAGGCCATGTCTTGGAGAGCCTATCCCCAGAACATAGCCATTTTCCTGCCAGCAAAAGCACAGGCAGGGTAACCTGTGTTTGCTCTTGCTTATTCTGAGCATTCTCAAAGCTCCCACAAAGTGGGAGCAGACACCAAGTCTGCTCCCGTTAAGTGGTAGCTTCCAAAAAAATTCTGCCCACCTAAAGCAGACTTTTGATATGTTTCTCTGCTCGCACTTCGAAACACATGAAAATATTGCTTCCACCTCAGAGAGCAGCATTAGAAGCTGTTTCCTGCGGGCAGGAACAATTCTGTCCCCCACTGTATGTGGGGAAACTGCTTGTGTCTCAGGAGCCTTGGAGTTCCCCTTGCAGCCCTCAACCACATTATGGTGGGTACCCTGGATGGGCACCAGGGCACCCACCACAACATCCACCTTTTACTGCAGCGGACCCTGGGGGATGAGGTCCCTGGTGTTGTGGCACCGCCACTCACCTGAAAACCAGGCTGTCTGCAGGGATGATGACTGTCCTCCTGGCCTCCTGAGGCACCGCTCAGTGCTGCTGATTGCACCAGAAGCCCCGGCAGATGCCCCAAAAGGGAAGGGGATTTGGAAAAACAGAGAAATAATCACTGCACTCCTTTTCACCAAGTCCAGCCGGGTGCGGTTCTTTGGGTTATGGAAGACTGTCAGTGGAGCCCCTGGAAGTTGCTTTTCTTATAGCATTGGTGAAGTTATGTGCTATTAAGAGACTGTTTCACAACATTCAATAAAGCATGCAGTGGTCTCATTAAACAGCATTCAAAAAGGCATGCACTGATCTCATTAAATTTGTCTAATTAGGTTATCACAGCACATTTACCTGGTAATATCAGCAACTTGGCCCTCTCTCTGTTCTCATGGATTAATATATACAAAAGTTCACGAAATCTGAATGTCTCTAAACAAATTAGGAAGTGCTGCAAGTCTCTTTCATGGATCTACACTTTCATAGTAAGGCCTACATTATGACTTTGGCATAAGTACCGCCTACCACCGTGATGATGGCTACCAAAAGACCCTGACCTAACATCTGTCTGCCAAATAATGACCACAGCCGGATTTCTGCCACAAGAAGGGCAGAAATCCGGCTTTGGCCATGCTGGCGGACAGAGTTAAGGTGGTTTTGCTATCACCAGCAGCACCACGCCAGTAGATGCCACCAGCCGTATTATGAAAAATAATAAGGCCTGGCGGTGTTCTGCAGGTGGGCGCTGCTGACGGTAGCAGCGCCCTGTCCCCTGTTGGAAGACCCCCTGGATACAGGTCAGTTGAGTTTCCGACAGGGGATAGGGGTGGAGGGTGTTGTGTGTGTGTGGGGGTGTGTGTGTGCATGAGTGTGTGAGTGGGTGCATGAATACATATATATGTGTAGTGTTGCTTGTGTGCATGTATGCATGTGTGAGAATGCATGTAAGTATGGATATATGAATGTGTGTCAGTGTGAATGAGGTGCAGATATGTGCATGGATGCATGCATGTATGCCTGTGTGAGTGGGTGTGTGTATGCATGGTGCGTGTCTGCGTGTGTGTTATGGGGTGGGGGATTGGAAGGGGGGAGCTTGGATGAGTGGGGGGTGGGAGGCATCTGGGGAGTTGTTGGGGGTGGGTCTCCTGTCAGTGACATGTAAAGAATTCCCTGTCACTGATAGGGCCTACCCCATTGTTTTCATGGCGTTACAAAAACCACAAAACCCCTGGCGGTAAGCAGGGTCAAAATGCCTGGAGGGGGAAACAATAGATGACGCCGGGCTGGAGACTCTTATCTCCACCCCTGCGGGTGCCGGAGTGGTACATTGGCAGGTTGGATTCCGCCAATCCGCTAATGTCATAATGTGAAACTGTATGTACCGCCAGCCTGTTGGCAGTAGCACCACCACATTACCACCGAGCACCGGGGTCAAAATGACCCCCTAAATTTTCTATAGTAAAACTACAGCATAAAACGAGTTGCAATAGCAAAAGCAAGAAAACTCACATATAGAGTATTACTAGCACTGAGTTGCATAATTACTATGAACATAAAGGGGGTCATTACGACCCTGGCGGAAGGCGGAGAACCGGCGGTGAGACCGCCAACAGGCTGGCGGTCTTACCTTGTGGGATCATGACCATGGCGGTTACCGCCATGGTCATCCGCCGGTTCTCCGTTCCGCCCGCCAGGGCGGAGACGACAGCCGGGCTGGAGACCTGCGTCTCCAGCCCGGCGGTCATCACAATACCGCCGGCGGTATTTGGACCCGGCTTACCGCCGTGGATTTCCAGTGGTTTGAACCACCATGAAATCCATGGTGGTAAGCACTATCAGTGCCAGGGAAATCCTTCCTTTTCACTGATAGGGGTCTCCCCTACCCCCACCCCGACTCCCTCCCCTACACCCCCCACCACCCCTGCCAGCCCCCAAAGGTGGCAGGGCCCCCCTCCCCACCCCGAGCTCCAACATCACATAACTCACACACACCCGACACGCATGCAGGCACCACCAACACACTCACACACACACCACGACATACATGCCAACATCCACACACACACTCAGACATGCACACCCACATTCAAACATACACGCACACATCCATAAAGACATACCCACAGACATACACACACTCATTCCCAAACACACATCACCCCCACAAGCATACACGCACTCACACACCCCCTCTACACACTCAGACGCACACTCCCATGCACGCACACAACACACAACACCCCCCACCCCTAACGGACGATCGACTTACCTGTTCCGTCGATCCTCCGGGAGGGGACGGGAGCCATGGGGGCAGCTCTGCCGACACCACACCGCCAACAGAACACAGCCACGAGAATCACAGGACGTGATTCGCTGGGCGGTGTTCTGTTGCCGTGGCGGTGGAGGTGGAGCAACCTCCACTTCCCCGCCTCCCGCCAGTATGGCTGTTGGCGGCTCTCCGTCCGAAAAAGGACGGAGAGCTGCCAACGGTCATAATAGGCCGAGCGGCAAACCGCCTGCACTGGCAGACCGCCGAGGTCAAAATGACCCCCAAAATGTATTGCAATACCAAAAGCTAGTAAACTGACACATACAGTAATCCTAGCACCACATTGTGTAATCACTATTAGTACAAAAAAATAAACAAGTGGAAGAAAGTGAAGTTCTGTTAAAGTTCTCCATTACAAAATTAAAGTTGTCAAGGCCCTTGGGCTAAATCTGTTATTCAACCCTCATCAAGACCCCCACTCATAAATCATGTCTGTGTCCTTAGAAGAGGCCTTTCAAAGTCTCAAGAAGGCTAGAGTGCAATCAGTCTCAGTTTTCAGCTTTCATAAAAAAACAATGTGACCATAATAAAATTCTACACAAACAGATTCCAGACAGCATACTCCACTTAGCTGACAGAAGTGTGTTCTTCCCAGAAGACCTCTGCTGAGGCTCTTTGCTGCCAGCCAGGTGGGGCCTGGAGGGAATTCCAGGGGGCAGAGGGCTTTCCTTGCCAGACAGAAAGAAATCCAATCAGAGTCATGTACACAACATGAGTATTTTATAACCAGCATGACTCATGTTTTTGAAAACACCTGCTCCCTGGAGATCTTGGGGTATGGTGGTTGCCTGGCAAGCAATAAACAAGTGAACCTGACACATTTAGAAGCAGGAGGACTTGACGCAGTCACATGTGTTCAACAAGCATTGGTGAAAACAACAATATAGTGAAACAAGCATTGGTGAAAACAACTATGTAGTGCAACAAGCATTGGTAACATCAAGTACACATCAAACATTAGCAATATCTATCCTGAAATGCAGACAGTACAATGACGTTACAAGCAACCCAGTGGTGCTACATGCACGTGATTAAAACAACGCTCCTGAGGATGTTGACAAATTAGGCAGAGTTGTTGGGTCCTGACACCTGGAGCTGAAGTCAGTCTGGGGATGGGGAGCTACATGCCTACCTCTCCATAAGAAATGCACCAGGCCCCAAAGGATCGGGTATACAGGGTCAGAATCTGTGTGGGAAGGAGGGCTGATGGTCCCACCCATACAAAAATTGATCTGGGCCCAGGGGCATGGGGTCCCCGGGGCTGAAATCAGCCCAGGGAGGAGGAGCCACCTGTCTCCCTTCCAATGAAAATTACACCAGGCCTGTGAAGGAAGGCCATGTGCACCCCTCAAAAAACACCAGGCCATGTAGTATGGGGTCCCTGGGGACCAAACTGGACTGGGGAGGGAAGTTGCATGTCCTCCCCCTCACAAAAATGCCAGGCCCTGAGGAATGGGGTCCATGGGACTGAAATGTATTTAAAAGAGTGGTCTTGGGGATGGGGTCCCCAGGCTCTAACAAGGGTTCATAGAGGGGTCCACTCAGCCCCTGTCCCCTTTATTTTTAGCAATGGATCTAGGGGATGGGGTCTCCAGGCTGTAACAAGTCACGGGAAGGGGGCTACATGGCTTCCCCTCTCCATTTTAATTAAAAAACCCTAATGGGCCTGGGGATAGGGTCCCAAGGGCCAGGACTTGTGGTCAACCCTACCACTGCACGTCATTCAGCTGTGAGCAGCATGTGGGTGGCTGTATAGAGTGGGTGGGCCACATGGCTTGGCCACAGGCTCGAGAATCAACCCACTGCCATGCATGGCTAAGGGCAGTGTGCAGTGTTGGGTTGCATTTACATATGGTAATTAAGTATTACTTTATATTAGAAAAACCCCTAGAAATCCACTGAAGAAAAACAAAGGTGAAAGTAACATTATAGTTTGGTGTGAAAAAAAGATTTGTTCATTTAAAAATACCTTAGAAATTCACTGAATAAACCAAAGGTGAGAGTAGCGTTATAGTTATGTGAATTTGTCAATGACAACATAAACATTTTGAACCAAACAAAACACAGAAATTCATCATAGTTAGCAGCGCTAACTACAACTTGCGCTCATGCTATGCACTGCTTATGACCTCACAAATGACATCCCTAATGACATGTTCTATGACATCACTGGTGACATCTCAAATGACAATTGATAACATGAATGGCATCATCCAAGCTTTTTTTTCCCCGCAAATTGGTCTATACATTAGTACGTATTGAAGACCTGATACTAAAGTGTAGAAAGCATGCATTATGTGCAACATTAACCTTATAGCATTCACTTGGCAGGTAGCATAGTTCACATTAACAGTCAACCACAGATATATAGGAATCCCTTATTGATTATGGTGTTCATCATGTAACCTACTATCGACAGCCTTTATCTGTGTCAAACACCTGAAACTCACTGAACCTATGGTAAGAAATAAAGTTATTATCAGACAAGGACTGGGTACTGTAAACAGTCCTTACTCTATAGAGGGAGTTTACTTTATACCAGTGTCTACTAAGAACAGTATAGACTCTATGCAACAGTTGTCAATCAAGACACTGTTTACTAAAAATGAGCAAGATATGAAGGTGCTGAATATCCTACCACCTGCACCCTTTGAACTGTGGTGAAAACTTTACAGATAGCCCATCGTCTGAAGCAAAAGAAGCACACATACTTAGTTCAATATCTGGTGCACACAGCCTCCAATGTTATGTAACAATTGTCATGCTGACACAATTCTTTCTCATAACACAAGACTGCTTACAAAAGTTAGTATCTACTATATAGAATCTCACTCTTGTGGAACACGTTTTCTGCAGTTCCATGAAACTTGAGTGGAACATAATGAACCCAAGTCCACTGTCACTTACACACAGAGTTACAATGATTTGTAAGTTGTTCAATACCTCTACACACCCATGGTGCTTTAAAAGGACATGTGTTTTGTAAACACTTGCACCCAATAACTGGACCCTGGGTGCACAGAATTAGGTAGATAAGTAATATGGTACTTACCTGCCACTATGTAAACTATAAAACTAACACACTCCTTAGATGATGTCTTCACTGATGTCAACAATGATGTCATTTGGGATTCCATCAGTGAAGTCATAAATGATATCATAGAAGATGTCATGGCTGGGGTGCTAGTTATAGTTAGTGCTGCTAACCCTGGCGAATTTCTGTGTTTCTGTTTAGTTCAAAACATTAATGTTGTCATTGAGCAATTCTCCTAACTATAATGTTACTTTAACTTTGTTTTCAAAATCGTAATGCAGGGAGCAGTTTTACATTTCATTAATGAAAGAAGTCTAGTTCAAAGGAATGCTGATACATTGCATTCTGGGTAACGGCCGAGTGGCCTCTTAGTTACAAACAAGCAAAGTGGTAAGTTATATGACAATAAGTTAAAAACAATATATATATGATTCAAGCCAAGTGGCCTTTTTTCAAAGTACCGTAATACATAATATCTCCAAAATTAGAATGAACTGAAAAATAATAAAAATATTATTAAACATAAACACTGCGTTCTTGAGCTTGTGGGTGAAGACATGTTGCTGAAAACACTCTATAATGGCATTGTGGCCAGATGCTAAATAAAACCTCCCAAGGTCAGCTGCCAATAGTATTCATTAATATATTTCAAGAGCACTTCCATACTCTCAAGTCAAACTCCTTTTCAACACCCACTTGATCAAAAGACATTACTGTGCAAAAAAAACTATTGCTACCTTTGGAACGTCGTCATAGTCGCATTAATAAATGACATTCCAAGAAGTCCATATGTGAGAGACAAATCACAAGAGGTAGCAGTAGGAAAGAAAGCTAACAAGCTTCAAAACAAAAGGTGCAGAGAATTAGCAGAAATCCAAGAAGCCCTAATATGCCAAGAATGCCTAATAGGTCCCCAGTGGATACTGTCCAAATGTAATTTACTGGAGATAAGTCCATACAATTACTAAAGGGGAATAAAAAGGTAAACACAATTGAAAAATATATGAGATAAGAGCAAAAAGAAGAGAAATATGAAAAATCTCAAGAGAAAGCCAAATGAAAGAGTCTTAAGAAAATATCTTAGGATAACGCAGCATGAGATAACTCTCAAGATCAAAGTATACAAAAACTGTACTCATTCAATGCGCACATGGAGTTCCTCATCCACACCCTGCTGGAGACTTGGTATTAAGGAAAATGATATACTCTGACTCGAGGAGTCTAAGGCTCTTCTCCCTGTCACCATCTTGGGGATTCATGACAATCCTGTCAATCCCAAAAAAGGACAAAGTGTCAGGGTTTTCATCATGTTATTTCGACCAATGTTTGTCTATAGCGTAGTTTACATCACCATTGTTTACTGCCCTGAAGTGTTCAAGTATCATTTTATTTACCAGGAACATAGTACCGCCCACATATTCACAACCACATGGTCAAATTAAGGCTTACACATGAAAACCACTGCTACAAGTGATAAACCTGTTGATGTTAGCCACTCTCCTTGAATTTGTTTATATCTCAGAAGATCACATTCACACCCTTGTCTGAGCGTTGAATGACGATGCTGGGGTTGCTTGCTAAGGTGTCCACTGCCAGTCTTTGCCCCTTTGTAAGATTTCATACATAATTGTTTTTGAAACTGTGCCAGATCTTCATAAGGTCTCATGTGACTACCTCGTGGAAAGTGTCAATGCCGTTGTGTGGTGTGATGGGATTACACTTTGATTTGGGTTCAAGATTAATGACACAATTTCTGTCTGTTTCAAGATTCAAAAGACCAAAAAGCTATTTTTCAGAGGCCCAGTTTGAGATCCCCTGCTCCAATTCTGTCTAAATAGGCAGCCCTTCTTTCTGTCCCAGACACAGATTGTCAAAAGTGAAATCCCCGGTACGGATGATAGATGGAACAATATGAGTAGTATGTTTATTTTCCAGTTGGAGAAATACCTTCATTAATTTTAGTTTACAAATGTATAAAAATAAATTATTCTTAGTTTGACAATAGTCCATGGTGGCAATAGGACAAAAGGATAATCCCAGTTATAACAAGTTCTGTTGATTCCTGCTAAATTTGTGCATGGGTAAGTTAATGATAGTCAAATGTTCGTCAAATAGTTCTCACACATTATTTCCTGGCATGATGTTTTGTATTTCCATGTGACACAGTGTTCTTCACTGCATTCCCCGCCTTGTCAGGCTTTCTTCCTTTTTCTTTGTCTCTGTTTTTTCTTTTGGCTGGTGTTTATGGTGGTCTCTTGCTCACCTGGTAAAAATGGTACTCATTCAATTAAGAGAAAGGTACAGTGTCTTTAATTGATAACACAGGTTGGTCCTCTGGATCAGAGTAGGTACCTGAGTTGGATTCCAACATGACCAGCTCCTGTTGCACCAAGTTGTTTGTATTGTCTCACAGCCCCATCAATTTTCCTCCCAAAGGTTAGGATGCGGCCACTCGCTACATCCTGTTTGTCCTGCAAGAATTTGCGTTTTTTCTTTAACTTTCTTTCCTCTTCTTATTTCATCAGTCTTTGTTCCATTTTCACTGTATTTTGTCAGTCATGGTTTTACATGTAGAGGACAACAATTGTAACCACTCCTCCAACAGTATAGGATGTGGGTACTGCTACTTACAACACATATTACATCGCTCATGACATCTTTGATAACATCATTCATAATATCAATGTTACATTTGAAGTAAAATTATTGAGGTGACAACTGTGCATGGCTAGGGTGCTAGGTTTACTTACCTTAGGGTATAAGCTATAGTTACTTGAGCTAACCACAACTATAACTGCTCAGTTACTATGTTTTGTGCGAGTAAAGTCTGAACCTAACTTTGACGTCTCTATAACCTTTGTTTTTTTAAGTAAATTTGTATGTTTATTTATTCTATTTCATAACTATAACAGTCCTGTAGCCTTTTTTTTTTTCAGTAAAAATATATTTGTATATATATTCACACACATATATAAAAAGGGCGGGGTGCCCCACTGTGTAGGTATAGTTAGGTCAGGAATTCCATAGGAAAAGCATTTTATGATTCAGGAAAAATGGATGAACAGAATTACATGGATGAAATACACCAAAGATGACTGGAAGCCAGTTTCTTACTCAGAAAGCATGTGTTTTGTGATTTGGCATAAATATGTTTAGTGCTTTTTGAGAAATTAAGGTTCAAATGGTAGTGATATATTGACAGTTGGTCTAGCGTGAGTCCCCACAGTACTGAAAAATAAAAATAGAGTAATGTGATTTGCGAAGACGGCTTTTTTTTCCAGTCTGTATTTCTAGTCAGATTTGCTGGCCGCAGCTTCAACAGAAATGTTGCAGTCACTATTGCAGGATACAAGGACTCAGTCCCCTTGATCTGTAAATTAAAAAAGTATAGGGGAATAAAAGGTATAAGTGGCAGGGTAGAGGTACCTTGGCCCCCTAGCCCTTGCAACTGAGAGGGGTGTAAAAAAATAAGTTTGATGCTGCTCAACCTGTGGTACTCATGCAGGACCTAGTGAGGCCTCTAGCGAGCTCCCACTGAAGAAGTCTTGCTGGAGTACTGCTGGACCAAAGAAAAAAATTGTGGGATAGGGTGTCCCTAAGGGTTGTGAGAATGCGGAGTGTTGATCAATCCTAGGGAGTTTAGAGCAGGGCCAAGCCACAAGCCAAGACCTGTGGAAAAACCCGCACTGTGCACAGCTGAAGGTCATACATGGTGGAGGTTAACTGGCCACAGGAGGGCTGGGACATGGCCTCGTTGCAAGCTTACAATGAAAGAAATCTGAGAAAGTAACTGAAAACAGCAAAGGTTAAAGTGAGATTATAGTCAACCCTTATAATAATATATAAACTATTATTTTGGGACAAAAATCACTGAAAATCACCAGCTATAGTTCTTCCGAGGTAACTCTAATATGTGCCCCCCATGCACTGCTTATGACTTCACACATTGCATTACTCATGACAGATTCAATTAATCATGACGTCTCAAAATGCATTTTTGAAAACATAGCTGACGGCATAACTGATGACATCATAGAACCTACTGCTGTTCAATTTACTCCATACAACAGTACATCATTTCAGAAGTAAGTACTACTAAGTAATACATGGTGCAGAATCGTGTGAAGCATAAAGTGTCCTTCAGACACACAAGCCCCTTAGGAGAACCAAGCTCCTCCTACACACATACTTCTCCCTATACAGAACACTTTGTAGATAGACAGCCTCGTGTGGATAATCATCCAGACCTTGGTGTGTTAGCTCCTGCTGCCCATGATGTTCACTCTCAGCATACCTTTTCATGGAGGGATGGTTTCTTCCAGATACTCAAGCTCCATTAGGTGCAGTTTGCATACTGTACCTAACAGTTCATGGATAGCCGGTCTCTCATGGGCAATGAACCAGACACAGATGGAAAGAACCAGCTCCAAAGAGTCTGAGAACAACACCTTCATGGAGAGCCCATTGCCTCTAGACATCCAAGCCCTTTAGGTGGTGAAGCCTCTACATTCAAAGTCTTTACCCAGTAACACTGCAGATAGCCATCATGTTGTGGGCAATCCTGTACACATAGTACTTACAATCTTAACTCCTATTCATAAGTTCTCATGCAGAGATAACTCTTTCCAGACAATCGAGCTCCCTTAGGAGACGAAGGACCTAGTACATACAGCCTTCACCTTGTAGCAAAGCCTTTGCAGATATCCGAACTCTGATGGCCAATCAAGAAGACACTAGTCTGAAAACCTCTGCTGCACTCGGGCTTCTCCCTGTTCACAACCATTGAAGGAGGGCTCAATCTCTTCACACACCCGAGTCCCATTAGGATACCAAGCATACTTTTAAACCTCATACCTATTGGCAGTTTGGAAATTGTTACAGTGATGTCATCAGTGATATCTTCAATGGTGTAATGTGATGTGTCATCAGTGATCTTATCAATTATGTCATTGAACATGTCATGAGTGATGTTATATGTGAGGTCAAGGTGGGGGTGCAAGTAATAGCTAGGTCAGTACACTGTAACTAGTGAAATTTTTTTTTTTTATTTTAAAATGTTATTTTCGTTGACAGTTTCACCTAACTATAACCTCACTTTAACCTTTGTTTGGATAATTTCTAAGGTTATTTTACATAAAATATGATGTTGTTACCATATCTAACTATAACATAATTTAAAATGTGTTTTTTCAGTGCTTTTTTAGGGTTTTGAATGTACAGTAACACACTGTTACCAACCCCAACTATAATGTCACTTTAACCCTGGTTTTGTTCGGTGAATATATAGGTTTTTTAACATAAAGTAAAATATTACAAACATACTAACCTGTAAATAGTTGGCTTTTTGCTACGTAAAGAGGCTTGAGTATGTGAAGATAGTGAGCTTTCTGTGAAGAGCTATACAAGGAGTACAGGGTCTCTGAAGTAGTGGCTCACCCACCGAATTGGGCTTGAGTGTGTGAAGGGAGTGGGCTTTCTATGAAGAGCAGTGCAGAGAATGCAGACTGTGCATAGTAGAGGCTTACCGCCAAATGGGGCTTGGATTTCTGGAGGGAGTGGGCTCTCTGTGCAGTCTGTGCACTGAGTGCAAACTATGCATAGTAAGGGGTTCCCCAGCTAATGAGAGGAAGGTCTCTGGCAGGAGTGAATTCTACACAAAGTCTGCCACTGAGTGCAGACTGAATGTAGTAGGGGCTTGCTCACTTAATGGGGCTTCAGTCTCTGGAGGGATTGGCCTCTATGTATAGTCAGCATACTGGGCACTGACTTGTCCACCTAAAGGGGATTGCACATATGGAGGGAATGGGCTCTATGTACAGTCTTCTGACTATACCTAGAAGAGGATTGCCAACCTAATAGCCCGTTCATGTCTGGAGGGAGTGGGCTGTATCTACAGTCTGCACACTGAGTGCAAACTGTACGCATTGAGGTCTTGCCCATCTAATGGGGCTTGTTTCTCTGGAGGGAGAGGGCTCTAAATGCAATACTCATTTTGAGCACTGACTATGCATGGTACGGGCTTGCCCACCTAATGGGGCTTCCATGTCCGGAGCAGTGAACCATAGTTATAGTTGGCGCAATGAGTGCAGAGTAGGAACTTCCCAGCTAATGTGGCTGTTGTCTCTTGAGGGAGAGGATCTACACACAGTCTATGCACTGATTGTTGATTGTGCATGGTGGAGGCATGCCCACCTAACAGAGCATGTGTGTCTGGAGGTTTTAGGCTCTACTGAGTCCCCAAGTCATGTAATGGTAGCTGCAACATTTTTATTCTTGATGCAGACACCAATCAGGTCCTTCGGATCCTCCTGTGGGACCATCCAATCAGATTTCTTTTTTTTTTTTTTTTTTTTTTTCTCCTGGGAGTCCTACAGGAGTCTTGCAGCAACAAAGATTTATACTTTTTGAACCCTCATTTCTCTAAAAATATAAATAAACTTACACCAAAACACAAAATGCACATTTTCCACTAGAATGTGTGTATTTTTTCCTGTAAGATTGTACAAGTTTCCCTATGTAAACATGCTCCACTAACATGCACTGCTTATACCAGTTCAAGTAATATCACTTTTACCAAGTGAATTCACAGCATTTATAACAACACTTATGATATCTTCAATGACATAATTTGAAAGAACAGTGTGCATGGCAGAATGCCACGTTAATGTACAGTGGCGAGCGGGTTAACAACACTGTTTACAAAGGCGTTTAACTTATAGTAATTTAAAGGTGGCGCATAAATTATAAATTAAGGTTATT
Source organism: Pleurodeles waltl (assembly GCF_031143425.1). Taxonomy (NCBI): domain Eukaryota; kingdom Metazoa; phylum Chordata; class Amphibia; order Caudata; family Salamandridae; genus Pleurodeles; species Pleurodeles waltl. Next base: position 482,437,901 of record NC_090439.1, read on the forward strand.
ACTATAATTTTAGAATTTCTAATGTTTGTCTAGTTTAAGTTGGGTTTGTATTGAAAGAGTAGATTTAAAATTTAATTTATAACTATTGCTTTAGAACTTGTAATGGCTGTATAGTTTAAGAATAAATTAACTATAACTCATCCTTTGGTTTTCTCATTGAATTTCAATGGGTTTTATATTTTTAATAAAAATGTGTTTTAAATCGTGGAGTGGAGTGTCGTTAAGTGGAGTTTAGTAGAGTACAGTAGAGAAGAATGTAGTAGAGTGTAATGTCATACTGTAGAGCAGAGTGGAGTTGAGTGGAATGGAGTTGTGTGTTGTACAACAGTGGCATGTTGTACAGTGCAGTCAAGTGTCGTACAATGGAGTGTTGTCAACAGGGGTGTTGTGGAGTGGAGTGTCGTGGAGGGGAGTGTCATCAAGTAGAGAGTCTAGAGTTGCACAGAATCAAGTACAGTGGTGTAGAGTGAAGTGGCATAGATTGGAGTACAGTGGAGAACAGCATCGCAGAGTGGAGTGTTGTCGAGTGGCATGTCGTATATAGAGTGGTGTAGAGTCTTGTACATTGTAGTGTTGTAGAGTAAGTAGAATGTCAAAGAGTGGTGTGTTGTACAGTGGAGTAAAGTGAAGTAGAGTAGCAAAGACTGGAGAGCTATACAGTGGAAAAGAGTTTTCTAGAGTGGTGTGACATACAGTAAAGCGGTGTCTCATAACATACAGTAGAGTGTCATAGAGTGGAGTGAAGTGTTGTACAGTGGACTACAGTCGTGTAGAGTGAAGGAAGGTCTTCTATGGTGGCATGGTGTAGAATGAAGTGGCATTTCATACAGTGGAGTTTCAGAGTGGAGTGACCTGTCATAGAGTGGTGTGTCATACAGTGTAGTGTCATACATTGGTGTATCATACAGAGGAGTGGAGTTTCATCAAGAGGAGTGTCACCAAGCAGAGTGTCATAGACTATCATAGAATAGAGTAGAATGTCGTACAGTGAAGTGGCACAGAGTGGAGTAGGTTGGAGTAGAGTGTCATAGAGTGGAGTGCTGTGTCATATTCTAGAGTAATGTGTCATTAAGATGAGTGGAGTGGCGTGCCACTGAGTGTCACACAGTGCAGTAAAGTGGTGTATAGTGGATGGGCATGGAGCGTAGTAGACAGACGTAGAGTGGCATATATTTAAGTACAGTGTTGTGGTGTGGAGTTGCATACAGTGTAGTAGAATGTCATACAGTGGAGCAGCATGGAGTGGAGTATCATGCTGTGACATAAAGTCGGAAAATGAGTTGCAGAGTGGAGTAGAGTAGAGTGGTGTGGCGTACAGTGGAGTAAAGTGTCATACATTGTAGTTGTGTGTTGTATAGTGTCGAAAGTGTCATTGAGTAGAGCAGTAGTCTGAAGTGATATACAGTGGTGTAGAGTGTTATAGAGTGGATTTGCCTACTACAGAGAAGACTGTCATAGAGAGTGATACAATGTAGTGGCTTAGAGTGTCACAGAGTCAAATGGCATAGAGTGCTGTAAATTGGAGTGGTGTACAGTGGAGTAGTGGAGTACAGTGAAGCACAGTGTGGTCTATGCCATAGGGTACAGTGGTGTAAACTGGGGTGGAGTAGCATACAGGTTTACAGAGTAGAGTATCATAGAGTGGCATAGAGTGGAATAGAGTGTTGTGCAGTGGCATACAGTGGAGTAGAGTGTTGTAAAGTGAAGTTTAAGTGCATACAGTGGAGTAGAGTGTCATAGAGTGGCATACAATGCAGTACAGTCTTGTAGAGTTGAGTTGCACAGAGAGCTGTAGAGTGCTGTAGAGTGGAGCAGTGTAGATTGGTGTATCATAAAATAGTGAAGGGTTGGGTAAAGTGTTTTAGAATGGAATAGACTGGAGTGGAGTAGTGTTGAGTAGAGTAAAGTGTTATGAAATGGAGTGGCATGTCGTTCAGTAGAGTGGACTGTTGTGTCGTACAGTATTTGGAAACTGTTGTAGAGTGGAGTAGAGTGGACAGGCATTCAGAGCAGAGAAGAGTTGCATAGAGTAGAGTGGACTGTTGTAGAATGTTGTACAGTGGAGTGGATAAAGTGTTTAGTGTTGAATGGCATAGATTGGTGTAGAGTGGTGTACAGCACAGGATAGGTAGAGGGATGTACTGTAACATAGAGAAGGATGGAGTAAAGTGGGGTGGAGTAATATACAAAGAGTTGTGTAGACTCTTGTCTACACAACTCATGTAGTGGAGTAGTGTTGAGCAATGGCAATGGCATAGAGTGGAGTAGAGTGTTGTACAGTGGAGTGTAGGGGCATATTCCAGAATAGTGTGTCGTAGAGTGGCAAAAGTGTAGAATATTCTTATAGAGTTGAGTAGAGTATTGTAAAGTAGTGCGACTTGGAGTGGAGTGATGTACAGTGTCAAAGAGCGAGGTAAAAAGTAATACAGTGGAGTGGCATATCGTAGAGTAGATTCAAGTGTCATAGAGTGGATTGGTGTGTTGTAGAGTAGATTGCTATGGAGTGGAGTACAGAGGAGTGCCCTATCATACAGTGGAGTAGAGTGTCATAGAGTGGCATACAATGCAGTACAGTCTTGTAGAGTTGAGTTGCACAGAGAGCGGTAGACTGCTGTAGAGTAGAGCAGTGTAGATTGGTGTATCATAAAATAGTGAAGGGTCGGGTAAAGTGTCTGAGAATGGAATAGAGTGGAGTGGAGTAGTGTTGAGTGGAGTAGTGTTGAGTTATGAAACGGAGTGACATGTCGTTCAGTAGAGTGGAGTGTTGTGTCGTACAGTATTTGGAAACTGTTGTAGAGTGGAGTAGAGTAGACAGGCATAGAGAGCAGAGAAGAGTTGCATGGAGTAGAGTGGACTGTTGTAGAGTGTTGTACAGTGGAGTGGTTAAAGTGTTTAGTGTTGAATGGCATAAATTGGTGTAGAGTGGTGTACAGCACAGGATAGGTAGAGGGATGTACTGTAACATAGAGAAGGATGGAGTAAAGTGGGGTGGAGTAATATACAAAGAGTTGTGTAGACAGTTGCGGATTATTGTAGAGTGGCATGTAGTGGAGTAGAGTGTCGAGCAATGGCATAGAGTGGAGTAGAGTGTTGTACAGTGGAGTGTAGGGGCATATACCAGAATAGTGTGTTGTAGAGTGGCAAAAAGTGTAGAATATTCTTATAGAGTTGAGTAGATTGTAAAGTAGCGCGACTTGGAGTGGAGTGATGTAAAGTGGCATAGAGCGAGGTAAAAAGTAATACAGTGGTGTGAAGTGGCATAACGTAGAGCAGATTCAAGTGTCATAGAGTGGATTGGTGTGTTGTAGAGTAGATTGCTATGGAGTGGAGTACAGAGGAGTGCCCTATCATACAGTGGAGTAGAGTATCATAGAGTGGAGTGTCATGTTTTACAGTGGACTGAAGTGTTGGGTCATTGAGTGTAAGAAAGTGTAATAGCGTAGAGTGCCAAGAGTAAATTACAATGATGTAGAGTGGACTGGTGTGGAGTGGAGTAGAGTGTCATAGAGTGTGATAGAGTGGTGTGACAGAGTGTGATAGAGTGATGTGGCACAGAGTGACATACAATGAAGTGACGTATAGTGGACTAGTGGAGTAGAGTGAAGTGGAGAGTCATAAAGTGAAGTAAAGTGGCATACAATAGAGTAAGGTAGATTGGAGTCATGTAGAGTTAAGTGGTGTACAGTGGAATAGTGAAGTGAAGTGCCGTAGAGTGAAGCTAATTGGCCCAATGGGAAAAAAAAGCTCACTGGGTCAATCAGAATACTCAATTTTTAAATTGGCAGTCCCCCAAGAGTATCTCAAACCTCTTGTGGAGTCAACTGTCCAGGTATACAAATATTTTTTACCCTTAATTTCACAAAAACTACTGAACAGATGTATACCAAATCATAAAAAGAGGAATATATGGACCAAGAACTAGCTTCCTACCGACTTTGGTCCAATTCCATCCAGCAGTTTTGCTGTCGTCCATCTTAAAGAAGTCAATGGAAAATGCATGTGGATTTTGCATTTTGGGACCCCCTTTTTTCTCAGCCCCTTCTTCACAGATAATGCTGAATCTTTCCATGCACAATCAGAAACTAGCACCATTTCGGAAAGTTTCTTGGAGATTTGTGACATGTGTCAGAGGGATTAGCAGCACAAAAATGCTTTTCCTATCGAAAAGCGATCCTAAATATAATCACCTGGTGGAAAGTGGGTTATTGGCAAGAACAACAATCCCCCACTAGGCTCTGTCAAGGTCTTCATAAATTACTTCTAGCTCAACCCTTAGTAGCTCTTGGCCCACAAGCAGTTAGGCCTAACTTAGGGGACAGGTGTGTAAAGCATTTAATGTCAACAAAACAACAAAAAAGTAAAACACTACACACAATAAAAATCTGACACCAATTTATAAAAATATGAAAAAATGTTGTCTTTAAAGTGACACGATCATGACAAAAATCCAATGTAGGAAACCAGAGCTATGAACCTTTAAAGATTAAAAGTAAAACTAGCTCTTAGAAGCAAACAGCACTCAAAGCACTAAAAAACGTTGCATTGTAACTACAACTCGTGCCTTCGCCATGCACAGCTAATTACACCAGATATTACGGGTCATTCCAGGGCCGGGGACCACAGAAGCACCGCCAACAGGCTGGCGGTGCTTCCCAGCCCATTCTGACCGCGGCGGTAAAGCCGCGGTCAGAAAAGGGGATCTGGCGGTTTCCCACCGGATTTCCCCTGCATGAGCTGAATCTCCACAGCGGCGCTGCAAGCAGCGCCGCCATGGAGATTCCAACCCCCTTCCCGCCATCCTGTTTCTGGCGGTTTTTACCGCCAGGAACAGGATGGCTGGAACGGGTGTCGTGGGGCCCCTGGGGGCCCCTGCACTGCCCATGCCACTGGCATGGGCAGTGCAGGGGCCCCCTAACAGGGCCCCATAAAGATTTTCACTGTCTGCTTAGCAGACAGTGAAAATCGCGACGGGTGCAACTGCACCCGTCGCACCCCTGCAACTCCGCCGGCTCCATTCGGAGCTGGCTTCCTTGTTGCAGGGCCTTTCCCGCTGGGCCGGCGGGTGCTCTTTTGGCGATCGCCCGCCGGCCCAGCGGGAAAGCCAGAATGGCATCCGCGGCCTTCTGACCACGGAGCGGCCATTTGGCGGTTGCCGCCAGGCGGGTGGCTCCCGCCGCCCGCCAGGGTCAGAATGACCCTCTTTATGTCAATGGTGATATCTTGTATGGCATCTTTGACATCCCTTAGCATTTGCAATAACATTAACTTAGGGCACAAGTTATAGTTACTTGAAAGAACTCTAACTATAACCACTGAATTTCTATGGTTTTGTACGAGTAAATTCATAACCTAAGTATAACCTCCCTGCAACCTTTGCTTTCTCCAGTGATATATATTGTGTTATGAGTGATGTATTATGTGAGGTCATAAGCAGTGCATGGCGGGCACAGATTTTAATTAGCTCTGCTAACTATAGCTGTGAATTTCTGTGGATTTTAGTTACAAATGTCACTGACATAGTCACCTAATTATACGGTTACCTAACCCTTTGCTTTTTCTGTGAATTTCTGCGTTTAAAAAAAAATAAAAACAGATCTTTTAATCACACTTACCTGTAATGTTACTTTAACCTTTTTTTACAGTGAACATTTATATACATACGTATATATATATATCTATATATATCTATATATATTTGTGCTAACGCGTCCGTCTATGCCAATTTATACACATCAGGACTCATTTACGTCGATGAACCTTTTGACCCAGTGGTGAGTCTCCGTAAAACGAGATTACCAAGCATCAAAATATGTTTCATAAAACCATCAATGAACCTTCGACGCATTCATTAGTTCTCAGACTCAAATAGCCACACCGTGAAGGAAGATTTTGTGAATTTATTCCCTATTGATACAATCTAATAATAAACGTATTAATCTCAATACCAAGAAGCATAAAAGCATAATCACAAAAATGGCAACTACGTTGAACTTTCAACAATGCGATGATCAGAATCATAGAATAGATACGTTAGCAAAGAATAGATCATAGTGCATGATAACCATAGAATATCAGTTCAGCATAGCTACATGTCAGTCACGTCAGTTCCGTCCGTCAAATGATTACCTCATCTAACCTCAAATCAGCATTAGCATGTTGGGCTTCATGCAAAACAATTTAGAACATCAATTTGGAAAACATCTAACTAAAATACCTAATTAAACATACACAGCAGTTGGTACCTAGAAAGAAAAGGCAAATAGATTTGTTAACATCAATAGTTACCCTCCTCGAGATAGGTCAGCATACAGGATCAGTCTTCGTCTTCAGGACATCAGTTAGTTCACCGTCAATCTATCTAAATTAGAAGCAAGGGACACTTTCCTCTTAAGGAGGAAAGTGTAAAGGGCAATCTAGGGGATAGGATAATTTTCTAAGTCTCAGATCACCAAAAGGAGTGACAGAGTTTCTGGATGCAATCGATATCATTCCCTACCTAATGTGTCTCGTCTCTCGTGTCATGAGTTTTTATCCCCTTTTCCGTGATACATTTCCCCAAGATTCTATTGGTTAATAACTATACCCCACCATTGGTAACCAATCAAATTATACATGAAGTAATGCATTAGTCATTTCTTGATATTGAATTGCTTCCCAATTGGTCTTCATAATCAGCATTTTCGCAGGTGGTACGTCCGGGGTTACTTCACCATCTTGGCACACGTCTCAGATTAAAAGTTCTCTTTCCCTCGTCTCGTTGTCCTTGTAAGTGTCCATTAATGTTTCAAGGCACATCATCTTATACTAAAAGCGCTAGCATGCGGATGGGAAATTTTCTTCATGTTACAAACTAATACAGAGAGAACAATAGCTGGGTCATGGTTATTTGCAAGTCCGCACACTGGAGAAACAGAAAAATATGGTTTTAAATAAGAGACACACAGCTAGTTCGCCACTCATGCTAACTTAAAACATACGAGTTCTAACTAATACAATTTTGATCGTAATAATACATATAACTGAAGTTTATTATTAATTCAGCATTAGTGTTCATAAATGAGCAAATCTTATGCATTTATTAATACATTTTAATAGTGTTTTAGTCAAATGTAAGCGTTTCACGTCTATAATATCTGATATTAAAACTACGCTCTCTCAGTCCCTCCTCTGATGACGAACGTCATCACACAATTCTTAATTTTCAATTTTTCACCTTGCGCATAATGCGCATTTCAACATCTTGTCCTTTATGTGAACTTTCCCATATTTCATTGAACATTTTCTCTCTTTCACTTTCTTCATTTTGTCTGGCTCTTTTGGACAGGTTTCTTTTAATTTTAACATTAATTTTGCATGCTCCTCATAATCCTAATAGGCAAATCAAAACAATTAGTAGGCCTAACATGATTTTTGCAAGAACTCCATTCCAAATATTGGTAAACCACTTCCCTACCAGGGCAATTCCCTTTCCAAATTTTTCCCAAACTCCAGGTTCTTTTAGATCCTTTAAATCTGTACTATCTCTAGTCAGGTTAGTAAGCATGTTTTTAATTTTCTTACTGTTATCAGGTATATAAGAACAGCAGTGTTGTTCATTAAGCATTTTGCACACACCTCCATTCTTTGCTAAAAGAATGTCTAAAGCAAGCCGATTTTGAAGAGTCAGAGCTCTTTCTGCAGCAAGTTCAGTATCCATCAATAATATTGCTCCTGTAAAATTTGTCAGCATGTTATCCACAATAGTAGACAACTTTTGGATTTTCATAGAATTTAAAATAACCCCAACTGATGGGATTATTGCTCCAAATATGTCACCAATGACAGCAGCCACTGATTCTCGTTTTTGTCTAGAATGTTGTATTTCAGAAGATTTAGGTATTTGTTTTAAGTCATCAATCTGGTATATCTTTTGGGAAAACTACTCCCAAATAACATGTCCCATACCATCCCTTTGGGAGACGATAATAAGCATTTAACCCACAGATGTAATAGATTCCAGGAATCGCTGGGTCTTGTCCATTTAACATGAAGGTCCATTTGCTCTGAAACAAAAACACATGCCTACATTCACTCGTACCCACAAACAAACTGTCTTGATCAGATTTTGGTCTGTATATACATAGCCTACCTACGTGTAATGCATCTATAGCTAATTTGCCTTGTGTTTTGATTGCAGTATAAGCGTAATCATTTGCATAAGTGTGTTTTTCTAAACCTTTTTCTAATTTTTCCTTTAATGCTTTGCGTCTATCATCTGTATGATCTAAAAAGCTTTTCTCCACAGGAGACAGTAAGCATGTTAAATTGTTGCGGTGTGCATAAGCAGTCCCAAATGTTAGTGTTGGCTCAAAGAATCCTCTAACTAGTTTTATATCATGCTCCTTAGCTAGCTTATTTAAGAAGATGGATGGTGACTCAGAAAACCCTTGAGGGATTCTGCACCAACTGTACACCTTATCCAGGAATTTGAAACTGAACAAAAATTGGCTGTCCTCATGCAGCGGTATTGAAAAGAATGCTTGTGATAGGTCTACTACGGTAAACCATTCAGCATCACAAGGAACTTGGAACATTATTACCGCTGGGTTAGGAACCACAGGGCAGCATTTTATCACGATTTCATTTATTTTTCTCAAATCCTGCACAATTCGAACTTTCCCACAGGGCATTCTCAATCCCATAATAGGTGAGTTACACGGACTGCTCAAAACTTCTTTCAAAACTCCTTGCCTGAGAAAATCTGCAATTATCTGTGTCACTTCAATGAGTACATCTTGAGTCATGTGATATTGTGGTACTTGCGGGAATACTGCATTTGGTCTTATCTGCACCTTGACTGGGTTGACTCCTTTAATTAATCCAACTTCTTTTCCTGTAAAGTCCCACACTCTCTCTGTTACGGACACTTGTAGGTCAGCAGGTAAATCAATTAGAGTGAACACTGGGAATAAAGTAATTAGAGGGTAATCTTCGCTCATTTCCTCTCCTTCTATGAGCTGGCCCTCATCTCCTTCATCATCACTGTTTGTCTGAACTTCTATTCCATCGTTGGAACAGGTAATTGAACATTTAGTTTTACATAGTAAGTCCCTTCCCAGTAGGGATACTGGACTTGAATCGCATACGACAAACCTATGCAGGCCTTGGAAATTTCCAATCTCAACCTGTACTGGGTCGGTAATTGGATTTGTCAAATACTGATTAGCCACACCAACCACTCGTATAGTGCGTCCCGATAAGGGTAATCTCGGTACTTCCACACTGCGGACTGTAGAGCGTGTAGCTCCAGTGTCAACCAGAAATGAAACTTTATAGCCCATTACTTTTCCCTCTACATATGGGCCTCTCTGATCTACTTCTAATGAGGCTGCAAGCCTACACTCTTCACTGTCTGAACTGTCATCTGACCATTCTTCATTTATTTCATTTTCACCTCATAATGGGAATTGTTGCACAGTATTGTTTTGACTTGTTACCTGACCTGTGACCTGCTGAGGAAGCATCGCCTGTTGCTGACCCATCGGGGCCAGGGGTAACTGCATTTGCTGTCTAGGCACCATAGGAATCTGCTGTTGCATTGGTTGTACTGACACAGTTTGGAAACGTGGCATTTGCATTTGCTGCATGGGTTGTACCCCTGACATTTGTACCAAATTATTCTGATAGTTCTGATTCTGTTGTCTCATTCTTGGACCTCGCGGATTCTGCTGTGCACTGACATTCATGCCCTGCTGAACTGTACCATCATGCACCATATTTGGACAATCCCGCTTCCAATGTCCCATGCCCCCGCACGCATGACATGGTGACATTCTCTTCACTACTTGCCCGTCATTTTGAACGACAACATTATTTATGTCCAAACCACGATTCACAAAACCTCGACCTCTACCTCTCGGCTGTACCTGAAACCCTCCGTTCATTTGCAGTTGCTGATGCATCATCTGCTGAACACCATTTCCCTGGATTCCAGCTTGTGCAGCCCTTATCTGCATCACCATCACTTTCTCTTTCAGCTTTTTATGCTTTAACTAAATTTCATCACTACAGTATTTCGCATACTGCAACACCTCATCAATTGGTTTAGCTTGCCAACAAATCAAATGATTCTTAATCATCTGACCAACTTCTGGTCTCAACCCTTCAACAAATCTAAACCCAAGATGATTCATGTCTTTCGGCTCAATCGTCTCAGTACCACTGTAATGTTTGAATGCTTTTAACAATCTTTCATAATAGGCGTGTATTGATTCCTTAACTTCTTGCGAAGTCCGGTCGATTTTCTGCCAATCGGTCACCTTCGGTGACACTTTTTGTTTAAAAAATTCAATGACTTTATGATAATATTTCATCACCTCTTCAGAAGGTGCTCCAGTCGCCTTATCCCTTGCCGGTTCCTTTGTGGGCCAATCTACCCCTCTCTTGCACTCAAGCCACAAATCCGGTGGAACAATAATCTCAAACAATGTATTTAAGTCTTCCCAGAGACATTTTGCAAGCTTCACAAATCTATCTGTCTGTTGATACCACTCGATCGGTTTTTCTCTCAACCTTGGGTAATCATTCGTAAAGGACAAAATATCTCCCCTGGACCAAGGCACATGGACTAAAACACCACCAGCCGTTTCTCTCATGGGCAGGATTTTTACCGAATCCAGATTGGGTGTAGTTACTGTTTCAATAGACCCTGGGCTATCCCTCTTCCCTTTGTCTCTTTTCTTTACCCATCGGTTTTCCCATTTTTCTAATGCTCCCCAGATTTGCGCACTCTGCAGCAATTCTTTCAGGTGTGTCTTCATGCCTGCGGATCTCATGTGTTCAAAGTCTTTCGTGTCAAAATCTAATCTGTAACTTTGTTTCAAATGTTCTGTGTTCCCAATGTCGATGTTGTATTTGTCTGCCAAATTCGTTAATTTCTGGTGTATTTTCCCTACTTCTTTGGTAATCTTAGGGCATAAGTATCTCAATTCTGCCTCAGTGTAGGATTCCAACCTATTCACCCCCATTGTTCCTTCCACCAATTCAGCAGCTTCTGCTCCTAGTCTTACAAGATTCAGATATTCATCTTGTTTTTCTTTTTCGGGATTGGCTTCGGTCATTGTAGTCACTGTAATCTTTTGTGATGTGCAAGTTTTCTCTAACCACTCATTTAACTGTTGTACTGTAAAACCTTGCAGTGAAATGTTCCCTGCATGTATCATTGGAGTATATGAGGTATTTGTACTCATAGCTTGGGGAGTTAGGACTCCCAACCTTGCTTGTCGCATTGCCTCAAGAGGTGCCCCTATTGGACTGAGGTCCATTAAGGGTCTTGATTGTTCGCAGGCTTGTCCTGCCTGAGCCATTATTTGTGGAGTTCTACTAGGCCCTCCTCTTATCATTTCATTAGCCATAACTCCCTGTTCGCATGTCCCTGTTTTCTCCTGCGCATATAATGGTACTGGGGGACCAACAGTGATAGGTAGTGATATGGCGGCAGGTGTCTGACCTGATCCCAGACTTCTAGGAGCTGCAACACCATAAGTCTGCTCTAATAATCCTGGTGCAGGTTCTTTCAAAGGACCCGCTACTGGGTTATACCCCGGTATCAGTTGTGGTGGTTGTGACACTAACTGTGGGGTTGACTCAATCTGTATCAGCCTTGGCTTTGTATATGTCGGGTCTGGCGGCACCACCAAGTTCGTAGTAGTCTCGAGTACTGGAACATCGGGGTAAATTCTTTTTATCTGTGGTGGAGGTTGTAACTGTATCGGTACGTCTGGTGCAGTAGGTACACTGTCACCATTCTGTATCAAAGCTGTATCGCTAGTCTGTACCGTATCAGTAGCTCCCTTTTCCTGCGTCTGGTTCCCAGGATCCAAGCTAGTGGTCGGAACATCGTCGCTCATCGCATAAGGTGGTGGTCGATCATGTAACAATCTATCCATAAACTCCTCATCCTCTGAATCATCCTCTTCTTCCCAAGCCCTTTTTTGTTCTTTTTCTTTGCCTGAGTCTTTGTTAGTTTTGCAAGAAGCTTTCTTTCCCTGTGTCTCTTCTCCCTGTGTTATCGCTGGAAACAGCTTTAACTCATCTACTATTCCCCATCTCCACATCTTATTCTCGTTGTCCCACCTTGCTTCTGCATATGATTTTTCTGCCCTTGTCAGTCTCCGGTGAAACCTTTCCTGCCTATGTTTAAGAGCCATCAGGTCCCAGATCGCTAGAGCCTCGTATTGGGCCGGTCTCGGAGGTGGTTTTTGCATACTTAACATCCACCTTAAATTCTCTAATACCTTTTGATTAAATGTCCCGTGTTCCGGAAACGCTAAACACCCTTCTTTTTCTGTCAATTTGCGCCATTGTTTTATCCATAAACAAGGTGCAACACCCTTTTCTTCCATAACTGTATATGCTGGAGTACCCTCGGGTGGTGTAGGTTCCCCGTCGGTTGCGACAATGTACACATCTCCCCTCAAAGCGCTTTTGAATGCCTTAACAAAATTCATTTTATTTTATATTTAATCAGAAAACGGCTTAGTTCCCAGGACACTCTTCACCTGCCCTTTACTCACCCTTTTGCCTCTCACGGACGGCAGCCAATCCGTGCGCGACCCCTCTCGACATCTGACCTATCCCAGCGCGGCACCACTGACGTCACACCCATACACACTGCAGCTGACAAAGTCTTGCGGCTTGTCCACACCTTGCTAAATTCTTACAACTCATACAAACTAATGCGTTTTATTGCAGACACTTTAAATGACAACACAAATCTGTCGATTTACTACAGGAAGGGTAACACATTCGCTTCAGAACTTTACAGAGATTTCACTTGAAGCCTCGGCCGCTACTCTCTCCTTCTCAGATCCCACATGTGCAAGCAGAATTCGACCCGCAAATCCTACTCTCGACTTGTCAATGACTCCCTCTAGTGCACTTTAGAGTTTGTCAAATCTCCATCGAAGATTTCATATATACGTTGTGACTCAAACTTGACTTGTCAATTACGCCCGATTGACCTATTAAACCGCACAGATTACAACATAAACCAGTTTAACATCATACTCCGGAGTCTTAGACCTCAATAGATCCGTATAGCTTAACCAACCACGTGGATAATTTTGAACAATAAGCGCTGCATTCACATGAAGTACGCTGACTTCCCTACTCTCATACTGTGGAGTACGCCCACTCCTGCTAAACAACATTTAATTTTTGGCCTAAATACACACAATCTTCACAATCTTCTGCAAGATGCATAAGCTTTTAAGCAAGCGCAGGCCCTAATCACACATACTATGACGCCGAGAACATTCCCAACTCATCTAGACAGGCTCCGAGATCCCGGGAAAGCCCATGGCGAACCTAGCCACTCATCATTTTGCCAAATGTCATTATCACAGAAAACAAAATTAAATATAAAAACTCCGTCCTAGGGCCCCCAAGGGCCTAACCGTCGTTCTGCTACCAGAACTGCTAACGCGTCCGTCTATGTCAATTTATACACATCAGGACTCGTTTAGGTCGATGAACCTTTTGACCCAGTGGTGAGTCTCCGTAAGACGAGATTACCAAGCATCAAAATATGTTTCATAAAACCATCAATGAACCTTTGACGCATTCATTAGTTCTCAGACTCAAATAACCACACCGTGAAGGAAGATTTTGTGAATTTATTCCCTATTGATACAATCTAATAATAAACGTATTAATCTCAATACCAAGAAGCATAAAAGCATAATCACAAAAATGGCAACTATGTTGAACTTTTAACAATGCGATGATCAGAATCATAGAATAGATACGTTAGCAAAGAATAGATCATAGTGCATGATAACCATAGAATATCAGTTCAGCATAGCTACATGTCAGTCACGTCAGTTCCGTCCGTCAAATGATGACCTCATCTAACCTCAAATCAGCATTAGCATGTTGGGCTTCATGCAAAACAATTTAGAACATCAATTTGCAAAACATCTAACTAAAATACCTAATTAAACATACACAGCAGTTGGTACCTAGAAAGAAAAGGCAAATAGATTTGTTAACATCAATAGTTACCCTCCTCGAGATAGGTCAGCATACAGGATCAGTCTTCGTCTTCAGGACATCAGTTAGTTCACCGTCAATCTATCTAAATTAGAAGCAAGGGACACTTTCCTCTTAAGGAGGAAAGTGTAAAGGGCAATCTAGGGGATAGGATAATTTTCTAAGTCTCAGACCACCAAAAGGAGTGACAGAGTTTCTGGATGCAATCGATATCATTCCCTACCTAATGTGTCTCGTCTCTCGTGTCATGAGTTTTTATCCCTTTTTCCGTGATACATTTCCCCAAGATTCTATTGGTTAATAACTATACCCCACCATTGGTAACCAATCAAATTATACATTAAGTAATGCATTAGTCATTTCTTGATATTGAATTGCTTCCCAATTGGTCTTCATAATCAGCATTTTCGTAGGTGGTACGTCCGGGGTTACTTCACCATCTTGGCACACGTCTCAGGTTAAAAGTTCTCTTTCCCTCGTTGTCCTTGTAAGTGTCCATTAATGTTTCAAGGCACATTATCTTATACTAAAAGCGCTAGCATGCGGATGGGAAATTTTCTTCATGTTACAAACTAATACAGAGAGAACAATTGCTGGGTCATGGTTATTTGCAAGTCCGCACACTGGAGAAACAGAAAAATACGGTTTTAAATGAGAGACACACAGCTAGTTTGCGACTCATGCTAACTTAAAACATACGAGTTCTAACAAATACAATTTTGATCGTAATAATACATATAACTGAAGTTTATTATTAATTCAGCATTAGTGTTCATAAATGAGCAAATCTTATGCATTTATTAATACATTTTAATAGTGTTTTAGTCAAATGTAAGCGTTTCACGTCTATAATATCTGATATTAAAACTACGCTCTCTCATATGTATATATATGTATATATATATATATATATATATATATATATATACATAGATTTATATAATTTACAAAATATACAATTCTTATCTCAGGATTTGCCTGGTATCAAGTGTGTGTCTGTTGTACTACCACAGGTCCTCAGGAGCAAGTGTCCTTACCATGGAACTCTGGTCCTGTGAAAGGAAACGTTTGTGGAACCATGCTGATGTAGTTGTCTCTGCTGCTCTCAAGGGACTATGAATTTATGTGTAGTCCTTAGTTACCAAAAAGGTTTAGTCCCATTTCTGTGTGCAGTACAATTCAGTGCCTGAGAAGCATGGGGTGCCCATCCATTCCCTCCTCCCTCGGAGCAGAGTCTTTGTTATTAAGCATCTGTAGAGCGTTGGTGCAAGGCCGGCTGCAGGCCAAGCTCCTCCCCACCACCCACTTGTGGTCGAAGGCCATGCACAGCAGGGCCTGGGCATTCACAGAAGATGGGGTGCTGGGCTTGGTTGTAGGCAAAGCCCTGTGTCCCACTCCTACTGCACACACTTGAGTTCCAGATTTTAATAGCACTTCCTGAGAAGGACAATGGAATTGTACACTGCTTCTGAAATGGCATTTGTTCTAGAAACAGTGCTTCGAAAATATGTGATGGTCTGCTGCCACCATATATCATTAGAGTGACTGCCAGGTTTCATGGGGGTGAAGGTGTGCTTTGCCTTTTGGGTGGTGCAGGCTACTTTATACGGAGCTCTGGCCTCAATGGGAAGTCATTTGAGAGTTTTAAGGACATTGATATATTGTCATCCCTTTTGTTGCCAGAGTTGAATCGTGATGTGGCATGTAGTACTGTAATTAGTAAAGCAAGATTCCCTTTCTAAGAATGTGCAAGAAGGAGCTAAAACAGTTAATCCTGGACAGTACCAGTGAATGAACTGTAGTCTTGAGATCCTGTTCAGGAGTGAAACAACAAATCATCCTGAGCAGGCACAAGTGAAAGCCTGCATTTTTGGGCATGATGTTGCCATGTGCCAGTAGATGTTTTTGATTTTGTATTTTGTAAAGAATGACTAATAGAAATGTGTCACTGTCGATAATGATAGTTTGTAATTGAGGATACTAAGTGAGGTAGTAAAATCAAGATTCAACAGGCACATATGAATGACATACGGAAAGAAGGAGAAAATCTATTTCAAACGTTTGAGGATTTCGACGATGTGTGATCAACCAGTCTTGAACAGGAGATGTAATGTGTAGAGAAGAACTTCAGATGCATTTGTGTATTTGTACTTTGATGATAAAATGAGTTCGTTAGTATGACTCCCAGTGGTTTGCTGACTGGATTTTAGAAGGTGGTACAGAATGGATCCTTGATGACCCCCATGTGGTAATGCAATGACTTTTAAGAAACTGGATCGAACTCTGTGGTCTGTCAGTTAAGTAGCAATGGTCCATTTGAGGGCGACCCCCAGCAGTGCCCATGCTATCCTTGAATTTATTTAGAAACTCCCAACGATGTACAGTGTAACATTTTGAAGACAGATTTGGAAAGGTAAGGAGGTATGAGTTGCTTGAGTCTGTGATGAGGAGCACGTTGCCAGCTATCTGGGGCAGTGCTGTTTCTGTGCTGCAGCCTGTACTGAAGTTAGGTTGGTACTCATCTAAGAGGTCATTCTCTTGGATATATTGAAGTCGGTGCTCTCCTGCTTAGCTTGCAATAATGTTTGCAAGAAATTGAATGTTAGATACAGGGGAAAATATGCTGAGATCGGTATGATTGTTTCACTTGTGGAGGACAAAGGTGCAGATCAATTGATAATAAACATTTGGGGCTTGAAAATCCGGAACAGAAAGTGAAGGCCAGAGGGGTTGCAGAAACGCCTATGTCTATACGATGCTACAAATGTTTCCCTTGGGGCAATACATTCACTGCAGTCTTTGTAGTTCATAAAGTGCCTGTACCTTTCTTCCTGCCATTTGTCACCTTGTCCCTTGCATATCCAAATCTCTGCAAATGCCTCTTATGCTAACAATCAGATGTTAAATCTTTGTCATTTAATATTCTCACGGAATTGCAATGTTTGGTGTCATGTCCTTGCAGTCCCCACACCCGAAGAAGACCAGACGGAGAGAGGTAAGGGTGTGAGCACGTTTTTTCTTTATTTTTCTTCCTGGGTCACACAGTGCATGCGGGGATGTCCTTCCTCCACAAATGCCCAGAATAAAAGTAAATTTGTTCCCCTAACTGGAAGTGGTGTCCGGTGGCCTGTTCCCTCCTCCCAGTCGACGGTCAGCGTGTGTGTGCTCCTAGTTCCCACTCCTCCTTGTGGCCGTCATTCGACAAATCAGTAAAAAGAAAACTTTAGGAAGATTGCTGGCAGTGCAAAAGTGCTTTACAGAAGATAATTCATAATGTGAGTGTGATGCTCTACCATGCGCTAGGCAAATCGCCAGATTTGCCCAAATGAAGGATTAATCTTGTAGATCTAGAATTCACAGTTTAAAATAAAAAATGCAACAAACTTTGATACTTAGAATGCTACATACATTATTTTTCTCTTTTTCTTATTTAGCTTTGCTAGACATGATGGCAAAAAACACATCCACTTTGGCAGAATGGGAAATTCAAGAATCACCAAACATTCTTATCGAAAGGGAGAAGAGATTTCTTGATAAATTACTTATTAAATTTGGAAACAGCTATTTTGTCCTTATGTTTCTAGCACATCCAGGCATTTAGGGGGTCATTCTGACCCTGGCGGTAAAATCTGCCAGGGCCAACGACCGCGGGAGCACCGCCAACAGGCTGGCGGTGCTCCCTTGGGCATTCTGACTGCGGCGGTACAGCCGCGGTCAGAAACGAAAAACCGGCGGTGTACCACCGGTTTTCCGCTGCCCTGGGGAATCCTCCATGGCGGCGCAGCTTGCTGCGCCGCCATGGGGATTCCGACCCCCATACCGCCATCCTGTTCCTGGCGGTTTTGGCCGCCAGGCACAGGATGGCGGTATGGGGTGTCGTGGGGCCCCTGGGGGCCCCTGCAGTGCCCATGCCAGTGGCATGGGCACTGCAGGGGCCCCCATAACAGGGCCCCACCAAGATTTTCAGTGTCTGCCATGCAGACACTGAAAATCGCGACGGGTGCAACTGCACCCGTCGCACCCCTTCCACTCCGCCGGCTCCATTCGGAGCCGGCATCCTCATGGAAGGGTGTTTCCCGCTGGGCTGGCGGGCGGCCTTCTGGCGGTCGCCCGCCAGCCCAGCGGGAAACCCAGAATACCCGTGGCGGTCTTTTGACCGCGCAGCGGTATTCTGGCGGTTCCAGCCAGGCCGGCGGCTTCCGCCGCCGGCCGGGGTCAGAATGACCCCCTTAATCCTTTGAGATCCCATGCTAAATAAGGTCACAGACATATCTCCTTTTCCACATAATTCCTCAGTTGGACATTATTTTAAATATTCCGACTGAATCATAACATTAGTTGGCCATGCAGCCAAATTTGGCAATTGTGGTATTAGTGGCCTATTTAGTGGTATCTTCCAGCATTAAGGGACTAAGGGCCAGATTTACTATTCTTCCAAGCAATGCAGCAAAGCAGCTTGTCGTGCTGCAGTGAATAAAAAGGAGAGAATAGAAATGTCCCACATCTACTGAGATATGCACTCTTCTGATTTCTCCCAGCTCTGGCACACAGTGTGCTGTTAGTGCCAACACAGGCACCCTTGCACCATGGTGTTACAGGCAGGGTTGTTTTTGTGCAAGAAAGGATGGCTTTCCACACAAAAACTATCCTTACAGGCATATGTTTCTGTGTGCGGCAGAAAGCAGCACGCATGGGAAGAGGAAGTGTTAAATAGAAATAAATTATATTTCTCCTCGTTATGCCTGTCAGGTAGGCACACAATTTTGCAAAAACCCAGGTTGAGAAGTTTTTGTAAGTCTGAGTTTGCTTCAAAATACATGGATGTATGCATGGGTATTCCCATGCCCCACTGATGTAACACCAACCTGAAGTAGAGTAACAATGCAATGTATTACTTTGCACTTACAACACCACGCAAAGACACAAAACCAAATGTGTGTGGCTTTGTAAATGCCAAAAGGCGTTTGCATTCTGCCTGCGCCACAAAAGTGACACAACTCCAGCACAAAATCTAAGAGAATCTAGGCCATATTGATGCTTCTTGCAGGATGGATCTAGAGTACAATGTTTAAAAAGAGAATACATGCTGAAAACATCACTGTTAATAGCCGTTCTTGTGTAATGGATAGTTTTAACACTTTAGAACTCTTGAGACACAGTAGTGTGGGATTTGAAACTACACATTGAAGTTGTGTGGAGACGGTTGAGCTGTTGCCCAAATTCAAATCTACACAATAAATTCAGGGGCATATTAATAGTGCCCTAGCGCCACCTTGCCCAACGAGGCCGAAAACCCAGTGCCTGTGTTGTTAACCTGAATCCAGCAGGAGCAGCTTGCGGTGCTTAATAGGAGCAGGGTGGGCGGTGCACGCACAGGGGGACGTTGAATAAAAAAAAAAAAAACGTACCTGTATTGTCGCCACTGCCTTCACCACCATGCTGCTCCTCTGTTGCAGGCAGGCTTCGGGCCCAGGCTCCCAGCCTGCCCTGCAGCCAATCCTGACGCTGCTCAGAGCAATGTTTGTATCGGCTGGGAGTGCCCAGCCAGGACGCTCATGCGGCAGACTAGGAGACTGTGCCTGCTCTCTCAAGCCCAGCAACACAAAGCCATTCTTGAGAGAGCCTACTGCTCATGCGTATTTGGCCAGCCCGAAACGGCCTCCACCCATACATGCATAATGGGGTGAGTGCTGTGCACTCCCCCTCAGTGCTCTTCACAGCCCGTGGCCCCACCCCTTTTAATAAAAAATGATAATAAACGTAGTGCAGTACCAATTACCCTGCACCACTTAGTGTCCCGCTACGCCACCATGTGTGCGCCAAATCTAAGATACAGCGCACCATGGCACAGGGTAGGGGGCAATAGAGTCATTTTTATAGACGCTTTTGATGTACTCTGCTGGAGCAGTGCCAAGATATTGGAGCTGCTCCTGCAGAGTACATAGGGGCCTATAATAAATAATGGAAGCCCCCTTTTTACGACTACTCTGAGCAGGGTTACAAAGTGGTGCAATTAATGCATTGTGCCACTTTGTAAATACAGCACAAGGATTTTGGACTCGTTGGTCCACATTAGTGTAACAAAAATTACACTAATGTGGTGGAAGGTGGTGCTAGGGGCTTATAAATATGCCCTGTAATTTATTATTGTTTTTTAGTAAAAGGTTTGCCACTGCTAGCAGGGGTGGGGGTGTGACGCTCCTCCCCCTAGCGGAAGAGATGCATCTGGAATCCAGTCTTCAATTTTTTACTGCTGTCAGAATCACACATGTGCATAGATTATTGAGTATGTTATTTATTTATTTATTTTTTAAATTATAGTAATTTAAGTTTTACTTTCCATTAATAAATTAAGGACTAGAGGTCCCAGAATGGAAAGAAAAGAAAAACAATATGATAAACTAACCTCTAACATAGATAAACTTCCTATTCTTCTAAACTTCATCACACAACAGAAAGCTCACTCCATAACCTAAATATAACGTAAACTAGATGCAAAACCAAGCCCTGTTAATAAAGAAAATCTTTTGCAACTTAGAACACCAGAGGTTGTATTACACCTGGTGCCCCAAGAGCACAATGAGCATTTGCACCCATTTTTTATATAGACAGGACACTCTGCTGTAACAGAAGGGCCCACAGATGTGCGCACGACCACTTGTATAATTTGAATCACATAAACACTAAGGGGCAGATTTACTCAGAATTTATCCAACACAGTGCATCAAGGCATTTTACTATGCTCCATGTTGTGAATGGGAGAGAGCTGAAATGTGCCATGTCTACTAACCTCTCACCTTGCACTCCTCACCTCTCTTCCTGCGCTGGTGCTCTTGAGGCAGCCTTATGCCAACACAGGCACCCTTCTACCATTGTGCAAGGTGCCTGCGTTATGGGCAGGATAGTGTTTTGTGCAGAAAGGGACACCTTTCTCCACAAAAACAATCCGTAGATGCTTTTTCCTGTTTCTATGTGTGTTGCAGCACACACAGAAAGAGGAAATGAGGAGAAATAAAGATATTTCCTAAGCTGCACTTGGGAAGGCATAGCATTTTGATGCATTTCTAGGTTTGCTAGCTTTAGCAAATTTGGAAATGTGCCAAAATCCATGAGCGGATGGATGGACAAATTCATGCCCCACCCTTGGAATGCCTTCCCAAATGCAAGGTGATGCAAGGCAGTGCTATGAGTTGTGTGGCTTTACCTGGAGGCAGATTTAAGAGCCCCTAGTGCCTCCTTGCGCCACATTCGCATCATTTTTTTTAGAGGCTGTGCTTGCTGCAGGTCCACAAACTCACGAGAAGATGTCGCTGTCCGTTTGTTAGTCTATATAATGTTTGCAGTTTTCCTTTCCACATAAATATAAATAGCAGCACATTAAAAACCTGGGATGAACACACAACAGACTTTAACTTATATGCAATCGGTGGATCGTTCTCCGATCTACAGAATACAAAACATCAGCATAAAAGCCACACTTATGTCAGGAGACATAGGAATACTTCTGGTTGTTTAAGCAAAACCACTTTGCATCCTGAGAGCTGTAGTTTTACCAAGCATGTGAGGAACAGGGACAGGCGAGACTTGATCCTTTTTCCTGCCGGCGCGCATCCTGGTGCTTTCGAGCTGACGGGGGCAGTATGCACCAACTGTTCGCCAATGCCGGAGTACATGCATCTTTAATCATTGTCTTCGGCGACGGTGTCTGCTTCTGGCAGTTGTTGACGGGTGAATGGACCGTACCGGGCACCTCTCAGTGGGTTCAGTTTAGCCTTTGCTGTCTAAGGGGTGCGTGCTTTGAGCTACCTAGCGCCTATTTCCCTTTTAACTTTTGTCTCCTTTGCTGTGTTTCTAAAGTGAATAACACCATGTGACCAACATGCGTGATTTAGATGCGTAAAGCATAATTAGTAAATCATTTTTTTTCTGCAGAATTGTAGCACGTTCTGCTTTCGATTTTAAGTAAATTGAAATTTGAAAGTCCATCTTTTTTTGCATGCATCCTTCTAATCTTAAAATATTAACCAGAAACAAAAATTACGTTTTCCCACATCGTTACTCACCATGGGTTTCGCGCCAAAATCTCCAGCGGGTTTTTTGCTTCTTGTACCATTTTGATGTGTGAGACATATTTTACACACTAGCATGCCCTCGGAACCAACTGGTAGAATGTTTTAGTGTTTCATATTAGTCATGTGTGTCCCCTGTGCTGGAGATTATTCAGAAGTCCCCTCTACACACATTGCTTGAGAGGTATTGGGAAATTAAATATAGTCCAACCAGGCAGCCCCTACGCGGTAAGCATCCCAAGGCTGAGCGTTAGCAGGAAGACAGGCCATACAAATATCCGAGCGGGCTAACTCAATTCTGCTTGATCTGTTGTCGGCTGTCAGATAGATAATAGCATGCAGCTTCCTCGCGCGGGGGATCCCCTTCTGGGGAATGCATGCTTACAAAGGAGACAGGAGAAAGGATATCCACTACCCCCATGAATAAATATGTGCTGCATGTGAAATCGAAGCACCTGGCAGGGCTGATTCTGTTGAAATGGCAGCCGCTTCCATTTCAGCTATTTTTGCTAATGGAACATTAAACCCGCTGGAGGGCAGGGAGACGTCATGTTCCCTCGTGCACTGTATTTGGCTAAAGGTCTGGATACTGTTATTAGACTGCTTGGTTACCATGCGACAATAGACTGCGCTTGAGTATTATAGGCAAGAAGTGTGAATTAGGAAAGGCAAGCTGATGGTTGATAGTTTCTCTTTTGTAGCCATCTATCTACATTATGTAATGAATGTCAGAGAGTTGCTATCTCTGGGCACTTGGGACATAGAAACTCAATTCCACTGGAAAGACATATGGTCCTTGACAGAAACAATTGAAGTCAAGATCGTACCTGCTGCACGCACAGGGCGAGGCACAATAACTCCAAGCAATTAGATGTGTAGCCAAAGCGATAATTATTGAGGGGCTACTGTCTGAACTTGACAAATAAAGCTCACAGTCAATCAATGATGAGTGAAGTACTACAGCAGTACGGTTCCAGGAACCAGCTAAGTCTCACTCTCTACCCTGAAAGACTACATAAGGTGCAATTCTTGCTATTTAACATCTGTATTTATGATTTGCGATCTCTAAATGTAATACATGAATGATTTGATCAGATAACAAGCTAGATCTCAAGCACAGCTAAGAATTTAGTGGCATACTTATGAGTGGTTTGTGCCTTGCTTGCACCATGCAACGTGGTACATGTGTGGCACAAACCACTAAGTCAAATGTTTGAAGCAACGCAAAGCTACTTCGCATGGCTTTGAATGGCTTCAAACTAAGGACTAAGGCAAGGCAGTGCAAATCTCTGCGCTGAATTACTCGGCACAGGAGAGGCATTCCATGGGCATGACGTAGGTGTTCCCACACAACTCCCATGGTTTTTTGATGCATTTCCAGATTTACCAAACCTGGCAAACCTGGGAATGCGGCAAAAAGATACACCTCCCCAGGAGGAGGATTCTGCAGCACACATAGAGAGAGGAAAAAGCTTCTCAGGATTGATTTTGTGCTGGAAGGTGTCCTTTCCTGCACAAAAACAATCCTGCATGCAAAGCAGGCAGCCTCATGCACCAAGGCTCAGGGGGGCCGGCATTAGCGCTAAGATGCCAAAAGGGCGCCAGTGCAGGGGAAAGACAGTAATACGCCATATTGGATAAATACAGTGCATTCCTGCCCTTTCCCTGTGACTTGCTGTGCTGCCCTGTGCCACAAAACCCATAAAGATAAGTCTTAGTGTGCACACACGGCACAGAAAAAACATTGTAAGGACAGGGACTTTGTGCACCTTTTTCTGATTACTTCAAAGTGCTCATAGTTGGCTTGTTCCTTTTCAATCAGGGTCTCTCTGCTGCAGGGTTTTGGACACCAGGGCACTCATTTACAACCTTTTGGTGCAGGGAAGTGCCGCAAGACTTTATGCTGTGCTTTCCTGCGTCAATAGGAAAGGTCAGGAGTGCACCGTATTAATGATATACTGCACATTCCTGTCCTTTCTGCCTGTGCCGGAGCACAAATTGGTGCCAAGCGCCCTTGCAGGCCCCCTAGCACCATGGTGTGAGGGTGTCTGCATTGTTGGCATGATTGTTTTTGCGCAAGAAGGTATACCTACCTGCACAGAAACAATCACTGGAGACGGTTTCCTCTTTCTGTGAGTGCTGCAGAATGCAGCACACATAGAGAGAGAAAAAGCCAAGGATAAATAAAGTTATTTCTCCTCAGTAAGCCTCCCCTAGGGAGGTGCACAGTTTTGATGCATTCCCAGGTTCATAGATCCTTGTAAATCTGGAAATGTGTCAAAATCCTTGGATGTTGCATGGGAAAACCCACCACAATGTCCATGGAACGGCTCCTTGAGGTAGAGTATGGCAAGGCAGCTCTTTGCTCTGCCTTGCCTTACTCCATATCTATGAGGCCATGCAAAGCCACTCAGGGTGGTTTGTGTTGCCTCATAGATATGACTGAGAGGCCTACACCACTGAAGTGTCATAAAAAGTGATGCTACGGCGGTACAGGTCTCTTGTGAATGGCGCTCTGCCACCAACCTCAAATTTGCCCAAGGGGTGGACCAGGGCCTGGGGGATGCCCCAAAGAAGAGCTGATGGCCAGGGAGCGCCATTGCGCATCCCTGGTGAAAAAGGCTGGTTGCACAGGAGTGCCATCACGCCCCCTTGAGGACGAGGAAGGAGGGGCCCAGAACCCCATTCCCGGGCCCCCAGCCAAGAAGTCAAGCCGAGGAGGAGTGCAGTTGCGCTCCCCGTGAAGATGCCCACTGAGAAGGCAAAGTCAGGGAGTGCTTTCTTGCTCCCCATGAAGATACGAGTGGGGCTGGAGCCCAAAGCAAAGCTGGGGAGTGCCATTGCGCTCCCCATGAAGGTGCTGCTCAGGGGCACAGGACCCCGTCCCTGGGACCCATAGCTGAGGATTGGGCAGGGGGAGTGCTGTCACACCTCCCCACGCAGCCAACTGGGCCACGGCCAGCACCATGTCTGCATGCAGGATTGGGCAGAAACAGCACTGCGTCTGCCCTCAGAAGCAGGCAGACACAGAAACAGGAATGCCGGTCCACCTCCCCCATGCGGACGATGAAAGGGGATGAGAGCCGACTCCCGTGGCAGCACTGAAGTGTGATGGCCAGGCAGGGAGCCAGTGGGAGTGGCTGGGGGAAGGCTCCCTGTGCCGCTGCTCAACAGTACATGCGTGGTGTGTCCTGGTGGGACCAGACACCCCCAAAGAATAGTGCACCATGCCGCAAAGCTTCTCCCTGACCAAAGACACCAAAGGGCTCCCCTGGCACAGCTGGAGAGCAGCTAATTAAATATCACGTTCCTGGAGGAGCACCTATTATGCCTTGTAGGGTCAGCCTGCAATGTAAAAGAAAGGGCCCAGAAATTGCTTGTTTGTAGAGTGGGGTCATCACTAAAATGATCACCAAGTTTGAGAGGAGCTGCAGGAGGAGCTCTGCCTCCATCTAAGAAGTTATCAAATGTGCCCACCCTCAGTTTCAGGAGACTTGATAAGGTAATTTGTACATTGTTGCATGGCATTGAGTGTGTGTGTGTAATAAATGTACTTTTCCTTTATATAAATAAATCACAGACTGGACGATAATTTATTGAGTGTTATTCTTGTGTGCTTGTGAATAGTGAATATTAGCCCACACCACCTCCCTTGACTATGCCTTTGACTGATCTGCAGCTATACCCTATATGAGTCAAGCGCTACAATGGGGCTTTTAGTTCACAGTGGTGGATGAGTGCTGACCCATTACTTGTGTAAGCTAAATATCCTCCAACACTCTTGGCAGTCAAATTAAGCAGATGTACATATACACTCAAAATACACTCCCAACAAGTCCCTTAGGACATTCCTTACTCTCGCTCACTACTTTATAACCCCTTTACACCCTTTCAAACTTCTTAGTCCCATATCTACTACTAACCAAACCTTCCACCAACCACTTACACTCCTCTGAAACTCTGCTACCATTCATCCAGTCTATAAGCCTTTCCATTTCTTCCCTCTAGTCATACATCACCCTAATCTACCCTCTCTCCTATTTCCCATCTCTTTGACCCTTCACCCCCAGCACACCCATTTTAAATTCTAATCATATTTTTAGCAGTGTACATCGTCCTCAACCACCCTCCAGAATGCTCTTTTGTATACAACCTTTCTGCCTTCCATATTGTCTTTGACCACATCGTGCTCTATTCCTATACTCCACCAACTTCCCAGCCCATATGCCTAAACCTAATAGCAGTTACACAGACGATAATCATTATCCAGTAATTCCTTCTCATTCCCATTTGTTACATTCCCCTTAACAATCAACACATTCTCGGACACGATGACCTACAAAAATGACATCCAACAATACATTTACATCACAGCACTCATCTCCATCTCTCAATCACCTAGCACCTTGCACGTCAAAATCAGCATCTCAGTCTACACCCCCATCTGCAGCACTTGCAATCACCAATACAATCGCAAACTTAACAAAAACACATACTTTCATTCCCACTACTCATGTTATGTCTTCTCTCTCTGAAACCTAACTACACACTTACATTCAGTGTCAAATACCCTCTCGAACAAAATTCCCCAATGGCCTTCTTGCCAAAACTCTTCACAAAAAGTACACTCTCGCTTAACATCCACTGCAGAATTTAGAGCACTAAAAGTCAAGCCCCACCATCTCTTACAAGAAACATGAAAGAAATATAAACATTGTCACTGCTGCAGGCTCTGCCTCACAATTTCTTAAACATAACAGGGTCTACCAACACAATACCACAACACCCAGTCTCGTTTAGCTACTAACACTTTTCTCTCAGACAAAAAACACAATCACACACTTGCACAACAACCCCACAAAATCATTGTCTAACCCATTTGATCACATTTTTAAGTCAACTATTAGATATGAAGGGTAAATTAGTGTCTGCATTTAGTAAGGCTGTTTGCTTTGATTTGAAATTAGTAGCAGACTTGCTCATCTTGGAGTTCTCAAATTGAAATAATCTAATGTTTATTTGTTTATTCTGGGGTTTGTCATTTTTCTATCATCTATGTAGGCACCCTGAATAAGGGCTTTTCCCTGCATTGCAGTGAGGCATTTCAGACACATATACAATGAATGAAATTTAACCTGGGATACTGTCATAAAAAATAAACAGTTTGGGACATAAAAATTAGGTAACAGTGTAGCACTTCTGATTACTAGGATTATATTAATTAATTAATGGTTAATAAATAATTGGTAGAGTAATGATCTCAGAAGCTTGGCAGTGGGAGATACCAATCTAAACAGGTCATGTGCTGCAGCCAACACCTGCCCACAGCCCCTGCAGCATAAAAAAGAGATCCAGTGTCTCCAATTCAGGAATTATTGGGTCCAGTGTTTGCAGCTCCATCACAAAAATTGAAGATATCCTGTTTGTCATATTATGATCCCCATGGGATATAATTGGATCGTAATTCAGCAGAGAGAAGATCCATCACGTTTGTGACAGAGTATTCCCCACTGTCAAGATCTAAATCAGGCCAGAGTCTTTTTGAGCAGGATAGTGCCTACACAGAAAGCAATGACATACTTGCATACTTGCCCCAGAACACCATATCCAAGCTACCTGACTTCTTGTATTCTACCTCTGGAAAAGATGAACATCTGACCATCAATCACAGCCCTACTGGAAACACAAATTAAGAAGCACATCTAATTCTGACTCAGCCCATTTACATGGTATGCTGCTCAATGTGTGATTAATGAGCATAAATAAACACAATATTTGTCCCCTACTAATTGACGCAAAACTGGACCTTTTATTTGTTAGGGAAAGATGGTTTGGAGGTGACA
Source organism: Pleurodeles waltl (assembly GCF_031143425.1). Taxonomy (NCBI): domain Eukaryota; kingdom Metazoa; phylum Chordata; class Amphibia; order Caudata; family Salamandridae; genus Pleurodeles; species Pleurodeles waltl. The sequence continues at coordinate 482,465,844 of NC_090439.1, forward strand.
CAGCACCAATACTCCATGAAGCAATTCCACCATGATATTGAAGCATTATATGAAATCAGCAGGGCATGAAAGGAGCTCTTGCAACCATCTACAATGATACCATTACACCCACAAAATTAATGACTTTGTAAGACAATTTCATATAGTACTTTTGAGAAGAGGCAAACCCAACCCCTGTTACGTCTGTAATTTCCCTTTGCTAAACAGATGCATTATCTGACTTGTCCATCAGACACACAAACCTTTGCATACTTGGTGTCTTACACACCTTTTCCGGCAAACCTAATTTGTAACAACCAAATGCTATTCAATAAGGCCTTGCCACACACATGATTGACTCCAGATGTATCAATCATTCTTAGCAGGCCAAACACTGGGCACAGGCTTTTGCAACCTGGACCTAAAACCAATTAATGCAAACTCTTTTGTAACTGGGAGGTATCATCAAGTTATCTTAATCTCACTCAAGTGGCCTTCCAGGCAGTTAACAACCACGTCTTTCCACATAGCATTTTGTAGATATTGGAACAAGTTGAGTGCGGACCATCTGGAAGCCATCCTGACTACACACACACAACTGGAGTCAATAAACTAAATAAAGAAACTATAAATATTTTTATAAAATCTTCAAAAGAACCCAAAAAGGTAAAAAGCACATTAGAAAACCGAAGACTTAGGAATGATAAAAAACACAAATTTGAACACTTCAATGCACCTTGAACAAATCGAAGAATACACTTGACAAATGTGTCTACACAAACTTAGCATAATGTATTAAACATACATGAATAAGGCAAAGAAAATCCATTATTTAAGCAGTATTTACAATGCCAAGTGCCAGCTAAGGAAGTCTATAAAATACTTTTGGAATTCTACTCTAAAGTCAGCTAACAATTCCTGTCTCAAGAATTCTGCTACAAAGTGGTGACACAATGCATCAGCAAAGCTATCTTCGTCAACACATATCAAACAATCAGAGGAAACAAGTTAACCCTGGGAAACATTCTAATATGATCTCTCTAGAAAAAAAATCACATCTCTATCCGCCTTAGAGGAAGAAACAATCACATTTCATGATATTGAGAAAATCAGCAGGTCTGTTGGAAGTCCTTCAGATCCATGCCCTTTGCAAATACTTATCGTGGTTAGCAGCCTCTCTTTATTGAACATAATAAATATTTATCCGCAGGCCTTTCTCTGTAGCTTTTACAGAGATCATACATATGACTTCTAATGAAGAAACATACTTTGGATCCAAAGACCTACAAATCAATTTCTAACAGACCTTTGGTACATTAACTGATGTGTCTCAACTTCTCCAAGACAGCAGGTTGCAGTCACACCACTTAACATGATTTTGCTCAAGAAGAGGCACAGAATCAGTGCTAATCACAATTTTAGTATGACTTAAAAAATACTGTCGGCGAAGCTACATTGTCATGTTACTTATTCTGGACTGATCAACAGCTTTTGACAGCATTCACCATTAAACTTTATAAACTTTACTCCTCATAGTAAAAGAAATTGGAATCAAGGAAACATTTCTTGACTGGCCCTCCTCCTACACATTAAGGCAAATTTAACATCATATTGATGCCCACTTTTACCTCCAGTCCCTATACCAACAAAACAGAAGTCACCAAAGGATAAGGATAAAGGACAAATCACCTCTACCCTCTTTTTAAATATGTACACCAGACCACTCCATGAGCCACTCAATAGTTTGAGCTTTCATGCTACAACTTTGCCAACAAAACACAGAAAATAGACACTGTAAACTGAGCACCTATCTCAAAGCCACTGACCAGTGGCTGCCACAGAATTACATTTTTCAATTGATTGAGTTAGTTATTCCTAGCCCCAGAACACTGTACACTCAGTAACTATCTCAAAGCCATTGACCAGAGGAAACCCTTAATCTATCTTAAATTAAATTCTCGATTGATTGAGTTAGTTATCCCTAGCCTGACTCCTATGTAAAACTGTAGCCCTCTTTTCCTAAGATCCAGACATACAATGAGAAGTTGTCTGCTCTGTCCTTAGAGAGAACTCCTTACCATCTTGAAAAATAACGTAGAAAGAAGTAAAACAACTTTTCCGGTGAGATGACTTTCAGGACCATTGTATTACTGGTTGTTTACAAATAAACAGTTACTGAAAGGGAGGTCCTGCCCAACTTCTGAATAAAAACGTGGAGTAGTAAAGTAACTTTTTCTCTGGAGGGATGGTGTCATGGGATTTAATGTATTCATGAATGTTTACAAATAAACAAATACTGTTTTGTATCCATTCCCCACCATGTGCATGACCCTGAATTCAACCTTAACAATCCCACAATAACCCCTAAACCCTGAGTAAAATTCAACCACCTATAACGTCTTGGGGTTCTGCTGTCCTTTCCTATTCTTCCTCTGCATACCCTTTGGTCCTACTCACTAGCTTCTGTTGCAAAAATCATGATATGTGGTTCTTTACTTGTATCTTCTGTTAACTGACTGCTCTACTACCTATAACCCATAAAATTCCTTATATTTAAAACCCACAAATTGCCCAAATGTATGCCTCATTGCTCCATACACCTCAATCCTATCCTTATCTCACTATTTACTTCTTTCTTCCCCTTCAAGGACATCCTTGCATCAATCAGTGCATGCCAACTGTATGTGGTGCACAATGCAATCGTCCACTGTTTCAGCCACAACTTCTCACCATCCAAAAGAAACCCATTGATTTTCTTTTGAAAACGACAACAGGACTTTCCTTTACCCCTAACCTTTGCCAAATACATTTTATTTTTGGATTTTTTTAACAGTGCGCTTGTACACTGAGAATAGAATACCTTGATTGACAGATAACACAGCCATCAAAAAAATACATTTTTATAAACCTAAATGTAGTGCAAAAACAAGGGATTTTCTTGGGTCACACTCCTTGATCCAAACAAAATGCCCAATTAACCAATTTTACATTATTTACCCTATATTTTAGGCCATTTCCTCTAGAATTCAGCAGTGACCATGAGGGTTATGTATTCTCACGGTGAGGCCACCTCTTCTACACTCATGCCTACCTTCTGAAGCCCAGTCATCGCATTTCATCTCATGCAAAACCTAGTAAGCTCAGAAGCTCCTTACACCAGATCCTAGTGCTGTCATGCCCCTCATCTTATTTTTTTTGACCGACGTAAAATATTTTCCTTCTCGGGAAGCATGTTTTGCAAATCCCTTAAGATGGTAATTCGATGACTGCCAGAGATGAAGGTCTGCAACATGTGCATCTTATTTCAACTTAGAATACTTTCTTCATAGTTTGACACTGACTTGACTGGGAGCTTTGTCAGCTGATCATAGTTGTTAGACCGGACAGCCTTAGGGTGGTCATCCCCCAACTTTTTGCCTGCCTCCCTCCACTTTTCTGACACTGTTTTTGATGGTTTTAGGACTCTGCAAACTTTACCACTGCTAATCAGTGCTAAAGTGCATATGCTCTCTCCCTTATACATGGTAACTTTGGTTCAATCCCAATTGGCATATTTGATTTACTTGTATGTCCCTAGTAAAGTGCACTACATGTGCCCAGGGCCTGTAAATTGAATGCTACTAGTGGGCCTGCAGCACTGGTTGTGCCACCCACATAAATAGACCCTTCACCATGTCACAGGCCTGCCCTTGCAAGGCCTCTGTGTGTAATTTCACTGCCACTTTGACTTGGCATTTAAAAGTACTTGCCAAACCTTACACTCCCCTTTTTCTAATATATTTCACCCTAAGATAGGCCCTAGGTAACTCATAGGGCAGGGAGCTATGTAGGTAAATGGCAGGACACGTGCATGTGTGTCTTATATGTCCTGGTAGTGGAAACCTCTTAAATTCATTTTCCACTACTGTGAGGCCTGCTCCTTTCAAAGGATAGCATAAAGGCTACCCTCATATACTGTTTGAGTGGTCGGTTCTGATCAGAAAGGGGTAACAAGGTCATATTTACCATGGCCAGAATGACAATAGAAAATCCTGCTTATTGGTGAGGTTGGATTTTATATTACTATTTTAGAAATGCCACTTTTAGACAGTGAGCATCTCTCTGCACTTAAAATCCATATGTGCCTTACAGACTGTCTCCAATCAACGTCCGGGCTGGGAAGGTTGACAGCTTCCTTATGCATTTCACCCGGACAACCACAAACACATGATACTCAGTCACACCTGCACTCATCTGCATACTGAATGGGTCTTCCTGGGCTGGAAGGGTGGAGGGCCTGACACATTTCAAAGGCTAGTGGCCTGCCCTTACACAGTGGACTGCCTAGCCCCCCACTGGGACCCTGGCAGACAGACCTGTACTGAAAGGGGACCTTGTGCACTTCAAAACAGCTCCTTGAATTCTCCTCCACTTCAAAGACATCTTTGAGTATATAAACTGGGTCCCTCACCCCACCAACTCAGACACTGCTGGACCTGAACCTGCAACCTGTCAAGAGGAACTGCCTGGCTACCCAAAGGACTTATCTAGATTGATTTGCTGAGAAGGGCTGATGCCCTGTTGTTGCCCTGCTGCTTTGCTGCCCTCTCACTTTGCTGAGAAGTGCTCTCCAAGGGCTTGGATTGAACTTGCCTCCTGTTTTCTGAAGTCTCAGGGCCAAAAAGACTTAGGTGGTCATTACAACCCTGGCGGACGGTGTTAAAGCTGCGGTAATACCACAATTAGGCCGGCGGACCAAAATAGGGAATTATGACCGTGGCGGAAACCGCCAACATAGACAGCCGCTTTAACACTCCGACCGCCACGGCGGTACAGACAAGCAGCGCGGCGGTCACCGCCAACAGACAGGCGGAAGACAAAGTATCACCCACAGTATCACAACCCGCCAATCCGCCACCTTTTCCGGGGCGGATTCACCGTGGATAAAAACACGGCAGAAACAGCTTTTGCAATGCGAAAACGCTCACCTGAACACACTTCACGATGGAAGGAGGCTACCATGGAGCCCGAACTACAAATACTCCCTGCGCTTGTCTTCCTGCTCCTGTACGATCACCAGCAACGTAGGCGCCGAAGACAACGGTGAGTACTGCACCTACGACATAGGGGAGGGTGGAGGCAAAAGTCAGGGGGACACACACGCAACACCCCCACCCCCAACCCGACCCTCGCACACTACAACACACACACCAATGCAGTTCCAAACAGCACAGTAACAACCCCCAACCCCCCCGGAAGAATGCAAAGACAAAACGAAATCCGTTCAAACATTGTAATGTATCGAAATACAGTAACCTACTATATACAGATAGATATACACTTTCCAAATATATACATCACGATTAGTAGTGCAGGTATGCACATTTCAATGTCCGTGGACCACTGGACACAAAATGCATGGGCGAGGCCCACACTAGATACCTGTCCACAAACGGAGAGAACAATGCAGGGGCATCAGATAGAAATACAACAGGCACCTCAGGGGGAAGGGAAGGGGGGGCACCTCAGCTGGAATTTCAGCACCACGCCAGATCCACGACGGGGCTCCATACCCATTGATGTATCCTGGGGAGTGCAAAGCCAAAGTCTCTCAAGTCTCTACAGTGGGTGGTTTGCCCACTCTTCAATCCTGGGGAGTGCAAAGCCACAGTCTCTCAAGTCTCTTCAGTGGGTGGTTTGCCCACTGTACCATCCTGGGAGTGCAAAGCCACAGTCTCTCAAGTCTCTACAGTGGGTGGTTGCCCACTGTACCATCCTGGGGAGTGCAAAGCCACAGTCTCTCAAGTCTCTACAGTGGGTGGTTTGCCCACTGTACCATCCTGGGGAGTGCAAAGCCACAGTCTCTCAAGTCTCTACAGTGGGTGGTTTGCCCACTGTACCATCCTGGGGAGTGCAAAGCCACAGTCTCTCAAGTGGATAACAGTCTCCACTGGTTCTGGAGGGCGACTGGTGCCCAGAGTGCTTCATCCTGTGAAGGACAGACAGAGTGGATGCAGGTCTCCACTGGTTCTGGAGGGGGACTGGTGCCCAGAGTGCATCCCACTCCCCGTGACGGACCCTGTTCCGTCACTGTCCCAGCTGTACATGGGCTAATGATGCTTGATTTGGCGGTGCCTTGCCCTGTTCAGCGGTCTTCACCATGTCGGTCTTTGGCCTGTTCAGCTGTGCTTCGCCATGGCGGTGCTTTGCCCTGTTCAGCGGTGCTTTGCCATGGCGGTGCTTTGCCCTATTCAGCGGTCTTCGCCATGTCGGTCTTTGGCCTGTTCAGCGGTGCTTTGCCATGGTGGTGCTTTGCCCTGTTCAGCGGTCTTCACCATGGCGGTGCTTTGCCCTCTTCAGCGGTGCTTTGCCATAGCGGTGCTTTGCCCTGTTCAGCGGTCTTCACCATGCCGGTCTTTGGCCTGTTCAGCGGTGCTTGCCTTTGCTGTCTCTGACCTGTTCAGCGGTGTGTGGCATTACGGTCCCTCAGTGACCAGCGGGACTGTGGCTGCCGGGGCCCTCCAGGTCACTGACTCCCGCGGTGGTCTCCTGACCTGTGACGATACTGGTGCCCTGCAGGGCACTGACTCCGGCGGTGGTCTCCTGACCTGTGACGATACTGGTGCCCTCCTGGGCATTGACTCCGGCGGTGGCCTCCTACCTGTGACGATACTGGTGCCCTCCAGGGCACTGACTCCGGCGGTGGTCTCCTGACCTGTGGCGATACTGGTGCCCTCCGGGGCACTGACTCCGGCGGTGGTCTCCGGACCTGTGACGATACTGCTGGCGGTGGCGTCCCGGCCGGCGGGGAGGATGCTCTTCCCAGACTTTAGAGACTTCTTCTGCCCCTTCAACACCTTGGGAGGAGTCACAGCAGACTCAGCACTCCCCCCGGGACCCTTGTGAGCTGTTTTTCCGCCAGGAGTCTTCACCCTCTCCCGTCGGCCACTTTCCAACTTAAGGTGCTTTACAGGGGGTGGACTTGCAGTGCTTTGGCTCCGTGTCACACTGGCTGCCCTGGTGGCCGGTGCACTCCACACACCTTTAACACGCACCACTAGTACCGGACTTTTTTTGGCTGAGGTGCTACTACGGGACCTATGAATTGGAGGGGTGGGGGTGGGGGGAAAGACAAACCTTGGGATGGGTAGCTGGAGGGGGTCTGGGAGTGGAGGAAGAGGAGGTGGTTGTAGGAGGTGTCACTTTAGGTGATTTGGGTGCAGGTGCAGGTACTGGAGGCTGTCATGAGGTGGATGAATGTTGGGTGTGTGGATGCCTGCGTTTGTGTACTTTTGGGAGGGGGCGTCACAGACACACTGGGAGTGGACACAGGGGACGTGTAAATGGTAGTGGGGGTGGTGAGTGCAGGTGAGCGGGGTGTGGTGCTGGGTGTTCTGGTGCGAGTCCTAGTGCCTGTAGATGTAGTGCATGCAGGTGAGAGTGTAGATGACACTGGGAGGGAGGAGGGAGACGACGAGGAGGGGGACACAGTGGAGGCAGTGGATGTTGCTGTGTCTGTATGTGGGTGATGCTTGTGTGAGTGCCTGTGGGATGTGTGGTGCTTATGTTTGCCTGAGCTACTTTTGTGTGTTGGGGTGTGTGCATGCTTGTCTGATGGTGTGCTTGGGATAGTCTGGGGTACAGGGGATTGGGTCTGGGTGGAGGAAGTTGGAGGGGGGAGGCTAGACACAGGGACAATGGCTGCCATCAGTGCTGAGGCCAGAGATTGCAGGATTCGCTGAAGGGCAGCCTGACCAGAATGAATGCCCTCCAGGAATGCATTACCGTGTTGCAACTCCCTTTCTACACCCTGGATGGCATTCACAATGGTAGACTGCCCAACAGTGAGTGACCTGAGGAGGTCAATGGCCTCCTCACTGAGGGCAGCAGGGGTGACTGGGGCAGGGCCTGAGGTGTCTGGGGCGAAGGTGATGCTCACCCTCCTGGGTGAGCGGGTACAGAGCGAAGGCTGAGGGGCTGCTGGGATGGCGGTGCTGGTAGGGGGGGTGGCGGCTGTATCTGTAGAAGTGGGGGGCACAGATGGTGCCGCCACCACAAGGGAGCTCCCATTGGCGGATGAGTCCATGTCGCTGTTTGGTGATCCGGTGACCGACGTGAAGCTCCCCTCGCCCTCCGTTCCACTGGTGTATTCAGAGTCTGTGGTGTGGCCCTCCATGGCCATGTGGGATGCAGCTCCCTCGTGCTCCGGTGCCACTGTACCTCTGCCTGATGATGCTGATGCACAAAAGAACAGGGAGAGCACAAAAAGGGGGGGGGACGACAGAAGAAAGACAGGTTGAGTGCATGGCTTACCGCTACCGTTGGCGGACAATACAGACACAGCAGCCCCCTGCACTACGCCGTGCTCTTGGCCTCTACAGATGCAATTCCTGGGATCTGGCCTACATGGCTATAGTAGACTTCTGCACACATAGATGACACAGGGGCATGTATACCTGTACTTGGCACTCTACAGAGGTGGGGTGGAATGCCACACGGCATGCATTACGGAGGGGTCTAGCCTACCTAACTCGCCCTGGCCTAGGGGAACCCACAGCCCTCCTCCCCCAGACAGACCCCTCCACTGTGCGCAAAGTCCGCAGAATGATGTTGTACTCACCCCCTTGTGTCTGCTGTGATGCCCTCAAGCGCCCATCCAACTCAGGGTAGGCCACCGCCAGGATCCGGAACATTAAGGGGGTCATGGTGCGACGGCACCCCTCCCACGTTGGGAGGCCATCCCCAGCTGAGACTCCGCCGTCTTCTTGCTCCAGAGGCGAATGTCCTCCCATCTTTTACGGCAGTGGGTGCCGCGTCTCTGGTGGACCATGTCCTTCTTTTGGTGGGCGCTGACCTACATGACATGTACAGGGGAAGAAGAGAAGTCATTAACAAGTGCACCGTCGAAGTGAGTGGCCCCCATCCCTAGCCTTGCCATGTGGCACATGCATTCACAGTCCTTCATGGTCGCTTAACTCTGCCCCCTTGCTATTGACATCCAGCCCTCTCCACCCAGCATAGCCCATACAATGTGCTCACTGTGTACTTACCTGTTGGTCTGGAGGACCATAGAGTAGCTTGTACTGGGGGAGGACCCCGTCGACTAGCTTCTCCAACTCCTGAGCAGTGAAGGCAGGGGCCCTTTCCCCAGATGCAGCAGCCATTGTCTCTTCCAGACCAAGGTCACAGCAGCACTTGCAGTATAGGTCCTCTCCTGTCGAAGATCAGGTATCGAGTGATTGAACAGATAGTAAATGGTGGTCACGTCCGCGGCGGTGACGTCCGCAGCGGCGCGTATCATCACCGCCGGCGCACTACGTCGTTGGCTCCTGGGACCCATAGGGTCCAATGTTAACCAATGCAGCATTGCGCCGCGGTCTACGACCGCCTACCGCGACGGTGTACAACGCCAGCGCAGATACCTCACACCCCATTGTCCCACTTTAAAGGTCAGGCAGCCGCCATTTCAGGGGCCCACATGGCTTCATTTACTACTGCGTCACACATACCTAGGCCTACACTCAACACCCATACATGATGAGTTTTGTATTTGGTGTCGTGTTCTGTGTAGCTGTGGGTACATACCTGGGATTTTGTTGACTCTGTGGTCGCTGTTGTCCTTCTTAGGCACCGTCAGCTGGGACATTTGAGTAGATGGCGGAATCCTCCAGTGTACCGACCGCTGGTGGACCTGTTAACAATGGAGGAGCGACATTTGATCATCACCTACAGGTTTGACCGTGACACAATCCAGGAACTGTGTACCCAGTTGGAGCCAGACCTGATCTCACCAATCCGCAATCCCACAGGAATACCCCCTGACGTGCAGGTGCTATCAGTGCTCCATTTCCTTGCAAGTGGATAATTTCAAACAACAGTGGCCATGGCATCAGGGATGTCCCAGCCTATGTTTTCCAACGTGCTGTCCAGAGTGTTGTCTGCCCTGCTGAAACACGTAAGGAGCTACATCGTTTTCCCTCAGGTGGAGGATTTGGCTACAGTGAAGGGTGACTTCTATGCCCTGGGACATATCCCCAACATCATAGGTGCTATTGATGGCACCCATGTAGCTCTGGTCCCCCCACGCAGGAGTGAACAGGTGTACAGGAACCAGAAGAGTTATCATTCCATGAATGTACAGATGGTATGTTTGGCAGACCAGTACATCTCCCAGGTGAATGCTATGTTCCCTGGCTCAGTGCATGACGCCTACATCCTGCGGAATAGCAGCATCCCTTATGTGATGGGTCAACTCCAGAGGCACCATGTGTGGCTATTAGGGGATTCTGGTTACCCCAACCTGTCATGGCTACTGACCCCAGTGAGGAATCCTAGGACCAGGGCAGAGGAACGCTACAATGAGGCCCATGGGTGGACTAGGAGGGTGATCGAACGCACTTTCGGGCTCCTGAAGGCCAGGTTCAGGTGCCTCCATATGACAGGTGGGTCCCTATTCTACTCACCTAGGAAGGTGTGCCAGATCATCATCACCTGCTCCATGCTTCACAATCTTGCTTTGCGACGCCAGGTGCCTTTTCTGCAGGAGGATGGTCCAGATGACGGTGTTGTGGCAGCTGTGGAGCCTGTGGAGCCTGTGGACAGTGATGAGGATGAAGCTGAGGAGGAAGACATAGACAACAGGGAGTCAGTCATACAGCAATATTTCCAGTGACACACAGGTGAGAAAAATCTTTTAACTATCACATTCACTTTCACAATTCTACCTCTATCCTGTCTGTCAATTAGTAGCAGTATATGGTAACTGAGTTGTACATTTCCATTACGGTTTCACAGGTGTGGTTACCAACGTGTGTCATCTGCTTGCATCCTTCATGGACTTGTGATGTGTGACATAGGTATGTTGACATTACATTTTCGAACGGATTTTGCCATTGTCATAGTTAATACACATTTTTATAATCACAGACTGACTCCAGATTGTTTTGTGGTTCAAGGGTGTTTATTGAAGTGCTAATTATTGGAGGGGGTGGCAAAATGGTGATGGGTGATGGTGGAGGAATGTCCATGGCAGAGTCCAGTCTATTAGTCACACAGGTGCATTGCCCATATGGGCATAGGAAGTGGAGCTGGGGCAGTTCAAATCTGGACAGAGTAACAAAGTGGGACAGTGGGAGGACAATCAGTGTGGTCTCATTTCCTGGTGGGTGTCTTGCCATCTTGCTCCATCCTGTTCCTGGATCTCAGGGACCGCTTGCGGGGTGGTTCTCTGTCTGCAGGAGGTGGGGTGCTGGTGTGGTGGTCCTGTGGCGGGGCGTCCTGTCCACTAGCGCCGGCGGAGGTGGTGGGCAGTTCATCGTCCATGCTAGTGTCAGGGGCCCCTTGTAGTGCCACGGTGTCCCTCATGGTCTTTTGTATGTACTTCTGCACCCCTACGATGGTGCCCAGGGCGGAGCTGATGGTTCTAAGCTCCTCCCTGAACCCCAAATACTGTTCGTCCTGCAGGCGCTGGGTCTCATGAAACTTGGCCAGGACCGTCGCCATCGTCTCCTGGGAGTGGTGGTAGGCTCCCATGATGGAGGAGAGGGTCTCGTGGAGAGTGGGTTCCCTTGGCCTGTCCGCCCCCTGTCGCACAGCAGCCCTCCCAGTTCCCCTGTGTTCCTGTGCCTCCGTCTCCTGGACCATGTACCCCTACCACTGCCCCCAGGTCCCTGTTGTTATTGGGGTGGTGGGTTACCCTGGGTTCCCTGTAGTGGTGGACACACCTCTGATTGACGTGTCCTGAGTACGGAGGTATGGGCCCGCTGGGTGGGTGCTGTGCTGGTGTTACCAGAGGGTGGAAGGTCAGTGTTGGGCTGTGCCTGTGCAAGGGGAACCGACTGTCCCGAGGCCCACGATGGTCCGGGCTGGTCATCTGGATCCAGTTGGCCAGAGCTGCTGTCATCACTGTGGGCCTCTTCTGTGGGTGGGGTAGAGATGTCTGGACCTTCCTGTCTGGTGACGTTGGGTAGTGGTCCTGCAGGGGTATAAAAGCATGATTATTGCATGTGTGTGTGTCATTGTGTGCAATGGGTGGGTGTGCGTGTACCCCAGTGCTAGCATTCCAGTGTCGGAGCTTGTGTGATGATGGTTGGGGGGGTGTTAAGGGTATGTGCTGTGGGCATGCTTTAGTGAGGGGTGACCATGCTTTGGTGTTGCATGCAGGGCTTGGTGTTGGGATGTGTGGTTTGTGTATTGAGTACATTAGTGAGAATTTGGCGTGATAGGGGAGGGGGTGAGGGTGGGGGTGTGAGATAGCATGCAGGTAGGGTGGGGGATATGATAGTTAAGATTTGACTTACCAGTGTCCCATCCTCCACCGACTCCTCCGTGGCCCTCAGGATGCATGATGGTCAAGACCTGCTCCTCCCATGTTAGTTGTGGGGGAGGAGCTGGGGGTCTGCCGCCAGTCTGCTGAATCGCGATGTTGTGCCTGGATATCACGGAACGCACCTTCCCCCGTAGGTCGTTCCACCTCTTCTGGATGTCCTCCCGATTTCTTGGATGCTGTCCCACAGCGTTGACCCTGTCTTCGCCATAGCTCCATCTTCCTGGCTATGGAGGTGTGCTGCACCTGTGCTACAAAGAGCTGTGGCTCTTCCCGTAGGATTTCCTCCACCATGACCCTGAGCTCCTCCTCGGAAAACCTGGGGTGTCTTTGGCGTGACATGGGGTGGTGTAGGTGATGTGTGGGGTGGTGTATGTGTTGATGAGTTTGGTGATGTGTGGTGGTGTGGCGTGTTTTGAGCGTCGATGTTGTATGGGTGATGGTGTTGTGTGCCTCTGTGTGGTGGGGTTGTCTATTGCTGTTGTCTCTCTCTGGCCTTCTTTCAGATATTTTGGTCGTAGGGGTTTGTGGGTGATGTGGGTGTGTGTTTTATATTGTATTGGGTGTGTGGGAGTGGTGTGTGTATGTGTATCAGGTGTGTGTATTTTGAATTTTCCAATGTGGCAGTGTTTTGGAGATGTGTGTGTATTTTGAGCGCGGCGGTGTGTACCGCCAATGGAATACCGCGGCTGTAAGACCGCCACATGTATTCGTGGATCGTAATAGCATGGGCGTGTTTCTGTTGGCGTGACGGTGGAGGTTTTGTTTTCGCCAGTTTATCACTGACCTTTGGTGTGGCGGAGTTGTGTGGGTGTCTGAATTTCGGCGGATTCCGATATGTGGGTCATATTTGCTGTGGTGGGATTCTGCAGCCGCGGCGGTGTGTTGGCGGTCTTCTGCACGGCGGTAAGCGGCTTTTACCGCCAATGTTGTAATGACCCCCTTAATCTCTTCAGGAAACTCCTTGTGTACCGAAAATCGACGCACGGGCTGCTGGAAGCGACGCACAGCCGTTTTGCAACTGACAAATTGATGCACAGCCGAGCCGGAACAACGCAGCCCGACTTCCCGAGTGAAGAATCGACATAGCGCCTGCCTTACCAGATCGACACACAACAGAACTGTAACGACTTCCCGAGTGAAGAATTGACACAGTGCCTGCCGTGCAACGGAAAATTTGACGCATCGCCATACCGGATCAACGCAATGCCTGTGATTTCGTCCTGCATGCCCAGGATTTCCCTGTATCGTCCCTGGGTGTCAAAAAGATCCCCGCATCACAGTGAGGAACCAAGACTGCGTGCTGGAAATTGACTCAAAGCCCCTTGCAGCGTGGAAAGAAACAACGCATCGTCTGTGCCACACCGGAAAATCCAACTTACACCCTCTTTTTCCACGCATCTTCTCCTCTCAGGTCTCAGTACGTGTTATTTTTTACACAAATCAGGTTCTTTGTGCATACAAAGACAACTGTTGATTTCTTTGATTTAAGACACTTTTTAATCTTGCAAAATTGAGATCTCAACTTGTGCTTATTGAATCTTTATCGTTATGACCTTCATTTAACCAGATACATATCCTATATTTTTCTAAACCTGTGTGGTGTATTTTTGTGGTGTTTTCACTGTGTTATTGTATGATTTATTGCACAAATACTTTACACATTGCCTTCTAAGTTAAGCCTGACTGCTCAGTGCCAAGCTACTAGAGGGTGGGCACAGGATAATTTGGATTGTGTGGGACTTACCCTGAATAGGATTGTGGTCCCTACTTGGACAAGGGTATATACCTCTGCCAACTAGCGACCCCATTTCTAACAATTGTTATAGGTTGCAAGATGTTTTCCTGCAAGAGAGATTGCTTACTGTCCGTTTCTGGTAAAATGTACCTTTCAGTATTGGGATACATCACTGAGAGGTATACAGTTTGTGTGTTGTGATTACATCAGAGGTTGGAGTACCTCTGATTGGGGGGCCCCTATAAGAGTGTGCAGCCGTAAGATGGTGGGTTTAATTGAAGACACGTGTGAACCTTTCTTCTAGATTTCTTGTTTTTTCTGCTGCTTTTTTCATATCATATTTTCAACTCAGGAAAATAAGTTGCAGCTACAGTAATAATCAGTGATTGTCAGAGCCCTGTCTGAAGTCAATTCACATCCTCCACGAATATTAAGGGGTTCCTCGCATCACCATGTATTCTGAGGCACATCAAATATTATGGTATACCTTGTCACCATAGGATTCAACTATACACAATGAGGATGCACTTGAAGTTTCAAATGCTGCCTGGCATCTAAGTAGCAGGTGGGTTTGGCGCAAACAGCAAGAGAAAAGCCCTGAACTCCTGGAGTGAGCAGCTTTGCTTTCAAGGATTGCTTTAGGTGCTCTTCTTCCCCTCTTCTGTAACATGATATAATTTCTCACCTCCGCTGTGCAATCCCCGTGGATCATTCTGTGCTCCCACTGCTTGATACACTTGGAGTAGCACAACAGTACAGGCTGCATCATGCTCCACTGATTCTCAAGTGCCATCACTTGACATTTCTGGTGCAACCCTGTGTCAAGCCAAGTTCCCCAGAAACAATAATTAATGGGGCTATTGGGCCATGGGCACTCCTTAAAAATTGGTAATCAAAATCTGCAAAAACAGTGTAAGTCCCTTAAACAACTTTGACTCACTAAGTATGCTGACTCTAGGTAGGTGCAGCACAGTTATAAAAGTAATACAAAATATCAGATATATCTTAACCCCTTTAATGCGGGCATCGGCCACTGATGTAACCTTGTTGATTTCTCCATCGAGCCGTAAGGCCGCTTAGTTCTCCGATGAGGAAAATGGCCCCAAACGGCCTTCCCCACGTTCAGGAAGGCCTCGTAAGAAAGGGGAAACTCTCCCCTTTCTTACGAGGCCTTCCTGAAAGTGTTTCCTGGCCCCCGATCGCACCACAGCTGTGATCGGGGGCCAGGAAACATCACTAGACACCAGGGATTTCACTTGGGGGGGTCGGCCCCCTCTGAAAACGGGCCGCCCCCCCCCCCCCCGGGGCATAAAAAAAAAATATATTAAAAAAAAGGTAGGTGTCCCCTGGGAGGGTGCGATCGCTCTCGATCGCGCCCCCCCCCCCAGGGGCTACATTTTATTTAAAAAAAATATAAATAAAAAATAAAAAAATGGACAGGGGGTCGCCCGTGGGGGCAATATTTTTTTTTAGTTGTTGTAGGGTTTCCCTGGGGGCCATTTTGGCCCCCAAGGAAACCATACAACTAGTAAAAAAAATATAAATCTATATTTAGATATATCTATGTAGATAGATATATCTATATAGAGATAGATCTATATATATATATATATATATATATATATATATATATATATATATATATATATATCCCTTTTGTCAATACATGTGTCGTTTCCCTGGGGGCTGCGATCGGCCCCCAGGAAAACCAGACCCACATGTAAAAGTGAACTATATATATATATATATATATATATATATATATATATTTGCCACCAGTTGTCTTGCAGTTGCAGCTTGCGTCTTCAAAGCAATGCACATACTTCAACTGACGCATTTCAACTGTAGCTTTTAGGCAGAAATAAAAAAGTAAAGTAAGTATTGTGATTAGGTTTCTGCTACAAAAGGATCAGACTTTTGTCTAGTGGCAGTTTTAGTGCCATAAAGAATGGCAGAAGGTTTAAATGCCTACTGCAAAGAGCAAATCTGTATTTTACATAAATAGCTGAGTACATTAGTAAAGTCAGCCATTACCTGCGCTGTAATACTAATGAAATGTATGTGCGGGGTGTGGGGCGGCTATGGAGAGATGAAGGACACTTTTGCTGGGTGGTAATGAGGGAATCCGAGGAGTAGGGAGTGGGAGCACCAATAATGATTGTTGGACTAGGCGCAGGAGGTGCTAAAGACTGTGACGAATGGTATGTGACAAGGTGTTTTTTGAGTGTCTTGAAAGAACGTGCTGATTGAGGGAAGAAGCGCAGGTAAGGTGGCCTCTACTGTTGCACGTATCTCACACACACCATCGATTTTGTGACTGTCTATGTAGGCTAGTGTTTTAGAGCAACAGTTTAGCCAATAGCAGAGATGGCATCTTGATGGATGACTGCTGCCGTAACTCGGGTTATAGAGGACAGCTCTGACATAGGATCAGAGACTGAGACATCAGATACTGAGACAGCATCTGAGGGATAGGACAATGGCGCAGACTCTGGGAATTATTTTTCAGTCTGAGGAGTCCCATTCGATAACTCCTCTTCCAGTAAATTATGAGGGAGGTGATGAGGACAGTCCTGCTGTCCCTTCGCAAACACAGTCTGTGCAATGGGATAATAGAGGGTTAGCCCAAACCAGAGAGCAGGTGAATGCGGCGGCAAGCAGAGAGAGAGAGTGCTCTCTTGGGAGCTCCCCAATTTAGTTCAGCCCCAAATTCCACCACCAAATCGTATTGTGGAGACATCAAAATTATCTATCACAAAACAAACTGGTTTTGTAAGGCAGGCACCTGTGTTTTTGGTCCTGGGTTCGGCGGCCATATAGAGAAACATACTGAACTCAAACATTTCTGGAAACTAGACATCCGGGGGAGTCCACAGAGGTGTGACTTGTGTGGATTCCCTGAAGTTTTCTTACCCAGAATACCCGGCAAAGCTGAAATGTTGAATAAAAACTCTATTTTTCTCACATTTCTGTCACACAAACTACAGGAATATGCTGGGATCCACATAATTCCTACCACCCAGTGATTCCTCACCTGTCCTGATAAAAACACTACCCCACTTGAGTGCCTATACCTAGTGCCTGTGTCAGGAATGGATCACCCCAGGGTCAACAGCTGCCTCATGTAAGGACCAACATTGACCGTTGTGTGATCTATTCCTGTTGTGGGCACCAGGCCTACCCACACAAGTGAGGTACCATTTTTATTGGGAGACTTGGGGGGACGCTGGGTGGAAGGAAATTTGGGGCTCCTCTCAGATTCCAGAACTTTCTGTCTCCGAAATGTGAGGAAAAAGTGTTTTTTTAAGCCACATTTTGAGGTTTGCAAAGGATTCTGGGTAACAGAACCTGGTCAGAGCCCTACAAGTCACCCCATCTTGGATTCCCCTAGGTGTGTAGTTTTAAAAAATGCCAAGGTTTGCTAGGTTTCCCTAGGTGCCGGCTCAGCTAGAGGCCAAAATCCACAGCTAGGCACTTTGCAAAAAACAGGTCTGTTTTCTTTGGGAAAAAGTGATGGGTCCACGTTATGGTTTGGGGCATAACCTGTCACGGGCGCTAGGCCTACCCACCCAAGTGAGGTACCATTTTTATCGGGAGACTTGGGGGAACGCTGGGTGGAAGGAAATTTGTGGCTCCTCTTAGATTCCAGAACTTTCTGTCAACGAAATGTGAGGAAAAAGTGTTTTTTTTAGCCACATTTTGAGGTTTTCAAAGGATTCTGGGTAACAGAACCTGGTCAGAGCCCCACAAATCACCCCATTTTGGATTCCCCTAGGTGTCTAGTTTAAAAAAATGTCAAGGTTAGCTAGGTTTCCCTAGGTGCCGGCTGAGCTAGAGGCCAAAATCCACAGCTAGGAACTTTGCAAAAAACAGGTCTGTTTTCTTTGGGAAAATTTGATGTGTCCACGTTGTGTTTTGGGGCATAACCTGTCGTGGGCGCTAGGCCTACCCACACAAGTGATGTCCCATTTTTATCGGGAGACTTGAGGGAACGCTGGGTGGAAGGAAATTTGTGGCTCCTCTCAGATTCCAGAACTTTCTGTCTCCGAAATGTGAGGAAAAAGTGGTTTTTTTAGCCACATTTTGAGGTTTGCAAAGGATTCTGGGTAACAGAACCTGGTCAGAGCCCCACAAGTCACCCCATCTTGGATTCCCCTAGGTGTCTAGTTTTCAAGAATGCCAAGGTTTGCTAGGTTTCCCTAGGTGCCAGCTGAGCTAGAGGCCAAAATCCACAGCTAGGCACTTTGCAAAAAACAGGTCTGTTTTCTTTGGATGTGTCCACGTTGTGTTTTGGGGCATAACTTGTCGCGGGCGCTAGGCCTACCCACACAAGTGAGGTACCGTTTTTATCAGGAGACTTGGAGGAACGCTGCGTGGAAGGAAATTTGTGGCTCCTCTCAGATTCCAGACCTTTCTGTCACCGAAATGTGAGGAAAAAGTGTTTTTTTTAGCCACATTTTGAGGTTTGCAAAGGATTCTGGGTAACAGAACCTGGTCAGAGCCCCACAAGTCACCCCATCTTCGATTTCCCTAGGTGTCTAGTTTTAAAAAATGCCAAGGTTTGCTAGGTTTCCCTAGGTGCCAGCTGAGCTAGAGGCCAAAATCCACAGCTAGGCACTTTGCAAAAAACAGGTGTGTTTTCTTTGGGGAAATGTGATGTGTCCACATCGTGTTTTGGGGCATAACCTGTCACGGGCGCTAGGCCTACCCACACAAGTGAGGTACCATTTGTATCGGGAGACTTGGGGGAACGCTGGCTGGTAGGAAATTTGTGGCTCCTCTCAGATTCCAGAACTTTCTGCACCGAAATGTGAGGAAAAAGTGTTTTTTTTAGATACATTTTGAGGTTTGCAAAGGATTCTGGGTAACAGAACCTGGTCAGAGCCCCACAAGTCACCCCATCTTGGATTCCCCTAGGTGTCTAGTTTTCAAAAATGCCAAGGTTTGCTGGGTTTCCCTAGGTGCCGGCTGAGCTAGAGGCCAAAATCCACAGCTAGGCACTTTGCAAAAAACAGGTCTGTTTTCTTTGGATGTGTCCACGTTGTGTTTTGGGGCATAACCTGTCACGGGCGCTAGGCCTACCCACCCAAGTGAGGTGCCATTTTTATCGGGAGACTTGGGGGAACGCTGGGTGAAGGAAATTTGTGGCTCCTCTTAGATTCCAGAACTTTCTGTCACCGAAATGTGAGGAAAAAGTGTTTTTTTTAGCCACATTTTGAGGTTTTCAAAGGATTCTGGGTAACAGAACCTGGTCAGAGCCCCACAAATCACACCATCTTGGATTCCCCTAGGTGTCTAGTTTAAAAAAATGTCAAGGTTAGCTAGGTTTCCCTAGGTGCCGGCTGAGCTAGAGGCCAAAATCCACAGCTAGGAGCTTTGCAAAAAACAGGTCTGTTTTCTTTGGGAAAATGTGATGTGTCCAATTTGTGTTTTCGGGCATAACCTGTCGCGGGCGCTAGTCCTACCGACACAAGTGAGGTCCCATTTTTATCGGGAGACTTGGGGGAACGCTGGGTGGAAGGAAATTTGTGGCTCCTCTCAGATTCCAGAACTTTCTGTCTCCGAAATGTGAGGAAAAAGTGGTTTTTTTAGCCACATTTTGAGGTTTGCAAAGGATTCTGGGTAACAGAACCTGGTCAGAGCCCCACAAGTCACCCCATCTTGGATTCCCCTAGGTGTCTAGTTTTCAAGAATGCCAAGGTTTGCTAGGTTTCCCTAGGTGCCAGCTGAGCTAGAGGCCAAAATCCACAGCTAGGCACTTTGCAAAAAACAGGTCTGTTTTCTTTGCATGTGTCCACATTGTGTTTTGGGGCATAACTTGTCGCGGGCGCTAGGCCTACCCACACAAGTGAGGTACCATTTTTATCAGGAGACTTGGAGGAACGCTGCGTGGAAGGACATTTGTGGCTCCTCTCAGATTCCAGACCTTTCTGTCACCGAAATGTAAGGAAAAAGTGTTTTTTTAGTCACATTTTGTGGTTTGCAAAGGATTCTGGGTAACAGAACCTGGTCAGAGCCCCACAAGTCACCCCATCTTGGATTCCCCTAGGTGTCTAGTTTTAAAAAATGCCAAGGTTTGCTAGGTTTCCCTAGGTGCCGGCTGAGCAAGAGGCCAAAATCCACAGGTAGGCACTTTGCAAAAAACAGGTCTGTTTTCTTTGGGGAAATGTGATGTGTCCACATCGTGTTTTGGGGCATAACCTGTCACGGGCGCTAGGCCTACCCACACAAGTGAGGTACCATTTGTATCGGGAGACTTGGGGGAACGCTGGGTGGAAGGAAATTTGTGGCTCCTCTCAGATTCCAGAACTTTCTGCACCGAAATGTGAGGAAAAAGTGTTTTTTTTAGATACATTTTGAGGTTTGCAAAGAATTCTGGCTAACAGAACCTGGTCAGAGCCCCACAAGTCACCCCATCCTGGATTCCCCTAGGTGTCTAATTTTAAAAAATGCCAAGGTTTGCTGGGTTTCCCTAGGTGCCGGCTGAGCTAGAGGCCAAAATCCACAGCTAGGCACTTTGCAAAAAACAGGTCTGTTTTCTTTGGATATGTCCATGTTGTGTTTTGGGGCATAACCTGTCACGGGCGCTAGGCCTACCCACCCAAGTGAGGTACCATTTTTATTGGGAGACTTGGGGGAACGCTGGGTGAAGGAAATTTGTGGCTCCTCTTAGATTCCAGAACTTTCTGTCACCGAAATGTGAGGAAAAAGTGTTTTTTTAGCCACATTTTGAGGTTTGCAAAGGATTCTGGGTAACAGAACCTGGTCAGAGCCCAACAAGTCACCCCATCTTGGATTCCCCTAGGTGTCTAGTTTAAAAAAATGTCAAGGTTAGCTAGGTTTCCCTAGGTGCTGGCTGAGCAAGAGGCCAAAATCCACAGCTAGGAACTTTGCAAAAAACAGGTCTGTTTTCTTTGGGAAAATGTGATGTGTCCACGTTGTGTTTTGGGGCATAACCTGTCGCGGGCGCTAGTCCTACCCACACAAGTGAGGTCCCATTTTTATCGGGAGACTTGGGGGAACGCCGGATGGAAGGAAATTTGTGGCTCCTCTCAGATTCCAGAACTTTCTGTCTCCGAAATGTGAGGAAAAAGTGTTTTTTTAGCCACATTTTGAGGTTTGCAAAGGATTCTGGGTAACAGAACCTGGTCAGAGCCCCACAAGTCACCCCATCTTGGATTCTCCTAGGTGTCTAGTTTTCAAGAATGCCAAGGTTTGCTAGGTTTCCCTAGGTGCCAGCTGAGCTAGAGGCCAAAATCCACAGCTAGGCACTTTGCAAAAAACAGGTCTGTTTTCTTTGGATGTGTCCACGTTGTGTTTTGGGGCATAACTTGTCGCGGGCGCTAGGCCTACCCACACAAGTGAGGTACCATTTTTATCAGGAGACTTGGAGGAACGCTGCGTGGAAGGAAATTTGTGGCTCCTCTCAGATTCCAGACCTTTCTGTCACCGAAATGTGAGGAAAAAGTGTTTTTTTAGCCACATTTTGTGGTTTGCAAAGGATTCTGGGTAACAGAACCTGGTCAGAGCCCCACAAGTCACCCCATCTTGGATTCCCCTAGGTGTCTAGTTTTCAAAAATGCCAAGGTTTGCTAGGTTTCTCTAGGTGCCGGCTGAGCAAGAGGCCAAAATCCACAGGTAGGCACTTTGCAAAAAACAGGTCTGTTTTCTTTGGGGAAATGTGATGTGTCCACGTTGTGTTTTGGGGCATAACCTGTCACGGGCACTAGGCCTACCCACACAAGTGAGGTACCATGTGTGTCGGGGACTTGGGGGAACGCTGGGTGGAAGGAAATTTGTGGCTCCTCTCAGATTCCAGAACTTTCTGCACCGAAATGTGAGGAAAAAGTGTTTTTTTAGATACATTTTGAGGTTTGCAAAGGATTCTGGGTAACAGAACCTGGTCAGAGCCCCACAAGTCACCCCATCTTGGATTCCCCTAGGTGTCTAGTTTTAAAAAATGCAAAGGTTTGCTGGGTTTCCCTAGGTGCCGGCTGAGCTAGAGGCCAAAATCCACAGCTAGGCACTTTGCAAAAAACAGGTCTGTTTTCTTTGGGAAAATGTGATGTGTCCACGTTGTGTTTTGGGGCATAACCTGTTACGGGCGCTAGGCCTACCCACACAAGTGAGGTACCATTTTTATCGGGAAACTTGGGGGAACGCTGGGTGGAAGGAAATTTGTGGCTCCTCTCAGATTCCAGAACTTTCTGTCACCGAAATGTGAGGAAAAAGTGTTTTTTTTAGCCACATTTTGAGGTTTGCAAAGGATTCTGGGTAACAGAACCTGGTCAGAGCCCAACAAGTCACCCCATCTTAGATTCCCCTAGGTGTCTAGTTTAAAAAAATGGCAAGGTTTGCTAGGTTTCCCTAGGTGCCGGCTGAGCTAGAGGCCAAAATCCACAGCTAGGCACTTTGCAAAAAACAGATCTGTTTTCTTTGGGAAAATGTGATGTGTCCACGTTGAGTTTTGGGGCATAACCTGTTGCGGGCGCTAGGCCTACCTTCACAAGTGAGGTACCATTTTTATCGGGAGACTTGGGGGAACGCTGGCTGGAAGGAAATTTGTGGCTCCTCTCAGATTCCAGAACTTTCTGTCTCCGAAATGTGAGGAAAAAGTGTTTTTTTTAGCCACATTTTGAGGTTTGCAAAGGATTCTGGGTAACAGAACCTGGTCAGAGCCCCACAAGTCACCCCTATCTTGGATTCCCCTAGGAGTCTAGTTTTCAAGAATGCCAAGGTTTGCTAGGTTTCCTTAGGTGCCAGCTGAGCTAGAGGCCAAAATCCACAGCTAGGCACTTTGCAAAAAACAGGTCTGTTTTCTTTGGATGTGTCCACGTTGTGTTTTGGGGCATAACTTGTCGCGGGCGCTAGGCCTACCCACACAAGTGAGATACCATTTTTATCAGGAGACTTGGAGGAACGCTGCGTGGAAGGAAATTTGTGGCTCCTCTCAGATTCCAGAACTTTCTGTCACCGAAATGTGAGGAAAAAGTGTTTTTTTAGCCACATTGTGAGGTTTGCAAAGGATTCTGGGTAACAGAACCTGGTCAGAGCCCCACAAGTCACCCCATCCTGGATTCCCCTAGGTGTCTAGTTTTCAAAAATGCCAAGGTTTGCTAGGTTTCCCTAGGTGCCGGATGAGCAAGAGGCCAAAATCCACAGGTAGGAACTTTGCAAAAAACAGGTCTGTTTTCTTTGGGAAAATGTGATGTGTCCACATCGTGTTTTGGGGCATAACTTGTCACGGGCGTTAGGCCTACCCACACAAGTGAGGTACCATTTGTATCGGGAGACTCGGGGGAACGCTGGGTGGAAGGAAATTTGGGGCTCCTCTCAGATTCCAGAACGTTCTGCACCGAAATGTGAGGAAAAAGTGTTTTTTTTAGATACATTTTGAGGTTTGCAAAGGATTCTGGGTAACAGAACCTGGTCAGAGCCCCACAAGTCACCCCATCTTGGATTCCCCTAGGTGTCTAGTTTTAAAAAATGGCAAGGTTTGCTAGGTTTCCCTAGTTGCCGGCTGAGCTAGAGGCCAAAATCCACAGCTAGGCACTTTGCAAAAAACAGGTCTGTTTTCTTTGGGAAAATGTGATGTGTCCACGTTGTGTTTTGGGGCATAACCTGTCACGGGCGCTAGTCCTACCCACACAAGTGAGGTACCATTTTTATCGGGAAACTTGGGGGAACGCTGGGTGGAAGGAAATTTGTGGCTCCTCTCAGATTGCAGAACTTTCTGTCACACAAATGTGAGGAAAAAGTGTTTTTTTTAGCCACATTTTGAGGTTTGCAAAGGATTCTGGGTAACAGAACCTGGTCAGAGCCCAACAAATCACCCCATCTTAGATTCCCCTAGGTGTCTAGTTTAACAAAAATGCCAAGGTTTGCTAGGTTTCCCTAGGTGCCGGCTGAGCTAGAGGCCAAAATCCACAGCTAGGCACTTTGCAGAAAACAGGTCTGTTTTCTTTGGGAAAATGTGATGTGTCCATGTCGTGTTTTGGGGCATAACCTGTTGCGGGCGCTAGGCCTACCTACACAAGTGAGGTACCATTTTTATCGGGAGACTTGGGGGAACGCTGGCTGGAAGGAAAGTTGTGGCTCCTCTCAGATTCCAGAACTTTCTGTCTCCGAAATGTGAGGAAAAAGTGTTTTTTTTAGCCACATTGTGAGGTTGGCAAAGTATTCTGGGTAACAGAACCTGGTCAGAGCCCCACAAGTCACCCCATCTTGGATTCCCCTAGGAGTCTAGTTTTCAAGAATGCCAAGGTTTGCTAGGTTTCCCTAGGTGCCAGCTGAGCTAGAGGCCAAAATCCACAGCTAGGCACTTTGCAAAAAACAGGTCTGTTTTCTTTGGGAAAATGTGATGTGTCCACGTTGTGTTTTGGGGCATAACCTGTCACGGGCGCTAGGCCTACCCACACAAGTGAGGTACCATTTTTATCGGGAAACTTGGGGGAACGCTGGGTGGAAGGAAATTTGTGGCTCCTCTCAGATTCCAGAACTTTCTGTCACCGAAATGTGAGGAAAAAGTGTTTTTTTTAGCCACATTTTGAGGTTTGCAAAGGATTCTGGGTAACAGAACCTGGTCAGAGCCCAACAAGTCAACCCATCTTAGATTCCCCTAGGTGTCTAGTTTAAAAAAATGCCAAGGTTTGCTAGGTTTCCCTAGGTGCCGGCTGAGCTAGAGGCCAAAATCCACAGCTAGGCACTTTGCAAAAAACAGATCTGTTTTCTTTGGGAAAATGTGATGTGTCCACGTTGAGTTTTGGGGCATAACCTGTTGCGGGCGCTAGGCCTACCTTCACAAGTGAGGTACCATTTTTATCGGGAGACTTGGGGGAACGCTGGCTGGAAGGAAATTTGTGGCTCCTCTCAGATTCCAGAACTTTCTGTCTCCGAAATGTGAGGAAAAAGTGTTTTTTTTAGCCACATTTTGAGGTTTGCAAAGGATTCTGGGTAACAGAACCTGGTCAGAGCCCCACAAGTCACCCCTATCTTGGATTCCCCTAGGAGTCTAGTTTTCAAGAATGCCAAGGTTTGCTAGGTTTCCTTAGGTGCCAGCTGAGCTAGAGGCCAAAATCCACAGCTAGGCACTTTGCAAAAAACAGGTCTGTTTTCTTTGGAAGTGTCCACGTTGTGTTTTGGGGCATAACTTGTCGCGGGCGCTAGGCCTACCCACACAAGTGAGGTACCATTTTTATCAGGAGACTTGGAGGAACGCTGCGTGGAAGGAAATTTGTGGCTCCTCTCAGATTCCAGAACTTTCTGTCACCGAAATGTGAGGAAAAAGTGTTTTTTTAGCCACATTGTGAGGTTTGCAAAGGATTCTGGGTAACAGAACCTGGTCAGAGCCCCACAAGTCACCCCATCCTGGATTCCCCTAGGTGTCTAGTTTTCAAAAATGCCAAGGTTTGCTAGGTTTCCCTAGGTGCCGGCTGAGCAAGAGGCCAAAATCCACAGGTAGGCACTTTGCAAAAAACAGGTCTGTTTTCTTTGGGGAAATGTGATGTGTCCACATCGTGTTTTGGGGCATAACCTGTCACGGGCGCTAGGCCTACCCACACAAGTGAGGTACCATTTGTATCGGGAGACTTGGGGGAACGCTGGGTGGAAGGAAATGTGGGGCTCCTCTCAGATTCCAGAACTTTCTGCACCGAAATGTGAGGAAAAAGTGTTTTTTTTAGCCACATTGTGAGGTTTGCAAAGGATTCTGGGTAACAGAACCTGGTCAGAGCCCCACAAGTCACCCCATCTTGGATTCCCCTAGGTGTCTAGTTTTAAAAAATGGCAAGGTTTGCTAGGTTTCCCTAGGTGCCGGCTTAGCTAGAGGCCAAAATCCACAGCTAGGCACTTTGCAAAAAACAGGTCTGTTTTCTTTGGGAAAATGTGATGTGTCCACGTTGTGTTTTGGGGCATAACCTGTCACGGGCGCTAGTCCTACCCACACAAGTGAGGTACCATTTTTATCGGGAAACTTGGGGGAACGCTGGGTGGAAGGAAATTTGTGGCTCCTCTCAGATTCCAGAACTTTCTGTCACACAAATGTGAGGAAAAAGTGTTTTTTTTAGCCACATTTTGAGGTTTGCAAAGGATTCTGGGTAACAGAACCTGGTCAGAGCCCAACAAATCACCCCATCTTAGATTCCCCTAGGTGTCTAGTTTAACAAAAATGCCAAGGTTTGCTAGGTTTCCCTAGGTGCCGGCTGAGCTAGAGGCCAAAATCCACAGCTAGGCACTTTGCAGAAAACAGGTCTGTTTTCTTTGGGAAAATGTGATGTGTCCATGTTGTGTTTTGGGGCATAACCTGTTGCGGGCGCTAGGCCTACCTACACAAGTGAGGTACCATTTTTATCGGGAGACTTGGGGGAACGCTGGCTGGAAGGAAAGTTGTGGCTCCTCTCAGATTCCAGAACTTTCTGTCTCCGAAATGTGAGGAAAAAGTGTTTTTTTTAGCCACATTGTGAGGTTGGCAAAGTATTCTGGGTAACAGAACCTGGTCAGAGCCCCACAAGTCACCCCATCTTGGATTCCCCTAGGAGTCTAGTTTTCAAGAATGCCAAGGTTTGCTAGGTTTCCCTAGGTGCCAGCTGAGCTAGAGGCCAAAATCCACAGCTAGGCACTTTGCAAAAAACAGGTCTGTTTTCTTTGGATGTGTCCACGTTGTGTTTTGGGGCATAACTTGTCGCGGGCGCTAGGCCTACCCACACAAGTGAAGTACCATTTTTATCAGGAGACTTGGAGGAACGCTGCGTGGAAGGAAATTTGTGGCTCCTCTCAGATTCCAGAACTTTCTGTCACCGAAATGTGAGGAAAAAGTGTTTTTTTAGCCACATTTTGAGGTTTGCAAA
Organism: Pleurodeles waltl; assembly: GCF_031143425.1. Classification (NCBI taxonomy): domain Eukaryota; kingdom Metazoa; phylum Chordata; class Amphibia; order Caudata; family Salamandridae; genus Pleurodeles; species Pleurodeles waltl. The sequence goes on from NC_090439.1 coordinate 482,492,710, forward strand.
GGATTCTTGGTAACAGAACCTGGTCAGAGCCCCACAAGTCACCCCATCCTGGATTCCCCTAGGTGTCTAGTTTTCAAAAATGCCAAGGTTTGCTAGGTTTCCCTAGGTGGCGGATGAGCAAGAGGCCAAAATCCACAGGTAGGAACTTTGCAAAAAACAGGTCTTTTTTCTTTGGGAAAATGTGATGTGTCCACATCGTGTTTTGGGGCATACCTCGTCACGGGCGTTAGGCCTACCCACACAAGTGAGGTACCATTTGTATCGGGAGACTTGGGGGAACGCTGGGTGGAAGGAAATTTGGGGCTCCTCTCAGATTCCAGAACTTTCTGCACCGAAATGTGAGGAAAAAGTGTTTTTTTTAGATACATTTTGAGGTTTGCAAAGGATTCTGGGTAACAGAACCTGGTCGGAGCCCCACAAGTCACCCCATCTTGGATTCCCCTAGGTGTCTAGTTTTAAAAAATGGCAAGGTTTGCTAGGTTTCCCTAGGTGCCGGCTGAGCTAGAGGCCAAAATCCACAGCTAGGCACTTTGCAAAAAACAGGTCTGTTTTCTTTGGGAAAATGTGATGTGTCCACGTTGTGTTTTGGGGCATAACCTGTCACGGGCGCTAGGCCTACCCACACACGTGAGGTACCATTTTTATCGGGAAACTTGGGGGAACGCTGGGTGGAAGGAAATTTGTGGCTCCTCTCAGATTCCAGAACTTTCTGTCACCGAAATGTGAGGAAAAAGTGTTTTTTTTAGCCACATTTTTTGAGGTTTGCAAAGGATTCTGGGTAACAGAACCTGGTCAGAGCCCTACAAGTCACCCCATCTTAGATTCCCCTAGGTGTCTAACTTAAAAAAAATGCCAAGGTTTGCTAGGTTTCCCTAGGTGCCGGCTGAGCTAGAGGCCAAAATCCACAGCTAGGCACTTTGCAAAAAACAGGTCTGTTTTCTTTGGGAAAATGTAATGTGTCCACATTGTGTTTTGGGGCATAACCTGTTGCAGGCGCTAGGCCTACCCACACAAGTGAGGTACCATTTTCATCGGGAGACTTGGGGAAACGTTGGCTGGAAGGAAATTTGTGGCTCTTCTCAGATTCCAGAACTTTCTGTCACCGAAATGTGAGGAAAAAGTGTTTTTTTAGCCACATTTTGAGGTTTGCAAAGGATTCTGGGTAACAGAACCTGGTCAGAGCCCCACAAGTCACCCCATCCTGGATTCCCCTAGGTGTCTAGTTTTTAGAAATGCCAAGGATTGCTAGGTTTCCCTAGGTGGCGGATGAGCAAGAGGCCAAAATCCACAGGTAGGAACTTTGCAAAAAACAGGTCTTTTTTCTTTGGGAAAATGTGATGTGTCCACATTGTGTTTTGGGGCATACCTCGTCACGGGCGTTAGGCCTACCCACACAAGTGAGGTACCATTTGTATCTGGAGACTTGGGGGAACGCTGGGTGGAAGGAAATTTGGGGCTCCTCTCAGATTCCAGAACTTTCTGCACCGAAATGTGAGGAAAAAGTGTTTTTTCTAGATACATTTTGAGGTTTGCAAAGGATTCTGGGTAACAGAACCTGGTCGGAGCCCCACAAGTCACCCCATCTTGGATTCCACTAGGTGTCTAGTTTTAAAAAATGGCAAGGTTTGCTAGGTTTCCCTAGGTGCCGGCTGAGCTAGAGGCCAAAATCCACAGCTAGGCACTTTGCAAAAAACAGGTCTGTTTTCTTTGGGAAAATGTGATGTGTCCACGTTGTGTTTTGGGGCATAACCTGTCACGGGCGCTAGGCCTACCCACACACGTGAGGTACCATTTTTATCGGGAAACTTGGGGGAACGCTGGGTGGAAGGAAATTTGTGGCTCCTCTCAGATTGCAGAACTTTCTGTCACACAAATGTGAGGAAAAAGTGTTTTTTTTAGCCACATTTTGAGGTTTGCAAAGGATTCTGGGTAACAGAACCTGGTCAGAGCCCAACAAATCACCCCATCTTAGATTCCCCTAGGTGTCTAGTTTAACAAAAATGCCAAGGTTTGCTAGGTTTCCCTAGGTGCCGGCTGAGCTAGAGGCCAAAATCCACAGCTAGGCACTTTGCAAAAAACAGGTCTGTTTTCTTTGGGAAAATGTAATGTGTCCACATTGTGTTTTGGGGCATAACCTGTTGCGGGCGCTACGCCTACCCACACAAGTGAGGTACCATTTTCATCGGGAGACTTGGGGAAACGCTGGCTGGAAGGAAATTTGTGGCTCTTCTCAGATTCCAGAACTTTCTGTCACCGAAATGTGAGGAAAAAGTGTTTATTTGGCCAAATTTTGAGGTTTGCAAAGGATTCTGGGTAACAGAACCTGGTGAGAGCCCCACAAGTCACCCCATCTTGGATTCCCCTAGGTGTCTAGATTTAAAAAATGCACAGGTTTGGTAGGCTTCCTTAGGTGCCGGCTGAGCTAGGGGCCAAAATCTACAGTTAGGCACTTTGCAAAAAACATGTCAGATTTCAATGTAAACATGTGATGTGTCCATGTTGCGTTCACTGTCGCGAGCATTAGGCCTACCCACGCAAGTGAGGTACCATTTTTATTGGGAGACTTGGGGGAACACAGAATAGCAAAACAAGTGTTATTGCCTCTTGTCTTTCTCTACATTTTTTTCCTTCCAAATGTAAGACAGTGTGTAAAAAAGACATCTATTTGAGAAATGGCCTGTAATTCACGTGCTAGTATGGGCATCCCGGAATTCAGAGATGTGCAAATAACCACTGCTCCTCAACACCTTCTCTTATGCCCATTTTTGAAATACAAAGGTTTTCTTGATACCTATTTTTCACTCTTTACATTTCAGCAAATGAATTGCTGTATACCCGGTATAGAATGAAAACCCATTGCAAGGTGCACCTCATTTATTGGCTCTGGGTACCTAGGGATCTTGATGAACCTACAAGCCCTATATATCCTCGCAACCGGAAGAGTCCAGCACACGTAACGGTATATTGCTTAAAAAATCTGACATTGCAGGAAAAAGTTACAGAGTAAAACGTGGAGAAAAATGGCTGTTTGTTTCAGCTCACTTTCAATATTTTTTTATTTCAGCTGTTATTTTCTGTAAGAAAACCTTGTAGGATCTACACAAATGACCCCTTGCTGAATTGAGAATGTTGTCTACTTTTCAGAAATGTTTAGCTTTCTGGGATCCAGCATTGGTTTCATACCCATTCCTGTCACCAACTGTAAGGAGGCTGAAAGCACCAAAAATAGTAAAAATGGGTATGTCCCTGTAAAATGCCAAAATTGTGTTGAAAAATGTGGTTTTCTGATTCAAGTCTGCCCTTTCCTGAACGGTGGGAAGATGGTGATTTTAGCACCAGAAACCCTTTGTTGATGCCATTTTCAGGGAAAAAACCACAAGCCTTCTTCGGCAGCCCTTTTTTCCCATTTTTTTGAAAAAAACGAAATTTTCACTGTATTTTGGCTAATTTCTTGGTCTTCTCCAGGGGAAACCACAAACTTCTACCATTAGAATCCCTAGGATGTTGGAAAAAAAGGATGCAAATTTGGCGTGGATAGCTCATGTGGACAAAAAGTTATGAAGGCCTAAGCGCAAACTACCCCAAATAGCCAAAAAAGGGCTCAGCACTGGGGGGGGGAAAGGCCCAGCAGCTAAGAGGTTAAATACATCCACAGTATTAACAATTCAAAGCAAATGAAAGTCCAAAACACAATACTAATCAAAGTGCCATATGGGGTAATAAAAGCAATTCCCTAATAGCTCAATCAGTCAGTAAATTCGTCAGGAGATGGGTGTTCTTATGGGGTGGACAGGGTATCAGCTAGAGCTACGGTTCCCAACATGTGGTCTGGGGACCCCTGGGGGTCTGTGAAACCTCCTCAGGGGCTCTGCAACTGCTTAGAAAATTAAATAATATTAACAGATTAGGTCCCCAGCTTTCAGTAATGACTGAGTGTATGGTCCCCGGATTCCAATTATGATTAAGCAGGGGCCCTATGTTCCAGTATTGATAAAGTGAGGGTCCACAGAAGTCAAAAGGTTGGGAACCACTGAGCTAAAGCAGATGTAAACACAACACAGTAATGAAGATGGGGCTGTATGGCTATGTAAAGTCTACAAAACTGTGGAACAATTCTAATGCTGGTTATCTTCTATTGCTGGCACAGTTTAGAACGCACTCGAAAGGAAAAGACAGAACCAATCTAAGGGTACAGATATGGAATTACAATATCCACAAAAAACAATGTTGGCAAACTATATAGATAAGGACATTGTTGCTCAAAATTAAGGATTGTAAGCATCCTGCCAAAATGCAATGCTTTATGTCTTTTAATTTAGCTATAATAAGAAATGAAAATCTCCAGAGAACTCCTCTGCATCTCCACTACACATTCTCTTCCTGCCCAAAGCGCCAGCATTCTCTTGAGAAAGCCCCTTCCCTCTATTGTAGCAATGCTATTTTCCCACAGCAGTTCTTCCCTTAGGAGCTGAATGGTACTTCTTAGTCTGTTATAATGTGCCACACTAGACTGAAAAGAGAAGAGGGTCTGCAATTAGAGAAACACAAATGGACCTCAACAGTACTGATTGATCACGATATGTTGCAGCCTATCTTTTAATGTAAACGTCCTCTTTCTATAATACCAGTGTAAAAGCTGAATTCATTACTAATAGATTTGCATTGATTAATAGCTAAGGATTTACTTGAATTATGCTAACATAGAGAAGATCGAGTGTTTTGGAAAATGTTCCCACCTAAGTGGCCACGATAAAATGTACAACATTAATAAAGAGATGACATTAATTGTTTAAATAATGTGCATATGTAGAATAAAATGTATTAGTGAAATGTATTTGCCTAAATATACTAGGCATAGAGCAATTATGAAATTATGAGCCTAGTCGACAAGGCCTCATGTTAAGCTTCATGGCACAAATAAATGTTTGTAAGTGTTTTGTAAAAGCAAAAAATTGACACCTATCAATTGTTCACACAGTGTTGACCAAATAGATTTGTGACGTTGCAATGTTAAACTAGTTGATGTCTTAAACTTGCTTGTGAGAGCTGTCTGTTGTAATGTAGTGTACTATCTACAGAAACAAATGTATCTTTGATGCGTGAGAAGCAAATGTTCCCAGAACTTGACAATGGCTTCACTGACTGGAGTTATAATTGCAACTAAAAAGTTACCTGACGAAACTGGTGATGGGAGAAGAGGAACCAATCATCGAAGTGTGAAAGACTGTCTAGTTATGTCATAGATTTGAGAATTAATAATTATTGGTTCTAACGTGAACATACAATATTCTGACCAATGACTACATGAGAAAATACTTCATGGATTTACAGTTTACCCCGACTACACTTAGCAGCAGAGTTAGTAGTTCCAGCCCCGTTTGAGGAGCAGAGCAGTTCCTGATGTCCTTTCTTCCTAGCTTTAGTCTCATCATATAATTTTGTTAAATGCTATTGAAGTTGTTTCTTTAGCTTGGTGCCCTTCCTAAGTTAGTTCAGTTAATTTAGAGCCCAACCGTGGCTGAGTTAATCCCCTTCACTGTACCTTGCTAACGCTGACCAGCCGGATGTCCAACTGACAAAGAAATCTCAGCTTGCTGATCCATTCAGGAGAGATATAACAAAATGCTATTGTCTTTGTTATAGATTTTTGTTCTTTCTTTTACCTACCAAATGCTATTTTGTTAGAGCCATAGCTAGATGTTTTCCAAATTAACTTTTGACTAAATTACTTTTGCATGATGCCCACACGTGCCATTCAAACTGGAGGGTTAGTTAGTTTGCCATGTGTTAACAAATGTTAGTAACAAAGAATTGTTTTTATTCATCTGTTGATTTTAGATGTATGCCATCTCTATTGTTCAATTATTGTTGTTATTCATTTGTATAGTAACCCTTGAATGTTTAATGATAAATGCTTTTTTAAAACTGAGATTCTTCTGCGGCTTTGGTCAGCTTGTGTTGTTTGTATATACAGATCATTTAGTCTTGAGATTAATTGACTTGATATTAGCATTAGTAATCTAGTGAAATAAACTTTCTAACTTTACTAAAAGGTGTGGTCATTCATGGCCACATGGGTCATGGTGCAAAATATTACTGACTCAAAGCTTCTGATGTTTGATTCATTAAACAAGTTTATTGTTGCTGCCTAGGTCATGAGCAAAATTTGTGTCCCTGGTGGATCACTCCTAGCGTGAGTCAAAATGTCCCTCAAACCTCTAACACTTCCCCTTATAAACAAATGACCAAATACCAAATAAGGCTAGACGCACTCACACCAGAGACAGACAGATATGGAAAATTTTCAGACAGTGGTGCTGAGACTCATTACTTCTGGGGCACAGTTTGTCTCCCTGGCAATGGCTGCATTGCTTGCTGCTCCTTGGTGCCAACCCCTTGGTACATGGCTTGGGAGGGCAGAGAAAGTGGATTTGTGCTGCTGGACTGGCTTTGAGCATCCAGTCACAAGAGTAGAGGTAGGCTAGTGTTCCCTGGTAGAAGAATGCCTCAGGTACAGCTTAAGTGCACTACAAAAGCCATATGGTATGAATGAATTCAGAATGGATTGAGGGACCATCTATTGTTCAGCTCTTTGAATGCCGATATGCCTGTTCTGTAGTGGTAGTTGGAGGACTCTCCCATCACCTATCACAAAGATATAAGCTGAAATGAATTGCAAAGGGCACTTGAAAACAGCAGTGACAGAATGGGACTAACTCGAAGCAATCAATGAGTGAAAGAGTTTGACTTCAACTCATCTTTCTCTATTGATCTATTTTTTGTTTTGAAAATGTGAGCTCTAGCAGACTGCTAAAACTGTCTGTAGCCAGGCCTGAACACTGGGGGGCCAGCAGATGCACGGGTTTTGTGGAATTTTCACCTTTACACATTGCGTTCTCATTGTGGTACCCATTATGCCCAAAGATCACCACCCTTCCTTGATGATGACCTTACTAGAACTGTACATTTGCAGCTCAAATTGCAGGGAAAAGGGGGTGGGTAAAGAATGCCGCTCTACTGTCAGAGTTTGCAGAGTCTTCCCCGCGCCACACGGAGTGCGGAGTTCGGAGTTCCGAAAAACTCAGTGAAATGATACGGAGCAGAGTTTTTCTCTCGCACCCCAACGTTAAGTGAGAGATTTCTGAATGCAAGCAGTCATGTCGAGGAAGCTACAGCTCAAGTAGAAATTCTACTCGAGCAGCAAAAATAAGTTAGTGCCCTCTGGAGCTCCGTATGATGCTGTTTGCACTGATTTTACAGCGTGGAAGAAACTCCTGCATGAAAATAAGTGCAAACAGTGTGCCTTACCCAAACACAGCCACTCGTGGAACTCCATGTACTGTGGTGTAGTTTTTTCAGCACTTCGCGGACGTCCGTGTAGCAGAACTCTGTGAACTCCACCCAGGCATAGCATAGATCCTTCATCAAAGCCTGGACAGAAAGCACGAAAAAGCCGAAAACCGACCTATCAGGACAAATTTGAAAAGGGTGTCTGCAGTAATTCTCAAAGAAGAATTGATGGCCTGAGATACGTTCGTAAATCCTTCTGAACTGAGCATGGCCAAACAAACGTGCACTGAACTGCATTTGTAGAATGAACATAAGCTTTCCCCACTTTTTTTACATGAGCATATGTATTGAGAACGTAGTTGTTATCTATTGAAAAGAGTCTGAAAATCCGTGTTATGGATGTAGTTATAACACTTGCCAGCTACATTTTTACTCAACTACATAACTTTACATTTAACAATAGCCTTATTTTTCACAAGTAGCAGTAGTGATGTGACATTTAATTTATTTCACACTAGTTAAGTATAAGGCCAAAATCTCCACACCATATTTACAAGGTTACGGGCATTCCGTCACTTTGTAACCCTTTGCTCTACATTATGCCTGTGTCAGGGATAATGTATGCAAAGGCGGTGTTCCCCCCGTTAGGGGGTCTTAAAAAATGGTGCAAAGAAATCTAAGAGATATATTTGCTTCATTTATTTCAGCACTTTTAACGCCTGCTCAGAGCAGGCATTAAAAGGAGGCACATCATTGTTTACAATGGGCCTCAATGGGCTTTGCATGATTAGCGTAACATTTTTACGCTAATCCTGCAACACTCCAAACTAGCATAAAATATTATGGCCCTGGTTCCCAAACTATGGCCATGGTGCCCCGTATCTTAGATAGGGCACACACCTGGTGGCGTTGGGAGGGCACTAAGGGGCGCAACAAAAGTGGCGCTGCTCTAGATGCAGCGCCACTTTTCTCAAATCTGGCCCTTAGAGTTCCAGCGGTGTAGGAGGCTGGCCTGGCTTGTAGTGGGTACCAAGGGGTACTTACACTTTGTACCAGGTCCAGTTATCCCTTATTAGTGTAGAAGAGGTGTCTAGCAGCTTAGGCTGATAGAAAAGGGTAGATTAGCAGAGCAGCTTAGGCTGAACTAGGAGACATGCAAAGCTCCCACTATACCACTGGTGTCACATGCACAATATCATAAGAAAACCCAATACACAGATATACTAAAAATAAAGGTACTTTATTTTTATGACAATATGCCAAAAGTATCTCAGTGAGTACCCTCAGTATGAGGATAGCAAATATACACAAGACATATGTACACAATACCAAAAATATGCAGTAATAGCAATAGAAAACAGTGCAAGCAATGTATAGTCACAATAGATTGCAATGGGAGCACATAGGTATAGGGGCAACACAAACCATATACTCCAAAAGTGGAATGCGAATAACGTATGGACCCCAAACCTATGTGAGCTTGTAGAGGGTCGCTGGAACTGTAAGAAAACAGTGAGGGTTAGAAAAATAGCCCACCACAAGACCCTGAAAAGTAGGTGTAAAGTGCACCTAAGTTCCCCAGAGAGCACAGAAGTCGTGATAGGGGAATTCTGCAAGGAAGACCAACACCAGCAATGGAACAACAATGGATTTCCTGACGAGAGTACCTGTGGAACAAGGGGACCAAGTCCAAGAGCCACCATCAAGTCGGGAGTGGGCAGATGCCCAAGAAATGCCAGCTGAGTGTGCAAAGAAGCTGCCACTGGATGGTAGAAGCTGTGGATTCTGCAAGAACGAAGAAGACTAGGAACTTCCCCTTTGGAGGATGGATGTCCCACGTCGTGAAGAAGCTTGCAGAGGTGTTTCCGTGCAGAAAGACTGCAAACAAGCCTTGCTAGCTGCAAGGGTCGCGGTTAGGGTTATTGGATGCTGCTGTGGCCCAGGAGGGACCAGGATGTCGCCAATTGCGTGAGGAGACAGAAGGGGCGCCTAGCAAGACAAGGAGCCCACTCAGAAGCAGGCAGAACCCGCAGAAGTGCCGGAACAGGCACTACAAAGAAGAATGAACTGGAGCTCACCCGAAGTCACAAAAGAAGGTCCCACGACGCCGGAGCACAACTCAGGAGGCCGTGCACTGCAGGTTAGAGTGTCGGGGACCCAGGCTTGGCTGTGCACAAAGGAAATCCTGGAAAGGTGCACAGGAGCCGGAGCAGCTGCAAATCATGCAGTACCCAGCAATGCAGTCTGGCGTGGGGAGGCAAGGACTTACCTCCACCAAAATTGGACTGAAGAGTCACTGGACTGTGGGAGTCACTTGGACAGAGTTGCTGGTTTCCAGGGACCACGCTCGTCATGCTGAGAGGGGACCCAGAGGCCCGGTGATGCAGTCTTTTGGTGCCTGCGGTTGCAGGGGGAAGATTCCGTCGACCCACAGGAGATTTCTTCGGAGCTTCTAGTGCAGAGAGGAGGCAGACTACCCCCACAGCATGCACCACCAGGAAAACAGTTAAGAAGGCAGCAGGATCAGCGATACAAGGTTGCAGTAGTTGTCTTTGCTACTTTGTTGCGGTTTTGCAGGCTTCCAGCGCGGTCAGCAGTCGATTCCTTGGCAGAAGGTGAAGAGAGAGATGCAGAGGAACTCTGATGAGCTCTTGAATTCGTTATCTAAAGAATTCCCCAAAGCAGAGACCCTAAATAGCCAGAAAAGGAGGTTTGGCTACTTAGGAAGGAGGATAGGCTAGCAACACAGGTAAGAGCCTATCAGAAGGAGTCTCTGACGTCACCTGCTGGCCCTGGCCACTCAGAGCAGTCCAGTGTGCCAGCAGCACCTCTGTTTCCAAGATGGCAGAGGTCTGGAGCACACTGGAGGAGCTCTGGGCACCTCCCAGGAGAGGTGCAGGTCAGGGGAGTGGTCACTCCCCTTTCCTTTGTCCAGTTTCATGCCAGAGCAGGGCTGGGGGATCCCTGAACCGGTGTAGACTGGCTTATGCAGAGATGGGCACCATCTGTGCCCATCAAAGCATTTCCAGAGGCTGGGGGAGGCTACTCCTCCCCAGCCCTGACACCTTTTTCCAAAGGGAGAGGGTGTAACACCCTCTCTCTGAGAAAGTCCTTTGTTCTGCCTTCCTGGGCCAAGCCTGGCTGTACCCCAGGAGGGCAGAAACCTGTCTGAGGGGTTGGCAGCAGCAGCAGCTGCAGTGAAACCCCTGGAAAGGCAGTTTGGCAGTACCCGGGTCTGTGCTAGAGACCCGGGGCATCATGGGATTGTCTCCCCAATGCCATGATCTTAGACATGTTACATGGCCATGTTCGGAGTTACCATTGTGAAGCTATACATAGGTAGTGACCTATGTATAGTGCACGAGTGTAATGGTGTCCCCACACTCACAAAGTCCGGGGAATTTGCCCTGAACAACGTGGGGGCACCTTGGCTAGTGCCAGGGTGCCCACACACTAAGGGCCATATGTACGAACACATTTTCCCATAGACACAGAATGGGCAAAACCGCTTGCTACATCTGGCCCTAAGTAACTTAGCACCCAACCTTCATCAGGTGAAGGTTAGACATATAGGTGACTTATAAGTTATTTAAGTGCAGTGGTAAATGGCTGTGAAATAACGTTCAATTGTCAGAGCTCCCTATGGGTGGCAAAAGAAATGCTGCAGCCCATAGGGATCTCCTGGAACCCCAATACCCTGTGTACCTCAGTACCATATACTAGGGAATTATAAGGGTGTTCCAGTATGCCAATGTGAATTGGTAAAATTGGTCACTAGCCTGTTAGTGACAATTTGGAAAGCAAAGAGAGAGCATAACCACTGAGGTTCTGGTTAGCAGAGCCTCAGTGAGACAGTTAGCCATCACACAGGGAACACATACAGGGCACACTTATGAGCACTGGGGCCCTGGCTGGCGGGGTCCCAGTGACACATACAACTAAAACAACAATTATACAGTGAAATATGGGGTAACATGCCAGGCAAGATGGTACTTTCCTATAAGCGGCAACAAAGAATACTTGTCTCACGAATCGGCCAGTACCATTAAATCCCACAAGGATAGAGGAATTGATGGGAAGGGTGCATGAGGCATGGACACTGGGATTTGGAAGTGATTACCAGGAGTATGCTGACGTTGGTTTGCTTTCATGCATTGATGCAACCACGTGGATGTTTGTTCTTTCAAAAGAAGCAGTTGAAAAGATAACCATGGTCATATTGTCTGTTTGTTTTCATGCTTAATTGCGTAGTCATATGAATTTGAGTTGAAAATGTGGATTACTCACGTTAGAACGCGATAGGGATTTCACGAAGGGCACACACCGTAAAGTCACTAATGAGTGACGTAAGAATAATTGACACAAGCCATTTTTAAAGCACCAGAAATACAGCTTAATGCACACTGATTGCTGTTCTGAAAACACAAAGACAAGATACTTTTTATAAACTTATTAAAACATTTTTCTACTGTGTACTATTATATTGCAGTTTGCTCATTCATTAAACACATAAAGCACCTGATCATTTAAAGAGCAAACCCTGTAGAAATAAATATTCCATGATTTTGTATTTTTGATGAAAGGAACGGAGGGCTGCAAGAAATAATAATACACTTTCACATTTTTGCTTTCAGATTTTTGTACTTCCTTTGAGCGAACTATCACAATTATGATAATCTGATATTGTGAATATGTACACACAATGAACTGACACATGAACATTGAGGGCGTCATTTACTAGAAAAGGGCGTAGCTCAGTGCCGCAAGCAATTTTGCTGTGCCGAGCTGCGCCATTCCCTACATGCAGGGATGTGCTGTATCTACAAACATTCTGCGCATCCCTGTGTTCTCCCCTGTGCCGGTGCTAAATTAGCTGCCTAGCACCATAGCTCAAGGGTGCCTGGGTTGCAGGGAATGACTGTTTATGTGCAGAAAGGTGCCCCTTCCTGCACATAAACAATCAATAATGGCGTTTTGATCTTTCTATGTGTGCTGCATTTAGAAAAAGCAAAAATGAGGACAAATAAAAGTATGTTCCTTGTTGCGCCACTCTAACGACACCACTGAAGTGGTGCTAGTTTCTGGCCCTGCCTCAGGTTTATGATTTTTCCTAAATCTAGGAAGTGTCAAAATGCAATGGGTGTTGAGTGGATCCCCCCAGCATTACTCATTGCATGCCCCTTTCACGTAAAGTGATAGATGTAAAGAGGCCGTATTTACAAGGCAGTGTTAAGCCACATAAAGTGGCTTAACGCCACTTTGTAAATATGGAAAAGGGCACAGTGCCACCCGAGCATCGCTGAAAGTGACACTCCGGTGGTGTTGGGGACTTGTAAATGAGCCCCTGAATACACATCTGTTCTTGTGGTAATGTTAATAGTTGCTTATGAGCACATGCACAGCAGAAATACTTCAAGTCAAAAATTGAGTGAACTGTCGGGAAGGTCTACGAACATTCTGAGTGGGGTTAGCATCACAAAAGTGATGCTAACCAGCACAAAATGTTTTTTTCCAAATTTACTTGCCAGTGCAAAATTTGTTTTACGCTGGAAAGTACCCTAAAAGTAATGCAAAGCAGCGTGAAGCACTTTGTTGTGGTACTTAGCCCCAAGGGAGTGTTACATGGGTGGTAGATGGGCATTCCCATGCAACCACCCATGTCTTTTGATACAACAACCTAACTTTAAACAATAGTAGACAGGGTTTTGCACCAAAAGTTAACACATTTTGAAAGCAGGCATTAAAAGAAGAAATGTTTTTATTCCTCGTTGCTTTTTTTACTTTGCATATGTGCTGAACTGTGCAGCACCCATACAAAGTAGGAAAAGTTTTAAAGTGTGTATAAACATGATATTCTGTACTGGAAGTTACCCTTCTAGTACGAATCCTATGCTCGATTCACACACACCCTTACACTATGGTGCAAAGGTGTGTGTGTGGTGCACTGCAGCTGAAATCAGTGCCATCACTAGGCAGAGGGGAGGAGAGTGCCATATCTTTGGAGATATGGTGCTCTCCTGCCCCCTCTGTCATGCAATGCAGTGTAGCATTTTTGACTGCTGAGCTGCGTTGTGTCCTGTGCCTTTTCTGTAAATCTAGGCCTGTGTGAGCTGCTAGGTGATTCAAAGCAAAACACTCAGGGATTATTTACAAGACCCCTGCACCACTGAAGCATCACTTTTTTTCAAGCTCTGGTGGCGCAGAGTTCAGCCCCATATCTACAAGGCCATGCAAAGTCAATCGGTGTGGCTTTACATGTCCTTGTAAATATTGTGTATCTGCGTCGTGAGAGGCGTGCCATGGATGTTGCTGTGGTTGTTCCCACTCAACAACCTTGGTATTTGACTCAGTCCCACATTTACATCATAGCATAAATCTGGGGCAGCACCAAAAACGTGTGTCTCACCAGAGCAGGCTTAACGAGGAGAAATGTTTAAATTTCTCCTTGTTGTTTCCTCTTTCTACATGTGCTGCACACATAGAACAAAGAAAATGCATGTTATGATTGTTTTTGTGCAGGAAATGATTGTCTTGTGCAGAAAGGTGCCGCTTCCTGCACAAAAATAATTTTACCAACAACACAGACACCTTGCATCATGGTGCAAGTGTTCCTGCATTGGTGCTTGGCTGCAATTTCTGTGCCAACTGAATGGACACAAATGCACTGTATCTTATAGATATGCTGCATTCCAGCCCTTTACATTTGGCGTAGGGCAGGGCCGCTAAAGGTTAGCGGCGCTGTCCTATGCCAAATGTCTGGAAATAAGGCCCCCACTTTTAAACGTTTGCAGAAATTAGACTAATCTTCATAATTATCTACAGGCTAGAACTTGTGTGACAGGGTAAGGAGGAGCTGCCCTAGATAACAACCACACTATCCTATTCTGCAGGTGCTGCAGGCTCTTCCAGAAGAGTAAAGAGAAATCCAACCCGAGGTCATTTGCAAGCCATTCTGAATGAAGCTAAAATTAGACACATTGCATTCTCTGATGCTGTTCACGATAAGTGGGTCATTTTTTTTACAGCAGAAAGATGAAAGGAATTTGTTTTGACTATTTGAGCAACCAGGAGGATGTAAAATTAAGGTAATGTACCATTCTGAACATGACTAGGGGTGTAGCTTGGTCAATAAGATTGGGGGGGGATGAGCTTCAGATTTCCCAACAATCACACAGGCACATAATGTTAAAATACATCATTAAACAAGCAGGATGCTCGAAAGGGGCTTAAGGGGCAGTGGAAAGGGAAAGGAAAGTGGGTTGGTGGGGTACTAAGTGAGAAAGAGCACATTATTTTGTGAAATAACCCAAAGTTTTGAAGTCTTTCCAGACAGAGAGAGGGAGAGAGTGTGTGTGTTTTTTTCTGTGTGTAAAAATTATTGGTGAAATCCGACAGACACCGCACCATACCCGACTGAAAGCACCTGTACCCAACTATTTATCACTAAACAGATTCATTTGGGGGGATATCTTTGTTTTCAATGAGTGAGTGATTGAAAACATTTTTTACACATTCATCTGGTCAAGTTGTGAAGAGAGCTTTATGATATTCGGGGCCAGATTTTTCACTGGATTGCATTACCTTTAAGTCACAAATAGTGTCAAGTGCATCGCGGTCCTTAAATTAGATTTCCCAAGCAACGCAAGGCCACTTTGCATGGACCTGCGTTGCGTGGTATATCTGGAGTAACGCAAGGCAGAGCAAGAAGCTCCCCTGTGTGACTATGCCCTGGGAAGGCGTTCCATGGGTGGAGAGGGGGTGTTACCAGACATCTACCCACGGATTTTGACACATTCTCAGATTTGATTTACCATGAATGCTAAATCTGGGAATGTGTCAAAATGCTATGCCTTCCCAGAGGAAAAAAACTTGGAAAAATATCTATAGTTCTCCTTGATGTTACCTCTTTCTTATTGTGCTGCAGAATGCAGCGCACTTAAAAAGAAGAAAAAGCCTTTAAGAATGTTTTTGTGCAGGAAGGTTGCCTTTCCTGCACAAAAACAATACTACCTGCAATGCGGGCACCTTAGCACCACGGTGCTTTGGTGTCTGTGTTGGCGCTAGGCAGCATATAGTACGCCAGCGCAAGGAGAGGGCAGGAATGCACCATACTATTAGAAATATGTTGCATTCCTGCTCCCACCATTTGATACAGCACTGTGCAAACAGTTGTCCTGCTGCACTGCAATGCATCAAACTATGATAAATCTGGTCTTAAGTATGTGAATATGACAAGTGGAAATCAAAGAAGAATGAAACCAAGCAGGAAACAGCATGTAAGCCTAACCAGTACTTTAGAAAATGGAGTAATTGTAACCCATCGAGTCATGCCTTACCAGATGGATTCAATACAATTCTTCGAATCTGGAGAGCAGGATGACATAGCTGGCAGTGTCAAAAACCTTTGACAAGTGAACGGGGACCAAAGCACTAACGTCGCATCAGTCACTAATCTACAGAGGTTTGCCCAGGCCACTATTCAAAATTAGTACCTGTAGGAAAGAACACCGATTTTTCTTAGTGACCGATGTTTTTTTGTGCAATAGTTACCTTTATTTCAGTTTTTTCTCCTTTAACTTGATTTGCCAATTTATTCACACTCAATGGCACTTTACTTTTGTACATTGTTTCTTTAATTCATGGATAGCTACTGTTATTGTAGAATCTGGATTTATTTCTCCACGGGGCAATATTGATATATTAGATATATTATTTTTCTTTTCCAATCACCTCATGAACAACCACATGCAGGAGTGCTGTACTATGTATTTATACCAAGCATGAATCTTTCTTTCTTCTGCTTGTTTGTTTTTTCTTTTTTTGGTGTGCATGTAATCTCATAATATTGCTTTCTAAAACTTTAATAAAAATGTCCCTGAGATAAAAAGAATTACTTGTAGGAAAGAAATGAGTACATTTGGCTGTTATTTTGACTCTGCACGCTCGGGGACTATAAAAGACACCTTCAAATGCATGTATCTGAAACCCTAAAACCGGACAAGTAATCAGCTAACCCCAGCTCAGTTATGTGGCTTTTAAGTAATTGAAAGTGCCCTGATAGTTCCAAGACGCATTATCTCCCTTCTGCCTACCTGACTGGTTGTTAGATTCCAGAGGAGTCTGAAGATACAAGAAACCTGATTGGTTGTTAGTTTACAGAAGAGTCTGAAGATATACACAACCTGACGGGTTGTGGCCAAAGGAAAAACGCCTTTTGAAAAACTAGTTTCGTTTAGCAAGTAAAAAGTACAGAAATTCGTATGAAGGAAAAAATACTAGCGCTAAATGGTGGTTAGGTGAGCAAACCCCGTCCCAAACAAAGGCTGATCAGAGCATGCTTTAAACAACATTTCCATTGCATCGCTGCAGAGTTCAAAGGCATTCACCTCTACCATTTGATTTTAGCATAGACTGAGGGTTATGTTCAATTTCTAGTTAGCTAATCAGCTTGTGATTAAAATGAAGCAGAAAAAAGTATGCAGAGAATAAAAAGATAATCATCTAGTATTTGGCCAGAAAACTGCCGCCCCACGACCTTGTGAGATTAAAGCTCTCAATAATTCGGAGCACTGGAGCCCCCCAATGTCAATAGGAGGAAGGGTGGCTGAGCTGCCAGCTGGTCCCATGCACCTCAAGCAGGGTATGAATATTACCTGTGGGTGGTTTAAACAACTGGACGTGAGTAGGGAGGAAACACAATACTACACGGAATCTCTTTAGTGGCATAGTTATATGTACAAAAAATGCCATAGCTCAATTGTTGGAATTTGAGACAACATTTCTACCTTAACTACCTAAAGAATGGAAGAAAGCATAAAAGGGCAGCAGTTCTTGGGGAATGTGTAAAGTTTTCTTTGTCCAGCACAGTTTTGTGAAGTTCCCTATTTTCACCCTTTGAACTGACAGAAAGGTTTCTCGTTCTAGTGTTACCTTTTAGTGTCACCTTCGTCCGCATAATGCTATTTTCCGTAGTGCAAGAAAAACCGCAACGTGTAACAAGCTAATTCTCACTCTACTCAATACAATCCAAGCCAGGCGTATGCAAAGGAACTCCACTGCAAATTTAGGCCCATATTTATGAAAAATGATACACAACTGTGCATTTTTTTAACGTGAACTTACGTTATTCCATAGCGCCATCTGTGTGCCATATTTAAAAAATGACATACAATGGCGCTAAGGAATGGTTAGCGGAAAAAAATCATGCTAACCATTGTGACATGTCTTAAGAGAAAATGTCACTAATGCAGCAAAAGTGGAGCTAGCCCATTTTGCTGCACGTATTTTTCACGCAAAGCGGGTTAGTGCCATTTTTTACCGCATTAGCGTCAAAAACAATGCACAAGCAAGAAAACATAAAAAAACAAACACAAGATGTGATTGCAGGGCAGGAGGAAGCGCAAGTTTACATAGTCGTAAGATCCTCTCCCTCCTTCTCTGCTGCCTGTGTGGCAGCTGTGATGTGTTTACGGTGGTGGTGGACAGACCTCTTATCGTTGCTGATGTCTGCGGAATGTGCCAAGCTGGAGCAGTGGCACTTCCTTGTTGTCCTGGTGGTTGATAATGCTCCTTATGTGTGTTTTCCTTCAGTGGTGGTGTGTGGCCTCTCATTAACGCCTGGTCTGACCAGGCGTTAGATTATGATGCTAATCTGCCTTAGAGTCATATATTAAGTCCGCCTCCTTAGTGTGCGTCGTTTTTGCATCAGGAGGTAAATATGGGACTGGGGGGCTAGTGTGTTTTTTAGGAAGGGAACGCCTACCTTGCGTATCATTGTCTCAATTTGACACAAGGTGGATTGGCGCTTGATAAAATGACGCTAACTCATATATTTTGCTGCTAGACGAGTCTAGCGTCAAAATATAAATACGGAGTTAAGTCAGTGCTGCTTAAGCTGAAAAACAATTACGCTAAGGTAGTGCTAACATTCCATAAATATGGGTCTTAGATTGCAAAGCTTTTCTAAGCACAAGGCAAATGTTTGCAGAATTGTTGTTTGCATGTTTACAATTTGCACCCAAATTTAAATGTGTGTAGTTTTGAGCCATGCTGAGTAAACTCTGGGTGCAGCCATGACCCAGGCCACATCCTTTACCCAGACCCCATGCTGCTTGATCCTACACTGCACAGATTTCCACCATGTGCAGCTGTTCTTGTGGCAAAGTAGGTATCCGGCTATTCCTTGTTCCGAGTTCCTGTAACACTAGATCCACTGTGTGTGACATTCGGCAGTGCACATCAGTCTTTGAGCGCTTGTCATGGCCTTTCTCCTCACCATGTGCTATTGCCAAGCCGGCACATCCTGCTAGAGTTGAATGGAGACTGAAAAGTATTTACAGCAAGTTCTGGGGGTACATGGACAGCTTTCTAATCGATTAGTAAAAGAAGAACATAAGTAGAAGTACATTTTTTACTAGCATTTACAATTGTAATATAAATCGTTTTGCTAGGAATCAGTTTTTAACTACTAGTTTCATTAAAACAGGGTAATACAAATGTCATACTTGTAGAATGTGAACCAAAACTGAGACATGCTAAATAAAAAAATATGTTCTGAGGACCAAAACTTGAATTTAAACAATTTCTTTTGTAAAGCTTCATGACCTGGAATCAGGTTTTACAGAAAGCCTTGTTGTCATTTTCTTACTTTCACCATTTTGCCTGTCTCTGAATACACACCTGGGGTGGTTAACAGCTTTAGACAGTCACACGCAAAGGGAGCTGGGGTCTCACATTCACATCCTGATGGCCCATCACCATGTTGACGGTCCTTCCTGGGCTAGATGGGAGGGGGGAGCTGACACCTATATCTGAATAGGACTGTGCCTGTCCTTCAACAAGATAATTCTCACTCTACTCAATACCATCCAAAAAAGGTGTATGCAGAGGAAATCCACTGCAAGTTTACAGTTTGCAAAGCAAACTGTAGAGTGTCTGGAGCCAGGGGAGGAAGGACAGAGACCTTGTGCACCTCAAAGGCTTTGCTTTGAAGTCTTCCCCACTTCAAAGGCTCAACTGGGTATAAGTAGTGGACCCCAAACCCCACCAAATCAGTAAATTTCTGAATCAGAGGCTATCCTGCAGAAGGAGGACTGCTGTGCTGCCAAGAGGGACTACTACCCTGCTGAACTGTTTTGCTCTGATGGCCTGCTGACTCTTGCCTGGGAGTGAGAAGGATTGGATTTACCTCTCTTCATACTCCAATAACCTAAGTGACTCCAAGGTCTTGCTGACTTGCCTCCTGTTCTGAAGTCCCAGGGCCATCAAAGACTTCCTTCCATCCTGCTTCAGCTGCTGGACTCTGCCAACCGTGAGTCCTGTCCTGCCAAGAGTTGCCAATCTAGTCTTGGGCTTTGAAAATGGGCTTTGCAGCTGTTCTTCTACAAGAGTTAATGTGTCAGCACTGTTGCATCAATCTGAACGACCGCATCCCTCCTCAACATAAAAACATCGCCGCTGAGGATGAGGACATCGCATCATTGACTGCACAGCTCCGGATCGACACATCACCATAAGCCCCGGCACATTGCCTTCTCATCGCCTGCTGTGCAGCTTGACGACAACACATCATCTTCATGGCAAAGGGTTGATGCTGCACCTTGATGACATCCCATCGACAACTGCACAGCTTGACAATGACACATTCCCTGCCTGCGGGGTTGGAACCAATGCATTGCCTTCGTATCGCCTACTTGATGACTATGCACCGCTCCATCCAAGGT
This sequence comes from Pleurodeles waltl, assembly GCF_031143425.1. Taxonomy (NCBI): domain Eukaryota; kingdom Metazoa; phylum Chordata; class Amphibia; order Caudata; family Salamandridae; genus Pleurodeles; species Pleurodeles waltl. The sequence continues at coordinate 482,512,722 of NC_090439.1, forward strand.
GCTTTACAACGAGCCCTCCGTGGGTCCTGTAGCCGGACTGCCTTCATCGCGGTCAGCCTGAACTTTTGATTTACCCTGGTCTAGCGCGACCTCAAGTAACCTATAAGCGCTATTGACTTCTAAGCACTATTTTGCGAGTTTACTCTGTAAAAATTCATATCGCAACTTCTACTATTTGGATTTTTGTTGTTATTGTCTTGTTTAATCATAAGAATATATTTTATTTTTCTAAACAGTTGTGGAGTCTTTTGTGGCGTCCTCACTGTGTTACTGTATCTTAAGGGTTACACAAATACTTCACACATTACCTCATAAGTTAAGCCTGACTGGTCTGCGCCAAGCTACCAGAGGGTGGGCACAGGTTAATTTAAGGTGTGTATCTGATTTACCCTGGATTGTGGTCCCTACATGGACAGGGTTCATAAATCTGACAACTAGAGACCCAATATCTAACAATCCTCTTTTTACTTTGGGTCCCTCTGAGCTCTGTGGAACATTCAATCTTGATTTGTTCACATAAAAAAACGAATTTGAGTCTACAACATAGTTGACTGGAGGCTATGAGTGTTTGAGACCTGGCCTTGACCTGGTTACATTAATGTTTACAGGATCGAGCATTTCAGGTCTTCACCACAAACCACACTTCCAGCTTCCAGCCTCTACCTTTGAGTGTACTTTAGGGGTGGGTCTTAGCCGTGTGCTATTCAAAAGTGAGTCTTAGCTTACTTATCATTAAAATATGAAGAGCGTTTTGCACTCCCATCTTTTTGAAAATGTGATACTTTTATTGCCTAGTCCCCAGACTCTTTTAATTATGTACTCCAGTTTTGATAAAGGGCGTGCCTTTGATGACACCCTGTGCCTAGGGTAGATGTCCTAAGAGTCTACTGGGCACAGTGTTATGGAGAGAAATTACCCCTTGTGATGATCTAAAGTAGGTGCCCCTAACAAGACTTATAATACCTTACAGAACTCAATTAACTAATACCCCTTTGAAAATCATACAAATAGCAATATTCCAATAAAAACATCAATTATATATATAAAATATGAACCGACCTGCAGTAATTTTGGGAAAGTGAGTATGGACAAAGACAGTCAAGCTTAATCCCTATGGCTTAGAGTAGAAGAATATAGAAGCATGAGAAGAAATTAAGATAGGCTCAAATATCTTTCTGCCTTTTGTATTTTAATAACCAAATAACAGCTCTGCACCCACTGCATGTGATCATAACGTGGACATGAATGGCAATACTGAAATCAGTCCTTGGCCTGATAAGAAATAGGCAGCATGAGGATGGACACATACATCCAAATACCTGCATTGGAGACCTAGGATGTCCTAAAGAAAAAATTGAAGGTCAACAGACAGACGCTACGTGCTGACATGTATATGAACAACAAAAATGAAAGATTGAGAATGAAGTTTGGAGACAGAGGAAATACTTTGGAAATAAATAAAGGACACCAGGCAGAAGCTCTGTTGTTTATAAGAAAACTTTGTAAAATAAGCTGTCCTTCAAATGCTTGTGAAAGTCAGAACCTATTAAAAATGTTGGGCTAAGAAATGCTGGCTTTGTGGAAACACTTGATGAACTATAAACTGGGCCTGTGCTTGGCTTTCTGACTGGAGTCTAGAAGTAACAGCTGATGTTTTATTTGTTTAATAGGAATATTACAGAGCTGCTCTGTTTTAATAAGTTATTACAGATGGGTTTTGACAACACAAAACTGCCAAAACAAGCAGACTATGTGAAAGAAAGGTCACTGATCAGAATTACGACTGCTGGAACAACAATTAAAAGTGTATCTGGCTTTTAAGGTCTTTTTCTGAGTCATTTGTACCAGAATATGTTCAGTCATTAGCTGAGAAACTCAACCTCACAGCACTTTATTTATTACACTGTTGAGGCTAATTACAAGAAAAGAGGAATCTATCTCCATATTATGATACTTTGTGAACTACACTTAGACCTGACAGCCTTAGGGTGGTCACCCCTAACTTTTAGCCTGCCTCCCTCCACTTTTTGGACACTGCTTTTTGCTGGTTTTAGGACTCTGCACACTTTACCACCGCTACCCAGTGCTAAAGTGCATATGCTCTCTCCCTTCAAACATGGTAACATTGGTTCACACCCAATTGGCTTATTTAATCTTCTTATGAGTCCCCAGTAAACCAGGGCCTGTAGACTAAATGCTACTAGTGGGTCTGCAACACTAATTGTGTCACCCACAAAAGTAGTCCCTTAACCATGCTTCAGGCCTGCCATTGCAAGGCCTGTGTGTGCAGTTACACTGCCACTTCGACTTGGCATTTAAAAGTACTTGCCAAGGCTAAAACTCCCCTTTTGCTACATATGAGACACCCCTAAGGTATGCCCTACGTAACCCATAGGGCAGGGTGCTATGTAGACAAAAGGCAGGACATGTACCTGGGTAGTTTACATGTCCTGGTAGTGTAAAACTCTTACATTCATTTTTACACTACTGTGAGGCCTGCTCCCTTCATAAGGTAACATTAGGGGTGCCCATCTACATTGTTTGAGTGGTAGCTGCTGATCTGAAAGGAGCAGGAAGGTCATATTTAGTATGGCCAGAATGGTGATACAAAATCCTGCTGACTGGTGAAGTTGGATTTAATATTACTATTTTGGTAATGCCACTTTCAGAAAGTGAGCATTTCTCTGCACTTAAATCCTTCTGTTCCTTACAATCCACGTCTGACTGAGCTTAGTTGACAGCTCCCTTGTGCATTCACTCAGACACACCCCAAACACAGGATACTCAGCCTCACTTGCGTACATCTGCATTTTGAATGGGTCTTCCTGGGCTGGGAGGGTGGAGGGCCTGACACTTGCATGTCAAAGGACAATAGCCTGCCCTCACACAAAGGACTGCCACACCCCCTAATGGGACCCTGGCAGACAGGATTGAACTGAAAGGGGACCTTGTGTACTTATAAGCCACTCTTTGAAGTCTCCCCCACTTCAAAGGCACTTTTGGATACTTAAACAGGGCCTCTGCCCCTACCAACTCAGACACTTCCTGGAAAAGAGAACCTGAACCAGAACCTGCATCCTGCCAAGAAGACCTGCCTAGCAGCTGAAAGGACTCACCTGTCTGCTTTCTGTGAAGGACTGCTGCCTCACTGTTGCCCTGCTGCCTTGCTGCTCTCTGGCTGTGGTGAAGAAGTGCTCTCCAAGGGCTTGGATAAAGTCTCAGGACCAAAAAGACTTCATCTCTACAAGAAGGATTCCTTGTGTGGTGAAATTTGACGCACAGCCTGCCAGAAACGAAGCACAGCCTGCACCACAGTGAAATTTTCACTGCACGCCGAACTGGAAAGACGCAGCCCAACTTCGCAACAAGAAGATTGATGCAGCTCCAGCGTAGCGACCGGAAATTCGACGCACGGTCTCACCAGATCAACGCACAGCCGAGCCGGAACGACGCAGCCCGACTTCCAGAGAGGAATCGACGCATCGCCTGCCATGCAGTAGAAAGTTCGACTCTACACCTACGGGATCGACGCAGCTCCTGTGACTTCGTCCTTGCAGCGCTGGAAATCCACCCATCGTCCCCTGGGCGTCTGAAAACCCTGCAACCTGAAGAGGATTAATGACTGAGCACCGGAAATTGACGCACAGCCATCTCTGCGTGAAAACTAAACAACGCATCGCTGTGTGTGGCCTGAGAAATCTATGCACACTCCTTTGTTTCCACGCTTCTCCTCCTCTGTGGTTCTTTGCAGAGATTTTTAACGCAAACCATGTACTTTGTGCTTGAAAGAGACTTTGTTTGCTTTTAAAAGACTTAAGACACTTTATATCACTTTTCAGTGATATCTCAACATATATTCTTATTGCATTTTAATCGTTTTGACCTGCATTTATTCAGATAAATATTACATATTTTTCTAAACACTTAGTGGTATATTTTTGTGGTGCTATATGGTGGTATTGTATGATTTATTGAACAAATACTTTACACATTGCCTTCTAAGTTAAGCCTGACTGCTCAGTGCCAAGCTACCAGATAGTGGACACAGGATAATTTGGATTGTGTGTGACTTACCCTGACTAGAGTGAGGGTCCTTGCTTGGACGGGGGTAACCTGACTGCCAACCAAAGACCCCATTTCTAACATACACTAGTTGTTAAAATTCATTTACAACTGCTTAAAATATATTTTTCAACCAATTTCGTGCAGCATGGTTGTGGGCAAGTTTCATTTCACAGAACAGATTTCACATTCCACATATATGCAATGAGGCATCTCTTTCAAACAAAAAAGCTAGAGGTCATAGATTTGAAAATGTCACTTTGGGAAGATGAATGCTATGGCCATATCATAAGGAATGAAATACTTTCTACTGTATGGATTAAGGGCAATACAAACTAGCTCTGTGTTTCTTTACATGTAGACCAACTTGATCTTTGTGTCATTGCTTTATAGGGGCATGATAGTCCTCAGTGCCTTGCAATAGAGTTATAATGTATATCTAGGGGTACTTTATTTCACATGTAACTGAAGCTGTATTGAGCCTTTGTTGTTAATGTTAACTGAATGTGCAACAGCAAACCCAAATTTTGCATTGTAAATTGCTGTGCCATTACTTCACCGATTTGTACCAATCTTTGGAAGAACACATAACAAACTGATTTCCAAATGCTGTACACATTATTCAAGGTTAAGCTTGAAGGAGGTAAAACTGGATTGTAAATCCCAAAGCAAATTTTATCTAGATGAATCAAGGAAATTCCATAGGCAACAATAGCCACGAGAAGCAAAATAAGCAGCTCAATGAAAGTACACCAACTTTATCAAGGATAGAGTAGTTGCTCCTTTGATGCGTTTAATTGAGTTGGTGTCCTTTTGTTCCACCATTTCTGAGTCATAAAATAAAAATAATGGACACTGCACACTTGCCCATTCAGTATACATCTATTACATATTCACCAACATCAGGAAACATTTAACAACATAACAAAACATTAGGATTTTTGGGTTTTGTCCAATGCCTGTGCACACCACAAAATGTAATTGACTATAATTCCTCTCAATTTTGTAATAGATCAGTCAGCTTGCATTTCTCTTTCGTGATTCTGATGATCGGAATATTCACAAATTTCAGCAGGGAAAAATCATTAATTGTTTATAAATTCTGTGAAAATGTGTACGCAGGGCATAGCACATCCCTTTAAATTGCTTTAAACAACTATTTTCTAAAATAAAATAATGCTAATTCCTGAGAACACAAACAACAGAGATTGAGGCTTGGACCTGCCTGCTTTTTCACATCTCTCAGTGGCCTCTAAACCATGCCAATCACCCTCCTTCTAACTGCACTGGCTAAGGTCAAGAGAGGGTTTAACAGTACACCCTGGTCATGCAAAGGGCGAATGTGTAGAAATAATCATACTTAAAGTTGCAAGTTGGCCTATTATGGCTATGTTGGCCCTTGACTAATATAATTTCTCACACCTTGTTCAAGACCCTGTGACAGTTGGATTGTGCCTACATGACTTCCTCTTCTTTTTTAAAAAAAACAAAAAACTTTCTGTAGGGCTAGGGAGGGTGACCTCCATCCTCCTATAATTCCCACTCCAGATTTGCCAAAGGGCAGAGGAGGATTTGTTCCTCACAAACTCCACCCAAAAATAGTACTTCTCTGACAGTCCTGAAGGGCCTTTGTGGGATGCGTTTGTGCCTCACTTGGGGCCTGATTTAGATCTCGGCCGGTGAGTTACTCTGTCACAAAGGTGGCAGCTATCCCGTCCACCCAAATATAAATCCCATAGGATGCAATGGTGTTTATATTTTGGTGGATGGGAAATCTTCACTTTTGTGACGGAGTAACTCATCCGCTGAGATCTAAATCATGCCTTTAGTCCTTATTTTACATGTTTCTTATAAAGGCTCCAGACCTTGCCCACCAACATAGACCACCAGAAAAGTAGTGGAGTTGCTCCTCCTTCTGCAGCACATCCATGAGTGTAACAGAAGACCGACAGAGCGGACAGTTGCCATAGTGTCTTATTTGCATTTGTGAAGGAGATACCATGGTAGCTGCCATTTGCACTGGCCCTCCTTCACCCTCAAAAAAACGCTGGTGGAGGAAGACCATGAAAACAGGCAGTTATCACAATATTCTCTTCACAATTGCAGACTAGTCACCAGAACCAGTCCTCTTTGTCCAGCAAAAGGCAGCATATCAGAGAGGACTGGCGCACTTCACAGATGAACATTACACTCATAATTGATAGGAAGGCCTGAAAATCCTTGTCTTCTGCCATGAACTTGATGCACTTGCTCTCTGTTAGAAACTGTACCACCTTCAAGATCCTCAGGCACACCCACAAATATCCGCACTAGGTTAGGAAAATAGAGCTTAATTTAGAGAACAAAACACAACCAAAATGACAAAAATCTAAGTGTAAGAAGTCAAGATGTGAATAAAAAAAAAAATATGAAACTGTAGTACTTAGAAGTAGAAAGCACCAACCGGGGCTATCTAGTTGTGTTAGATCAGGCCAAAGTCAAAAGCATAGGCCAACCACAATGGAGTGGAGGCTGGCTACAAGACCCATGCAGGGCCCACTGAGCAAAAGTTTACCTTGGTCCTTGAGATGCGTTGGTTCTGATTGGCGCAGTGATGTTGAAGCATCTGTTCTGTGTCAGCACTAAAGAAACCAGTGAAGCGATGCATCGTCATCGATCTAGAGGATGAAGGTGATGCGTCGATTACAGGCCATGCAGAAGCGGCGATGCATCACGCAGTCGGCAATAAGGTGCTCTGTTCCTCACAGCAGTGGCGTGCTGTTGATGGCGATGCAGTGTCCTCGATCCTTGCAGCAGCTGTGATGCGGTGGTGAAGCATCAATGGCGAAGGCAATGCATCAGTTCCAATTGGCACAATGAGGTCGATGCATTGTTTCTTTGCGGGCGCAGCCAGAAAAACCCACATCCAAGGGCCCAGGGTGGTTTGGCACCACTTAGCAGGGCAGGACTCACAGTTGACACATGGGCTGTAGGAGGATTGTTGAAAGTCTTTTGTGTCCCTGAGACTTCAGAGAACAAGAGGCAAGCTAGCAAGCCATTGAAGTTACAATGGATTCCAGTGTGTAGTTCCAGTCCTTTTCACCCAGGAAGCGGTACTGCAGGCAGCAGGACAGCTCAGCACAGCAAGATTACAGCAAGGCAGGGATCAAGCAGAGTAGCAGTCCTTTAAGCAGCCCAGCAGTCCTTCTTCCTGGCAGAGTCTTCACATTCCAGAAGTGCACTGAAATTCTAGTGTCCTGGGTCCAGTACTCATATCCAGTTGTATCTTTGAAGTGGGGGAAACTTCAAATAAGTATAAGTGTCAGCCCTCTGCTCCCCTCCTGCCCAGGAAGAGCCATCAGAATGCAGATGAGTACTCAGACACACCTAACCTTTCTGCATTTTTGGCTGCAAAAGTGTAGCTGTAACCCACCCCATACATGTATTGGAAACAGGCTGTTGCAACACGGAGCTGTGAGTGCAGGGAAATGTCCACTTTCTAAAAATGGCATTTCTAAAATAGTCAGATTAAATCTGACTTTACCAGTAAAGAGGATTTATCATTACCATTCAGAAGATATGAAACATATAAAACATACTGCTTTCTAATCGAGAATTACAGTTTAAAAGTGTATTAAGGAATTCCCAGTGTTAAGCTATGAGAGGGGTAGGTCTCACAGTAGTGATAAAAAAATGTAGGGGGCTGATCTAAGAAACGTGGTGCTGAACCCAGTACAGCGCCACTTTCCTTGTGCCCCTTAGCGCCCCTACCGCCATCATATGTGTGCCGTATTTAAAATATGACGCACCTTGGCACAGGGTAGGGGCAATAGCATCAGAATTCATGACGCTATTGATGTACTCTGCAAGAGTAGCGCCAACATTTTTGCACTACTCCTGCAGAGTACATACGGGCCCATTGTATTCAATGGCATGCCCTCTTTTAACACCTCCCCTGAGCAGGCCATTTTTGGCCCCCTAACAGGGCTATAACCACCTCACATACGTTATGCCTGCTGCAGGAATAATGTGGAGCAAGGGTTTACAAAGTGGCGCCACCTTAGCGTAAAAAAAAATGAAGCTATGGTGGCGCTCAGTTGGCACTAGGGCCTTCTTAATCAGGCCCTATGTGTTTTTTTGCTACCAGGACATACACAACTTAAAAGTAAATCTCCTACCTTTTACTTACACAGCACCCTGCCCTATTGGATACCCAGACCCTATCTTAGGGTTGACTTACGTGTAAAAAGGGGAGTTTAAGGCTTGGCAAAGGGTTTTAAATGCTAAGTTGAAGTAGCCATAAAACAGCACACACAGGCTCATCAATATCAGGCCTGATCCGTGGTTAGGGGGCTACTGGAGTAGGTGGCACAATGAGTGCTGCAGACCCACTTGTAGCATTTAATATACAGGCTCTGGGCACATGTAGTACATTTTTACTAGGGACTTAAATTAAAGGAGATATGACAATTGGGGTTAGGCCAATGTTACCATGATTTAGGAGAGAGAGAGCACACTCACTTTAGCACTGGTTAGTAGTGGTAAAGTGCAAAGAGACCTAAAACCAGCAAAACAATATCAGAAAATGGACGTGGGCAGGCAAAAAGTTGGGGGGAAGCCCACTCTAAGGCTCTGAGGTCTAATAAGTGCTATACCAACTGACAAAAACAGCTCAGTTTTTTACACTAACTGAAGTTCAAATGGGGCCAGTCACTTTACAATCAAGGACCACAACAATAAAATGGTCAACTTTATATGGCTTTACAATTCAAAGTCATCTACTTACCCTTCTTAAAAAATCTGAAACCTCTTCTTTTCTCAACCACTGCACTCTTTCTTCTTCAATAAGAAAGTGCCCAGGTGGCATTCAGTGTACAGAGCATGTAATGCAATGCTATTTTTCCATGTACCCATTCATTCATAAGCCAAATACCTGTGCTTAAAGCTTCACTGCAAGTAGAACTATGCTTAATCTCTGTAATTGATAGCTACGGTCAAATTACTTCATTGTGGGAGGTTTATACTGGGTCTCTGCCAGATCAACATACAAACATGCATACCCAGCACATAAACTACTAAACTCTTTTAACTCACACAATTGGACGATTACGTTTAAGTTCTCCAGGGATTGCATCACCTATGAAAGCTCAGATTCACTCTTGTTTGAAATCTTGTTTTTCAACAGCAACATACTCTAAATCACTCCTTGGGTTTGTGAATACACACCATTGCCTCTCTATCCACCTGCAAATGAGAAATTCATCACTTTCTTTATGATTAACCATTCCCCACAACTTTCATCAATATCATCCAATATTACCCTTGAGATTTCTGTTGGACTTTGGAGGTGTATAGGCCTGGTTGGACTACACCTGATGGCAAATACCTGTCAGGCCAATTGCTCATTCACTGCACATGTGTGAGTTAGGGCCTGATTTCCAAATGTGCAAATGTTCCACAAGGGGGTGGAGTAAATTACTCCATCTCCCTGGTGGAGTGACCGTCCACCATACTTATAAATGAGCTCCAAGCAGGCCTTCCTTTAAAATATATTGACAGGAAGTGCCTTCACCGTGGTTCCTGCCAATTAATTTCTCTGTTTGATGCAGGCTGATGCAGCCCTGCACTAAACAGTTTTCTTTTTTTAATTTTGAAAAAGAAAATCCTCAAACAGGATTTTTTTTTTAATGTAATGCTCTCCTCACCATTGCGTGGGGAGCAACATTACCATTTTATCATTTTGCCAAGTAATGTCCCGTTGCAAAGCCATCCCTCCTCTTCTTTTCATGGAGCATCAGGTAAATGACTTAAATATATTACCAATATTTAACTTTGTTAGAAACCATCTGTTGTGAATGATACATTGATGATGTGCTCAAAGTATCATTTTAAAGGACTTACGCTGCACGTGTTTGGGTAGTCATGATATATGCTATGAGCCAATGTTTTATTTGTGTTGTACATCTCTGGAGTGAGTTGCTGAGGAATCAAGCAGAGCATTTCTCTTACCTTAAGAAATTGGTTAGTTTTTGATTATTACATTGTTGTTTCTCATTTGCCAATGCAACCTGAACAACAAGCATATCACACTGAGTTTAAAGAGTCCATCAATAGCTTGTGTGATCTCTTTATAAAACCTTTGAGATTCTGTCTTTCGTGGGATTCATTTTACATTTTTCTCATAAGCAACTTGTCATGCTATCAGTGCTCTTTATGAGTTGACATATAGAATTTATGCCTAGTTTTTGCCTAACTAAGTATTGGAAATTGGGTTATTTGTTTTGTGTCCAGCACAAGTAACAATTCCTCAATTGTCCTTATTGGGAACCAAGCACCTCATTGTAGTCCATGACTCTCACAGGGCTGTGGGGCAGTCTAAGGCCCACTCAAGGGAGGTGGTGTAGGCTAGTAATCACCAATCATTGGCACACAATGATAACACTCAATTAATTGATTGTCCAGTCAGTACTTTTTCTTTAGAAACGGAGAACACATTTACTACACACATACTACTAAATATAATGCAGTAGTTTACAAATATACATCTGCAGATGGACATACCCTAGATGACATTGTGTATCAACTGGTGGCCCCTAGAGAGATCACCCAAATATATTGAGTAAGTTTCAACAGTCATTGAGTAATAATTATATTACTTTGGCATGAATCATTGTCATAATTGCAATACTGACAGATCAACAGATTTGTGCAATCACCATGAAAACCCAATCAGCCGCACAATCGCTTGCTGCTATGGAAACTGGCAGCCTTTCTATGTGTCTGCCTGCTCCAGCAGGCAGAAGTGTATGGTGGAGGAAGACTCCTGCTGCCATCCCAGGGATGAGGTACTGGGCCATTCCTGTCTCCTCCTGGGGAAGCGCAATGGCACTTTCCTGTAAATAGGAGTGCATGGGTCAAGGATGGGGTCCTGACCAGTGCTCTACGATTATGCCTGGGTGTTGGGATCCTCAGTCAAGCTAGGAACAAAGGTAGGTGGCCCCAAGCATGCCCTCCCCAGCAATACAGTAGATGTAGCATCCTTGCACCATCCCCCTGGCCCTGTTCAACCCCAGGGAAAATTATTAGCACAGTCGCTGAGCCCTATCTGCTCCAAGGCAGGAAAATAGGTCAAATGTAGCCAAATTTTAACATACCATAACTCAAATACTGTTGGGCTGATTTGGTTAATCCTGCACCCATTTTACTCCTGGTGGCAAGCTCTACCATTAGAGGCAGTTGCAACAACCTTTCTCATCTCCAAAGTGGTGCAATCATCCAAAAGCTGGACCTCCTGGCTCCCTGTGCCAGTTCTTCTTTGTGGCTTTGTTTGTGGGCGCTGTAAATTCCAGAGTTTCCCACAGCTGATCTTCAGGGGAAGCAAGGGGGCCAGCCTCACTGTCCCTTGGGGAGAACCACTGGTCCTACAGTCAATTGGACAGAGTTCTGGGGCCTGAGCTGGGGTCAGGGTGTTATATCTTCCAGTTCTCCATGGCAGGCCCAGGATCTAGCAGCACGGTGGGTCGAAAATCAGAAGGCAAAAGAGAGTCTTCCCCTGGTGCAAGAGGTTATAAAGGGAGAGGGTAAGGTTCCAGAAGACAGGCACCCTTAACCAATCCTGGGGTGCTTCATCACCTCTCCACCCCACCCCATCCCTCCTGCACAGCATGTTGGGACAATCCAAAATGAAGTCATCAAGGAGCCACTGTTCACATCAGCTCCTTGGGTCTCAGTGCCACCCTTCGCTGACATCACTGCCGGGGACTTGCACACTAAAATTGTAAAGGCAGCCCCCCAGTGGTTTGGCTCCAGTTGACTGGGCACTCTCCTGTGCTCAGTGGGCTTAGGCAGACTCCTCCCTGGTGCAGTGTCACAGCTTGGTGAGTGACACAGGTCATTCTGCCCCACCCCTTTCCTCCTCAGGAGCAAGGAAAAGTAGAGCTAATTTCTCCTTTTGTGTTGGGGCGGCCTTTGTTCCTGCTGCTGGATAAAATGCAATCACTTGATACAGCAGGGTGACAAAAGGCCAAGGCTCTGATCCTGAGCTGAGCCAGAAAAACATGCAAACTATGAAGGACTCACAAAATGTACAGTTATCATTTTGGAAGTTACATATTTGGTTTTCTCACACAGTTATCACTTTGATTCAAGATGTCAATTGTCTCTATAGACCAAGTAGAAGGGAAACTCTACTCTAAAACAGTTCCCTCCTTATGTGTATGGTGGGATGTCACTATAGTAAAACAGTAGAGCACACTGACTTCACTAATAGTGTACATTACCCTCATGTGGCCTATCCCAGGTGAATACCTATCACTGCAGAGTCCCCATTGAGCAAACCTACCTGTGTGCAGCTGCCAGGCTGTGCACAGTAGTGGTCTCACATGCGCAGCCCACACACATGCGCACACGCATGTGTACATGTGTTCACATGTAACCAGCCAAGTGCCCCTTGCCCTTGCTGCATTGCATCAGCCTTATCTTAAAAGGCAGACACTGATGGTAAACATGCACAGTCTGTTGATTGTGTGATTTCTGTCGAGTGGACACGGATAGTGAGGCTCACCCACAGTAAAGTGTCCAAAACCCAGGTGATCAAAAGAGCAGAAAATCTGGTTGTACTGCTCTGGCAAAAACCAATGCTACAAAGGGATTATATCATTTTATGATTTTTGCATTTATCTGTATTTCTGTAAATGGGTCTTCATGGCAAATTCATGCATTTTTATCTGCACTTCTTTTTGACTATTCTATAGTAAACAGATCTTTTGCGCTATGTTTGATCGAGAATTTAATCCTTTATGCTTCCAATTTGTTTTGGTAAAACTCTGCTAGATTTTATTTTCCTGATGATGAGTGTAGTCTCTAACTCCTAGATCAACTTGAGATATCGGAGCCAAATTATTGTTGCCAAATATTGAAGTGATCAAATATTGGAGTTCATACAATTATTGGGGTTTGGTTCACACAAAGGTGGTAGCAGAGGATGGTTAGCATTAAAGAACACCCTCTTTTTGGGCTCACCAATAGAGTTTTAAATAATTTTTGGCCTTACATGCCTGAAACGAAGGAGAAAGGAATTTAGGAGATTTGCCAATTGCCTGGTGCTGGATCTTCCTGCCAGAGACAAAATGCATTGCTGTGCAGTCCTGAATGAACTTTGAGTATAGGTATCAATAGCTAGAACTTGAATGCATGAGTTTGTGTGTTTTGAGATGATGGATTTCTGTTTTTGTGATGAAATGTTTGCTTATGTGATGACGAATGTGGCTTCAATCGATGGGCTGATTACTATTTTGATGGTGTTCCATTTGTATTTGTGAACTCATTTATTATTGTACAGTTTGCAGGAGAAAAATAAGTTGATTATTGGATTTTATTGAAAATCCAAGATTTTGAGATATTGTTAGCTTGTCTAAATTGTAGTGTGTAGAGCAAGGCACTGCTTACACATTGATAGGGACCTGTATTTAACAAATGTTCCCTTTTTTCAAGTTTAAGAGATTAATTTGGCTTACTGTGCTTGCCCTGAGTGCACTGGATGTAATACATTAACTTGGGAGATAGAATTATTTTGGTCAGACGCTTGCCTATGGATACCCTATAGGGTGGTTGAGATTCAATCTTATTTTCTGATACTGTTTATCTTCAATTACTCGAAACAGAGTTTTTAATGTTCAGGGTATTCTATCTTGAGAAATACTGATTTATTTTCCTTTCTAAGACAAACAGGAAGGAAGTATATTAATTTAAAAAGGTTTATTGTGATTCTGTAATTGTTTCCCTTGTCATGGTGAAACCATGCTGTGACTGCCTTATCAGCCAGGGTGCTACACTTGGATTAGTGTGAAGTCACCACTAGCTGTGCTCTGATTGGTTTATTGTCAGTATAGCCGCACTGTGATAGGTTGATCTTTGACAAAGCCATGTGTGACTAGATGCTAAGTTCGTTTTGTGTATTATTTTGATTTTGAAGTTTGTTTTGAGCTTGAGTAAGTGTAAACAAGAGTGAAGTATTTACAAAACCTAAAACTAAGAAAGAGGATAGACCTAGAGAGGGTCATAAAATTACAAAGGAAGGCACACCAGCATTTTAAATAAAGGAAGAGGTTGGGTATTATGTATGTGTTTAGATTCCCGACTGGAACAAATATACAGAACATAATGCAAATTACAGATTTCCATGGAGAGTACCTTTAATTTTCAAAAAATCAATTTTTTGGGACAGACCATGTATGACATGAGTCCAGTGCCTAGAACTAGACAGTTCAAAGCACTCAATAAATGGGATTGCATGGCAACAGAGTAAGGGAGAGAAGAAACAAAATTCCATTTGGAAGTCACTGAGGGGTTGGTTAGAGGCAAGCCTGGATGACGAGGACAAGGCATGGAGAATGGACAAAATGGAAATTGTGAAAGCATTTCCTGTTACTGTTACAGATCAGAACAAGTCAAAACAGACAAATCGAAAGAGAAGAAAGATGATGGAGCACCAGATGATGGTGATGATGATGATGATGATGATGACAAAGTCTTTAGTGAGTTGTTGATATACTGAGTGGATTGGTGGAGTGGGATACATAGCAGTGGTACAAGCTCCTAGTAGAGTTGTACCAAATGCCCAGTTAAAAGCTCAAGTCTCAATAGCGATGCCTAATATAAGTGGGACAAAGCACACTGCAGAGACAGTGGTGACAGAGCCACCTCCTAGGGAGAGCTTTATTGGAAACTTTACAATAGAATTTGGAGAAATGCTTCAGGGTTCTGTAAATTTGAATTGACTACTGGCATATAACTTATCTGAATTAGCTGATGAATTAGATGTTGCCTTAAGTAAAATGAAGAATGTGAAACAAAATTATAAAATGGATTTAGCATATGATGCAATGAAAGAGAAGGGTCTCATTACATTGAGAGCTCATATTAAAGATTTGATTGTTTTGATTGAGGAAACTCAAGTCTAGAGTTATTTAAAGAAATATCTAGAAAAATGGAAAAGGGGAACAGTAAATGAGAAAAAGATGAAGAATAGTGAGACATACGCGTTAAAAAGCATAGCAAGTGATTCAGAAGTGGGTTCAAGTACAGTGGCTCGGTTTCCCTTAACAGAAGTACACTTAGGGAATTTGGTGCATGTTCCTTGGACACAGGCGGATGTGTTTACTTTTATGATTAAAATTGAGAGACAACCTAGCAAAGTGGTATGATGAGGTCCATAATTTAACACATTTTTCTCCAGAGACATGGACCACCTAGACATGGTCCTAATAATGAACTATCAACTGAAGTGGTTGAAAATTATAAGGCCATGATAGAACATTTAAAGAAAATAATTCCAGAAAGGGATATAATTTGGGGAATTATTTTGAGGATGACACAGGAGCCTAAAGAGTCAGTTCATTACTATTCAAGAAGGATAGCAGAGTCAAAAATTGAGTAAAGGTTGCTGCTGGAGGTTTTGTTTCTGCTTTTGTAAATGAGCTAAGATCAGAAATTAGCAATGGCATTCAGCAAAGTGAATTGTGTCGGTCTACAATGAGATCTTGAAACTAACTGGGAAAACAGTATTTATTATCTTGAGAAGAAACAGAAAAGCAGAAAGAGAAACTAATGATTGCTCAGACAAAGCAATTTAAAAGGGGATGGGTGGTTTCAAATGTGAATTTTGTGAGAATTGGGATGAATGGAATAAATGGGACAAATCAAATGGGGCAATGATACAAAGTGAATGATATGCTTGGGAACATTGAAATGTTAAGAAGGACTGATGCTTGTCATTTATGTAGTCAGGGATTGGTAGAAGGTATGTAGACTGTGTTCAGACTGAGTTCAGGATAATATGCAACCAGAGCAGAGAAATAATGTAATGTCAAATATGCAGAACATGCAGAGTCAAAAAAACATTTTCAATATCAATACCCTCAGCTACAGTAATGTGGCAAAACCTGAGAAATAAAATGCCATATAATCAAAGTTATCAACATAATGCCATGACCATTACTGATATGATGGCAGGCACCAGTTCGCAGTGATGGTGCCTGAGAGGGGAGGAGGATTGTTTACATGGAATTGTCTTACAGGTAGACCAAAGTGGCCCAAATATTGATGGAGAAGTCATTGATCATCCCATTTCATTTTTGATTGATAACAGGGGATACCCATTCTACAGTTTTTTCTGTGAAAGTTTCAAACCCATACCTCTATTGAAGAGAAGCCCATGTTGTAGGGATCAGCAATAAGCAAATTGTTAATCAAGTTTCAACAGATGTGCCAGTCAAAATAGGACACATGTGGAACACATATCAGTTTATTCTATGTGATTCTAGCACAGTGAACTTGCTTAGAAGGGATCGTCTTTGCAAGATGAATTGTGATATTTATTGCACACTGGACCGAGTTGCAGTAGAAATACAAGATGACAATTCACTTTTTAAACTTAGTGCAGAGGAACCAAAAGATGAGATGTAGCCAGTTTTGACAAAAGAAGATCTCCCTCCATATTTTAGACTCACTGTTAGAGAAATGTATGTTTTTTTTAAGGCGGGAGTTTGGATTGATTAAAACAGCAGAGCTAGTAAAAATGGAATTGAAATCAGATGCAATATTCCTGAGAACTAGACACTACAGATTAACTAAAGAGGCTGAGTAAGGAAGGAAACCAGGGGTCAATAAAATGATTGTGCAGGGAACCCTTTGAGAGGTCCTTGTAATTCTCCTGTGATGAGAATTAAGAAATTGAATGGCAAATAGAGAATTGTTCAAGACATCTGAAAGCTTAATAAAATTGAGGTTTTCTGTTCTCTGTTATACTGAATACAGCAGTAATATTGTTCCAGATTACGGCAGTGGAAGAATGGTACACATGCTTTGACTTGTGCCATGTATTCTTTTCAATATCATTGCAAGATGATTCTCAGTTCCTCTTCACATTTCAGAGTTCCTCTTCGAAAAATTTGTAGGTGTAGAATCAGACATGGAAATAAAGAAAGCCCTTCATTTTTTTCCAAAATCTTAACAAGGATTTAAAGAGTTTGAAATTGCCATGTAATTCAGACCTAGTTCAGTATATGGATGACCCTTTCTTGGCATTCAAGACAAAAGAAGATTGTGAACTTTATACAACTGCATTGTTGAATCATTTGGCGGAAAAGGGGCATAAAGTCTCCAGAACAAAAAAGCGGTATTGTGAGAAGAAAATTACCTATCTCGGACACAGTATTGAAAAGGGTGTGCGAAAAGTCTCTAAAGAATACAATCTTCAATTCTGAAATCTAATCCATCGACCACTTAGAGGGAGGTTCAGATGTTTCTGGAAATTGTTGGTTATTGTCGTCAGTGGATTCCAAATTGTTCCCAGAATGCAAAACATTTAGTGAGGCTGACATATAATGAGGTTAAGATCCTCTATCATTTGATTACAAGTGCCTTGAATCATTTAAGAAACTGAAAGAGAGCTTGTGTCATCTGCCTGCCCTTGGGATGCCTGACTACAATATGATTTTCTATTTCTTTTGTATTGAAAAAGATGGATGTGCACTTTTAATATTTGTCCAAAAACACAGAGGGCTTATGAAGCCAATAGCCTATCTTTCAGGAATATTGGATCCCATTGCTCTACGTTTTCCAGGATGTCTAAAATTATTTGCAGCTGTTTGTCTGACAATTGAGCAAAGTGAAGTAATTGTGATCTGTCATATTTTGTCTATATTTCACACTCTGTTTGAATTATTTTAACCAGAATGAAAACACAGCAAATTACAAACAGCATGATGACACAATTTGAGTGGGCAATACTTGGTCCAGAGAAGATTTCAGTTTGAATATGCAATATCTTGAACCGAGGAATACTGCCTCTGATTTCAGACAAATGTGAAGGCAGGGAAAATATTGTTGATGACGAATGGGATCATGACTGTATTGAGATGACCGAGTTACATACAAAGCCAAGCCCAGATATTAAGGAAGTCAATTAAAAGACTCAGATTTGACACTGTTGACGGTTCCTTTCTGATGGAACCAATGGAGGATCAAGAACTGCATAGCAGTAGGTTCTGTTCAGAAATGTTAGAAGCATCCTCCTTTTGAAGTGTGACATGAACACAAGTAGTGGAGTTAATTGTTCTAATGAGAGCCTGCTGCTTGTCAAAGAATTTGAGTGTAACTATCTATACAGATAGCTAGTATAGTTTTGGTGTTGTGCATTACTATGGTCTGCTCTGGTCACGAAGAGGGTTCATGATATCCTCAGGGGTTCCAATAAAGAATAGCATGTAGACATTGGGTATTTTGGATGCAATTCAGAACTCAAAAGCAGGGGCAGTTGTAGAATGTCAGGCCCATAAGGCTGGCAAGGATTTAGTTACATTAGGAAGCACGTATGCTGACCAACTAATGAGGTGTTGTGCTTTGCAGGAAGGGACCTTCATTCAAGAAAATGAAGATGAAAAAATAACAAACGATGATGTCACATGGAGTTCAAATTATGTAAACTGATATTTTATGGATTAATTGTAGATATCTTTGAATGAATTGAGGGATCTAATTTGGATAAGATAGGGTTACAAAATTAATTATCAGGGTGTGTATGTAAATACCGATCAGAAATATATTCTGCCAATTCAGTGTTGCAGCCCTTGTGTAAATCTTTGCATAATCAAACTCATGCAGGGAGAGATAGTTTAATCAGACCTTTTAGGATTATTGGGAAAATGCAGGATTTTGACATGTTGCTGAAGATGTATGTGACATGTATTGAGTCTGTCATTTAAATAATCAACAAAAAAGACTGCTACTGTTATGAATCACATTGTCAAATTAGAAGTTCAATTTTTGAGATTGCAAGCAGACTTTATTGAGATGCCACTTTGAAATGGTCTTAATAATATCTTCGTAGAAGTCTGTTTGATCTGTAAATGAGCTGAAACATTTCCCACTAGGTAAGTAGATAGCCTTACAGCACCAAATTGCTTTTGAGGGAGTTAATACCAAGTTTTGGCCTCCCAACTCTCTGTTTGAGAATGACTGTGGCACTCACTTCAAGAATGAAGTGCTACAAATAATGTGTACAGCCTTTGAGATCAAACAAAGATTGACTACACTATTCTGGTGAGGTGGAGAGGACAAATGGTCCCCTCAAGAATAAACAAAAGTCTGTTCCTTAGACGGTCTAAAATGGCCTGAGGCACTTTTTTGTGTTGATGAACATGAAGTTCTCCAAACAGAAAGACAGGTCTACCACTCCATAAAATCGTCATGGGAAAAGCCAAGAGACTTATCCATGTACCTTCTGCTGCATTAATGTCAATAATAGATGATATAATTCTGGATTATATCAAGAGTCTGGCTGATAAGGTAAAATCTGTCTGTCACCAGGTGGATGGAGTTACAGAGGACTACAGAGACGTTCCATGTCATAATTTGAATGCAGTGGGAGGGCAGAGCTTGCCACCAACAAAGACGGCTGCCCTTTGAGCGAGCTCCAGCGCTGCCTGGGTATATAACCCCTAAAATCCACATAATCCTGTGAAAAGTGGGGCCCAGGGCAGGCCTGGAGTCCCGAAACCCTGGAAGCACCAACTCAGCCGTGAATAAGGCAGGCAGAGGGCTGCAGATGTTAAATCAGCTCTGACCACCTACACACAAAATGGCAGGCGGAGCGCCGCAGCCCTGAAGCATCTCTGAAGAGGGAGATCGGCCTTGACTGCAGCGAGATGCCCAAGGCAAGAGGATCCTCACTGCTGTCGTCAGCCTTTCCCTCCACCCCTGCAAGGTGGTGGGACAGCCCCGGAGCTCGCCAGTGGCAGAAAGACGGTCGCGACTGGAGGCCCAGACACCTAGCGGAAGACAGCGCAAGCCGGGTGCCGGTGCGGTGAGTGCAACCCCCCTGAGGCCTGTGGTTCCCCCAGAGAGTGAGAAGGAGGAACCAGTCAGACAGTAGCTGGGACCAGCAGAGGGAGGAAGCAGGACACCAGGAGCCCTTCTGGACAACAGAAATGCAAACGTAATGGCCTTCGGGGCACGAGTGAAGCAGCACAAGCGGTGAGCCTGCAGGGGACCCGGGTGCCCATAAGCCAATGAGAAGGGCATGAATGGGGGAGAGCGGGAGCTGGTGCAGGTCAGGCGGCGGTACAACGAGTGGCACCCCCTAATGGCCCTAATTCTGTCGACACCCCCAGAGAGCAAGAAGGGGGGACCCCTGCCAGATTGCTGCCAGAACATTCAGAGTGGTGGATCAGGACATTGGGAGCTGGCAGACAAAGGAAGCTGAACACTAAGGCCCCGGGGGCACAAATGAAGATGCGCATGTGATGAGTGTGCGAGTGACCCCAACATCCAAACAACCTAGAGAGGGGATCAAACAGTGACAGTAAGTGCTGGTGTAGGCCAGACAGCGGCGCAGTGAGAGACATTCCCCTGGCCAAAATCCTGCGAATACCTCCAGAGAGTGAGAATGGGGGAGATCCACCAGATTGCAGTCGGGTCAAATGGTGCAGGAGACAAGGCACCAGGATCCACCAGACAAACAAAGCACAACAGCGAGGGCCCCGAGGGCACAAAGGAAGGTGTACATGCGGTTAACCTGTCAGGGACCCAGGCACTCACACAGCTGAGAGATGGGAGCACATGGTGGAAAGCGTAAGCTGGTGGAAGCAACACCTTGGGAGCCTGATCAGGGTGGCACTTCAAGGGGAGCAGAACGGAGGCACGTAGCCTTGACGTGTGCCAACAAATGTGAGATACATAAGACGGAGACCATGGTCAAAGGCCGCAAACGTAAGCAGCTACAAACAAACAACCTGGATAGATACGCAGTGCGAAAGGAGGTGGCGGGGAAATCCTCCCAGGGGAGAAGGTGGAACCCCAGAGAGGACCTGAGTTTGTGGACAGAGCCCTCGCTCAGAACAATTATGGCAGCCATACAGGACCTCTGGGGATCTATTGCCCCTCTGGAATCGAAGCTAGACATAGTCCAGATTGATGTCAATCTCCTCAGAATGGATATGAGCAAGATCTCTGCGAACGTAGCAGCAGCAGAAACACACATAGATGGCCTACAGGCAACAAGCAAACGACTAGAGGAACAGGTCCGGTCACTCATCAAAAAGAGTGAAATAATGGAAGCCAAGCTGGAAGACCAGGGCATGGAAGCCCCAAGTAATGACCTATTAGTTTAGGACCTAGTCCTAAACAAGCTTAAACCGAAACGCCAGTCTAACTTCTTTTCGGTAGAGAGGGCACCCAGGGTACCTGGCCCCCTGCCAAAACCAAGAGTGCCGCCATGGACAATAGTCACCAGGATCCTCAACTACAGAGATAGAGATGCCGTACTACAGGCAGCTAGAACCTTTGGAGACCTGCGGCAAGATAATGCTTTCTGGATTTTACCCTCCAGGTACAGCGTCAGTGGAAAAACTTTGAAGAAGTTAAAAGAGCGCTGAGGGCCAAGGAACTGAGATACATGATGCTGTTCTCATCTAAACTGAGAGTGGAAGCTGAGGGGAAGCCCTGTTTTTTGGCACCCCTGAAGAGGCGTGGGACTGGCTGGAGGGCTGGAGGTCAGGAAACAGGCAGGGGGGTGGAAGTAGAATTCGATCCGATGGTGCACCGGGAACAGGGAAACCCAGACCAGAAGGGAAGAATGTAATGAGCCCACTACAAGAGGAGGACTAAGAACAACCAGATCATGCGGACACTGGAGGGACCGAGCGCCTTCACACAGGTGGAATCGATAAGGAAAGTTTTATTTGCCTCGATATATTGCAACCAGGGACACAGTAATCAGCCAGCGCTAAGGGGGAAGGCATTAGGCTTGCACCCAACTAAGATCCTCTGAGCGACAACTCATAGGCAGCAGCACACCCCTGACGAAGTATAGTTTGTTTAGGACGTCAGGCGCTCTGCAAATTGGGGGGATGGGCAGTTCTGAGCTCACGGAGCAGAGCAGCAGGGAAGGAGGAATTGGGGAAGTGAGTGGTTTCAAGTAAGAACTTATGTATAGTTATGTTCTTAATGCCACATTTTGGGGGCACCTGGGGTTCACAGAGCCCGTTTCAAAGGGAGGGATCTCCCAAGCAGGGAGTAGGAGGATGCATCAAGAGGCAGGAGGTTCAGATTCCTTACAGACTCAACGAGATGAGATGGGTGGTCCGGTACATACCTTGACCATATGGTCCTGGAACATAAATGGGCTGGGGAGCAGGATAAAGCACACCTTCGTTTTATAGCACATAAAGCACCACTCCCCAGACATGGTCCTGCTTCAGGAAACACACCTTAGAGGCAACCATTATAAGGCACTGGACAGATTTGGCTAAACACTCAAAGCACATGCAGGGTACACTATGGATGCTAGGGGAGTGGGAATTCTGGTGAAAAAAATGATACCCCTTACTATCCACCAGTTGTGGCATGGCCATATGGGCCGCTATGTGGCTCCCTCAGGCACTTGGGAGGGCACCACCCTCAACCTGTGCTCCCTATACCTCCCCCCTAGATTACAGGCAGTGGCCCTGGCAGAGGTGGGGAATCTGCTGCTACACTTACCCCCAGGGACCTTATCCTGGGTGGCGGAGTTAAATAGAACTGGGACTTCAACTTCAAGAGGGGGAGGAGGCTCATGGACACTTTTCCGGTTGGCGGGGGCATTGAGTCTGATTGACCTCTGGAGGGAAGGTAACCCACACACGAGACAATACACATACTTTTCTGTGGCCCACAGGAGTTTCTCCAGACTAGACTACATTTTCACTTTGTGCGCACATGCTCACCGGTTCCGCAATGCGACTATCCATGCAAGCGGTGTCTCTGATCACTCCCTGGTTGGGGTCAAACTGCTGGGCCCACAATGGGATTAGACGTTGCTAGGAAGACTGAAGGCTTGGGGACTGAGGGATCTGGGGGTCAGAGAGAGTCTGTGGGAGGGGGCAACCCTTTACTTCTCGAGAATCGGGGCTCAGTGTCATTGGCAGGGACATTAGGGGAGCCCTTGAAGACAGTTCTGAGGGGACAGGCACAGGCAGTCCTGGGGGTGGCGAATCAGGAGACGCGATTAGCATGCGCAACCATAGAGAAGGACATAGTCAGCCTGGAAGCACAGTCCTGGCTTCCAACGAGCCAGAAGATGGTGAGCGATTGCGACTGCGATAATCGGAGCACAGGCTATATGACGTGGGCGCTAAGGCAGGGAGGATGCTAGCATGGCTAGAGCAGAGGGATAGAGAGTGTACATGCGTACTGAGGGTGGAGAATTCAGAGCGGATCATACAAAGGACTGGGGAAGTCATATCAGAGACCTTCACAGACTACTATGAAAACTTGTATATCTCCAGGATGGACATGTCTGCCAAGGATTGCAAGGATTCAATCAGGGATATCAAACTACCAGTACTGAAGAAAGACGATAGAGACACACTGGAAGCGGTGATGACGGAGGAAGAAGTGACCCTGGCTTTGCCTGACTTACAGACGGGGAAGGCTGTGGGCCCAAATGGGATCCCAGTCAAACTGTGTAAGGGAGTGGCCATTGTATTTGTCAGTCCATTACTGGAGATGTTTAAGGAGGCCAGGGACAAGGGCTGCCTACCAGCAGACCAAAGGGCAGCGACAATCGTGGTGATCCATAAGGAGGGGAAGCCTCCGGAACTGTGCAGTTCATATAGGCATATGTCTCTCCTAAATATAGAAGCCAAAGTACTAGCCAAAGTGTTAGCCAATAGGTTACTGGGAGTAATAGGCTCGTTGGTACATCCAGATCAATATGGCTTCATGCCAGAGAGAAGCACGAGACTCAATCTTCGGCCCTTGTTCGGTGTGCTGCACCTGACTGCGGAGGCGGCTCAGGCGGCCCTGATGGCGCTGGATGACAAAATGGCATTTGACTCCTTGGAGTGGAACTGTACGTTTGTGGTCCTGGAGATACTGGGGTTCAGGCCACAGTTTTGTATATAGACCAGGCTGCTATATGCCGCCCCCATGACACGTGTGAGGGTCAATGGAGTGGTGTCAAGAGAATTCGAGGTGGGGAGGGGCACCAGGCAGGATTGTCCGCTGTCCCCTCTGCTCTTTGCTCTAGCACTGGAGCCACTGGCAGCATGGATCTGTCAGAATCCCTTGGTGAAGGGAATCTAAACTTCGTGAGACTGGGCAGAAAGTATATCCTTTTATGCGGATAATATTCTTCTTTATGTCTCATGGCCCTCACTGGCTACATGCAGACTCATGCAAATACTCAGAATTTTTGCTTTGGCTACCATTCTGGATACATGATAAATTGGTTCAAATCGGTGGTATATCCCCTGGTAGGGGGGAACCCAGCCTCCCAGGGGACTGTGGGACCCCAGTGGTGAGGGAAGGCTTTTGCTACTTAGGAATATATGTAACCAGAGATCCCAGAGACTTCTTGAGGAGAAACCTGACTGTCCAACTGGAGAAATTTAAGGGAGATGTGACTCATTGGCACGATCTCCCTCTGACTTTGATGGGAAAAGCTGCTCGCTGTAAGATGATGAGCCTGCTGCGCCTTCTCCATGTCCTGCAAAACACCCCATACAACATCGCACATGAGGTATTTGCCACTATTGCCTTGGAGGTGTGGAGTTTGCTGTGGTGGCAGGGGACTACGACAATTGCTCTAACCAAGCTACAGAGGGGCCCATACTAGGGGGGACTGGCAGTACCGGCCATACAGAAATATCACTGGGCATCTCACCTACTGGTGGTCAGTGACTGGATGTTGTAGGACCAACAAGACCTGGCATACAGGTTAAAATGACATCTGATTGGGCGGGGGCCCGAGTCCCTGTTACACAACACTCAACGGGAGCAGGACTTGCCACATCACACGAGGGCAGTAACACAGGCCTGGAAAGAGGCATCTAAACACCTGGGGTGGATGGGAAAGCTCATTGACCTTACCAAGATGTGGCATACTAATGAGCTGTCAGAGGTGCGAGGCCTATCTGGATATTTAGAGATGGGAGACGATTGGCAGAGAATGCCTGGGGGACGTGTGAAGGGGACAGGCATTTGTTAGCTTTGAGACACTTAGGCCCATATTTATACTCTGTTTTCGTCTGATTTGCGTAATTATTTTTTACGCAAATTCGGCGCAAACTTAACTCCATATTTATACTTTGGTGCTAAACCCGTCCAGCGCCAAAGTTATGGAGTTTGAGTCATTTTTTGGACGTGAAAACCTACCTTGCGCTAATGACATGCAAGGTAGGCGTTTCAGTGCAAAAAATGACTCTAAGGCATGTGCGTCTTATTTATCCTCCGGCGTCAAAATGACGCACAGGAGGAGGCATCACTTAAAACATGGATTTACGCCTTTTTTAACACCTGGGTCAGGGCAGGCGTTAATGGACTTGTGGGCTCATTTCCATGGTGGGAGACCATGGAAGCATTCCACAGGTGCCATTCCCTGCACCCAGGGACACCCCCTGCCACCCTCGCCCACCCCTGGAGGACACCCATTGATGGAGGCACCCATCTATGGTGAGTGCATGTAAGTGCAAGTAAGTGCAATTTTTTAGTTTTGTAAAAGAGCATAGGGGGGCCTATCGTTTGCCCCCCTACATGCCACTGTGCCCAATGGCCATGCCGAGGGGACAGAAGTCCCCTGGGCATGGCCTTTGGGCATGGGGGCATGACTCCTGTCTTTGCAAAGACAGGAGTCATTTCCATGGGGGTTGTGTGTCAAAAAATGGCGCAAATCAGGTTAGAGCCAATATTTTTGACTCTAACCTGACTTGCACCATTCTTTGGCGCACGAAGCCCTAGTCTTCCCTTCGCCTCCGCTGCCCCGGTTAACGTCATTTATTTTGAAGCTAACCAGGCTGCAGCGCCAGCTAACGTCATTCCATAAATAAGGCGCCCGGCTGGTGCGTTGGAATGGCGTTAGCCGGCGGTAAACTTTTTGACGCAAATCTGCCCTGGCACTGATTTGTGTCAAAAAGTATAAATATGGGCCTTAGAGAGGAGTACGCATTGGCACCCAGTGAACACTTTTGGTACATGCAGCTCGGACACGCATTGAGGAGACATATTAGGGAGGGGGATAGCCTCCTCAATGCTTTCCCGCTGGAAGATCGAGTCCTACTGAAGCCAATTCATAGGTGGGGTACTTAAAACTAATTAACAACTCCCCTGACTCATTCTGCAACCTGAAGGAGAAATGGGAGTCTGACCTAGGACCATTAGAGGAAGAGTGGGGGGAGGCCATTGGCAGCGTCAAGGACATAGCCATCAGGGCTATATTCAGGCCGGTACAACTAAAAATCCTGCATAGAGTATACTACCCGCACACTCTTATTTAAGATTGACAGGCCGGATAATTTGCACTGTCTGAGGCATTGTGCAGAAAATGGAACATTTATGCATATATTATGGTAATATCCTCACATAAGGTAATATTGGGCAGGAGTGGTCGGAGAGATGTCACACACCACAGCACTTGAAATTCCGTTAGATCCTAAATTGTTAATCCTGGGAGTATCAGGGGAATCCACCTGGCCCAGATACACAGAAATATGGCTGAGTCTGGCTGCTGGAGTGGCTAAACGTAACATAGTGAGAGCCTGGGGGAGTGTAGCTACCCCACAAATAGTAGATTGGCAACACGATCTGGACTGGTGACAGAGGATTAAGAAGGTCATATAAGAAGGTAGAGGCTGCCCTAAGAAATGGGAAAAATATAGGGGGCTCAAGCAACTGTTCGGGGCTCAGGCATAGCTTGTGACCTGTGGGAGGGTAAGGAGGGTGGGAAATGAGTTGAGGAATTCCATCCTTCGTCTAGATAGCAATAAGATGGGTAAAGGGCCATGAAAGACTGGACCACAAGCTTTTTATAAAGACGTACGAAGTGATATAACTCATGTCTGTACCCTCTGTGCATTGCTTAATGCGACAGTGTGAACCTTGTTTATGGTTTAAATAACAATAAAAAGAATTCTTAAAAAAAATATTTGAATGCAGTGGACTGGATTCTCTTTCATAACCAATACATGTACATAAGAGATGTTTGGATCAATGGTGGAGTGGCCTTTTCATTGTTATCTTGGCAACCAACAGTTCAATCAAGTGTGCTGCTCACACGAAAAAAGTTAGGTGCAGTTGTAATGGAAAAAGGGGCAGAAGTTGATGACTGGGATGTGCAGACTGCAGAACAAGGTGATCATTCAAGTGAGAGTCCAGACTAAGGCCCTCATTTTGACATCTGCAGTCTTTTTCCAAGAGTGCCGATGCCACGGGCGCCAACATACCGCCAGTGGTGGCGGTATGTTTGGCACCTTATTAGGACATTTCCGCTGGGCCAGCGGACAGAAACTGCATTTCCGCTCGCTGGCCCAGCGGAAATGTCACCAGAACATTGAAGCCGGCTGGTAATGGAGCCGGCAGCAAAGTTGAGGTGCGTCGGGTGCAGCAGCACCACTGCCCGTAATTCGGGCAATGGAATGCGCAATGGGGCTGTGCATGGCCCCCCCCCCGAGTCTCCCATACCACCCGCCTTTCCATGGCAGTGTTTACCGCATGGAAAGGCTGGTGGAAGTGGACTCGTAATCCCCAGGGCAGCGCTGCCCTGGTGGATTACAACCGCCGGGACCGCCAGGTTGCAGGCTGGTGGCAGCCTGGAGGTATCGGCGGTATTACTGTGGCATCTCCGCCACCGTCATAATGTGGCGGTAAGTACTGCCAGCCTGTTGGCGGTACTATCGCCACATTATCGCCTCCCGCCAGGGTTGTAATGACCCCCTAAGTTCTCAGCGTGTATCTAGAGGGTCACGAAGAATATTCTGATGTACAGATTTCTTTTGTAACTGGTGAATATTAAGTTCAAATTCACGTTGAAAATTCAAACAAAATCTAAAGCAGCATGTCAGAAATTGGGTCTCTAGTTAGCTCACACGAAAAAGTTAGGTGCAGTTGTAATGGAAAAAGGGGCAGAAGTTGATGACTGGGATATGCAGACTGCATAACAAGGTGATTGCCAGGTTGCAGGCTGGTGGCAGCCTGGCGGTATCGGCGGTATTACTGTGGCATCTCCGCCACGGTCATAACGTGGCGGTAAGTACCGCCAACCTGTTGGCGGTACTATCGCCACATTATCGCCTCCCGCTGGAGTTGTAATGACCCCCTAAGTTCTCAGCGTGTATCTAGAGGGTCACGAAGAATATTCTGATGTACAGATTTCTTTTGTAACTGGTGAATATTAAGTTCAAATTCACATTGAAAATTCAAAGAAAATCTAAAGCAGCATGTTAGAAATTGGGTCTCTAGTTAGCAGAGGTGTGCACCCTGTCCAAGTAGGGACCACAATCCTAGTGGGGGTAACTCACAACACAACCTAAACTATCTTGTGCTCACCCTCCGGTCGCTTGGCAAAGAGCAGGCAGGCTTAACATAGAAGGTAATGGGTAAAGTATTTGTGCAGTAACATAGTGAAAACACCACAAAAAGTACTCCACACCTGTGTTAGAAAAATAGATAATACTTCTCTGAATAAAAATCCGACCAAAAAGACAAACAAATCCAATGTGCACAATTAAAGATGTCATTTTTTAAAGATTTAGATGAGTCTCATCCTTCTGAATCTCTGGTTGTATCCTTTTAACATACAGTACCTGGGATTCATCAAAAATGACAACGCAGAGAGCCACAGAGGAGGAGATGTGTCAGAAAGCAGAGCAATGCATCAGTTTTCCGGTGCAGTGAAGGTGATGTATCATTTCTTTCCATGCGGCAAAGTGCTGCGTCGGTGTCTAGGAGCGCAGCCTTGGTCCCTCACTGTAATGTGGGAATATTTTGATGCCCAGAGATGATTCCCAGAACGCTTTCTGAAGAGGAAACAGGTGCTGCATCGATCCGACAGGTGATGCGGTGATTCTTCAGCAGTGAGGCAGGCACTGCATTGATCGGGCTGGCATGGCATCAAATTTGCATCTATTTTCTGATGCGCTGGACTTTCTTCTCTTTGGTGAAGTCTTTGAAGGCCCACAGACTTCAGAACAGGAGGCAACCTCAATCCAAGCACCTTGAGACCAATAGTGGGGGGAAAGCAGAGTCCTTCCAGCAGACAGTAGGCCAACAAGCGGGACAGCAGTCTTTCCAGCAAAGCAGGCCAGATGACTCCTTTAGGCAGCCAGGCAGTCCCTCTGACAGAGTCTAGTTGTAGGTCCAGAAGTGTTTGATTTGGTGGGGTCACAGACCCAGTAAATATACCCAAAAGTGTCTTTGAAGTGGGGGAAACTCCAAAGAGTGGTTTTGAAGTGCACACGTTCCTCTTTCAACCGAGCCCTGTCTGTCAGGAGCGCTGTGGGTGTTATCAGTCCTGTGTGTGAGGGCACGCCACTGACCTTTGAAGTATAAGAGTGAGCCCCTCCACCCTTCCTGCCCAGGAAGACCCATCATTATGCAGATGCAGCTGAGTGTCCTGTGTTTATGCCATGTCTGTGTAGAATGTACAAGGGGAGCTGCAAACCAGCACACACTAGACATGGATTGGAAACAGCCTGCAAGGCACAGAGAGCAGTAAGTGCAGAGACATGCCTACTTTCTAAAAATGGCATTTCTAAAATACTAATGCAGAAACCAACTTCACCAGTAAGTAGGGTTTCTCACTACCATTCCATTCATACTAAACATGACTAGGTTATTCCTCTCAGATCAGAAATTACCACTTAAAAGCATAAAAGGGAATTTTCAATGCTGGCTTATGAGAGGGGCAGGCTTCACAGTAGTGAAAAATGACTTTTGGAGTTATTCACTACCAGGACATGTAAAACGTACAAAAACATACCCTGCCTTTTACTTACATAGCACCTTGCCCTACGGGTCTACCTATGGCCTACCTTAGGGGTGACATATGTAATTAAGGGGAGTTTAAGGCTTGGCGAGTAGTTTTGGCAAGTAGTTTTAAATCTCAAGTCAAAGTGGCAGTAAAACTGCACACACAGGCCTTGCAAAGGAAGGTCTGGAACATGGTTAAGGGTCTACATATGTGGTTACTATTAGTGCTGCAGACCCATTAGTTGCATGCAATTTACAGACCCTGGAAACATGTAGTGCACTTTACTGGGGACGTGCCAGCACATTAAATATGCCAATTGGATATGAGCCAATGTTACCATGTTTTAGGGAGAGAGCAAATGCCCTTTATCACTGGTTAGCAGTGGTGAAGTGCTCAGAATTCTAAAGCTAAAACAATGAGCTCAGAAAAAGAGGAGGAGGAAGGCAACACATTTGGGGTGACCCTTCAGAGAGGACCATTTTCCAACACAACAGTTTCAGGTAAGTGAGAGTTCAAATGAAGAGCTTGAAGCTCAAGATGTCCAATTACAAAATGATGAGTGTGAAGGGCTATTGCCATACACAATATCAAATCGTGTATGGCAGCAACGAGAAATAAACTCTATTCAGAATGATGACTAACAAGTTGAAACTGAAAACCAGAGTTAAAAAGAACCCCTTTGGAAGAAGAACGTTCGCTGAAGAAAGATCAGACACAAGAGGACTTCGACAAAATAAGAGAGAAATTGAAAGTCAACGTTTTGAGATAATCTGAGAAAGAAAGACTGTCGCTAAAGAAGTAAGGCCGGAAGAAATTCCCAGGAAGAGAGCTTGCAACATTGTGAGCCAGAGAAACACTCAGCTTGGGTGACTGAGGAGAGTGAAACATCAACTGGTAAAAGATCAAACAAAAGGAAAGGTACTGATCAGAAGTATGCAGCACCCAAGTGGGTGTATGTTGCTACAGTGTTGGAAGATGATACTGATGAAGATTAATATTTCCAATTGAATTAGTGCACTGCTATTTTTTAAAGAAGATTTTGAATACTGAACTCAGATGACAAAAACATAACACTGATGATAATTTTATTCAAAGAATGAATAAAAGAAAGAAGAATGCAGAGAAATTGTCATAATTTGTTTGATAAACTTGACCCGAATTTGATTTTAAACGTTACACATTAACAAGATCTGAGATTGAGAAAAAAATTGAAAAGAAAAATATCTTTAGGGATTGTGCTCGATAGTTTTCCTATTTCTATTTTTATCCCCTAACATGAAGATGGGATACAGTACTTTGTAAAATTTTAGGGATGCCACTATGAACTTTAACATTAGTGATACTATATGGCCTACTGGTGTGCTGAATGACATATAACTAGTGATGCTTCAATTAGAAATAATCCTAAAGATTTAGGACATGAAAAGCTCCTAATTATTTGCCTTAAAGATAATGGCCCTCATTATGGCATTGGCGGTAAATCCCGTCTACTTCCGTGATGATGGCCGCCAACATACCGCTGCGGTGGTGAATATCCATACCCCATATTATGACACACCCACACACCAATCCGACAGAATACAGCCACATACACAAATCCGCCATCCCAAAGGTCAGTGATAAAGTGGCAGTACGAACACCCATACCGTTACCCAACAAAACAACACACATCACATTAAGACCCACGAATCACCACGGCGGACATTCAACGGCACTAAATCATTGGCAGTACATACCACCATGCTCAGAATGGACACCCACAAACAAAACCACTCTACATTGGCAATACCAAAAACTCACACCTGACACTCATACACACACCACACCCACCCACAGCACTATAAAACACACACCCACATTACCCACAACCCTTTACAAACAGCAATTACTGTCAGGAGATTGCCACGAACAGCACAAAGGCATCTAGACACACATACCACTTACACCCATACATCCCTCGCGCATCCCACAACACACACCCCACCACATTACTCAACACACTCTCACTACCACACAACACCCATGTTCCCACAAAGGCACCCCCGTTTCACTGATGAGGAGTTAAGGGTTATGGTGGAGGAAATTGTCGGGGTAGAGCCGCAGCTGTTTGGAGCACAGGTACAGCAGATATCCATAGCAAGGAAGATGGAGCGATGGTGGAGAATTGTGGACAAGGTGAACGCCGTGCGACAGCACCCAAGAACAAGGGACACCATCAGGAAGAAGTGGAATGACCTACGATGGAAGGTACATTCTGTGGCAGCAAGACACCAGCTCGCCATCCAGAGGGCTGGCGGTGGACCCCCACCTCCTCTCCCACAGCTCACAGCATTGGAGGAGCAAGTCTTGGCATTTGTCCATCCTGAGGGACTCACTAGAGTATCCAGAGGACTGGACACTGGTAAGTCAATATTTACTACTTATCACCCCCATATCTGCATGTTATCACACCCTCTCACCCTCACTCCCATCACTCAACTCCTTCCCACACACTGCTCCTACACATATTACTAACCCCAATGCCAAGCCCTGCATGCTAGACCAATGCATGGACAGCCCTCCCAGCCCTGCATGCACACCCATCACTAAAGCATGCACAGCATAGGGAAACTAACAATCACCCAATACATCACCATACACAAGCAAAGGGTGGCAGGGAAACACCAATGTTAGAGGGGAAGCCAGGGATGTACAATATGTCACAGATATGAAGCATAATACATCACTTCAATCCCCACAGGTGCTCCAGCCAATCTCATTGGAGAGGAGGTGCCAAGACTATCCAGTCCCACAACAGAAGATGCCCCCAGTGATAATAGTAACTCTGGATGTCAGGATCTGGACCAACAACCTGGCCAATCAGGGACCACTGGACAGCCGGTCACCCAAGACTACTCACAGTCCACCACAGAGCCTCGCCCATCAGTATCGAACACCACAGCACCAACCCAGTGTACCCACACCTCTGTCCCCAGGACACATCAATCAGCAGTGTGCCCACCTATGCAGGGACCACAGTCCACACCTCATACTAAGACAATCAGGGACCTGGGGTCAGTGGCAGTGGGCACGCCATTC
Source organism: Pleurodeles waltl (assembly GCF_031143425.1). NCBI lineage: Eukaryota > Metazoa > Chordata > Amphibia > Caudata > Salamandridae > Pleurodeles > Pleurodeles waltl. The sequence goes on from NC_090439.1 coordinate 482,545,624, forward strand.
AGGGGACAGGGGCACAGGCAAACAGGGACAGTGGGAGGACTGCTGTGCACCAGATGAAGGACAGGACCAGGGAACTGACTCTCCAGGAGGCACTCTCCGAGATCCTGGGAGCCTACCAACATTCCCAGGACACGATGGGCCAGATCCTTGACAACGTGCAGGAGAACAGGCGGCTGCAGAGGGGACAGTGTCAGATGATCAGGGAGGACTTGCAGGCCATTAACACCACCCTGATCTTCAGAGTAGGGGTGCTGGCAGACTTGGACAACATCCTGAGGGAGGCAGCAGCACAGCAGCAGGCCCCTAGCACTAGCCAGTCCATTGACCAGCCCTCCACTTCCGCTGCAGCTAGTAGGCAGGAGGCCCTGCCACAGGACCCAGAGGCCACCAGCACCCTCCCCCTGCAGAAGGTGAATCACCCCGCCAACGTTCCCTGCAAATCAGACAGAAGCCAGAGACACTTGCCAAAACCCCCACCAGGAAATGAGATTTTCCTGATTGTCCCCCTTGTGTCCCACACTGTCACCTTGTCCAGTTTGAACTGCCTTTGCTCTCCTTCCTATGGCCAATTGGACACTGGACCTGTGCTACAAACAGACTGGAACAATACCCTGAATCTTCCTCCATCATCATCCCATTCCATTACACTTTCCCCTCAATTTCTTAGCACTACAATAGACTCCCTTGAACACAACTTGACTACTAGTGTGTTATGTTTTGAAAATGTGCATTTATGGAAACAGTCACATCTAGTACAAATGAACTGAGCATTATGAGAGCATAGAAATAGGGACCTGTAGCTGTCTTTAGGCAACACATGAGTACACAGTTGTCATATCACCAACAACTGTAAAATGACAAGCCATAGGTGACAGTAAGTTGAGATGCAAAGGAAGTTAATGCCTTCTTACTATAGCCACACAAAATACACCAATAGTCATAGAAATGGTCAGTTGCTCTGCCTCACCTGTGTGTCATTGGAAGTATTAAGGGATAACTGATGTTCTGTTGTCCTCATCCTCAGCCTCTTCATCCTCACTGTCCTCAGGGTCTACTGCTGCCACAGGGGCATCTCCAGTCTCCTCCTCCTGCAGAAAGGGTACATGCCATCTGAGGGCAAGGTTGTGCAACATGCAACATGCCACTACTATCTGGCAGACCTTCTCGGGTGAGTAACAAAGGTATCTACCTGTCAGATGGAGGCACCTGAGCCTGGCCTTCAGGAGCCTGAAGGTCCTTTCGATGATCTGTCTGGTTTGCCCATGTGCCTCATTATAATGTTCTTCTGCCCCTGTCCTGGCATTCCTCACAGGGATCAGCAGCCACAATAGGTTTGGGTAGCCAGAGTCACCTGCAAGTATTGAGGGGTCATATTTAGCCTCACACAATGCTGCAGGGATGACACCTGAAGGCATACACTAACATACAGTGAATGGGACCCTGGCTCACCTATTAGCCACTCCCTGTGCCTCTGTAGTTGGGCCATCACATTTGGGATGCTGTAATTACTCAGAACAAAGGCATCATGCACTGATCCAGGATCCTTAGCATTGACGTTGGAGAAGTACTGGTCCACCAGGCACACCATTTGCACATTCAGTGAGTGGAAACTCTTACGATTCCTAAACATTTGTTCATTCTGGCGGGGGGATTAACGCAATATGTGTACCGTCAATCGCCCCAATAATATTGGGGATATAACCCATTGCATAGAATCTGACCTTCACTGTGGCCAATTCCTCCACCTGGGGGAAAGAAATGTAGCTGCACATGTGTTTTACCAGGGCAGACAATACTCTTGTCAGCACGATTGAGAACATTGGCTGTGACATTCCTGCTACCAAGCCCACTGTCACCTAGAAAGACCCAGTTGCCAAGAAACAGAGCACTGATAGCACTTGCAGGGGGATTCCAGTAAGATGACAGATAGCAGATATCAGGTCAAGCTCTAATTGGGCACACAGCTCTATAGGTGAGGATAATGTTCCTGTCCTCCAGTGTAGTTAAGTCCACAAGGGGTCTAAACACGGGGTATTTCTCCACCTCCTATTCATCCGCAGCGGTAGGTATCTAAGGGACACAAGAGTGAGTAGGCTGTCACATTTTGAACAATGGAACCACAACTTCAGTGTACATGGTGCATTTATGGTATGGGACAGTGGGAATGGTGAGGAATGTGCTTATCTAGTCTGTGGGGTCATTCCGACCCTGGCGGTTGACTACCGCCAGGGCCGAGGACCGCGGATGCACCGCCAACAGGCTGGCGGTGCATCCATGGGCATTCTGACCGCGGCGGTACAGCCGCGGTCAGAAACAGGAAACCGGCGGTGTCTCGCCGGTTTCCCGCTGCCCTGGGGAATCCTCCATGGCGGCGCTGCAGGCAGCGCCGCCATGGGATTCCGACCCCCTTACCGCCAGCCTGGTTCTGGCGGTTTTGACCGCCAGAACCTGGCTGGCGGTAACGGGTGTCATGGGGCCCCCTAACAGGGCCCCACCAGGATTTTCAGTGTCTGCCAAGCAGACACTGAAAATCGCGACGGGTGCAACTGCACCCGTCGCACCCCTTCCACTCCGCTGGCTCCATTCGGAGCCGGCATCCTCATGGAAGGGGGTTTCCCACTGGGCTGGCGGGCGGCCTTCTGGCGGTCGCCCGCCAGCCCAGCGGGAAACTCAGAATTACCGCGGCGGTCTTTTGACCGCGCAGCGGTATTCTGACGGCGGGACTTTGGCGGGCGGCCTCCGCCGCCCGCCAGAGTCAGAATGACCGCCTGTGTGTGTGTGTGTGTGTATGGTGTGTGTTGTGTGTGTGTGTTCTTCCTTGTGTTTCCCATGGTGAGTCTTTTCTGTGATGCGTTTCCGCCAGGCTTTTGATGGCGTTGGTACTGCCACAGAAAACATGGCAGATTGTGGTGTCTTAATATGATGGGCAGTACTTTGTCTTTCGCCTGGCTGTTGACGGCTACTGCCGTGGTATTTGTTGTTTCCGCCCTGGTGGTTGGTGTGGTACATTGGTATTAGCGCCACTTTATCACTCACCGCCAGGGTCATAATGAGGGCCAATGTGTATACATGAATGATCAAGGAGCATGCTGAAGTCATGAAAGTTTGAAACTGTTTTATGTGTCCTTTCCTTCCTGCGTCAGCTGGGTTATGAGCAACTATAAACAAATGGAGTTTTCTTACTCTCCTGCATCGTGTTTCTTCTTATCTTCAATTGTGAGGAGTTTCTTTCTCCATATCTGACTGATTTCAATTTAACACCTGAGAATTTATTAGTTAATGAAAATGATAAAATATGGTAAATATATGTAAGAGATGGTACAAATCAGAGATCAAACTAATATGAAGACGGCTTATTCATGTTTATTGAGTATAGAAGAGTGTGATTTTATTATGGAATATAATGAGAGAGGTACAAAAGTGTTAAGGCCTTTAGAGAACATAAGACTACTATGAAAGAGATAAGAGAAGAATAAGAATTTCGATTTTTGACTTTACACCCTAGATTGAGAATGGAGGAGGTGGGAAAGGTGAAGTGGGGAGTGGGGAGTTTCTAACTGGGAGATAACCTATAATGAGGGAATCGTACTAGGGCCTATATTTATACTTTTTTAGTTCCGCATTTGTGTCATTTTTTGATGCAAAAGCGATGCAAACTGACAAAATACACTTGTATTTTGTAAGTTTGCGCCGTTTTTGCATCAAAAAGCAGCGCAAATGCGGCACTAAAAAAGTATAAATATGGGTCTATGTTTGATGGGTGACTGCTTATTTTAACTCACCAAAGAAATGGGTAGCTTCATGTTATTTAGCTTTGTTTTTTCTAGAATTTATCATGTGGAATAATTGAATGAGGAACATAATTTAAGAAGAATGAAGAGAGCTTTTGGGGAAGTTGTTTTCACCATTTTAGGTGCTATTGTTCCTTCTATGGGAATAGCTTAGAACGATGTAAAGACTGGACATTTTTCTAGATTTGTGGATAGTCTTGTCATGGAAACTGCAGGGTCTTTTAAGCTGGTGAATGTAGCGATGTTAGCAACTAGAGCAATGTCAAGGCAGAACCGTCTCACCTTATTCTGGTGAAAGAGGGCAGAGTCTGTAAGGTATTTGTGACAAAGAAGTGGTGCACTTATGTCCCAGATTATAGTGGAGTGATTGATTTATGCATTAGTGAAAGAACTACTTTAACACATGAAATTAAGCCATTAGAAGAGCCAGGTGTTTGGGAAACTGTAGGCTCCTGGATAAAGAAAATAGGGAGTGGGTTGGGGAGAGTAGGTGAGTGGTTAAATAGAATTGGTAATGGAGTTCTACAAGCTATTCTAACAACAATAAAAAAAAAAAATGCAATTCCCTTATTCTTATTAAAACTAGTAAGGTATAAATTGAAAATATATAGAAATAAGAAAGGACAGAAACAAGGTGATACAAATTCTTGAAAAAGGAGGAGATCAGAGGATTATTTTGAAATAGATAGACATTGGGAACAAGCATTCCAACAGATGAGATGAATAAAGGAGGATGTCTGGAGAATTAAAAAGCTGAAGATTTGAAGACTAATACTTAATAAAGTAATTAATGGGGTTTTTAGTGATTATTGGAAATAATCAAATGGGAACTGAGGTACCATTTTCAAAATATGCAAAATGTGAAAATGTTGTGAGATTTATTAGATGATTGTTAGACCTTGCATCTTTTGGCATGTTTCCCCTGTCTTTTTGCCTTCTGACCTCCTGTTTTTATGGTATGCTGTACTTCGTTTTTGGTTATTTATTGTCTCTGTGCACTTTAACACTGCAAATCAGTGCTAAAGTGCAAGTGCTCCCTGTGTAGATTGTATTGGTGATTGATTTATCCATGATTGGCATATTTGATTTAATGGTAGGTCCCTTGTAAAGTGCGCTATGTGGCTCAGGGACTGTAAATCAAATGCTAATCTTGGGTCCGCAGCACCGATGATTGTTCCACCCACATGAGTAGCCCTGTAAATATGTTTCAGACCTGCCACTGCAGTGTCTGTGTGTGCAGTTTTTAACTGCCATGTGGACCTGGTAAGTTCACCCACTTGCGATGCCCAACCCTTCCCTTTTTGTACATATAAGGCACCCCAAAGGTAGGCCCAAGGGAGCCCCATGGGCAGGGTGCAGTGCATTTAAAAGGTATGACGTGTTAGTGTGTTGTACATGTCCTGACAGTAAAGTCCTGCCAAATTTGTTTTTCCATATTGCAAGGCCTATCTCTCCCAAAAATTACCATGGGGATTGCATTTAAATTCATCTTAAGTGTAATTTCCCGTCGGGAGCAGATAGAGATATGGAGTTTGGGGCCTCTGGACTCACAGTTTAAAAATAATTCTTCAATTGAATTTGATTTTTCAATTTTTTTTGATTATCAGTTTGAAAATGACAGTTTTAGAAAGTAGACATTTTCCTGGCTCAACCATTCTGTGCCTCTGCTTGGCTGCTGAATCCACGTCTGGGTCAGATTGAAAGTTAGGCTGAGTGTGATTCACTCTAGACACAAAGAGAACTGATGTGCATCCTGCATATACTGATGGAACTTCCTGGGCTACAGTGAGAGTGAGGAGTAAGCTGACACCTGCACCTGGATGGCCTGTGCCTGTCCTTGCACAATGCAGTCTCCAACTCCCTGAAGTGTGTCTGGAACCAGGCCTGGGCATAGCAGGATCTTGTGAACAACAAAGACTTTCCTTTGAAGTTTGCCTACTTCAAAGAGAAAAATGAGTAGGAGTAGTGGACCCAAAACCCTATACGTTTAGAAGAATTTGGGATCAAGAGGAGCCTCTGCCAAGTTTAAGAGCTGAAGAGCTGTGTGGAGGAGTACTGCCCCTTTGATGCGTGTGCTTTGCTGGGTTGGCCTGCAGTTCCTGCTTCTACTGTGAAGAAGACAAAGACTGGACTTTGCTGAGGAGCTTGCCTCCTGTTGGAAGTCTCAGGGATATAAAAGACTTCAAAATGTATCTGCCTACAGCACTGAGAACTGTGTGTTTTTTGCTGCAACAGAAGAAAAACCACCAAAAAGCTGCCAACGATGCTGCTGACTGCACTGACTGCACGGTAACCTTACAACACCATGCTGAGCCTTTCCCCTCTTCGCACCGCAGTCCTGATATCACCGATGCCACTGCCTGACACCATCACCAAGCCGCTGATTCCACCGTGACCTGTGAGTCCCGCACGTCGCATCACCGCACTTCACACCACAGCCTTTGTATCACATATGATACAACTCTATGCTGACACCGACGTCGCTATCTGTAATGTGGCCTGAGGACACCACTCATGAGGTACACGAAGCACTGTCCCATCCCGCACCACAGCCCCGGTCCACTGATGCCAGCGCCATCAACTCCAGCGTCATAAACAGATGCCCCTGTCTGCACCACAAACCATGGGCTCCATACAGAGCCCACCCCGCGTTGTACTGCAAACTTGGGCATACTGATGACAGTGTTTCAGCGATGACGATGCTGCTGCCTGCACTGTGAGCTAGAGACACAAAACGCCCCACCACCCCACTTCACCCAACAGCCCCGACGCCATCAGAGCCAGTCCTCCTGACTTTGTCATCAGCACAGAGTTCGATCTGCGATGTCTGACTTCAAGTGTCCAACTACTCCTGCACTGGTCTCCAGAACTGGTGCCCACTGATGCCTGCCGATGCCTGCCAACGTCAGTGACACCGCACTTCGAATGCAGCGAAGCCCTGCATTTCCAAGGTACACTTTGCGGGTCTTCCTGACACCGTAGCTGGCCTGCGACTTCGCGGTTGGCCTGAACTGTTGGATTTGTTGTTCATGATGCTGTGATAGCCCCAGATGGAGCCATCAACTTCAAGGAACTGTATTTTTAAGTTGGGTGCAGCTCGGAAGCACCCACCACAATGCCCATGGTATGCCTCCCTGACTTGAGCTGTGTTGCCAACACCATATCTACAAGGCCATGAAAAGCCGTGCAAAGTGTAGATATGGGTCTGCACTATGCGCTGCTTGTGTGTCACAAAAAGTGACGCACCAGTGACGCACTGAGCTTGGAATTATGCCCCCTAGTTTTATGTTTTTTTCATTTATCTGTAACTCTGTAAATGGGCCTTCATGGTAAATTCATTATTTTTTCTTTGTACCAATTCTGAACTTTGTACTATTCTGAAATGAATATACCTTTTGCTTCAGTCCTTTATGCTTCCAATATTTTAGTCTGTTAAACTCTGCTAAACTGTGTTTTCCTGATCAGGAGTGCAGGCTCTAACTGCTAGATCAAAAGGTGACGTCTGAGCCAAATTATGTTTAGTAAATATTAGGGTGATAAAATAATGGGGTTCAGAGGACTATTGGGGTTCGGCTCCCAGAACTGAACATGGAGGATTTGAGTTTGAAAGCAAGGCCATTGGTTTATTCATGTTATAAAGACACATGCTTCTATTCTCTTTGCACTTAATAGGTCGCCCATTAGAAAGGTTTCTTGATAACTCAGAGGGCCTTATTATGTAGTACTTTATGAAACATAGGACAGAATGCATGTTCTAGAGCCAGTTAGTGCTTGACCGACGCCATGGGCTTCACGAATATGTGATCAAGTTGTACGTGCATGCAGCTGGTGGGGCACCCAACTGCAGGAAGGAATGTGACAAAATGCCACTTGCCTCAGGACAACATTTGTTCGTTTAATCACTATTTTTGGTCTTAGCATGTTTAAATAGGTCATCATTTGGACTGCTAACGGAGCCTGTAAATCTACAAGGTATGCAAGAATTACCAGCTCACCTGCTAAAAGTGAGGTGAAACTGAACACCGTTCCAAGACTGAAGAAGCAGCATAAAACCACAATCTACAGCTAGTATGGCAGTGTCATGCCCCTTTAACGCACGCTGTTTTGTTTCATTGCCAGCGCTGGCACAGTCCTCTGTGTGGATTTAAGTTGCATTGAACTATAAATAGAGACAATGGCTACTGGGTGAATGTAAATGTATCACATTTCCCACAGACATATTTATCACTGCAAACGTGACCTCCATCTAGACCTTGCTTAACGTTTAAGCAGGGAGATATTTTTCACAATCACGTGCTTTGGGAGCCGCTTTTGTACATTAAAAAGGTTTGCGTTTCTTTTGCTAGAGTGACTTTATACAATTGCAAATTTATGTACAGTAAAGAGTGACCAGTACATCACTGTTCTACCTGACCTACGTGAGAGTAAGCACTGACAGTAAGTCATAGAGCTACAGCAGGTCCTTATGAATTGCTGAAGGAGAGAATTGACATTATTGTGTTTGTGTAAACTCCAGGGTCTGTATCATGAGCAGCTGCGCTGGTACAGAGAATGGAAAGTTTAAACGTTTATGACAGGATACTGTCTAAAGTGCATACTCTTAACTCGAAAATACTCCGGGGTTGGGTCAACTACTGCTTCCTGTTTCCAGGCCATGGTGTTAGCAGCTCATGCACGATGGGTCCCATTCCAAGTCGTCCAGACTAGTATCTCTGGAGGCAATACCAATTCCTAATTTGACGTGTGCAGAAAACTCAAATTCCTTTATATACACATCTTCCTCCTACTGAAAGGCGGGGAAAAATGTGTCCCACAATGGGTTCAGAGTCAAGCCTTGTGCTAACACAGATGTCTTAATTAGAAATTAGTACTTTCTTTAGGTAGATGTTTTCCAAATTTGATTTCTAAATTGTTTTGCATGAAGCCCCACATACTGATGCTAAGTAGAGTTAGTTAAGGTTACCTACATGATGACTGACAAATTACAGGGACAAATGGTTGACAAACTACCATGCTGAACTTGATGGATGTCTTAGACTATTGAATTGGGTTTTGTTAATGTTTTATGTTGATACTTTAGAATGTCTTTTGATTCAAGCATTGATTAGATCACATCTTCTGCGACTTGCTGATTAACAAGTATTAATAGAGATGTGTTGATGATTAAAAATTCATGACTTGGTATTGTTAACGAATAGGGAATAAAAATTACTAAACTTATACCTAAAGGTGTGGTTATTCATGACTGAAAAGTCATGGTGAGTGAAAACTACTGACTCTTTTGATTGTTAAATTGATGAATGGTTATTGACTATTGTGTATTGATTTCGGATTCTGTATCGAAACTATGGTAAGAACACTCTATATGAATCAAAAGGTTCACCGACCTATACTCGTCCCCGTGTAAGTTTACTTACCAAGGACTGGCGCGCCAACACTTGCATGAAGTGATGGAACTGATAAATTCTGGTCATCTGTGTTATCTCAATACTGTACCCAGGCACTAGTGATAGACATTTACTGGGGTGGCAATACCAGCCTGGATAGATGACCCACTTCATGCAGTCTCGCTTCCCAATTACTACCCATCTCGAAATACTGCCTCACTCTTTAGAATTGTTTAGTTCTGTTTATGCAGGTTAGACACCACAAAGTCATAAAAAAGGGAGAAACCCCTCCTTTTCATAATCAGTTAAGGCAGGCAGTTGGCCAGTTAGTCAGTCAATCATAAGTATTATATATTGCTGGTAATGTTAAAATCAAATCTTTAAAAGAGATTCTTTACTTTTTGTACTTGTGGGTATCATACATGGCTAAGAAGGTGTAAAGCACTATACTTAAGATTTTTTGGTATAGGGAAAACAAGAAAAACAAAGTTTGCATACCATTTATTAAGGGGAAGATGGTTATGCCAAACCCATTCCATCTCGCCTCTGCACTTGGAGAAACGCCAAATGTAGTTTCTCAGCTCTTTGTCCATTAACTTTCTGTTGTTGACTATCCAACCTCATTTTTGGCCAACAGTGCAGAAAGTGACTATTGGGCATCAGCTGTGGTAGTTGAGGTTGTGTGCCACTGGTGTCCTGTAGTCCATCTTTCTTTGGCTCTGCAACCTGGGCCAAGACCAACCCTTTCCTCCGTTGAGTCTAAGGGTAAGAGACGCAAACAGTCACAGGATTCTGAAGGAAGGGGGGAGTGGGATGCCAAAGCTTGGCACACAACAAACAACCAAAAGATGTAATTACTTCTGTGCGGGGCGGCTCCTCCATTAGGGCAGAGGAGCGTCCCTCCCCAGCAGTGGCAGCTGCTAAACCTTTGCCAGAAACAATAATAAACTTAGTTTATGATTGTTTCTGGTAAAGGGATGTGGCCACGGTTGTGACGAGCAGTGAGAGGGAGTGCTCAGTACTTCCCCTCACTGTTCATGTATGTTTGTCCGGCCATCTCGGGCTGGCTAAACACACATGCGCAGTAGGGTCTCTCTAGCCCAGCAGCACAGTTGCAGGGCTGGAGAAAGCCTGCACAGGCTCCCAGTCTACCTGGGAGCACCCTGGCTGGGTGCTCACAGCCAATCCTGAGCAGTGTCAGCGACGGAGGAGAGGAGCGGCACGGCGGCGAGGGAAGGTAAGTGTTTTTATTTTTTTTAATTAAATAAATGTTTATTCCCCCTTCCCCGCTGCCCCTCCCCTTCCGCACCCCACAAGCCACTACTACGTCAATGTCTAGCCAGTTGTTTATCTTTTAAGAAATAGAAAGCACTTCTAATGAAACCTGCCATAATAAATATTACACAATCCAAAGTATTGTACAAGGCAGTTTCCCTGAGTACAAACCTCTCTGGTAGTGCTGCACCTCTGATCCCTCCTGCTAGGCCATCCAAGGCGACCTTTCTGTTATCTATTCTCCCCTTTGAGTACTCAGATAAAAGAATGAATCAAGCTCTGGTGCAGTACTTCATTTTTCCAGAGTCACACACACACTTAGTTCACAATTGCGGTGCACTGGGTAGGTGATTGTATGTCCCTCTCTCATTTGAAGCAGTTCTGACAGACGCTCTATGCTTTTGTGGGTGAGGACGACAGTGAATGGGGATAACCTAAGGCTGCTGCACAGGCAAAGTTTGGTTCTCATCTGACTGTGCTTCTGTCTGGGTCAGTCCTACGATGCAAAGGCAGTGATGCAGGTGCACTCCCAGCCCATATGTCCTCCATGGAAAGTAGGGATTTCATTGGCCCTTCCCCAACTGAAGTTAGTAGATGGCAATGTGAGTATCATGGTAGATGTAGCTCTAGCTGAGTCCAACGAGCTAATGACAGCTGCAATTTAGATCAGATCAAATGCTGATCACAGCAGAGGCAGTCCAGATTGGACCAAAAGCAGTTGCTGCCAAAATCAAGCACAAACATGATCACATGAGATGCAGACCCAACTGGGCCAAAGGGACAGCAACTTTCAATAGTTCCTGCTAGGAATCAGAGATGAAAGACCAAAAAGATCAACTTCACTGCAGGACACTCCCAGCTTTCTTTCAGGCAGTAAGCTCTCTTTGGATGTCCTTCATTTCCTAGGTAAATGCCCGATCACTCTCCTTCTGGACAGTCTCTACTCTTGCAAGACCAGACAGAAACCTTTCCACTATCAGCATGCAGGAACGCTTCTAGGCATATCAGGTGAATCCATAGCTCCTACAAAAGGATGTGCAGAATTGAGGTGATGTACCCTTATGTAATGGAGACTGGGTGTCAGGCAGACATCAGTCTGGTTGCACAGTAATTTTTCATGTACTCTCCAGACCGCTCTCTCTTCTGGTCAAGAAGGACTTGGAACTGGAGCAAAGTGGGGGTAGTTTGAGTCCCACTTGTGTACACCATTTCCAGACAGTGGATGTGAATTCACTCTCTCTAACTGCAGACCTAATTGTTGATGGTTGTTCCTTAAAGTGCCCTCTTCAGGATACAGTACAGTCACAGCACCAAAGTGGAGCAGCCACAACACAGGAACAACGAAGTGTGAGGTTTCTGCATCTGGGTGTCATCAGCACAACTCCAGCCCCTCCCCTTACCACTACCATCTACCAAATGGTAGTGCTTAGGATGACTAATCAGCAGCTTTTTACTAACAAAAGCCTTGTGAATTTCTGACGGTGATCCTTGCACCATCATCCTCACATGAGTGTTTGGATCACTGTTCTCCAGCTACTGCAATGTAGGAAATATACTTGCACTGACAGGGTGAAAAATCTTCTCGTCCATTATGTGCAATCGTAAATAAGCAACATTTAAAATGGATCCCTGTGGCTTTGATACTCAGGTTCACTCACACACAGAACCTTCTACTCAATGTGCAACACACATATATGCACTCAATGTATGTACTTGACACAATAGCAAGGTTCTGGGCCTACTCGCACATATAAATAGTTCTGGTCACATTATTGATCTTTCCAAAAAATTGAATCCTGCCGCAACCACTTTCTGTGCTATAGCCAAGGCAAGGACACTACTCCTCTATCCATAAGAGGGACTTTCTTGGTGAGCCCCTCTAGGTCATAGGACAAGTTCAGGAAGGACATATGCCTCTGAGCACAGCCTTAGATTAGAATGGCGCCAGGGCCAAAACAAGTTACAGGATACCAGAAATGCATGGAGTTGGGCACTAAAAGCAGGGGAACACACCTGTATACCATGCAGAGGACATTCCTGTCCCAACATTGACGTATATGCACACTTGTTTGATTCATCAGCCCAAAGCAAGGTTTTCTAGTTTTTCATCATCCATCCATACATTCATACATCCATACACCTATTCATTTGATTATCCATGTGTTTGTCAGTGCATTTGCAATCCTTCTATTTGTCTGTCTATTTACCTCCTGTCTGTCTATCCACTTGTCTTTCGGTTTATCCATCCACCCATATGTGCCATGGTTGAGTTAACATTCTCAAACCTACCAATCAATGATACCAAATCTGTTAATTTCAACATCTGCGAAGAGTAAAGAAAGCATAACTATTCCCTCTCTGATTTGCTTCTGGAGTTAATACATGTTCAAATTGAACTAATTGCCTCTGCACGGTCCTACACTACACTGCATTACCAAATAAAAATGTTTTGTAGGTGCTAAAGGAGAACTCTGTAACTGCGGTGTATAATGCATCACGTTTTGCACCTGTATTTAAATAGTGCATCAAGCAACTTTACACATAAGTGCAAGAAAGGAACACGTACACTGAAGAATTGGATGTTGGCTCCATGCTTTTGGATACTTAATTTATCTGTGTTAAATAGAAATCTTGAGATGCTGGCATTCCTTCATAAAGTAACTTCTTCTGCAGCCATTCTGGTACCAGGAAGGTCTGGGTATTAACAATTTACATAAACACCAAGTTCAATTATTTAGAGTTTTGTTAAGGCTTTGCATTATTTGTAAGATTCTAGCAATATATATATATTTTTTATAAAGTGTTGCGCTGTGCTTAAAAGTCAAAACAATCTTTTTAAAGTGTAGTATGATGACCAAATTATGCGTCGATATTTACTTAACGATGCAGAAATTAAAAGCAAATTGTGCTGCGTCCTCCTTCTGTATTCTCTCTTTTGTGCATGATATGGAAGTAATCTCAAACGTGATTTAAAATATGATTTTTGGGGAAAGTAAAGTATACAAATTCACTAGATCCTACTTAAACATGATGCACGCTAAATAGTGGTTTAGTCTTGTCAGGAAGGTAAGCAACACCTACTTTAGTAACAATGTCACTTTAAACTACAAGAGTAAAGCAGTTGTGTCACCTGAAGAGAATAGTCAAGCTTATATTTTTTGCTGAATGCAGCAACAATGCTGAGCTCAGCAGAAAGGCGGCTAGTGGATACTTTTGCCATAAAAGCTGTGAGCCAGATGTATGTATCTTAAGGTTTGTGATATCCTAATAGCACATTTTTGCAATTCACTATTACGAAATCGCAAACTGCTATGTACAACAGGGTGTTTAACACTGTTTGCGATTCCCAAATGGGTCTCAAGAGACCTGCCTCGTTAATATTCATGAAGCAGGTCACAATTTGCGACCCATTTGGGAATGGCCACAATCACAAGGATGGTGGCCTGCTCGGGTCAGCAGACCACCAAATCTGTGATTGCTTTTAAATAAAGCTATTTTTTTTTGTAATGTAGCCCGTTTTCCATTCATTTCAAAAACAACATTTCAAAAACAAAAATGAAAAGTTTTATTTTTGTTTTTTAAGAGCAGGCAGTGGTTTGTGGGACCATTGCCTGTTCTTAAAAAAGCTTTGCAGCCCCATTTGGAAAGGGGAAGGAATCCCTTTGGGGCCACTTCCTCTTTGTAAATGGTTTACTACCAACTGGAGGTTGGTAGTAACTTCGGATGTTTTCACATTCCTGGTTGCATAACATTTCTACATACCAGTGCGACTCGCTGTTAGAAAGGGACCCCCTTGGAAAGCCCCTTCTTAATAGCGTGTTCCAAACCCTATTTCTCGAGTCAATAATAGGTTACTGACCCGCAAAATAGGGTTGGTGCATGCCAAAAAGCATTTTACCAGTCTGGCCCTGTGACTCCTATTCTGTGCATCCTAGTTTTGTTTTAGATCTGGTGCTTAGTGTTGTGCTTACCCCATGTCCATATTTTGGAACTGTAAAAGCACTTCTCCCAAATGAGAAAGGATCCCGCAGAACATTATGGTACACTACATACACATGGTTGCATATCAGACTATTGATAAAAAAAATCTTAAAATAAATATTGTGGCCTAAATATTGTTTCCAAAAGATATCTCTCCATTGACTGTAGAGTTTCTATTATAAACTCCAATGCTGAGACTTTTTGTTAAAAAATGTTTGGTTAGATGATATCTGTGACAGTATTTTGGTACCATACCCATTTGTGTAATGTAAGGCTTGCACTGGGATACACTGCAAGATTAAGGTCATGATATCTTAAAAAGAGAAATACATTTAGGTGGACTTCCCATTACTCCTAAAGCCCTTCTGCAGTAACTACTGCTCTGAGACTCATGACTCTGATATTGAGTAAATTGAAACAAACAATTTTAATGACAAAGTAATGCATTTAAATACATAAGACTATTTCATATATATCAGAGAAAAGCTCTACCCTTTCCTCAAATGGCAAAATTAATACAGCCTGGAAAGTAGTGATCTCATTATTCTTCTTATTCTTATTCTTATTCTCATTATTCTTATTCTCCTTTTTATTATTATTATTATTACCAGTTTAACACATGTATATAGCAATCACAATGTGAAAGGTGACCAGTCAGCATTTGCAAAGGGTCTGCCACTGTCTTGTGCCATGAATGCTTTCTTTTAGTAATTTGTGGTTTAGAGCAATATGCATTATGTGTTCAGACCTGTGATTTTTACAGTAAATATAGGAATATGTGGCAAATGTTTACTTTCATTATTATGTAGAAACTGCTGCTACCACATAATTGCATAATTCCAGTGGCTGGAGTTGTGGTGCATGAGAGAGATGATGCCTCTTTGCCTTTGTGAATGTTGAATGCAGACCAGGAGAAGAAACACAGAGATGTTGCCCAACACTATGAACCCAAGGTCATTTTAGGGAGTTTATACACAAGAGTGCAGAACACCTAGGGGCATATTTATACTCTGTTTGCGCCAAATGTGCGTCAAACATTTTGATGCACATTCAGCGCAAACCTTGCCCAAATTTATACTATGACGCCCGACCCCGCGGACGTCAAAAATCCTCTGTGTGCGTCATTTTTTGGATGCGGGAAATCACCTTGCATTAATGACATGCAAGGTAGGCGTTCCCGTCCAAAAAATGACTTTAAGGCCTGTGCGCCTTAATTATACACATGTGTCATTTTGACTCACAGGAGGGGCCGGGCCTTGAAAAACGGGGCACAGCCTGATGTGTGCCGTTTTTTAACGCCTGGGTGAGGGCAGGCGTTAAGGGACCTGTGGGCTCACTTCCATGGTCTCTGACCATGAAGCAGTCCAGAGCTGCCCTTCCCTGCCCCCAGGGACACCTCGTGCCACCCTCACCGAACCCTGGAGGACACCCATGGATGGGGGGACCCATCCCAGGTAAGTACAGGTAAGTTGAGGTAAGTATAATTTCTTATTTTTTAAAGTGGCATTGGGGGACTAATGTGGGGCCCCCTACATGCCACTGTGCCCACTGGCCATGCCCAGGGGACAGAGGTCCCCTGGGCATGGCCATTGGGCAAGGGGGCATGACTCCTGTCTTTGATAAGACAGGAGTCATTTCATTGGGGGTTGTGCATCAAAAAATGGAGCAAGTCCGGTTTGAGCCATGATTTTTGACTCAAACCTGACTTGCACCATTTTTTGACACACAACCCCCATTTTCCCTTACGGGTAACATCAAACCTCAAATAAGGTGCTCGCCTGGTGCGTAGGAATGGCGTCAGCCAGCGGTAAAATTATTTACGTAAACCAGCGCCGGTACTGGTTTGCGTCAAAAGGTATAAATATGGGCCCAAGTATGTGCAAAGGGTTGGAGTTACTTTGTTTCTGGATGCCTTCCCCCTCTTCTATCCTTTCATCACATCTCTTTTCTGAGTGGACAGTCCTGAATACAAGAAGTGTGTTTGTGCCACTGCCCTTACTATATACTTTAATACAATGATAGAAGTCCTGCCACTGTGACTGTGTTCTGCTGACCTTCAGGTCGCTTCTTAGGTAATGAATTAACAATAGAAAGCACTGGGAATAAACCTCTTAAACCTGCAGGGCAGGGATGAAGATAACAGAGGAAGAAGAATACCTCAATCCAGCCCTTCTCTAGTGAAATCAGCAAAAACACTAAGGTAAATCCAATAAGATATGAGCTCAATCTAAAACTAGCTCTGCCCTTGAGGGGACTGCTGTGCCACCCCACACAAGCAACAGCTATTCACACCTAACTGAGGGACAGACCTCCAAGAAGTAATTAGGGATTTACCAAGGTCTCTGACTCTAATGCCTCTCTCCCTCTAAAACATGTTTTTTATCACTGGCTGAGTTTGTATATACTTATTGAAATAATAATGGAGATGCAGACCCACTGTTCAAAAGGGTGAAGAATATCGAAATATTTCTCCCCTCCTTATATTGAACTCTGTTCTCTACTACGACTAAGGATCCTGACCCACATTCAGTAGGAAATACAATATCACCTACAGTAATAACAAGGCTGTTGGAGATACCCCGGTGGTATATGAAACATCCATCACAAAGGGTTTGAAACTGAAGGGAATGAAGTTTCTGATACAACTGAGACAAGCGTGTCAGAAGGTAAAGGGAGGAACAGACCAACCACTGTTTTTAAAGCAATACCGCCTCCAACTGAGGGGTGGATGATCCCACACCCTGGCAGTACCAACCAAGGAGGTCAAAGGGGCAGAGGCAGAGGAAGGTAGGCAGGGGGACATGGGGCAAGAGGAAGAGGGAAAAGAGGATCAAACAGAGGAAGATCAGATAGCAACAGCAGTGTGGAGAGCCCAATGGAAACATATCAGGGGCCAACAACCAGGAGACAGTGATGGGTAATAGAATTACAAGGAATACAGTGGCAAATGTATCCTACAGACAACTTACTCATAATTAATTTTCAGCACTTGCTGTAGGTTTCTCTTTCTGTCCATCTATTAATTGTGACTATATACAGACTTGCATTTACATGTTTAGGTTTGTGAGAAAACAAGCCCATGTTATGGACAGACAAATGTAGAGGCAGCAAGAGCGATACTCATGATGAGATTGTCTTGAATATTAAGATCAGTGACGTGGACATGTCAGTGACCCTCCATGAGCTAGAACAGGGTGAAGCCATTGTGGGTTGTGTCAATTATCCCATTATTCTGCGTAACCAGTTGAGTATAACTTATGATAAACAAGCACAACAAATTTTAAACCCAACTCGGTTTTCATTCTTCAGTTGCTGTTTGATATGATTGATTCTTTCCATGAGAAAATTATTAAAGGTCTCAAGAAACTTCGACGTAGGCAGCAACACACAGGGCACAACTTAACTAGATCTCAACACTAGGCGTTAGAGCATTTAGCTAAAGATGCTGACATAGTGATTCGCCCAGCAGATGAACAGGACAATATTGTTATTCTGCCCAAACAACAGTACTTACAAGAGGCTTACAGACGACCTAATGACAAGGCATGTTATGTTCCCATATCCAAGAATAAGTACCATAGTATTATTACTACTTTCTCGGCCAAATTGGATGATTGGAGGGACTGTGGACTCTTACAAAATAAGTAATATGACTATCTCAAGAAAGGTTTTCCATAGCTGCTGGTCCTCTATCTCCTTCCCAAGATCCAGAAAAAATGGAAGATCCTCCTGGGAGGCTGATTGCATCCTCCAGGAATAGTAACTTGGATAACATGCCTGTGAGCACTTTCTGAGAGCCAGGCCCATTCACGTTTTATAACAGAACAACATGCTTCTGGACATGATTGAATTTTGCCTCACTATAAAAATTTTATGTTTGATGGGAACCTCTTCCATCAACTAAGAGGGACTGCAATGTGTACTTGTTTCGCCCCCAGCTACGCAAACTTGTTCATGGGCTGGTAGGAGGAACAGATATCCATCGCTGAGAACACAGCAGAAGACATGGACACTGCCATCTTATCGTTCTGGTGTATTAATGATTTATTCATCATGTGGAGGGACACCACACAGTGAACCGAGGAGTTGGTAAAGAAACTGAGGAAAAATTGACATAATTGTGGCTTTACTTGTGTTATAATCATCACCCGCATATCATTTTTAGATGTCTTGGTTGAGGGGAAGAGGGACATCTTATTACTAAACTTTACTGCAAGCCTACAGCTGGGAATAGTTTCTCCATGCCCTGAGCAACCACTCTGAGACACTGAAGTGGAGTACCCATTCGGAGAGCTGCTTAAGGTGAGGAGAAATTGCAGCACACTGGAAGTTTTCATGGTAGAACAGGAAATCATGCTGGGTAGATTCAAAGAAAGAGTTTATGCAGATTGGTTGCTCAAAAGAGTATTTCAAAGAGTTTCTCTCAAGGTCAGGGACAGTATCCTGTTCAAGCCAAAGTCAGTAAAGAGGAAGGGGAAGGCATTGCCAGGTATATTACTGCATATAGTAATCAGCACAAGCAAATAGAAAAGATACTTAAACATAACTGGTAAACCGTTACCATTGATGCGACCACAGGCTACACCTTTGACCATAAACCTAGCACTAGATATGGGAGGGGCAGATCTCTTAGGGTCATCTTGGTCCACAATGACATCACTACCAGAGATAGTTTCAGATTGGGCAAGTTACGGGGCTATTTTCTGTGTAAGAAATGTAGAATGTATAAATATAGTCAAAACAGAACAGCATAAATGATCCCGGCTAGTGGTAGGACCAGTAAAATCACTAAGGGCCTGATTTAGATATTGGCAATCGCACTGCTAAGCCGTGTCAACGGTGGGCCTGAAAAGACCATCAAGTCGGCAGTGTTCCGTCCGCGTATTTTAATGTATTGTGGCTATGCCAAAGACCGCTATGACTGAGTGTACTCCGTTGCACCAGCTGCATCCCACAGCTGATGCAGCGGACTCCAATGCTGATGAGCAGGGCCACCATCACTGTCTTGACGGCAGCATCCTGCTGAGTCCATTTAGATCACATAATTATGCTGGCAGTGTGTCAGCGATGGTCCTTTGGCGGAAGGGGTCTGTCACGGATCTCGTTCAGTAGAGTACTATGGCTGTGGCCATTGATTGATCACTAGCAGCCCACACGTGTTGTAAATTGGTCAATTGTGAACGCCTGTAAAACACACTCCATTTCATACCATAATCCTTTGTCATCACACTGCAGCAGACCATTTGGATGCAGGGATTGCCACATAAAAGACAGTTATTTTCCTGTGTTACTCTCCCACTGTATTTATTTGTTCAAACCATACTTAGTTGATTCTCCCTCATGTTTTGGGCACTAGTTTAGCTTCTCTCAATAATTCACTATGGCAAGGAGGAAAAATCCCTATTTTTGAGAGGGATTGTTGTCTGTTATGGTTGAAGAAATAATAAGAGTAGAGCCCCAATTGTTTGGCGCACAAGTTCAAATTACTGCCATATCTCAGTAGAGGCAAATGAGGCCCAAAATAGTTGACAGAGTGAATGCTGTAGCTAACAATCTGTGCACACAGGAGAAGATTAGCAAGAGGTGGAATACCTGTGGGGGAAAGTTCATCCACTGATCCCCAAGCATCTCATGGAGGTCCAGAGGGCTGGAGGTGGTTCTCCTAGCCCACCATTACAATTCTTACCCTGGGAGGAAAAGGTCTTGCAGATCGTACATCCTGAAGGCTTGACAGGAATTTACAATTAGCAATGTCTCAGCAATCACAAATAGAGTCCTGCCCTTACATGTGATGTTTAGTATGCCACAACACTATTAGCAAAACAGTATAGCTAAATTTGACTCCACAAAATATACTGTGTCATACCAATTACTAGCACCATGGTTGTAGCTCTCCTTTTAACAATGTACAATATGTATAGTCAGATTGTGTGTGTGTGTCTCTCTTGCTTTCTATCAATGTATGTTGTTCTTCCAAAAAGAGGTCCAAAACTGTATCCATATTCACAGGAAACTATAGTGTTTCTAAGTGGTATTATCTCCTAGTCACATCATACCCATATGTGTGTATATGTTTCAAATGTGTGTTCATCTCCAATATACTGTTTGAAAGTGATATGTGTGACATACTTTTCATACAAGTTTTGTCTGTGTTGTCAACAGATGATTACAACTACAATGGTGCTCTGTTTTTGGTTCTGAAAACTAATAGTGCAATGTAATAATGTTCCACCATCCTTTACTTATATATGTGCACACTACTGCATTTGACCGTCACCATGTCATGCTATGGATTAAAATGTAATTTCTTGTGTAACTCAGCCACGTTGACACCTGCTCGTAGCAACAATATATTGATGAAAGAACTTACATAATTCATTGTCTTTTGAATCCAAGATTTCCAAAAATGTGTTGTGGCCTGCTAAATAGAAGTAGTAGCCACACAAGTTAATTTGCACTGTCCATATAATAATCCATTACACCGTTATGTGTAATATGACCCACTTCTGAATCTAATGGATTGCGGCCTGCTAGGCCTTGGAATGGTCCAGTGCTCAAATTTGCTCACCATTGTGTTGTGTTGAATGTCTGTCACATTTAACCTACAAATCTGAAATAATGCTTTTGCATTTCAGGACATCTCTACAAGATCAGCACTGGAATTGTCGTCTGTATAAATCAGGCCTCATTTGTAAAATAATAAAAATCACATAAAAGCCTAATCAGTCTATCACTCTCTTTCAAATTTTTAGGTTGGCCCTTTTGTAGACAAAGACACATAAAATGCACAAGCTATATATTAATTACATATTCTCTGCAACCTTCACAGGTCCAAACACCCGGCCCAGTGGACCACTGTCTGGCAGCCAAGACACCTCCACTCCAGCCCAGGAGCAAGCCTTCAGTGAGGACTCAACTACTGCAAGTCGGGATGACCATGAGCTAGCTGGTCCATCTGCTCTGTCTGGCCATACAGCTCCAATGAGTCACACTAAGCCCACACCACCCACCTCAACTGTAATAACACGTTAGCATGAGGACACCTCCGCTCTCTGTGTACCAAGGAGATCCTTACCAATCCTGTGCTTCTCCGGGCCTGGCTGCTTTTGAGACAATAACATTGTCTCCAGGTATTCCAGTACCAATTGATTGGGATGGGGCACACTGCTTCAAGGGCACATGCTTGTGGGGGAAGGGGTCATGGGAGACAATCTGTGGTACAGCCAAATGAGGCCACTAGGGTCTTTGTCCGCCAAACCACCATTGACCAAGCCTTGGGATCAGTACAACAGCCCCAAATGTGAGGGGACAGGTATTAACTGAGCTCTGGACAACCAAGTGCAGAGGGAGCACATCTTGGACCTACAGAATCATGATGAAAAAATGAGCTCCCTGACTGGGGTGCTTTTTGACTTCTATCACAATATGTTCAGGACTTTTTTGATGGTCCCTCCACATCTGGGCCAAGTACACTACTGCCAGCCACAGCCAGGGAGGCTCTGCCACATGAGGACCTTGCTCCTCACGCCCCAGTCCCTGCACCTGTGCCCTCCTCCGGAGGGGACAGTCATCTGGACCAGCAAGAGAGGACAGCAAGACCAACACCACCACCTCCAAGAGATGCATAACCTAATTGCTTCCAGTGTGGGTCTACCATTCACTCTGGGAAATATTTCATTGACACATTTACCTTTTCTGAGGACAGTTGTATCTTGGACATTGGACTCCAAACTGTTTTTGGCTCTACCACGTTTTCATTCACCATGATGATCTTTATTTGTTCATTTCACTTCCTTTGATTCGCCTTACTATTCTTTTGAGTCTTGCAAATACATGTTATGGCAACAGAGTACAAGACTCTTGTTGGATTAGTTGTGGCCTTTCACTGATCACCATCATGTTGTCAAATCTTTTATACCTTCATTTGCCAACAAAATCTAGAAATGTAGAAAGAGGTAAAGTCTGTGCCATTCAGGGTTATGCATTCAATGACCTTGACACCGTAGAAGAAAGGGAATATGTGATGGATCAAATAAAATAGGCAAACTATCACTGAAGCATGACCTCAGTTGGAGCCATACATACTGCCCTCACAATAGGAATCCTAAATCAATAACACTTATAGTCTACATCATGGGAAGAACAGAATTTGACCAGTACAGGACTCTGTGGCAGTATCTGGTGCAATGACAGATTCACCATTCAGTGGTGCGCTAACAAGAAAATCTACCACCTGTGAGGAAACACTTCAACAGCTACCTCCACTGTCCACTATTGAAGATTTAGCCAAAGTTAAGGAACTAGAGTAGGCTAGGGCTTGACATACACGTGGTTTGAACAACTAAAGTGGCACATATTGCCTGATGGCAGCATCACACAGAAAACAGATATGATACAATCTTCTGAACCTCCATATTACCAGTGTGCAAGTTGTCTCTATAACAGATTTGTCCATCCAAAGTGGGTATCTCTCCCAGGATCAATACATGTTCACTTTGTTCTTTCAAACAGCAACATATCACTGAAAATGTCACAACTTTGAAAGGTCAAAATGAAGATGACATGGTGCAGGACCCTGAAACAGAATAGCAAGGGAAAACTCAATTGACAAGTCATGAGGACACATAAACCTATCACAATCACAGTTAATCTCGGTCCATGACCACAGTACTTAATGTAGGGAAACTCTGATCCACTTACATCTTTGCCTTGGACTTTCCTGCATTGACTATTCCTAACAAATAACCATAGCAGACTGATATGTTTCCTGTGTCATAAGTTGTTTTGACATTGGAGGTTATAATATATAAAGATAAACTTACACCCAGGTGAAACAGTGGTCAATCACATCTTGACATATGTCAACTGCTTCTTCTTCACCACTGTCATCTTCATTGGGCAGTTCAACATCCTCACCTGGGGGCTCATCACTGTATCTCTTTGCAATTACAGGGATGTTCTCCACAGAGCAATGCTATGGAGAATGCAGCAGGTGACTGTGATCTGGCACACCTTATTGGGTGAGTAGAGAAAGGCCCCACTGGTCTTGTCCAGGCACTTAAACCTGGACTTCAGGAGCCCGAAAACCCACTCTACTGGCCTCAATGGTCCTCCATGGGCCTCATTGAAGCAGACTTTCCCTGGCATTTCTGGATTCCTAAGCGGTGCTAATAAACACCATTAGTTAGGACACACTGAGGGCCTCATTCCAACCCTGGCTGGAGGTCGCCGGAAGCACCGCCAACAGGCTGGCGGTGCTTCCTTTGGCATTGGTCGCCCAGCCGGGTCCGGCGGTTTCCCGACAGATTACCCCCGGCGGTGGGGATTCCGACCCCCTTCCCGCCAGCCTGTTTCTGGCGGTTTTCACCGCCAGAAACAGGATGGCGGGAACAGGTGTCATGGGGCCCCTGCACTGCCCATGCCTCTGGCATGGGCAGTGCAAGGGCCCCCTAACAGGGCCCCAGCATGATTTTCACTGTCTGCATAGCAGACAGTGAAAATCGCGACGGGTGCAACTGCACCCGTCGCACCCCTGCAACACCGCCGGCTCCATTCGGAGCCGGCTTTTGTGTTGCAGGGCCTTTCCCGCTGGGCCGGCGGGTGCTCCCTTGGCGGGCGCCCGCCGGCCCAGCGGGAAAGTCTGAATGGCCAGCGGTTTCCAATATTGGAATGACCCCCTGAGTCTCCTACATGGAAGCAACTAAGCAACAGATTCCTCACATAGCAAGCCATTGTCCTTTCCCAAACTAGGATTCAGACAAAAGATCCTTAAATCATATTGTACTTACCAACAAGACACATCCTCTCCGGTCCAAGTTGAGACATCTGCATGAGTATGTTGCTGTTCCATGGTACGAATGAATCATGTAATGGCCCAGGGCATAGGGCACACACACTTGAGATGTATAAGCCTGGTAAGGAGACAACTTGCACATTGATGGAATGGAATTTTATCTGATTGTGGTAGACCTGCTATCTTGCGTTTGGTGGCACCAAGGAAATATGTGTGTCATCTAGTGCTCGAACCCCATGTGGTAGACTACCCAAAGCCTAAAATTCTCCCTTCACGGTGGCCAAATCCTGTGGATGTGAGAATTGGATGTAGCTGTTGATGTTATTCATCAAGGAAGCAAGGACTTCATGTAGCACACCACTGAAAGTTGATTGGGATATGCCCCTAGATACTTCCACAGTCTATTGAATGGTGCCAGTGGCAACAAAATACAGTACTGCCATGAGTTTCTATACTGGTGTTATGACTGTTGGATTCTGTTAGAAATAGGGTCTCTAGTTAGGAGTGGTTTGCACCCTGTCCGAATAGGGACCCTCACTCTAGTCAGGGTAGGGGAGACACATAGCTAAGATAACCCCCTGCTCACCGAATGGGTAGCTTGGTATGAGCAGTCTAGCTTATCTCAGAGACAATGTGTAAGGAACTTGTAGAAACGCACAGTAACACAGTGAAAACACCTCGAAAGTACTCCACATTAGTTTTAAAAAATAGCCAATATTGAGTAAAACAAAACCAAAACAACAAAAATCCAACATACACATTAAATATGCAAATTTTCAAAGATTACATTCTGGCGTATTGTTGAGAAACTCAACAGCTCCAACTTCGTCTATCACGACGTCTTGACGGAGTCACTTTCAACAGTCTGACACCACTCATGAGGGAATGCAGGCTGGTCACGGAGTCACACAGATCCCAGGTACAGTACCTTGGAAAAAGTGCAGGCAGCGACAAGGAGAACCTAAGTGCTGGCAGGTGAAGTTTCGATGGCCCTGAGACTTCTTCAGAGGAGGTAATCTGAGTTCAAGCCCTTGGAGAACCTTGGAAAGCAGGATGTAGAAAACAAAGTGCAGTCCTTTCATTCCCAGGACAGAAGCAGCAAGCAGTAAGCCAGCCCAACCAAGCAACAGGCAGAGGGCCAGTCCCTCCCTCAGCATCCAGCTCTTCTTCCTGGCAGAATGTCCTCAGTCCAGAAGTGCTATGTGGGATCCGAGGTCCAGTACTTACACCAATTTCTGTCTTTGAAGTAGGCAAACTTCAAAGAGAAGTTTTTGTAGGGCACAATACCCTTCCTTTCCTGCCCTGGCCCCAGACACACTCAAAGGTGTTGGATACTGCTTTGTGTAAGGACAGGCACAGTCCTTTTCCGGTGCAAGGGTCAGCTCCTCCCACCACTCTAGTTCAGGAAGATCCATCATCCTAATGGTTGCCCATCAAGATATGCAGGGAACACCTCAGCTCCCTTTGTGTGACTGTCAAGAGTGAATGCACAATCAGCCCAACTGTCATCCTGACCCAGACATGTATTCCATAGACAGGCAGAGGCACAGAATGGTTAACAAGAAAATGCCTACTTTATAAAAGTGGCATTTCTGAACTTACAATTGAAAAAACAACTTCACCAAAAGATGTATTTTTAAATTGTGAGTTCTGAGTCCCCAAACTCCAAATCTCTACATACCCCCAATGGGAAATTTGACTACTCAAAAGCTATTTCAAGGCAATCTCCATGTTACCCTATGAGAGAGAAAGGCCTTGTATTATTGAAAACTGAAATTTGCACTATTTCACGTTCAGGACATGAAAATACACCATTACATAAAGTACCTTTTAAATACCCTGTACCCTGCCCATGGGACCACTTTGGGCCTACCTTAGGAGTAACTTACAGGTAATTAAAATGGTAGGTTGGGCCTGGAAGTGGGTGCACTTGCCTGGTCAACATAGCAGTTTAAAATTGCAAAAACAAACACTGCAGTGGCATGCCTGAGGCATGTTTGCGGGCTACTCATGTGAGTGGTTCAATCGGTGCTACAGGCTCACTAGTAGCATTTGATTTACAGGCTCTGGGCACACCTGGTGCACTATATTAGGGAATTACTAGTAAGTCAGGTATGCCAGTCATTGATAAACCTGTCACCAATCCGAATTAGAGAGGGAGCATATGCACTTTAGCACTGGTTGGCAGTGGTAAAGTGCCCAGAGTCCTAAAGCCAACAAAAAAAGGTCAGAAAAAACAAGAGGAAGTAGGCAAAGAATCTGGGGATAACCCTACAGAAAGGGCCAGGTCCACCAGATTCATATCATGAGGCAGAAGATCAGGCTCCAACTGCAGACTCAAATCCAAGATAGTTTGCCTATTTAGGCGATATTGCTTGATGGCGTCCCCTTCCTTCATGGTGGCAAGGTCTGGAAAGGGCCAGAACACATGAGGCTGTCGACTCCTACCCATGGCTGGATTCAGATGTCTGTGTGGGAAAGAAAATAGCAAATGAAATGGTCATGCTATACTTTTAATATCAACACACATCTGACTTCTTGGTAACACATTAACATTTCATTTGTGGACCTCAAAAATGATTTTCAATTCTTCTTATTATTATTTTTCATTATGTACAAAGAATACATTTCAAATGTATTATTTGCATATAATATTTATATTAATTTTTATTTTTAAATATCATTAATGGAGGTAGTAATTCCCCTCTGGCACTAACGGTGTCAAACACAGTCATGGTTCACATTTTATTGTGTCAAATCTTGCCATGAAAAGTGTGATTAGTATCTGACAGTTATACATCCACTAACCTCCATTTTGATTGCTGGCGCTGCACTAATAATTGAAAAATGCACAGCTATGCACCCTAAAATGGTGGCTGCCTGCCCTTGCCGTCAGGAAATTGTCTACCTGATGACCATCAGTGAAAGTTGACTGCGTAGTAGGTGGTACCCGTCATGACGGTCCCTGCCATAGGCTAATGTGTGTGACGGCTACACAGGAAAGCCAGTGGCTGTGTCCGTCTCTATCATGGATCGCATCTGCCAGGTACTTGTATGCTGCATTGTGAAATAAACACTCACTTGCTTCCTAACACTGTACCTAACTAGACCTTGATATTTTGCTGCTGCTACCAATATCTTCGAGCCAGGAGGCTGGACAAAGCCGGTGACAGGACCCTTGTCATTCAGAACGGAGAAGCTAGAGCTTCTTGCCAGGGAGGTCCTGTGCCTGTACTGCCAGCTCTATAGAGCAACAAGTACATGTCTGATTGAGGAATGTCTGACTGAGTGACCTCTTCCTTTCTGATACACAGACTATTTTGTTCCTTTTTGGTAATGGGGAAGTGTTGTGATTGGACAAAATTATGTAGCTGGGACAGATTGTTTTTTGCCACTGTCTGAAATGTCTGTGCATGGCAATGTTAAGTCACCTTAAAGTTGAAGTTGTAATGTGTGTCCATGTAATACACCAATCTTATTTCATCCCACGAACTGCAGGCCACTGTCTACCAGTGGCCAATAGACATTGTACCAGTAGTATGACTGACAACATACAGCCAATGTTTAATTGATAGTGATGTTGAGTGAAAAACATAGAGGTTATAGGATTATCTGATGCTGTACTGCCAGTGGGATTCCAGCACAATATGGCCCTCATTACAACCCTGGCGGTCGGTGTTAAAGCGGCGGTAACACTGCCAACAGGCTGGCGGTAAAAGAAATGGGATCACAACCACGGCGGAAAACGCCAACGTAGACAGCCACTTTAACACTCCGACCGCCACAGCGGTAGCAACAAACGGTCACCGCCAACAGACAGGCGGAAGACAATGTACCGCCCACACTATTATGAGAGGCCAATCCGCCAGCTTTTCCGGGGCAGTACCAATGCCATCAAAACTACGGCGGAAACAGTACATCGAAGGGGAACCACTCACCTTTCGACACTCCACGAAGAACCAGGACGCCATGGAGCCCGAATTGCAGATCCTCCCCTTGTTGGTGTATCTTCTCATACACCACGAAGTAGAAAGAGGGCGGCGGCGGCGAGGACGGTGAGTGCTGCACCTAGCACACAGGGGAGGGGAGGAGGGAAAAGAGAGTGACACACACACACAGCACAAAACACCCCCACCCTCACCCACAACAACATACACACAAACACATCCAACAACAATACTGATACACCCTGTCACCCCCTGGAAGAATGCAAGGACAAAAGGAAATGAGTCTAACCAGTGTTATATTGCAACATTTAGATATAGCAGTACAATTTAAATAAACAGTATATACAATATTTACATGATATACACAAGGCAGTACACTGTCCCTTGTAAATGTCCAGTGGTCCAAAAAAGCATGGGCAAAACCCACACATGACACTTGCCTCAAAACGGAGAGAACACTGCAGGGGCATCAGGTCGAAAAAAACACAGGCACCTCAGGGGGAAGGGGAGGGGGCACCTCAGCTGGAAGATGGTATGATGCCACTGCTCCTGGAGGGTCCTCCATGCCCACTGTTTGGTCCTGGGGAGTGCAAAGCCACAGTCTCTCAAGTGGGTGGATTGCCCACTGCTTGGTCCCGGGGAGGGCAAAGCCACAGTCTCTCAAGTGGGTGGTTTGCCCACTGATTGATCCCGGGAAGGGCAAGGCCACAGTCTCTCAAGTGGGTGGTTTGCCCACTGCTTGGTCCTGGGATAGTGCAAAGCCACAGTCTCTAAAGTCGGTGACAAGTTCCACTGGTTCTGGAGCGGGCATTATGCCCATAGTGCTTGATCTTGCCAAGGATTTTGAGAGTGGATGCATCTATCCACTGGTACTGGAGGGGGCATTGTGTCCAGAGTGCTTGATCCTGCCAAGGATAGGGGGAGTGGATGGATCTCTCCACTGGTTCTGGAGGGGGCATTGTGCCCAGTGATACTGCACCTGGGGTGTGGCAGTTACCCTCCTGTCACCTGCATGTCTGAGCCACGAGATGTACATGGAACAGGTAGCATGATACTCCATGGAGGCAGAGCCACACTCAATCCTGCGGCAACTTAGGCTGCCAACTGCTGCTCGTGCCAGTGCTGGTGGTGGTGCCTCAAATAGCGTATCCAGGGTCCAGGATACCACCTGCAGCCTCGGACATTTGCCCACTGGTGGTGCTGCTGACGTACGATATAGTGGTACCGGCTGGGCATGTGGCGGTGCAGATGGTGGTGCAGGTGGCGGTGCAGGTGGTGGTGCAGGTGGCGGTTGTTGCAGTGGTGGTGACTGTGGTACAGGTCGCTGGCATTCCTGAGGAAATGGTGGTCACCAGCCCCTCACCAGGAGGTGCCCTGAGGTGACTTGCCCTTTGTCTTGTGTCCCTTCCCCACCTTGGCAGTCGCTGCTGGGACCTTGGCACTGTCCTCTCTGTGTTTGGCTGCGGCCTTGCTGCGTGGGTGGTGCGACTGTCCCCTGCTGGAAGTCGGCCCCTTTTTGACCTTGGCAGGTGGTGGAATCGGGTGGTCCTTCCCATCTGTAGGTGGCACACTGGCAGCTCTGACGGGTGCCCCGTTCGATCCACCCAGACTTGCACGGATCACAGCAGACACAGATGTGGTGGCTGAGGTGCTGGGCTGGGATATAGACATACTTGCCCTAGGGGACGGGCGTGGGGGAAGGTGTAGGGAAGAGGTTAAAGTTAGCTAGGAAAAGTTTTTTAGACACACTGGGATGGGAAGATGGAGGGGGTGTGGGAGTGGAGGAAGGGGTAGTGGTTGTAGGAGGTGTACGTCTGCTGAATTTGGGTGAAGGTGCATGGGCTGGAAGCTGTTGTGAGGTAGATGGCTGTTGAGTGGGTGTGTGCCTGCGTTTGTGCACTGTGGGAGAAGGACTCACAGACACACTGGGAGAGGGCACAGGAGAAGTGGATGGTAGTGGGGGTGGTGATTGCACGTGAGCGGTGAGTTGGGATGGGCGTGCTGGTGATGGAGGCAGTGGCTGATGATGTAGTGCATGCAGGTGTGAGTGGAAACGAGACTGGGAGGGAGGTGGAAGACGTGGAGGAGGGGGACACAGTGGAGGAAGTGGATGTTGCTATGTGTGCATGGGTATGGTGCTTGTGTGAGTGCCTGTGTGATATATGGTGCTTATGTTTTCCTGAGCCACTTTTGTCTGTTGATGTGTGTGCATGCTGGTCTGAAGGTGTGCTTGGGATAGGCTGAGGTAGAAGGGATTGGGTCTGGGTAGTGGAAGTTGGAGGGGGGGGCTGGACACAGGGACAATGGCTGCCATCAGTGCTGAGGCCAGAGCCTGAAATGCTCTCTGTTGGGCTGCCGCGCCAGAATGAATACCCTCCAAGTATGCATTTTTTTGCTGCAAATGCCTCTCCACACCCTGAATGGCATTCAGAATGGTTGACTGCCCAACAGTGAGGGATCTCAGGAGGTCAATAGCCTCCTCACTGAGGGCAGCAGGGCTGACTGGGGCAAGGCCTGAGGTTCCTGGGGCGAAGGAGATGCCCACTCTCCTGGGTGAGCGGGCGCGGGAAACACACTGAGGGGCTGCTGGGAGGGCGGTACTGGTAAGGGGTGTGGCGGCTGTACCTGTTGTTGGTGTGGGCACAGAGGTGTCCTCCACCAACAAGGAGCTTCCATCAGAATAGGAGTCGCTGTTGCTGGTATCTCCTCCTGTCCCTGTCATGGTGCTCCCCTCGCCCTCCGTCCCACTGGTGCCTTCACCCTCCGTGGATTCACCCTCATGGGCCATGTGGGATGCAGCTCCCTCCGTCACCGGTGCCTCTGCTCCTCTGACAGATGATGCTAATGCATACAAGGACAGGGTGACAAAACAAGAAGGGGGGAAAGACAGAGGACACACATGCCAGCAACACCACTACTGTTGGCAAACACATCACACACTGAGCTGCCCTATGCACTAGGCCTTGCCCAACCACTCACTATGGTAGTCACCAGCCCATGGGGTACAATGCCTAATGCCAGAACATGCACACCTGACACCCACAGGACCCTGCACACTAGTAGCTGCCCAATTGTACCATTGGGGTAAGGGTGCTTCTGAGCCTGCAAACAAGGGACATACCCTGGCATGACCGCCCTGGCCTAGGGGCACCCACAGCCCACACCTCCCACCCAGATACTTCCTAAACCACGCAGAGTCAGCTTTATGACACTGTACTCACCCCCTTGTGGCTGCTGTGATGCCCTCAAGTGCCCATCCAACTCCGGATAGGCCACCGCCAGGATGCGGAACATCAGGGCGGTCATGGTGTGACGGGCACCCCTTCCGTGTTCGGAGGCCAGCCCCAGCTGGGCCTCCACCGTCTTCTTGCTCCAGTGGCACAGGTCCTTCCATCTCTTGCGGCAGTGGGTGCTCAATCTGTGATAGACCCCCAGGGTCCGCACTTCCTTGGCGATGGCACGCCAAATACCCTTCTTCTGGTGGGTGCTGACCTAGAGGGAAGGTACAGGAGGAAAGGAAATCACTCACCCGTCCGGACCATCATAGTCATTGCCCACCAGTTCTCACCCATGCCCTGATGCACATACACTGACCATCCTCACAGGCAGCACTCAGCCCACCCCCAACATGTGCCTTACATCCACACCATTCCAAACAGGCATTCTCAACACATCATGCTCACAGTGTACTCACCTGTTTGTCTGGAGGACCGTAGAGTAGCGACCCCATCCACCAGTTTGTCCAACTCCTCCGCATTAAAGGCAGGGGTCCTTTCCCCAGACACTGTAGCCATTGTCGCTTCCAGACTCAGGTCACAGCAGCACTTGCAGTGTAGGTCCTCTCCTGCTGATGGTCAGGTATCAAGTGAGTGAACAGATAGAAAATGGGGGTCACGTCCACGGACGTGCGTACCGTCACTGCCGGCGAACATCGTCATTGGCTCCTGGAACCCATAGGCCCCAATGATAACCAATGCGGAGTTGCGCGGCAGTCTTCGACCGCCTACCACGAAGTTTCACAACGCCGGCGCAGTTACTTAATTTCCCCTTGTCCCTTCTCACAAGTCAGGCAGCCGCCATTTCAGGGGTGCACATGGCATGGCACCTAACTGCGTCACAGCACATATTGGCTCTTACATGTACTCACGATTTCACACACGGATTCTCTAACATGACTTCTGACACAGTTGTGTTACCTATGTGGTAAATGACCCTCTGCTCACCATTCTCCTCCATAGGCTACAACCGCTGGGGCAGATGATGAGATGGCGGCATCCTCCAGTGCACAGACCCCTGGTGGACCTGTCAACAATGGAGGACAGACACATTATAATCACATACAGATTTGATAGTGCCACAATCCAAGAACTCTGTGCCCAATTGGAGCCAGACCTGATGCCATCTATCCGCCTACCCACAGGTATCCACCCTGTAGTGCAGGTCCTGTCAGCGCTCCATTTTCTGGCAAGTGGCTCCTTCCAAACTACAGTGGCCATGGCATCTGGGATGTCACAGCCAATGTTTTCTAACGTATTGAGCAGGGTGTTGTCTGCCATGCTGAAACACATGCACAGCTACACCGTGTTCCCCCAGGTGGATGATTTGGCCACAGTGAAAGCTGACTTTTATGCCCTGAGACATATTCCCAACATCATTGGTGCCATTGATGGTACACATGTGGCATTTGTTCCCCCCCCACAGAAATGAACAAGTGTACAGAAATAGAAAAAGCTACCATTCGATGAATGTGCAAATGGTGTGTTTGCTGGACCTGTACATCTCCCATGTGAATGCCAAGTATCCTGGCTCTGTGCATGACGCCTATATCTTGAGGAATAGCAGTATCCCTTATGTGATGGGCCAACTCCAGAGGCACCGGGTCTGGTTAATAGGTGAGCCCAAGGTCCCCACACAGTATGAGTAGGTGTCTGGGTATGGGGTAGTCCCTAAGGGTTAGTGTGTGTCTAACAGGTATCCCTCGAAATGTGCAGGTGACTCTGGTTACCCCAACCTCTCATGGCTACTGACCCCAGTGAGGAATGCCAGGATAAAGGCAGAGGAACGCTACAATGAGGCACATGGGTGAACTAGGTGTATTATTGAGAGGACGTTCGGCCTCCTGAAGGCCAGATTCCGGTGTTTCCATCTAACAGGTGGCTCCCTGTACTACTCCCCGAAGAAGGTGTGCCAGATCATCGTGGCATGCTGTATGTTGCACAACCTGGCATTGAGATTCCAGGTGCCTTTTCTGCTGGAGGATGAGCCTGGTGATGATCTTGTGGCAGCGGTGGAGCCTGTGGACAGTGAGGAAGAGGAGGCAGAGGAAGACGATATTGACAATTGAACTGATATCATCATGCAGTACTTCCAGTGACACACAGGTAAGAGACTTTAACTCCTCTTCACATTTCAGTATACTTTAGGACATTGTACATGGTAGCCTCTTAACCTCTGTCTATGGACACTGACTGTTCCCTATGGATTTCCTTTTTTCAGATCTGTGTACCCCATTCTGCCTTCTGCTATGTGTACTGCTGCCCAACAACTGTCATACATTGGTATGTGTAAATGAACATTTACATTACAATTTGCTGCTAATGTTGTGATAATACATTTGTGAAAGATCAGACTGACTCCAGATTGTTTTTTGATTAAAGGGTGTTTATTTAGGTGCTAATGGGTATAGAGGTATGTGCAAGGGGCTGGGGTGATGGTGGAAGAATGTCCAGTTAGAGTCCAGTCTTTTGGTATCACATGTGCATTGTCCAAGGGGGCATAAGAAGGGGAGCAATGGCAGTTCAAGGTGGACAGGGTAACAGAGTGGGACAGAAGGGTGACAATCAGGAGAGTCCTATTTCCTGGCGGCGGTCTTGGCAATGTTCTCTGTCTTCTGCCTGGATCGGAGGGACTATTTGTGGAGTGGTTCTCCTTCTGCAGGGGGTGGGGTGCTGGTGGCCTGTTGGTCCTGTGGGGGCTCCTGTCCACTAGCGCCAGCGGAGGTGGAAGGCTGTACCTTGGTTTGGCTAGTGTCAGGGGCCCTTTGTTGAGCCACTGCCTCCCTCATGGTCTTGCCCATATCAGCCAGCACCCCTGCTATGGTGACCAGGATGGTGTATATTTTGGTGAGGTCAATCCTGATCCCCATGTACAGTCCCTCCTGCAGCCGCTGGGTCTCCTGAAACTTGGCCAGTACCGTGCCCATGGTCTCCTGGGAATGGTGGTATGTTCCCATGATGTTGGAGAGTGCCTTGTGGAGAGTGGGTTCCCTGGGCCTGTCCTCAACCTGTCTCACAGCAGTCCTCCCAGCTTCCCTGTTGTCCTGTGCCTCTTTCCCCTGAACCGTGTGCCCACTGCCACTGACCCCAGGTCCCTGACCGTCCTGGGTGAGTGGGGTTGCCTGGGGTCCCTATAGTGGTGGACACAATGCAGATTGACGTGTCCTGGGGACAGTGGCATGGGCCCGCTGGGTGGGTGCTGTGCTGGTGTTTCCTGAGGGGGGAGGTTCTGTGTTGGTTTGGGACTGTGGCAGGGGAACCGACTGTCCAGAGGTCCCTGATGGGCCAGGCTGGAAATCCTGATCCAGGCAGGCAGAGCTGCTGTCATCACTATGGGCCTCTTCTGTGGGGGGACTGGATATAGCTGGCACCTCCTGTCCGGTGACATTGGGTAGGGGTCCTGTTGGGATGCAAATGCATTGTTATTGTATCTGTGTGTGCCATCTTGTGCAATGGGTGTGGTTCCCTGTATAAATGTGCTTGCACTGTCGCCTTGGCCTTGTGTGATTGCTGATTAGGTGGGCTGGGTGAGTCTATCTAGTGTGCATGCTGTGGTGATGGGTGTCCATGCAGATCTGTGATGGGTGTCCATGCATTGTTGTTGCATGCAGGGCTTGGTATTGGGATGGGTGGGTTGTGATAGTGGGGTATATGTGAGATGTTGGAGTGATGGGGGAGAGGGTAGGGGTAGGAGTTTGTGATGGCATGCAGGTAGGGTGGGGGGGATTTAGTAATAAGGATTTGACTTACCAGAGTCCAGTCCGCCTGCTACTCCTGCAAGGCCCTCAGGATGCATGATCGCCAAGACTTGCTCCTCCCATGTTGTTAGTTGTGGGGGAGGAGGTGGGGGTCCACAGCCAGTCCTCTGTACAGCAATCTGGTGTCTTGATACCACGGAACATACCTTTCCCCGTAGATCATTCCACCTCTTCCTGATGTCATCCCTGGTTCTTGGATGCTGTCCTGCGGCGTTGACCCTGTCGACGATTCTCCGCCATAGCTCCATCTTCCTTGCAATGGATGTCTGTTGCACCTGTGAGACAAATAGCTGTGGCTCTACCCAGATGATTTCCTCCACCATGACCCTTAGCTCCTCCTCAGAAAACCTGGGGTGTCTTTGAGGTGCCATGATGTGGTGTGGGTGATGTGTGAGGTGATGTGTGGGGTGCTGTGTTGTGATGTATTATGTGATGTGCGTGGATGGTATATGTGTGATGGTGTTCTGTGCTTCTGGGTGATGGTGTGGTCTTTGCTTTTCTCTCTCTGCTTGTTCTAATTTGTTCGTTGAAAGGGTTGTGGGTAATGTGGGTGTGTGTTTTATTGTGGGGAGGGTGTGGTGTGTGTATGTGTGTCATGTGTGTGTATTTTGAATTATCCAATGTGGTTGTGTTTTGTAAGTGTGAGTGTATTTTGAGCGCAGCTGTGTGTACCGCCAATGGATAACCACGGTTGTAAGACCGCCGCAGTGATTCATGGGTCTTGATACTGTGGGCGTATTCCTGTTGGCGTGATGGTGTGCGTTTTGCTATCGCCAGTTTATCACTGACCTTTGGTGTGGCGGACTTGTGTGGGTGTCTGTATAGTGGGGGATTTCTCAATGTGGGTCATAATACCCGTAGCGGAATACCGCCGCGGTCACGGTATGTTGCCAGCCGTGGGCACGGCGGTAAGCAGAATTTACCGCCAGGGTTGTAATGAGGACCTATGTGTATTATGTTGCTCTGTATGGTTTCAACCTATGATGGAGCCACATATAGGTAAAGTTAGTTTATGTGCTGCAGGATCAGATGACACTGGCTCACAATCAGCCATCCTAGTCTTTCCCATTTCAACACACACTTGTTCATACATCCCACAAATTTGTGCTCTCACTGACACATAACTGCCCTTCTATCTTGCCCTTGGTCATTGTATGTGATGCAGACCATGGGTTCTGACTCTTGGGAGTTTAGGCAGAAAGTCAATTTAGATTTTCGTGGGTTTATGTGCAAGGATTGTATAAGTGGTTTGGCCTTTAGTGGCTCACAATGATTGTGAGTAATTAGGGGTGGCTATTACACCAGTATAGGTAGCATAGCACTGGCCAAGATGATCAGTAGCTAACAAGTATTGATGGTGCTCACAAGATCACTGCAAATCAGTATTTCCAAGCTACCTGCAATATCTTGTTTGAAGAAAATCTAATTATTGTTTGGTGAATGTACATGTGAATATCCAAATGTAATGTCACAGCAGTACTGCAAAACTGAAACACTCAAATTTATTTTCTGCCATCCGTACAGGTCAATGCCCATCGGAAGCAGAAGATTTGGAAGGCCATCGCAAAGAAGGTGTGGACCATTGATGTCCATAAGCAGCGCAGCCTGCACTGTAGCAAGAGGTAGGAGGACCTGCACTGCGTGATACGGAAGTCTGCTGAGAGCCAAGTCAGGCAGTCCTCCCATCAATCCAGTAGATATTGTTGTGTTTTGACCTCTTTACTTTCCAGCTATGTTGTATGCCATCAACATTTAGGTTGACATGCATCCAAAGCCCGTGAGGATTTCTGGAGATGTAAGTTGATTAGACAGTATCTGATGCTGTGTTTGGTGTATTGTTTTTTGCTGAAGGATGCCAATAGATTCCTCTTCACATAGCAATTACTGTTGTAGGCAGACACATGGTTGCATGTAAACAAAGGGATTTCCTGCATTTTCACAATGACGTGAGGGAGAGTTTCACAAACCATGCCCCTTGTCAGGATTGGGTCAGGTGCGATGGTATGTCACAAATGTGCGTAGTGAATGTAGGCCCCATTACTGGTAACTGTGGCAAACTGTGCAATTATAATGCAGCTGATATACCATAGTTCACATTGGTAAGTCAGTACTATGACAATAGGAGAATATGCATCTTCGCCAAAAGTATTGGAATTCTGTGACCAGTGGCATCATTCCTTATCTGACATGTTATCTGACACATGTTTGAAAGCAGTTTGTCCAGCAAACTTCTAGAAAGTTAATGTAGATAGTAGCAGGTAGACCAGAGGCCTTAGTCATTCACAATGCTCATGTAAGCAAGTCTGTGATTTCAAATGTGAATTTGTCTGCCAACCTATTTTGACTTGAATAGACAGGAATGGGTCCACATTGGTGAGAGAGTTGCACATCCCATGTATAACTTTTTTGTGTCCTTAGTTCTGCCCAGATTAGAAATTGATGATAGAGAGCAATGTGATATTGAAAGGGACATTTGCATATGGAAGGTTACATCACATAGATGTTGCAGTGTCCCATCTTTAGCAGTCAATTTCCATCCCAACATTTTGCCCTTTGGGAGCAGTGAACCAATTTTGGCTCTGTACTGCAGTGGCTTAGAGGTGTTTCTAGGCCTATGTGTTTACTCATGTTGTTGGATT
Source organism: Pleurodeles waltl (assembly GCF_031143425.1). Taxonomy (NCBI): domain Eukaryota; kingdom Metazoa; phylum Chordata; class Amphibia; order Caudata; family Salamandridae; genus Pleurodeles; species Pleurodeles waltl. The sequence continues at coordinate 482,583,470 of NC_090439.1, forward strand.
CCTTTGTCATGGAGTGAAGTACAAGTGAACAAGTGAAAAATGCATACATGATATGGGAGCTGGGATGGAGGATTACTGAACTTAGTGCAAATGTTGTATTATGTACATTGATGTCCAATTATATTCTCACAGATACCCTAAAACTGTTGTATCTGTATTTTCAGCATCAACTGGGCAAAGTGAAGTGAAAGCAGCTACATCGACGGAGAAGAAGCTGGCCTCTGTGGATTGGATGTGGATTCAACCGACTCTGAGGGACCCAATGGCACGGAGACCCAACAGACAATCAGTAAGAGACACAAATCTAAAGATACAGCACACACACCAGACCTTCAACCATGTACACCTTTAACACACAGACATGCACAATAGACACAGACAATCCCACAACTTCCCAACTCCAACGTCCAACCAAACATCTTACCTGTTTTCTTAAAGTAGACCTTATGTTTGCCCTGTCCCTGATCCCTTCCTCATCCCAGACCACTCCACCCATACATCTTCGTACCCCTTCCAAATCCCAATCAACCCCTTGCAAATCCAAGCTCATCCCACCCAAACCCATACCCACCCCTCCCAAATCCAAAACCATCCCTCCTAAACCCAAAGAACCCCCCACTAATATCATTGTGGTGCCTGCTCTCTGCCCCGTAGAAGTCCCTTCTAGAGGAGAATTATTCTGGCAGTGACATTAGGAGGCAAGTTATTGGCAAACACCCATGCAATGGACTGATAAACTAGTGCCTTGGTTTGTTTATTTGTTATTTTCTTGAATATATTTATAAGAGAGGTATCTAATTTATATGCATAATTACATTTTAGAAAATACTTTTGTCCTGGCCTTATTTTGTTATTACTACTAATTGTTTGCTGACGATGTTCTTTTTGCTAATGTGTGTGCCATGCACTTACTCACATTTGTGACAGTGACAAGCACAATTAATATTTGTTAGATTTTTTTTCAAAACATACATTAGTGTTGTACATTTGTGGTGGACATATTATTTTTGGTGCAAGCAGTCATGTTGTTACTGGACACTTACACCAAAATGATATGTTTCTGTTTTTGTGACTGGAGAATGCATGTGTGTTTATTTTGAAATAATGTGTCAATTATATACATATATGCATTACACAGGGAACCTGGCACTCTACAGTTAAATGAGATCTTATGTTTGTGATATATTGCACACACCAAGGTGACCTGCGTACATTTCTGCCAGCTTTGCAGTTTATGAGTAGAAATGGTAGTACATTCTGTTTACACCCACCTGTAGCATTTTGTAATGCAATTGTGACATTATCATGGGATAGTTTGGTTCAGATTGGGAATACTGTTTCAGTTGATGCTTTCAATGTTTTGGGGTCATTACTGCACACACATGTGCAGGCACATTTGTTTTTTTGATTGTTGAGACGTTTTGTGTAGGCATCCATTGCCATGAAGGCAGTCCGTACTATATTGGTGGGAGCTACTTATATATCGATGCCTGTTGCAACACACTTCAACATTGCACAGCATTATGGTGGTGTTTGCAAAAATTATTGAGCCATGTACAAGTCCAGTATTACTGTGAAGCTACAACTGTGAGGATAACAGGAAGGCCTGTATTTTACCTTCTATTCCACTGATGATAGGTTTGATTTCCATCTTGGACCTGGCCCCGGGGCAATGGCAGGACTGGTAGCAGTGGATTGATGGCAGCAAGAAATACAGAAAGTGTTAAAAAAGTGAGTTTTGTCTTTACATAGCTCCCACTATGCCAACTCAAGAGTGGTGTTTAGCTGCCACAGTTGCGTCTGCGGGAATGCAAACAGTGATTGGCTCAGCAAGAAAAGGGGCTGTCTTCCTGCCACCAGCCCCTTTTGCCTATGGTGCATGGATATGGGTGAAGTTTATTGGCGGTGACCGCAAGCCATTGGTGGTCTTTCTCCTATGCTCTCACTGACAAACTAAATAGGATGGGCAGACTGTCACGACAGCGGGCAGGTTTACAATCGAAAAATCGTTGGCTGAAATGTTACCACCAACATCTAAAGCAGGCCCTACATTCCTTACCTGCTAGTCCTGTATGTTTTACAGTGCCCGTGTAACAAATACTATGTGGGCATTTCTATACACCAGGCAAAAAAGAGGATTCTGGAGAACATGAGGGCCATCAACAGAAGTGACCCTCAGTACCCGATGGCCTGTCATTTCAGTGAGGCATACTACAGCAATAAGAGCAAGTTGGTCTTTTTAATCATTAACCAGGTCCTTCACCCACCCAGAAGGGATAATCAGACCCTCAACCTGAGACGGCTTGAATGAAGATCTATTATTGATCTGGAGGTGAAAAGCCCAGGGGGGTGGAACATTGAGGAAGAACGGAATGTGCATCGTGGGGATTGACTACTTGCCATTCCCTGTAGTATACTGTCAATTGCTTATACCTCTTTTTCCATAGTTTTTGTCTCTTATCTCCATACAGGAGGAAAGGAAAGAAAGTCTCTGTACATTGGAAGTCCTATCAGTGAGAGTTCCCTACCCTTCCCACAGTCCTATGCCTTTGAAATGATGTTGATGACAGATAAGAGACTGTTTTTATTTTTTATTTCCTCACCTCCTTCTCCCTTTTTAGTTATTTCTTCCCCTATTCCCCTTTTTTAGATTGCTACTTGTTGTCCTACTTCTATAATTCACAGGAACATATTGCCTCAGCAGTTTCCTAAGTACAGAGTTACCCCCACTGCTTGTGCTACATTTGATTGGGGTAGGACACCTTGTTCAGACTTTTAGCGTTTAACCAATACACACACTTTGTTTTTCTTCAATACATTGGTGTTTTCAGAACATTAACTTTTGTATCTGGACTCGCTTGGTGAAGGGGGGGCTTGACCCATCATTCTAAACTCTTTGCTGCTGGACTTTGGAGGCTTGCATATTTATACCCCTGAACTATGTGAACATTGGACTTTTGATTTATCCAGCTTTTCATATTATTGATCAATGTACAAGATGAGATACAAGTTTAGCCCAGTTGGGCTTTATTCAATGATATTGTTGACACACATATTGTGTGAATGCACAGGTATTTGTACTAGCCAACCAGGTTGTTCCAGGTATGTACCTTGACACACATGCCGTTGCCCACTTGGACTGTATTTGCTATATGATTACACATTGTAGGAGGTATATATTGGGCTTTGCCTGGTTGTTTTTAAGCCCAACAATGTCCTAGTAGGCATTGATCAATCAGTCAATCAATTGGTATTTGTAAAGCATGGCATGTCACCCCGGGTATGTATCCAAGTGCTGAGGGCTGATGTTACATGCTGGAGGCCCTTTAGTCGAAGAGCCACGCCTTTAATTTTTTTTTACGTCTGGCAGGGTGTGTGCTGTTCACAGGTGGAGGGGGGGCTCTTCCAAGCCTTTGCAGTGAGTTCAGAGAAGGAATGGCCCCCGGAGTGGCTTTGGCATTCATGTGGGACTTGTGCGAGGGAGGTTGATCTGAGTTCTCTGGCAGGTTGGTGGAAGGGGAGGCGGTGGTTGATGTGTTTGAGTCCAATGTTGTGGAGGGCTTTGTACAGCAGGATCAGTACCTTGAACTTGCATCTCTTGGAGGCCAGTGGAGGTTTCAGAGGCTACTTAAGCAGCTCCCTACTTGTGATAGCGATGTCAGGTCCCGTAAAATGTGGGGAGCCAGCTAGAACCACGTGGGCCGTCTGCGGTTATGTCACTCTCTATTCCATCCCATAATGGATGAAAGAGAGAGAGAGAGAGATTGAGATTGAGAGAGAGAGAGATAGAGAGAGAGAGAATGAGATTGCTGCTTGCAATAGATACTTCATGCAATAACTTTAAAGCATCAAACTAGCAAGATGTTTGTTTTGATGGCAATAGCGAAGGGTCACTTCTGGCCTAATGGTAAAGCTCTTGCACTGTTAGTAGTTTCAAATCCCAGTATCTCATGACAGTTTGTATATTGTGCTCTGACAGGATTATTACTCATTTCATGCCGCTTTCAGGAACGGTTTTCACCATAGATCCTGCTACATTTCAATCCTTTACTGTTGTTTCTATTTCATCTTAATAAATACCAAGACCTTTGGAAGTTTCTTTCTCCATACTAACATGTTACCATATACAGTGCTTCCTTGTTTATTTACTTCAACTGCTTTCTGAAACAAATTACTGACTATCAATTTTCCAATATGAGCGTCTCCCAACTGCTCCCATCTTTTAGAGCATGAGTTTATAAGCCTTATGTTTTTATAGTTCTTTGGCCCATTGATTTGTTTTTCATGAAGAATTGTTTTTATATGATAATAGACATTATTTTTCAACACTTCTGTTCAATTCAACCACAGTGCTCATTTCCCAGGTTTGTAATTCATAACAATCATCTCAAGTGTATTTTTAATCAGTCTTTGTATTTGACACTTGTGGAGATCCAGCAGTTTCCTGGAATTTGAATTTATTTATTTCTTCTCTGGCCCTCTTATTATATGTGGGGAAAATAAGGAGCCTTTGGTGCTTCCAGTGACATCAGTCTGTCAGACTCATATCTAATCACAATGAAATGGATAACTCTACTTCTCCGAAGTCTGAGTCTCATTCAGGTACCATCTCCAAAAATTCTTCAATAAGTAAACTGGGACCAAACAAAATACTTAAAAAGATCCTCCATCTCCAGTAAAATCTACACCGGCTTCTATAGATGTGAGTCTTGAAGAAATTAGCACATTGAAAACCTTCATGAAAGAAACTACCAAAGTATTGCAATATTTGGATGATAAATTGTCCTCTTTAGAATCACAAGTTTTACTGGTAGAACAAAAGACCGAAAATCTTCAACTTGTGACTTCATGTTTCTCCTTTCTGGTGTCGGAAATCTCTCTTCTTAAAAAACACACAAAAGATCTTAAACATAGAAACCACGGGGACACCCTGTGCATATATACTCTTCTTGTAAACACTGATGGCTCAGATATGACTGTCTTCTTTGAGTTCTTTCTGCCAAAACCTCTCAATATATCTACCACTACCCCTCTCAATATACAAAGGGTACATATCCTTGGTCCCAGTCTTTCTGCAGAATGATGAGGAATTATTTTATTCGTCCTGCAATATACAGACTTGTAGCAAATCATGTGCACTGTCAAAACCAAAAAAACAATTTTCTGGGCTGGACACAAATTGATTTTCCCTCAGGATGCAGCCAAAGTAGGCTGAGATTTGGTTGTGCGTGGCATGACATTTTGTTGCTCCTTTCCATGCCTAGATTTCTATCTCAGTATCTGCCGGGTGCATCAAATGTTGCCAATTTGTCCAGACGGAGGTGTCAGCCACCCAAAAGTGATCAGTCACTCTCTGAATGCTTTTTATTAAACAATGTCTGACAACGATCAGATATCCTTTTTTTCACTGGTCTCACTAATGATGCCAGCCCATGTGGGGCCAGTTTCTGACATTGTGATAGATTTGATCCTAAGATTATCTTAGGAATGAATGCCTTACTGCATTTTGAGGATCGGCTATTTCCAGTGTAGTGTCCTTTATGTTGGTTTTTGTTGGAATTTGCCTTTTTGCAGGGTCATCTCCAATCCTTTTTGCCTCCTTCCTCCTATTTTTTCTGACCTGTTTTTGTTGGCTTTAGAACTCTGAGCAATTTACCACTGCTAACCAGTGCTAAAGTGCATATGCTCTCTGTGTAAATTGTATTGTTGATTGCTTTCTCCGTGATTGGCATATTTGATTTACTGGTAAGTCCCTAGTACAGTGCAGTGGATGTGCCCAGGGCCTGTAAATCAAATGCTACTAGTAGGCCTACAGCACTGCTTGTGCCACCCACATTAGTAGCTCTTTAAACATGGCTCAGATCTGCCACTGCAGTCTCTGTGTGTGCAGTTTTAAACTGTAAATTCGACTTGGCAAGTGTACCCACTTGATGGGCCTAAACCTTCCCTTCTGTTGCATGTAAGGCACCCCTAATTTGGGCCCTAGGTAGCCCCAAGGGCAGGGTGTAGTGATGGTTAAGATAGGACATATAGGCCCTCATTATAACATTGGCAGTAACTGCCGCCTACTGCCACGGCCATGGCCGCCAACATACTGTCGCCGTGGCTAACAGCTGCCAACCGTATTATGACCATAGACCGAATACTGCCAGAAGGCTGGAGGTATTCTGTCGACGGTCATGGTGGCTGACAGCAGTACAGTGGCGCTCCTGGAGCAGGAGGTAAGTCGGGCTCTCTGACAGGAGGGGGGGTGGGGGGTACTGTGCGTGTGTGTGAGTGTGTGTGTGTCTGTTTTTGTATGCGTGCATGCGGGTGGGAGTCGCGTGGAATGCGTGTGTGTATGAATGAATGTGGCTGCACATGTATGTTGTGTCTTGTGCATGCGTGTGTGATGCAATATATTAGTGTATGTTGCGGTGTGTGGGAATGTATGTGTGCATACGTGGGTGGATGTAGGTATGCATGTGTGTATGAGTGTGGAAGTGTGCGCGTGTGGGTGTGTAATTGTGCGGGGGTTGGGAGGAGGAAGGAGGGGGGAAGGGTGAGGGAGGACTCTGGGGAGGGCGGCGAGGGAGACCACTATCAGTGCCACGAAAACCATGGCGGTAGGCGGGGTCATAATCCAGAGGGTGGGATTGTGACGGCCACCGGGCTGCAGACCGAAGTCTCCAGCCCGGCAGCTGTTACCACCCTGGCGGTCGGAATGGTACATTGGTGGTTTGGTTTGGGCCAAACCGCCAATGTCATAATTTGGTGAAAGGTACTGCGAGCCTGTTGGCAGTACCTTTCACCAATATACCGCAGACTGCCTTATAATGAGGGCCATAGTAATGTATTTTATATGTCCTGACAGTAAAATACTGCTAAATTACCTTTTTCACTGTTGCAAGGCCTGTCCCTCTCATAGGTTAACATGGGGGCTACCTTCAAATAAGATTTAGGGTAGATTCCCTTTGGGAGCGGATAGACATGTGGCGTTTGGGGTCTCTGAGCTCACAATTTAACAATACATCTTTTAGTAAAGTGAGCATTTTCTTGCTTGAACCATTTCTGTGACTCTGCCTATTTGTGGATTCCCTGTCTGGGTCAGTATGACAGTTGGGCTGGTTGCACCTCTCACTAGACAGTGACACAAAGGGAGCTGGGGTATAGCCTGCATATCCTGATGAGCCATCTGTGCTAGAAGAGAGGGGAGGAGTGGTCACTCACACCTGAAAGGGATGTGCCTGTCCTCACACAATATAGGGGGTCATTCTGACCCCGGCGGTCATGGACCGCCGGGGCCAGGGTTGGCGGGAGCACCGCCAACAGGCTGGCGGTGCCCCGCAGGGCATTCTGACCGCGGCGGTTTTGCCGCGGTCAGAAGTGGAAAACCGGCGGTCTCCCGCCGGTTTTCTGCTGCCCTTAAGAATCCTCCATGGCGGCGCAGCTCGCTGCGCCGCCATGGGGATTCTAACAGCCCATACCGCCATCTTGTTCCTGGCGGTTCGCCCGCCAGGAACAGGATGGCGGTATGGGTTGTCGTGGGGCCCCTGGGGGCCCCTGCAGTGCCCATGCCAATGGCATGGGCACTGCAGGGGCCCCCGTAAGAGGGCCCCACTTTGTATTTCAGTGTCTGCTTTGCAGACACTGAAATACGCGACGGGTGCCACTGCACCCGTCGCACCTTCCCACTCCGCCGGCTCAATTCTGAGCCGGCGTCCTTGTGGGAAGGTGTTTTGCACTGGGCTGGCGGGCGGCCTTTTGGCGGTCGCCCGCCAGCCCAGTGCAAAACCCAAAATACCCTCAGCGGTCTTTCGACCACGGAGCGGTATTTTGGAGGGGGGAACTCTGGCGAGGGTGAGAATCACCCCCATAGTCTCCAACCCCCTGGTGTGTGTCTGGGGCCTGGCCTGGTCAAGGCAGGATTTCACAAACAAGAGAGACTTTTTTTTAAGTTAACCTACTTTAAAGGGCAAAATGGGTATAAGAAGGTCACCCAAAACCACAGACTTTAAAACACTTCTGGAAACCAAGAGGAACCTCTGCCTGGAGAAGAGCTGAAGTGCTGAGGAAGAACAGCTGCCCTGCCTGTGACTGTGCTTTGTGGAGCCCTCCTGCAGTTGCAGCTTCTGCCTGTGCTAGAGGACAAAGACTGGACTTTGTGTTGCCTTCCTTCTTGTGAAGAACTCTCCAAGAGCTTGATTTAGAGCTTGTCTACTGTTGTTTGAAGCCTCAGGGACAGAAAAGACTTCTACTCTGCCAGCACTTGGAGCCTCTGCTGAGATCTCTATGATCTGAATTGACGCGCCGACGGCTTCGCGGCTGAAAATCATGTGCAGTCTTGGGTCGAGCACTCAATGAAAAAGGCATGAAGAATATGAATTGCATATTCTGCATGAAAGAGCAACTGATAAAAATAATAAAACATCTCCAGTGAAATTAAGCTTGTGCTAAAATAATAAGAGGAATAAAATGAAAGGCAACGAGGTGAAAGGACACAGGCCACATGCCTCAAGCTAAAACAGTTTGCCAATGTAAATGCTAAAATATCCCCACAACACTCTCCCACTTGTCGGTGCAAAGGTGCAGTGGCCTGCAATAAAACCTAATAGTAAAATCACCATTCACACATGACTACTAAAAGCAAGCTAAAATACATATAAAGAGATAAAGGCCCTCATTACAACTTTGGCGGTCTTACAGAAAACCGCAGAAGCTGCGGGCACCCTATACCACCAGTGCTGGTGGTATTTGCGGCTCCCTATTATGACTTTTCTGCTGGGCCAGTGGATGGAAACAGCGTTTCCGTCCGCTGGCCCAGCAGAAAAGTCACATCAACATTGCAGCCAGCTCATAATAGAGCCGGCGGCAATGTTGATGTGCAGTGGGTGCAGGAGCACCCGTCGCACATTTTACTGCCCGAAATTCAGGCAGTGAAATGCGCGATGGGTCTGTGCCTGTGGGCCCCTGCAATGCCCATGCCAAGTGCATGAGCATTGCAGGGGCCCCTTAGGGGCACCCCGAGTCCCCCTTACTGCCAGCCTTTCCATGGCGGTGTTTACTGCCATGGACAGGCTGGCGGTTGCCCTTGGATTATGACTGCCTGGCGGAAGCCTGCCGGTCAAGTGGAGGGGCCGACGGTATGGCCGTGGCTAATGCACCACAGTCATAATACACTGGTGGTACACCGCCAATGTACCGCCGGCCGCCAGGGTCGTAATGAAGCCCAAAATGTCCATGTTGACAAGCATGACAGGCCAAAATGAATCCAAATTAAAAAGGTCAATTTAGAATTTCACAATTACAGCAATGGAAATTAAGGTCAAATTATATAAGATCAACATGTAATCAATTGCAATGGATTATATGAAAGACCCCACTTTGGCAGATCTCCAAGCAACTGAGTCATTGACAAGGAAATCGAGGGAATACTCACGTTACGTGGCCTCAGCCATGGCTCCTTTAAAGCAGTGGCAAGAGGAATTATTATAAATTTTGTCTCACAAAAAAGCAAAAGTCTATGGATGCACAATCCAACCAATTACTGAATAAAATTAAAAAATTGGAGTAAAACTATTACTCTAAAAATGACTCTTTGCTACAACAACCCATGGACACCAAACTCACCTTTAACAGATTAACTACAAATGTTGCTTTTTCTTACCTAATGAAGTGTGGTGCACGCTGTTAGGGGGGTCAAAATAGAATGGAGAAAATTGCAGGTAAAGTATTTCAAAATCAGAAGATATAGAACCAGAATACAATCTTTATAAAATGGTACAGGCAGTACTCTATTTAAAGATGAGGATATCTTAAATTAATTTGTTACATTTTATACAATTGTATATCCTCCAGAAACACAACCATTGCAATCCGATTTAATATAATACTTTCAAACCATTCTTTCCCCTCCCTCACACCATATTGATTTTGAGTCACCAGGGGCAGATGCTTCACTTTCAGAAATTATTCAAGCAGTTTCATTATTACATAGAGAAAAGCTCCTGGACCTGTTGGCTTTATTATTGAATTTTATAGCCACTTTGCAAAACTTCTCCTTCACAAACTTTTTTAACTCATTTCTTAATAATGGTCCTTTCTCAAGATTCTTTCCAAGACAACATGATTTGATTAATACCAAAAGTAAGTAAGGATCTTTCACAGTGTAAAAATTATGCCCCATTTCTTTAGTTGACATTGATTACAAAATGTTTGCAAAAATGTTGGCATTAAACATTGATCCTATTTCACCTGATCTGACAGGTACAGAGCAGTCCGGTTTCATTAAAGGTTGATTGGCCTCCGACAATGCTCGAGTCTTTTTTCAATGTCTTAAGCAAGATCTCTCCAGTAGATCTTCCTATTGCAACCATTGCTTTGGATGCAGAAAAATCTTTTAATAGGATTGGTTGGAATTTTATTTTTCAAGCATTAAAATGGATTGGTTTCCAACCCAAGCCAATTGCTTTAGTCTCCTTGCTATACACAGGCCCTAAAGATGCAATATTAAATAACTGTATGCTCTCAAACTAGTTTCTTTTATTCAGAGGGGTACATCAAGTTGCCCAATATCACCTCTTTTGTTTATTATTACACCTGAACCCTTTTTAACTAAAATTAGACAAGATGCACATATTTCGGGTTTTCAAACTGGATCGCACCAAATTTCCCCACTTTATTGGCATAACACTGATAAATGTGAGGTATTACCTTTAAATGTTTTATGTAATAAACAACTTTTTGACCACACAGGATTTGCCTGGAAACCCTCAAAAATGAAGTACCTGGGATTGTGGATTCACACAGGGTTAAAGACACTTTAAAATTGAAATCTGATTAGATTATCAAACACACTAAATTATAATATTGCATGGTGGCATCAACTTTTTCTTTCTTGGTGGGGTAGAATTGACTCTGTTAAAAAGATGCTTACTCTTTTGATATTGTATGTTATTGCCTTTATTCCCATTTTCATCCCCGATTATTATTTTAAGATAATAGACTCTCTTTTATGAAAAGATATCTGGAAAAGTAAATCCCCTCATATAGCTTTGTCTTTAGTTAAGAAAGGATACATCTAATGTAGACCTTAAATTCAAAGATTTAAAAAACATATAATTATGCTTTCTCTCTAAAACAAGATGCCCAATGGCTCTCTTCTGATCCCCCTTTACACTCTTCTTTGGGAATACAGTTTGAGAAATCCCTTATCACCTCTTTTGGTTTTAAAGAAATTATTTCGTTAACAACTACGCTTCCTGGCTATTTCTTATTCCTGTAAACTCCTGACACTGCTTCTACCATCAACATACCCCTCAATTGCTACCCATCAACAACAACCCACTTGGCATAAAAAATCACTAATAAATCACTGTGTTGCTTAACACAATATTTTATTAATGGTCAACTCTTATTCTTTTCCGATCTCCAATCAAATTTCTCTCCTCTCTGCCATCTACATCTAAAACACAATGTGAACTCTCATGTACCTCCCTCGAGCAATACATTTTCACATTGCCATCTACAGCCTTCCCTCCCTCCATATCTGCTGCAGTTTCCCATTATTAAGCAATGACCAATCAGCATTTGCTATTTATAATTAATTACAAATGGCAATGGCTAGAGCCAAGACAAACTTTGAACTAGCTTGGGAAAAGGATTTAAATTAATGTTGGCCTACTACTTTTTGGGATACGTTATGGCTTACGCTTCATAAAAATGAGGCCTGCAAATATTACACAAACTCTTTACTTTGTCTTTCATCACCTGTTATTTACCCCCTTAACCCCCCAAATCATTTTCTTCAAATGCAGCCTCTCCTTACTGGTCCTGTTCAACTTTACTTGGTGCTGTTTTAAAAACATATGTTATTTGAATGTCCTTCTATCCATCACTTTTGAAAATTGGTCTGGCCTCAAATAAATAAGTTCTTTAAAGTTGCTATTCTCTTTTTTTTAACTAATAACTTTCTAGGTACGTTTGCACCTCAGTGGCCCCACTCATCTCCAAGCTATAAATTAATATTCTTGTTGTTGGCTGTTGCTTTTCATTTAATAACATCAAATGTACAACAAACTCAAAATGTCACTTCCAGGTCCATGTGGAATGCCATTTCCTTTAATCACAGACTAGACAATAACTATTTCTCTCCTATATCTTTAGCTATAAAGTCGATCTCTTATAGCTTCCACTAACTACATATTTAGCCCATTATGCCTCATCTGTTAATAAAAATATTACTGTGTCAGATGATGTTAGAAAGCTACCTTGAACTTCACCCTTGTGCCTTGTTACACTAATTAGAAGTTTGTATAAGAATCATGAACTTGTATACATGAGGTTTTATTTTATCTTCATAATGTGTACAGTTCTTTGATGTTATTATTTTTTTTCCAATTAGAAAATGTAATTACATATTATTCACCTTTTTCCTTATTCCCTCCCCATATATTCATGATTTTCTTACAGCGTACAATTTATTTATTTATTTATACAATTTATTTCCTCCTATACTAATATATTTTCAGCAATATTTATTTCATGTATTGTACTTTATACTAACCGTTTTTGTTAATAGGACTTATACTGATTAATTATCGCTGTCTTTGCTGTTCCTGATAAACCCAAACTGAAAAAACTAAAAAACTATGATCTCTAAAGAATCATAACAATTTGCAGAAAGGACAAATGTGGCTTCTTTTTCATTTTGTCGTCTTCAATTTCATGAATGAAATATGCTAAATATGCATCTTAATTAACTATATATTACCTAGTGGTGGTCACCTAGCTTCCATAGATCGAGCGTTTTTTGTTTTGCCAATAACTTTGGTGCCGCTTGATGGAATTTTCAAAACATATACTTTGCCAGTTCACCTGCTGTCTTGAAAGTTTTGTGGTGATCCATCAAGCGGGGGCTGAGAAAAAGGGGGGTCCCAAAACATGTTTTGCCCATTAATTTTTCCATAGGGTCTTCAGACACGCCTACATCCCTAACCACTGAAAGTAATTATACCAGAATTTGCAGTAAGCTAGCTCCTGTTACACAGATTTTCTTTTTGTGGTTTGGTGTAAATCTGTTCAGAAGTTTTGGAGATATGAAAGGTTGAAAAATATAGATCTAGGGACGTGGATCCTCCGTGGCTACAACTGTCTCCATGCTGATATATGATTGGCTGTCAACACTTCAACAAGGAAGTGATGGCAGTCATCTTGGGACTCTGCTTCAGCTGAGTCCCAGAAAAAAAGTTTAAAAAATGAGACAAGGGGCCAGGGTATAGCCACTCTGACCCCTTAGCTCTGGTGCGGGGGTCCCTGAGTGACCCCATCCAGGGCTAAAAAGCATTTAAAAAAAACAACTCAGAAACATCTGCGGATTCGGATCCGCAGATGTTTCCTAGATTTTGTTTTGAAAAAGGGAGGTCTCCAACTTTTTTCTTTTTAGTAGCCCCCAGGTGGACCAGGTCCCGGGGGCATTGGGAACTCCAGTGAGGAGGGGAGTCACGGCGCTCCCCTCCTAGGTCTTCCATTAGCCCTGGAGGCCACCACCTCCCCGGGGCAATGAGTGATTAAAATGTGGGGGGACTGCGTCACTCCCCCAAGCCCCGGGGACCCCCACCTGCTCTCCAGCTGCCTATAAGTAGCTCTCCTGTCTGAAGCTCAGCCTACTAAAATTAGAAGCTTTTATTTGGTTAAGTTAATATATGTATACAAAACTGAAAAGAGTATATTTGAGACTGAAATGTACACATTCTCAAAACTTATAAGCTGTTTGAAGAAAAAAATAAATTAGGGCCTGATTACGAGTACAGCAGTACTGTCCATGTTGATGGCAGTGCACTTGCCCCCCTGCCAGCACAGTCAGTGTGTGCACTGTCTGCCATGGCAACTCTCCCTTAGAGCAAAAGCCAATGCTACTACACTGACTGTGCCACTGGCCCCGCGGGATGGCAGTCTGACTACCAAGGTTGTAATTAGGCCCTTAATTCTCAAAATATTTTTTAAATTGATATCTGAGTGATAAATCATTGGGAGGATTGTTATTAAGATTATGACCTTGGTGGCAGGGTGATTACAGCTATGGATGCTAGTATTATTTATGCAGAGGTATTCCGCACTGAGAAAGCCTGTTTTGCATTAGTGTTGACAACTATGGGCCTGATTTAGAGTTTGGCAGAGGGAATTACTCGTCACAAACATGACGAATATCCCGTCTGCGGTATTACAATTCCATTAAAGCCTATGGAACTTGTAATACAGCAGACGGGATATCCTGTCATATTTGTGGCGGAGTAAACCCTTCTGCAAACTCTAAATCAGGCCATTTGACTTTAGTGAAACATAAAAGTAAACATTTCAGGAAAGGGTAAATCATTGAAGGTTATGAACTGCCCAAGAAAACCAGTCCCACAAGAGCCTCCTGCTAACACTCTACTATTCTGTAAAGACCGTTATTAAAAAATAAATATATTTTTAATTGTGTTCCCTTAATTAAATATGCCACATTTACTCCCCATCCCACAATCTCCAATGTTTTTCACTTATCCCTTTTACTTTTGTTTACACCCCTCTATACAGCTCTCAGTATATCCATTTCCGTGCCCTTTCCACTCTTTGATAAATAAAAGTGCCAATTGTCACAGAGTTGTAAAATTCCAATTTGTACAGTTTGTCACAAAGTTGTAAAAAGCCAATTTGTACAGTGTGCACTTTAGGTTCTTGCTTTGAATTAAATAATTTTAAAAGTAATTGGTACTATAAATGGCTTTTTGAGGATTTCCAAGGAGGAGAACTATTCTAGACAGCTAATTTCGAGGGGGGTCACACACATCCGAGTCCCCTACTCTGCTACTAATCAATAGTCTACTTTATCAGCATCACAAGTAAATAAAGTTGTCCATTTATCCCGAGTAATTTAATTCTGACCGTCTGCCTTTTACTTGTCATTTCTGATCTTTGTCAGTTTTTTTGCAACCAGGGATACCTTCCTACAATGCTTCATTTGTGCTTGTTGTTTCCGGTGCTGAGCACCAGCACTTATTTTTGAGGGCCGGGGATTATTCTTCTGCCTCAAGCATTTGCAGCTAGCAAAAGACACATTTGGGAAAGGCGGAGGAAGAGAAAATGGAAAAAGCGTCACTAAGGTAGAAAGCAAAAAGCTGCCAGAGTCACCTGAAGGGTAAGGGAGTGGCTTTAAATGGATTGATGAGGCGCGAGATGGCTTCAGGATTACGCTGCCCCAGTATTTCGTGATCGCACATTTAAATGCAGCAGCCGCGTGTTCAAGAGGAGGGCTTTAGGCACGGGCACGTTTTTATTTACAAATTAAGCACTGCCTTCCTACCTCCCTTACGTCTTTCCTTGCTCTCATTTTTATTGAGTCACCAAAATGCCTGGTAGGGGATGTGAAAACACACCCTAGACTTAATGACATCACAGGAAGTGACATCATAAGTCATTTAACCCTCAACATTCCCATGTAATGATAACAGATGATTTTAACCCTGGCAACATTACAGTAATGGATATTGCTAAAGTTTCATAAGTGCATAATAAAAATAACAACACAACACAACACAGACAAATATTTATTTCAAATGCCACCTATCAAAGGGTGCTTACATGCCATATCAAGGATCGTTGTCTATTTCTCTTTGTATTGCAAAACAGTTGTGTGTTCCTCTGAAGAGGTGACAAAAGAAAGAGCAGCACTGGAAACCTACATCATTTATTACACGAAGGCCCTGATTTATACTTTTTGGTGCAATACTGCACTAATGCAGTTTTGCACTAAAAAGTTTAGCACCGGCTTGCACCATTTCTGTGCACCAGCCGGGCACAATATTTATGGAATGGTGCAAGCCGGTGCAAAGGGAAGGCTAGCGTCAACAAAAATGATGTTAGTCGGTTGGGGCTGACGCTATGGAAGACTGGGGTTTCGCACCAAAAAATGACTATGGCAGGTTAGAGTAAAAAAAAATGACTCTAACCAGATTAGCGTCATTTTATAGTGCTAACCCAACCATGCCACATTTCTCCTGCCTTAGAAAAGGCAGGAGTCATGCCCACCACCCCAATGGCCAGCACAGAGGACAAGGGTCCTCTGGACATGGCCATTGCACCCTGTGCCACGAATGAGGGCCCATTTCAGGGCCCCCTGTGGCACTTTAAAAAATAAAATAAAAATACTTACCTGTACTTACCTGTACTTACCTGGGATAGGGTCCCCTATCCTCTGCTGTCCCTCTGGTGTGGTGGGGGTGTTCCTTGGGCCTGGGGAGACACCTGTGGGCTTATTCCATGGTGTTCACCATTTATTGACGCCTCCTCCCGCCCGTGCACCATTTTTGCACGGGAGTATAAGTATGGCGTTAAGGCCATAGAGTCATTTTTTGCACTGGAACGCCTACCTTGCATCTCATTAAGGCAAGGAAGGTTTCCACATCCAGAAAATGACTTTAACTCCATAAATTTGGCGCTAGATGGGTCTAGCGCCAAAGTATAAATATGGAGTTAGTTTTGCACTCAGAGTAAAAAATAAATGATGCTAATTTGGTGCAAAAAGACTATAAATATGCTCCTAACTCCCATGATTTATTGTTCACCTTGTGTATACAGCAACAAAAAACGTACTCATATATCACAGGGAGAGTAAAAAAAAGTTTAAAAAACAATATTTGTTATGCTCATATGCATTAATTGCTATAGA
Organism: Pleurodeles waltl; assembly: GCF_031143425.1. Taxonomy (NCBI): domain Eukaryota; kingdom Metazoa; phylum Chordata; class Amphibia; order Caudata; family Salamandridae; genus Pleurodeles; species Pleurodeles waltl. Next base: position 482,600,157 of record NC_090439.1, read on the forward strand.
CCTAATTTTCAATGTGAACTAGGTTATTGTCTTGAATGATTCCTCATTAATAATCCATTTTGATTGATGATAATTGGCAAGGCACTATCACTCAAATGAAGCTCAAAAGTGACAGGTTTATTCAATCATCAATTTTCATGTGTTCACAATAATGAAAAATGGCAACAACTTGTCTAAAAATTTGCTTGTTTTTTTAGTTCGTTTTTATTTAGTAAAAAGAGTGTTCCTTACACTGCTGAAGTTATTTATTTGACAAAATCTAGGCTCCAGTGGAAGCTTAAGTAAGTGAGCAGTGCTCATCAATGCAGCGCATACCTTTGGTCTTGCAGTGGCAGCTCCTGATCTCTAAAACTGGTGGGTGTAATTGTTGCCATGCCATTGTAGGGAATGAGCGAAGTGAGTGAATCCGACTTCTTCTAGGGAAGACTCAAGGATTACCTCTAATAGTCCAGTGACACATTTTACCAAGGGTTCCACGTATACCAAGAATACTCTCCAGCCATTGAAACCGTGTTTGCACTCTCTTTTCCTTTTTTCCCCCTCCCCCCCTCCTCCCAACCCTCAAAACTTTCCTCCATCCACCGACCACCCCCCCCTTGGGTGCCTGACATACCTCTAGCTTGTCAAGGCTAGGTAGGGGAAACCCACCACGCCCTTGTGATGTCACCAAATGCCACCTCCCACCACCAAATGTTAGCACCACCCAATAAGGCAGTGAGGCCTTCTACCACCTATTTTGGCATACTTCACACCTAACTAGGACAAGAATCAGGCAGCAGCCCGATGTGACCATTCAGCGAGGAATACCCTCAGAGTCCAAAATATTTTTAGCTTGTTCTGGTTCTGAGAATGTTAGTAAGAAGCTCTTCCAGTTTATTTTCAGAGAGAGGCACCTACAAATGAAACTGGAATGGATGCAGCTTTAAACTTAGGTATAAGAGACCGCATTTCCTGCATCTTCCTTGCTGTCTCTCAGGCTAGATCCTGAAAAATTGAAAATTAATAATAACCATCTGGAGCAGTGAATCTTCTGCGTTCCCTGACAAGTGACATAATTGCCTCCTTAATCTTATAATTGTGAAAGAAAACTAGTGCGAGGCCTGTTTCCAGGCTTTGGTGGCCCAGATGGACTCCTGTGTGCACGTGTAATAGACAACATATCATCTGTACCTTAGTTTATTACCCGCACTGTCCGACTCTACATATGTACGAAGAAAATTGTCAGTCCATTTAATCATGACAGTATTAGATTGGGCAATGTACGTGGTAGCCTCTAAGCCGTCTGGCACTCCCACTGCACGCCGATTTGATCTGTGGGATCAATTTAACTTTTGAGAAGTTTCATTTGCTCTGTGATCACTTCCTGCTTGCCCTCCATCTGAGTTGTCTGTGTTTCCATTCCCTGTAGTTTAGTATCAGTTGCTTTGTGTGTATCCATGAAGTAGGTAAGTTGCTACTGAATGGAAGATACTTTAGGTTCTCAAATCTGTCAGCTTGTGCAGCCTTATTCTTTTTAACAGATAGGATTTCTTTCATAATCATTTTCAGTAAAGACTTGGTAGACAGAGAAGCTGAGGAGCAAGTGGACGCTGCAAGTGGACGCTGCCTCCATCAATGTCTCAGAGACGGTGGATACGGATGGAATATCCAATTAACCAGGTTTATCATACCCCTTTTCCTGCTGTCATTATGTGGGCTCGTTTTCTAATGCCCTGCTTCAGATCTGAATTCAGGAAACCCTTTTTGTAAGGCATACAAGGCATACTTTGTGCAGCATTGGTATTAAGTTGGGCCTCTTGGGATTGATGCAGCCGGAATGCTGTCTCTTGGGCCTTTGCTTTAGAGAGATGATAAAATGCTCTCTGTGCAGATGAGTTTGAGCTCGAGTTGATAACTCATTGCGAAACCTGGCTCAGAACACTGGGAAGACTGTGCCTTGGTAGCAGAAGTTTAGTCTGACTCCTGCTGCCAGTATACTGTAGTGTACGTGGAGCATCAAGGCCTGGTGAACTCAGATTACCTAGAGAAGGGATTCGCTTGTCAGGCCTGTCAACTAAGGTTCCTGACGGCTGCTCAACCCGAGAGCTGCCTGCGGGGGGGGGAGGGGTGGGGGAGGGGGGCATTGAAGTTGGAAACAGATTCACCACTTCATTCCTCACACTGGTAGTGCCAGATTCACTTATAACTGCCTCCTCTCCTGTTGCATTATCACTGGAGTGCAGGTGATCTTGATTACATTGGTCGTGGGAAGGAGGCTGACAGCATGTAGATATCACACTCTCACATACAATAAATCACTTGTTTTTAGATACAATGTCTGTACCCCCTGCCCCACAGCTGCTAGGCTGTTACCAGCCAAAGGATTGTTTGTGCATGTAGGGGGACAGGCTGTATACCTCTTATTGTGCTTATTAGGCTACCATCCTGTGGCTTGTTCCCAGGGGACCTTTAATAGGCATTCATATTAGCCATGGTGACTGTGTCTCGGCTACTGTAAGTCTCTGCCTCTGCCTCAGTCTGAGCATGTAATAGCCCTCCAGAAGAGACTCTGCGCCTTTCGTGACGCCTCCTACCTCTGCCACAACTGAGTTTACTGGGCCTATTGGGTTTATAATACTTTTGCAGGTCGGGTTTTGAAATGTAGGGTTTCTATTTTTATTGCTGCTGGTCCTGGTTTTAATACTGGCCATTATCTAGTTCAAAGAGTACTGTCCCCCAATGTTGATAGATTACAGCCTCCAGCTCAAATATGCAGGATAGCTGTAGAAAAAAAAGCCCAGGAAGGGCCAAACATTTCTCCTACTGTGCAGTCTGTATTAACTTCAAGACGCGCCTTACTGGCTCCTTAGAACTTTAACTCATCCTCCACCTTGCTCAACTCTTGCTCTTAGCAGGTCAGGCCAGCCAGCCAGAAAAAACAGGAAAAACCATCAAAGGGCTGTGCCCTGCCAAAACCACCATTGGAGGCTCGCCGAGCTGTGCACCACTGCCCAGCTTGGTTCTAGCTAACTCCAGACTCACCCTCTGCCGCACGCTCCACACCCAATGTGCCTGCAGGAGGCTCTGCAATGAGACTCGGCTCCACTGCCCCTTTGTCCGCCCCTCAGTGACTCGGGACAGAAAACACCAAACAACATTGGCGGCAGCATCCTCCGGTACACCTCTGAAGCACCTCAGCTGTCAGCCATCATCTTTACAGGGTGGCGAGAACATCAGTTCATGAAGGGAAGCAGCCATCAGCGGGAGGTATGAACTTCTAGGAGCTACAGGGCTCCTGCCGCTGTGTTCAACGCGCTGGTGGGCATATTGTCCCAGGATCGTTTCTAGAAATTTAGGTTTTCTAACTTACGTTAAAAGGAGACCGTTTGCATGTTACCTGGTATGTCATTTGCCTAGGAGATACAAAATGTTAATTAAACTAAATGGTTAATATCAAATCTTGGAATACAAATGGGTTAAAGGGGGAGGAAGAAAGCCAAATATTTGCGGAGGCTTGCTCTATGAGGCTAATATCTTTGCTCTCCAAGAGATGCATCTCACTAAAAAAGAGGCTGATATTTACTCTATATTTAAGTGCTGTCAGAGGTACATTGTACCAAGCAAATACAATGTAGTTAGTGCCACACTTTGCTCAGGCCAGAGGGGGGTCTCCATTATCATTTTGAAGAAATCACTGAGGGTTATCAGATCAAAGCAGATTATGAGAGAAGGTCAGTAAGGACAGAGATTACTGATCAGCAAAGCAGAAGCTTATTTGTGTTGGTAAGCGGTTATGCTCCCAATAATCCAAATCCATGATTTTTTGCTAATATGATGTTAGAACTCAGTGACATCAATTTACCTATTATCATCCTTAAGGATTTTAACTGCACCCTGAATCTGGCACTTGATACTACTAACACTGCCTATACAGCTCGTATGAGTAGCACTAGAAACAGCATGATAGATATGACGCATAATTTAAGTCTGCATGATATCTGGGGGGAGCAAAATCCCACCGCTCTGAATTATACTTTTTTCTTTAGGCCCCATAGACTCTCTCAAGACCTGAATGCTTCTTAACACTGTAATCTGCCAGTCTCTGGCCACCACCAGGTTTCTTGCTTGATCTGGATTGGCCAAGGTAGGGGCGAACCTTTCCAATAGCCACGGTGCTGCTGATAATGGAACACCAAGCAGGCCATAACCTCCAGAAGGAGTCCCAGAGGAAAAAAACCAAACTTGGGAAAACCCTCAGATCAAGGAACTCCTGAAAAAGATATATAGAAAAGAAAAAGTAAGGCACAAAAAATATGTAACAAAAACTGCAGACAGGGAAGAGCAGGTGAGGTCCAAATTCATAGGATACAAGAGCTAGGAGCACAACCGGAATGGAAGTGTTTGCAACGAAAGGAACAGAAGACCAACTGTGCTTATATACTGACAAACAGGGAGTAACATGCAGGAAATAATGAAGACACCATCTTGGATTGGGAAAAGCCACTTTAAAGTAAATGGAAAAATAGCCGTAGTTTAAAAAGTAGGGAGCAAGGCACGCAAGGAAGGGAACACAGACTCCTGGGAAAGAGAAAATATAGCCAAGAAGAAACAAAAAAGAGGAAAAGAAGAAAAACAGTAAAAAACAGGTAAGTAAAACTAGGGGGGAAAAGGTGGGAGCAGCGTGAAACAGAGTCCAAAGGGAAGGTTTCAGGTTGAGCTGCGGCCCAGAAAACAGGTCGCGACCCGAAAAGCGGCCCGTGGCAGAAATGGCTGTCCGAGACGCGGACCGTCAATCTGACTGCGGCCCACAAGTGGGACGCGCCTGTCTTCGCGGCGTCACGTACTCTTGCATACACTTCTGTCTGAGTAGTAGCACAATTGCCTCGATTTGTAAATCTATGATTCTACATCTACTTTACTCTGATCACTCGACTATTGCACTCAAATGGGAAGGCAACTGCTTTGTTAATACCAATGTGAGTCGCTCTTACTTCATAAGCGTATGCTATTTTGTGCTGACTAAGTTCAATATCTCAGTACTTGTACGCAGGAATTTTGTATAACTAACCTAGGCACTACCTACTCGTTTGTGATCTGGGACACATTTAAAGCTGACATCAGGGGCATTTCACAATCATTTGTTGCCCAGATCTCAAGGGCGGATAATGAAGAGGAGAGTCTTATTCAATTATGAATGACACAAATTACATCTCACTCAAGTGCAGCTCAAGCCATATACCTACAAATTATGGGTATACGAGGGCGTATTTCTGCCCTACTAATGGCTCGCGTATATAGGAAAGCTTGTCAATTACAAGCCCTGAACGGTGAGATTGGGGATAAGTCAGGCAAATTACTGGCTTGTCTTGGTCATCCTGATACACCTAGAACTCTTATCACATACATTAAAGATGCCACAGGAAGAGTCTGCACCTAACACTGTGATATTCTATCTACATTTATGGCATACTATTCTGGGCTGCATCAGGAGGAGATGGAGTTCAGTCTTAGAAACATTAAGGGCTATTTGGATCCTATAGGCCTACCCAAATTAGGAAGGAGTGGCGGGGAAGCGCATTTTGACAGAGGAGGCGGCGGCCAGCAGCACAGGGGGCAGGAGCCCTTTAAATTTAATCTTGCGCTCCCTCCCTGCGGGAAGTGCGTTTTGTCAGAGGAGGTGGCAGCCAGCAGCACAGGGGGCAGGAGCCCTTTAAATTGAATCTCGTGCTCCCTTCTGGGGGAAGCGCGTTTTGACAGAGGAGGCGGTGGCCAGCAGCACAGGGGGCAGGAGCCCTTTAAATTTAATCTTGCCCTCCCGCCCCGCGGGCGGCGCCCGGGCAAAGCCCGAGCCAAGGGCGGCCCCGTCCTGCGCCCGTCAACGCCTGGTAGAGGCTGGGCTGGGCCACCCCCCTGACATCTTCTCTGCAATCACTGGTCTGGGCACCTAAGCTTTAACATGTACATTTGCTTACCCTTCTTTTTTGGTTTCTTGAAGCAGTGCTTTATATTTGCCTCTTTGTCCTCGTAAAACAGCCACTCAGCACTGTGGGAGGTCACTTTTTTTTTCTTTTTCTCTCATTTCTGCTCTAGACATATAGCATTTTTTTATTCTACTCAGCCTTATTACCTCTATCAGAGAGGAACACTGTATGTTTAGCATAACTATTTTTCTTTCGGTAGGGTCAAATAATTAGCGAGAATGGATAAAAGGAAGCAATCCAGCCTAAAAGATACTACCTCCCAGAAAGATCACTCAACAATATTAAAATTTATTTCAAGAGCTATGGGGGCAATTGATAAACAAATTATTAATGTTGAGGAAAGGATTTTAACTCAATCTTCGTACCTTCACCATTTTCCCCACCACTAAAATTGACTAATTTTCCGGTAACTGGACCTCAAATTAGAGGCAAGAATGGATGTATTCAGGATATAACTGACTTCATTTCAGATGACGGCGACCATCCACCTCCTCCTAAACGTTTAAGGAAACACAAATTAGTTAGTAAGGATAAAGCCCCCAGTCAAGAGCCACTTGATAAGATTAGACGAGGTAATCCTGGACCCTCACTTATTGAATCTACTCAACATGCACATACTCTCTGCGAGAATTCAAAATATGGTCATAGGAATGCACAACCTATAGTGAATACAGAAATTAATCCCTTAGAGACTATTAACTCTTTGGAACACCTAGTCAGGCCTCTTTTTGACCAAATGATTGAACGTTTAACACGATTGGAGGAAAACGTAGAGACAATGTTTAATTTAATGAAGGCTCAGTTTGCAAGTGTAAGTGCAACAGCCGTCACTACCCAACATTGTGACGAACTAGGCTCAAACAGTAACCCCTTACCAGTGCATAAACAGCCACCACATATGTATCAGTCCATCCAAAGACACGTAGATTTATGCCCTCCACCAGTTAGTATCAGCAGTCCCCCACACCAAAAAGCACGGCCAAACAGAGGGGAAACAATGACCAGCCTGAAACTCTCCTGAGATTTTTCTTTAACATCAAGAGACATATTAGATCTGCCACCAGCGGCAACTCCCTATGTGATAGTCCTGGCAAATGTCCCCACTCTTTCTGGGGACCACAGGGAATCATGGACAGCGTTGAGGAATAAATCCTTGAATTGGATTGGAACCCGCATGAAATCCGGCATGACAGAACTTCTCTTTGAGGATATTAAAATGGTTCGGAGGGTAAAATGGGTGGGAAAGAACCAGAAGTCATTTAGGGGTGACTGTGTGGTACTTTCCTTTAAATCTCCAAAACTGGTCGAAGACATTTTGAGCCACCTAAGCCTGTGGAAGATTACAGACTATGGCACCATATTGTTGCCTCTGGGCTTCTTCTATACGCACAACACTGACAAGGTCCGTCTTGGTTCTAATTCTGACAAACAAACAATTAGGTTGGAAAGATACTATTCGATCCCAACCAAAAATAGATTTCATGCCCTCTCTTTGGAAGGTGTCGATTGACTATCATTTGATCAGGAAATGGGTGGGCCTACGACTATTACGCTAATCCGAGTTTCCGATCCATTAAAGAGTGGGCATGGTTTGGTGGAGAGCAATGAAGATGGACAGATGGAGATGGATGTTGAACCGAGTCAACTTGCTAATACCGTAGTGCCAATAAGTGGATCCTCCATCCAGTCAAAAGACATAGGGGGTCATTTCGAGGGACCGCCGTGCTGAAGATCGCCAGTGGTGGCGGTTTTCCACTCGGCGTATTATGACTGCTGGCAGCCCTCCGTCCTTTTCCGGATGAAGAGCCGCCAGCAGCCATACTGGCGGTCGGCGGGGAAGTGGAGGTTGCTCCACCTCCACCGCCACGTCAACAGAACACCGCCCACCAAATCACGTTCTGTGATTCGGCATGGTGGTGTTCTGTTGACGGTGTGGTGGTGGCGGAGCAGCCCCCATGGATCCCGTCCCCTCCCGGAAGATCAACGGACCAGGTAAGTTGATCATTCGTTAGGGGAGGGGGGTGTGGGGGTGTTGTGTGTTGTGTGCGTGCATGGGGGTGTGCGTGTGTGTATGTAGAGGGGGTGTGTGAGTGCGTGTATGCATGCGGGGGTGTTGTGTGTTTGGAAATTAGTGCGTGTCTGTCTGTATGGATGTGTGCGTGTATGTCTGAATGTGGGTGTGTGCGTATGACTGTGTGTGTTGCTGTTGGTATGTATGTTGGTGTGTGTGCGGGTATGTGTGTTGGTGGTGCCTGCGTGCGTGTCGGGTGTGAATGTGTGATGTACTGTTGGGGGTAGAAGTGGGGAGGGGGGTCCTGCCACCTTTGGGGGTGGCAGGGGTGGTGGGGGGTGTATGGGAAGGACTCGGGGTGGGGGTGGTGGGTGGGGGAGAGCCCTATCAGTGCCAGGGAAGGAATTCCCTGGCACTGATAGTGCTCACCGCCATGGATTTCATGGCGGTTCCAAGCCCCATGAAATCCGTGGCGGTCAGCCAGGTCATGATACCGCTGGTGGTATTGTGACGACCTCCAGGCTGGAGACCCAGGTCTCCAGCCTGGCGGTCGGATCGGAGAAGTGGAGGATGACCATAGCGGGAACCGCCATGGTCATAATTCCAAAATGTTTACCGCCAGTCTGTTGGCGGTAAGACCGCCGCTTCTCCGCCGACCGCCAGGGTTGTAATGAGGGCCATAGTAACCAAACAGTCTTCCGTGGGGCAAGGGACTAAAACTGGGGGAGAGGATTACTTATTTTTATTTTGGAATGTGGCGGGTCTGCGCTTGAAAAGTAAGAATGAAGATTGGTTAGAATGTATTTGATCCTTTCACTGGGTGAGTTTACAAGAGACTTGGTCCGTGGACCCTATCCACATAAATGGTTTTAGGACACTTCACACCCCCGCCATTCCTTGCTCACGGGGCAGGGCAAAAGGTGGGCTGTGTACTTTCATCTCCAATAAGTTCAACTTAGTTAAGGACGTAAGACTAATCTCTAACTCATTTTATCAACTGATCTCATGTAAATTAAGAATCATTGCACAATTGGTGATTATTAACTTTTACAATAATGTTCCTCAACAACGTTTTTTTTTCTGTTCTCAAGCTCTTGCAGGAAGATCTGGACCGAGTATGTAACTCAGCGCATAATGAGACTTTTATTGTGTGGGGGGGGACTTTAATACACATTTGTGTCCTCAATCCGTGGAAAAATTTTGTCTTTTTGGCACGGGTGGAGATGACGACTCATACCATTTTACACATAATAATTATGGTAAATTGCTGAATGAAACGTTGTTTAAATTTGATCTCCTTCTGTGCAATAGTCTAAATCATTGTAAACCACATATAAAACCCACATTCAATGGCAGACATGCTAACACAATAATTGATTTTATACTATTGTCTAATAATTTTACTACTTATGTGTCTGAATATAAAATTCAAGATTGTTTGTTTAGCGACCACTACCCTCAAAGTTTAAGCATTGTATTCCCCCAAGTCAACACTAAACACAAGGAACCAACGGAGAAGGTAGAGAATATAGAATTGGGAACAAGAAATGGCTACACTATCCGCTGGTCACAGCTTGAGCCTACGCAGTTTATGAAACAATTAATGAGCAAACTCTATAAAGAGTTTGAAACTTGTCTTTCAGACAACATTTGCCCGCAGGCTTGTATTAACGCTTTCACTGCAATAACTACTGAAATCAAAAACTCTCTTACAGTTAGCTTTGGCAAATCTAGACCTTGTTTAGGCAAAAGATGGTTTGATAGTGAATGTACTCAAGCCTATAAAAATCTTAAGCAGTGCTTACAGAGACAAAACCCTGATAGACATGACATCAGCCTTCGGAGGAAGGAGTATAAAAAGGCTATAAGAAGAAGAAAACAGAATCTAAAAAACGAGGCTTGGCATTCTCTTCATGAAGCAAGCCTTAGGAATGACAACTTTAAATTTCGGAAAATTGTAAAATCTCCTCTTCTGTGTGATGGAACATTACCATCAATTGAAATAGCCATTACTGAAGAGGATTGGGTTTCTTTTTTCTCTAGTAAATACTCCGCTAAAGATTTGGTCTTGGAACCGAATTCTCTGAGACCAGTTTCTCAATCTATTTTTCCACCATTTAGCCTTAAGGAGGTTATAGAGGCAATTAACGCTAGCAAAAGCGGGAAAGCGCCGGGCCCAGATGGAGTCCCAATTGATATTTACAAGTCGAATGTCTCACTTTGGGGCCCACTATTAACTCAAGTTTTACGTGCCTGCTGTGCCACAGTCTTTATACCGACCTGGGCTGAGTCCATTATTGTTCCTATTTTCAAAAAGGGAGATCATCAAAATCCTGCATGCTACCGCCCAATCTCTCTGCTTGATACTCTTGCAAAGATTGCTGGACGAATTGTTTTAAACAGACTACGAGATTGGACGGAGGAAAATAATATTCTCTCGGACCTGCAATATGGCTTTAGAGCTGGAATTGGGACCATGGAGCAGGCTCTGAACTTAGACATTATACTCGGTAAATATATGAAGGCCAAGGCCGGAGCCTTATATTTAGTGTTTATTAATCTGACTTCAGCATTTGACTGTGTGGTCCATAGTAAATTATGGCCTATTTTATTGGACATGGGGGTAGACCTAACTATTGTTCATTTTATTAGGGAACTATACGCTGGAGCTAAAGCCAACGTGCGTTATGGGCTTCAGGGTGAATGCACCTCAGCCTTTCCTATTGAACGGGGGGTACGACAAGGCTGCGTACTAGCGCCACTACTGTTTGCCTTATATATTTATACATTAGAGGGGGTATTATCTGATGCTTGCAGTGACCTCCCACAAGTTGGTTCCCGAAAGATCCCAGCACTCCTGTACGCGGACAATGCAGTTTTGATGGCCCGCACCCCAGTAGCATTGCAGAGGCTACTCACAACCTTTGATAAGCATATGGAAGCCTTAGGTCTCAGAATCAACCATTCTAAAACTTTCTCGATGACATGTGGTAGAAATTCCATTAAGAAACCCCAGATTATGCTAAAAGGTACGAAACTAGACATTACAGGAACTTTTTCATATTTAGGCATCACGTTCGATAATGAAGGGACATGGCCACAAGCCATAAAATCAAGGAAGCTGTCATTCACTAAAACTATCATGGCTGTAAAAAACTTTTCAAAAAAGGTCGGTAGAGCGACTCCCAAGGATATGATGACATTGTACAATGCAAGATGTGTTTCTCTTGCATTGTACGGGGCAGGACTCTGGGGATATAGGAACTGCAACAACCTACAGCTAGTTGAAAACGATTTTTAAAAGTTTATTTTAAGCACTCCAAAATCTACCCCTACACTGGCATGCCATATGGAATTGGGGGTATCATACCTTATAGATCTAATTCGTATCCAACCAATCCTATTATGGCATAAAGTATGGACTTCTGATTCTGCTAGGCTGAATAGGGCCATCATAGAAGATGCATTGGCATTATCTTACCCGCTGAAAATTCCATAGCTAAATTATATAAAGTTTTTTTTTACAGAGCTGGGCTATCCTGAGTTATATTCCACTCCGGTAAAACTGGAAACAATTTCCAGGAAAGAACTGAAAAATATTTGTCTTACTCACCTGGCCAATTTAAGATCGGCCACTGAGGCATAGAAACCCAGCGTAATGAGGAATTTCACGTTGCAACAAACAGATGACATGGAACCATATTTGAGTAATGTACTGAACCCAAGGCATCGGTTTGCCCTTACGCGCCTAAGATTAGAGATTTTCCATCGTCTTGTTAGCTTTCCGTGTATTAATGATTGGACCCCTGTCTTGGTAAAATGTCCCTGTGACTTAGGGGGTGATTCTGATTCTGGCGGGCGGCGGAGGCCGCCCGCCAGAATTCCGCCCTCCATTATACCGCTCCGCGGTCAGAAGACCGCGGAGGGTATTATGAGTTTTTCCCTGGGCTGGCGGGCGGTCTCCAAAAGACCGCCCGCCAGCCCAGGGAAAAACTCCCTTCCCACGAGGATGCCGGCTCGTAATCGAGCCGGCAGAGTGGGAAGGTGCGACGGGTGCAGTGGCACCCGTCGCGTATTTCAGAGTCTGCAAGGCAGACACTGAAATACTTTGCGGGGCCCTCTTACGGGGGCCCCTGCCGTGCCCATGCCATTGGCATGGGCACGGCAGGGGCCCCCAGGGGCCCCGCGACCCCCCCCTACCGCCATCCTGTTCATGGCGGCATTCCCGCCATGAACAGGATGGCGGTAGGGGGGGTCAGAATCCCCTCGGCGGCGCAGCGAGCTGCGCCGCCTTGGAGGATTCTTAGGGGCAGCGGAAAACCGGCGGGAGACCGCCGGTTTTCCTGCACTGACCGCGGCCAAAGCGCCGCGGTCAGAATGCCCTGCGGGGCACCGCCGGCCTGTCGGCGGTGCTCCCGCCGACCCTGGCCCCGGCGGTCTAAGACCGCCAGGGTCAGAATCACCCCCTTAGTGTCTGAGCAAAGTAAAATACACATTATTTTTTTTTGTAAATTCTACATAGACCTAAGGAAAGCGTTTGTGACTCCATTTTTAAAATCAATGCATTTTAAACAATGTCGCCCTGCCTTTAATTACCTTCTGTCCTTACCATCAATTGTGATTTGCAATGGAATAGCTTTATTTTTATGTGCAGTGACGATGACCAGACCATATTATCAAATTACCTAGATAGGGTTTTTATATTTGTATAAATTTTAAATGTATTTTATCAATGACAATAGTCTTTGTTTTAAAAACATACTCTTATACTGATTTTTTCTGTCATGTTTTTGAGCTGTGGCTTTTATGTGAATGTATTTAACTCCTTGTAACGTAATCTTGCTATACGGTCCTCTTAGATATGGTTTGACTTACCGCTCTCATACTATTTCAAATATTGAGTGATATTTTTAATATGAATTATCTGCTTTTATGATTGTTCTATTCAATCGAATAAAGTATTTTGTTGATGATGAATTACTGGACGCTGAGATAACACTGAACGTACTTAGAAGGATCATTACTAGCCTACCTACAGGAAAAGGGCCAGGGCAAGATCTCATTCCATGAGAAATATATAAGATTCTCATATCCATAAGTACCTCACTTCTTGTAGAGGTGCTAAAAGAAATCTGGAGCACAGGAGAAGTCCCTACTTTGTGGAATAAATTATTACAATATTTTTGAAAAGTATAAAGATCCAACTGAATGTAGCTCATATCAACCAATTTCACTTATTAATGCTGATTTTAAAATATTTACCAAGACTTTGGCTAATCAATTAAATATGGTTATCTCAAAGCTGATATCGTCGGTACAACACGGTTTTATCCCAGGAAAGGATACGACCGTCAATACAAATGTATTCACGACATTAATAGACCGTGCCAAAACTAGCTAGGAACCACTTAACATCATTCTACTCAACGCTGAGAAAGCCATTGATCGTATATCCTGGAAGTTTCTATGAGAAACGCTTGCTCAACTTAACTTCAGCGCTAGCAATGTTAAAGTGATTAAAGACGTTTATAAGGCTCCCAAAGCTCAGACCAGCAAAAAAACGGTGTCAACACCCTTTATTTCCATTTCAAGTGGCACTTGACAAGTCTGTCCGCTGTCACCTGCCCTTTATGCACTATATATGGAGCCATACGTCAAACTTTTATGTAGAAATGTTCCCAGCAATTCGTATGTGTCACTCCCTTCCCTGCTGACAGTGTATGCAGACGATGTTCTAATATTTTCTCACTGCTCTGAGCCAACGATTAAGAGCACTGAACAGGCTGCTTTACATTTTGGCCAGGTCTCAGGTTATAAAATAAATGCACATAAAACACAATTGATCCTTGTGGGGGGCGCAACGAGATCTGATCGAAGGGTCACGACCAGAGTAAGGTATTTTGGCATTATTTTGGTTCCTACGATAAACATGTACTAAGAATATAATTACTCTGCACAATTAAGGTCTCGGAGATTATTACTTGATGAGTAGAAGCATTTACCAATTTATTTTATTGGACAAATTAATATAATTAAAATGAATATTCTACCCAATACCCTGTACCTTTTTCATTCGCCTCCTCTGTATGTTCCCTATAGATATTTTTAAAATGTTGGACTCTGTAATTACTAGATTCAAATGGCAAAAAAAGAAAGAGCGGTGGTCTCTAAAATTGCTAAAACTCCCAATAGCTGAGGGTGGATGGGAACTTCCTGACTGGCGCTTTTATTATTGGTCTAGTATGGCTGACCGCATCCGTATGTTCTGTGAATTCTATCTGGATAACCGGTTCCATACTATTTTAGACATAAAAAGTTCTCGCAGCAGAAGCAGAAATTTAAGGGCTGTAAATTTTTCAAAAAAAGTTAGATTGAAATCCGAGATAGCTCTTGAAAAAATCTGGACTAATATGAGGGGATTCTTGAAAAATTCCACTTTTCAATGCCTATACACTTTTGCTTGGTTCTTGGTTGCGGTTGAAGATTAGGGCCCTTATTATTACCCTGGCGGACCGGACGGCGTTATTTTGGATAAAGGTACTGCCAACAGGCTGGAGGTACCTTTCCCCAAAATATGACATTGGCCAAACTGCCAATGTACCACTCTGTATGCCAGGGCGGTAACAGCCGCCGGGCTGGAGACTTCGGTCTCCAGCCCGGCGGCTGTCACAGTCCCACCCTCGGGATTATGACCCCGCCTACCGCCATGGTTGCCATGGCAGTAGGCACTATCAGAGCTGGGGAATTCCTTCCCTGACACTGATAGGGGTCTCCCCTGCCCCCACCCCTCTCCCTGAGTCCTCCCCCACCCTCCTCCTCCCAACCCCCACATACACACACCTACACGCACAGACATACACATGCATGCACACATTCACCCATGCATGCATACATTCATACACACACACATCAACACACACTGACATACATCCTAGCTCACATGAATTCACACAACACAAAAATACACGCACACTCACACCCATTCATGCACACACGCATTCCACACACCTCACACCCACATGCACGCACACAAAAACAGTCACACCCCCCCCCACACACACACAACACGCCCCCCTCCCCTGTCGGAGCACCCGACTTACCTGCTTGCAGGGGGTCCTCTGGCAGGAGACAGGATGTGGCGCTGCTGCCAGCAGCAGCGTCCACCAGTGGAACACCAGCAGGCCATATCATGTGTCATGATATGGTCGGCGCGTTCTACTGGCGTGGCGCTGCTGCTGGCAGCAGCGCCACCTTGCCGCTGTCCGCCGCCATCACCGTAGTTGGAATTCTGCCAGCCTTCTGGCAGAATTTCAGCTATGGTCATAATATGGCAGACAGTAGGTAGCCACGGCGACGGTCTTTTGGAGGCCATCGCCGTGGCGGTAGGCAGTATTTACCGCCTAGGACATAATGAGGCCCTAAGTGTCTAGGTGATTTGTTCAATGACTCGGGGCTTAAATCTTTCATATATATACAGGCAGAATTTACCATACATCATAGCAGCTTTTTTAAATACCTGCAGATTCGGTCTATGGGATAAGCAATATTGCTACCCCGTTGTTTCAATCCGATATGGTACGACTGATTTTTGGTAAGAACCAGTACTCCCTTAATGATCTCTCAGACTTTCTCACTGACATTTACTTGCACTCACCTTTACTCTTGTCAACAAATTCTCATTTATTCTTACTCATTGTAATTCACTGTTTCACATACACTCACTTATTCCTGCTCACACTCATTCTTACTCATACACTCCCTTACACTGCTTCTCACTCGTTCATTGTCACTCACTTGCAGTCATTCTCACTAAACTTTCCTCACCCTTACGTACTTTCACTAATGCACACACACTCACTCATAAAAACACACACATTCACATGCACAAATGCTCTCTCTCACATAAAAACGCACTCACGCACACACAACATACACAGCTGCCAGAGAAGGTCTCATTCCAGTACCTGGTGCCATAGTTTTTATTAAACTAACAGTGAATAACAGATAACTGTTCGCTCTTAGTCTAATAAAAATGGGCAGAAAACAAGGAGAGTGCCCATAACAAGAAGTCGCCCCTGTGTTCTTGATACTTTTTTGCCACCTGTGAGGCTAGGGGTTGCAAAGGAAGTGTCAGGAATCGAAAAGGACACGCCAGGATCACATGTATATCCCACAGAACGCCCCATAATTGTCTTCCATGCCACTTCTTCTTTCTGTAATTCTCTTTGCAGCCAATGTTTACTTCTTTCCTTGTGATGCCTCCAAGTTCCTAATTTCCTCTCTACTCACCTCATCCTTCTCTAAGAAATACTTTAATCAAACCCGGTGTTCTGCTTATTTCCATTCCACGTTGCCTTTTTCCTCAATTTTCTCTTGCACACCTTCATCTTCTTCATCTGTGCACACGCCTTTAAATCCTGTGCCGAACAGCATGCTCATCTTTACTCCGCAGAATGCCATTCTACTGCACTTATTTCCTCACCCTGCCCTTTCGGCATTGCCCCTGCACTGGCCCTTTTTTGTAGATATAGGCTAATAACTTTCATGCTGTGCTCTTTCCTGCACAATAGTGAACAGTTGTTCCTCTATTTCCTTTGTTTTTGTCATTAAAAAAAACACTACTTCATTGTTTTCAGTCATCCTGTGTTGTTTTGGTGTGCCCCTCATATTTGTGCAATTATATTGCTAACTATTCATGTTATCTAAAATAAAGTTTATACCCAGTCACTACTGGGGAGTAAATCTCACCATGGATGAAAATGCGATTGTTCAGCAGTCATTCGGCATTTTGTGTGAAATCTACAATATATTTTTTGTCAGCTTTATGTTATGTTATCTTTTGTGACCAGACACGTGTATTGCCTCTTGAGGACCATCAACATTCTATTAAATACAGTACATGACCATTTTTTGGGGGTGATAATAGGGGGCTGATTAATAAAGGAATTTATGAGAGCATGTTTCTAATGTTATATTATGTTACGTCACCTTACGTTATGTTATGGTATGCAGAATTGTAGAGCACACTATCACCCAAGAGGGGATTCTGGCGCTGAGCAGGTGTGAATCTAGCAACCACTAGGCTTGGTGGGACTACTCAAAAAGCCAGGCCTTCAGCTTCTTGTAGCAACCAAGGAGTTAGGAGGAGGTTTTTAGGCATCGAAGCAGATTAAATTGGCCTCAAATAATCTAAAATGGAAATGCAGTAGGCCTATTCAGAAAATGTTCTTACAGTTAGTAAAAACGAAAAAAGCCTCTGTCCTCTTTGCAGTTTTACTAATAAAGAGTTGGATGTAGAGGGCTGAGTCACAAAGGCATTGATGAATATTTCGAGTAATACTTGAAGTAATACTTAAAATACTCTGAAATGTTTTTGTGAAATGGCCCCACAGCCACAGCAAGTAAAAATCCTGGTTTTAGGCACAATGAAACAGCTATCAGCGCTAAACTGATTTTAATAATGCAGTGCATTTAAGGTAATTTCATCACATCAAAAATGCTAATTTCCTCCCAGGATTTAATGTGCTGTTTTTGAGGGAATATAATTTTCAATCATGAGTTCTTATATGGGTTATTTAGGTAATTTGCCATACATTTATTTTACCTCAGCTAGAGACCTGTTGAGTAAAAGGTACACTTGCCTCAGCAGGAGCCTTCAGTTGATTCTAAGTATCTTTATTACAGAGTTCGCATAAAAAATAATGACTTAGTTTTTTGAGCAGAACAAAGCAAGGCACACTTCTGTCCCCTGTTTCTGGGTTATCAGCTGCAATTTTACATCATTTCTCGTGAAACAGAGTATGGGTAAGGAGCACAATACATGGAGATAAGTTGTTTTTGTGAATGCAGATTTTAAAACAGTTGTTTAAATGAGATGCAAACTACTGCTAGCGGGGCTCAGCAGCCAGGACAGGCATTGAAAGGTAGTCTTGATGGGCAGGGTGCTATTTTGCCATACCTGAGGAAATAATAGCTTCAGAAACAGTGCTAGACGCTGTAGAGGAGGACATGGTGGGGGCCCCAGATTGAAATGATTTCAAAATCGGGCAGAACTGTTGCGACTGTCACTCTGACAGAAACTATTGGACTCAGCTTTTTCGGCCTAGACAGCGATCCAGTACAAAATACACAAAGTGGGGGATAAGGCGGGAAAGCTGCTCTATTGAATGGCAAACAGGGACTCAGAACTGAGGCTGGTTTCCTGTATTTGCTCCCTCAAGGAACACACTTGCACAGTCTCCAGCTTGATAACCCAGGATTTTGCACCCTAAAATGGGCACCTATAAGAGTTTCAACTGATGGCCAGAGCTAAATGCAAACATCTGATTGTGGAAGATCTGATAGTGCCCAGGCAGACCAATACGGACAGACTAGTTCACTCCTGGTAGAAATAGCTCTTTCTGCAGGGTTACTCCCAAAGTTTTTGCCCTTCTTCTTCTATTTTTCTGACCCTCCTTTTGTTGGCTTTAGGACTCTGCGCACTTTACCACTGGTAGTCAGTGCTAAAGCGCATGCGCTCTCTCCCTAAAACTTGGTATAACTGACTTACACTTGTTTGACATATTTAATTTACCTGTAAGTCCCTTGTAAAGTGGAACACCATATACTCAGGGCCTGAATATTAAATGGTACAAGTGGGCCTGTAGCACATATTGTGTCTCCCACAGAAGTAGCCTTTCAAACTTGTCTCAGGCCTGACAATGTAGTGCATGCATGTGCAGTTTACTGCCACATTAACTTGGCAAGTCAAACTTCTTGTCAAGGCTTAAACTCTTTTTTTTACTACACCTACCTCATCTCTAAGGTAGGCCCTATTTTGCCCTGTGGGTAGGTTGCAGTGTATGTAAAAGGTAGGACATGTACCTTTATGTTTTTTCATGTCCTAGTAGTGACAAAAAACAATTTAAATTTTTTACTCCTGTGAGTACTGCTCTTCTCATAGTTTTGCATTGGGAATTCCCTTATACATGGCTAAGTGTAAATTTCTGATCAATGAGGAGTAGTGAGGGCATGTTTGGTATGCTTGGAATGGTAGTGAGAAATCCTGTTTACGCGTGTCGGTGGACTTTACATTACTATTTTAGAAATGCCACTTTTAGAAAGTGGGCATTTCTCTGTGCTTCTAATTCTAGTGTATTCAACCTTACTCCAATCCACGTCTGGGACAGAATGATAGCTACGCTTAGTGCATACTTTCCAGACAGACTGGGTGTGACAGAAGCGATATCTGCATACTGATAGTTATCATGGGCTTGCTAGAAGGAGGGTCTTTCACACCATACATGTCAATATGATGTGTCCTGCACTCACACAATGGGCAGATTACCCCCCTACCAATGTCTGGTGGCAGGGCTGGGTTGAAAGGGTATTGTGCTTCACTTGAAAGGGTTCCTTTGAAGTTGTCCCCTAAACAAAGGCACATTTGGAGTATAATTACAGGGGCTCTGACCCCATGATTTTTAGAGTACTTTTGGGACAAAAACACCCAGTCAGGAAGGACGATCACTGTGGTGCCAGGAGGGACTGCCTGTCAGGTACCTTGGTTTGACTGCCTCAGGAGCAGAAGATTAATCCTCAGACCCAGCCCAGACTACTCGCAACAAAATAGAATCTCTGTTTTGAGCACCCTGGAGGAGGAAAGGGGAATGGGGTTTAGAGAGACTGCCTCAAAGGTCTTGTTTCTTCAATCAGCCAGTCTGCCTTTCACTTCTCGATTAATCTGGAAAGCAGCACCTGAAAGATTGCAATACAATTACTAGGGACACACTGTTTAACTTATATTATCTTTCAACTTTTACTAATAATTAATTTTACTGGCAGTTATATCACAACTCTCTTTACCTGAATTCCTTGAGGAATTTGGCTCTCTCTTTCTCTTAATGATGAATATAAAAATGAATAGTAAATGAGTTTCAGTGAAGTTGTTCTCTTGTTTGAATGAAGGTTAGACTGTTTTGCAATCTTTCTTCAGACGTATGTTTTAAGTTCCTTTCTTGTTATGTTTTAAAAATTGTAATGAATAGTTGCTATAAATATATAGATGAGAGTCACATATATTATTGTATAATTTGTAAAGTTGTAATTTATGTGAATTGTCTTTTTTTCTTTATAATGGTAATCTGTATGTATCTTCACAAGCGTTGTATTTCAGTACCTCTGTAAATTTCTGTACCCAGGTTGTCAGTATTTAAATAACAAAATTATCTGTTTGGTTGTCGATAATATTCTGATAATGTTCGATACTATATTCACTCTTGAAACATTAAGAATTATCTATGGTTTACTTGAATAGTCCTTGAAAATGCATTCAGAGTGAAGTTTTGCCCCAAAAACATTTAACTCACAAGAGCGCTCTCTCTACACCTCTGGATTCCTGTCAGGATACAGTTGAAGTGCGAAGTGCTCTAGTGGCGCACGCATATCACAGTACCAAAACAGAGTGCAACACTAGAACTACAACTTTGCATCTGAACTTCTCGTCGGCCATTTTGGATTTCTTTTTCTGTGTCTTCTTTGCAACTTGTGCAGTGCAACACGACAAGCTATCTTCCAATAAGGACATTGCCTCTTCCACTGCGGATACTTATTTACCAATACTCCTACTGCTTTTCCTTTACTTTTTACTGTTATAACATGGGAAGTCTGAATGTTCTTGGCACTGCCACTCTGCCCTACATTGCTGTGTTGACCTACTGCTGCTATGTGCTGGACTGTAGGAGAAACTGCCACTTTACTGCTGCCCTGATGTGTTGGCCTGCTGCCAGCTGCACCCTGACTCTGACTGAATTGGCACTCCAAGGACTGCCAGGTGGGACCGCCACTCTAACCTCTTGCTCCTGTGTGCTGACCTGCTTGCTCCTGTTGCTTCCCCCTCCTCAAGTGCCTCCCAAGAAGCCAGCATAGAGGGAGCACTGATTTCCTGCTCCTTCACCTCTTCCAAAAACGAGCGGATTGGGGAGCGCTTTATTTGCCTTCATTGCCTGAGTGTACCTGTAGAAAAGTGCCCCTTTTGGTATGGTTACATCCTACATTTTGCCTGATATTGATGGTAACTTGACCAAGAGTGTGCTGGGATCCTTCCAACCAGGCCCCAGCACCAGTGTTCTTTCCCTAAACTGTACCATTGTTCCCACAATTGACCCACCCCTGATCCACAGCTAAGTCTCTTTTAAAAGGTACCAGTGGTACCAAGGGTTCTGTGGCCAGGGAGGATCCCTAGGGGCTGCAACATGTATTGTGCCATCCCAAGTGAACCCTCACCAAGCACATGCACACTACCATTGCAGATTGTGTATGCTGGTAGGAAGAAAAAGGTAAAGTCGACATAGCATCCCTCTCAGGGTGCCATGCCCGCCAACCACTGCCTGTGGCATAGGAAAGTCATCCCTCTAGCAGGCAGTATAGGCCCAACGCAGGGTGCACTATACCACAGGTAACGGCATAGCTGCTTGAGCAATATGCCTCTACACTGTCTAAGTCCATTTTTAGACATTGAAAGTACAGTGTGGCCATATTAAGTACATGGGCTGGGAGATTCTCATTACAAACTCCACAGCTCCATGATAGCTTCACTGAAGGCTGGGAAGTTTGGCATCAAACCTGACAGCACAATAAACCCACACTGATGCCAGTGTCGTATTTACTATGCAATGCACCCAGAAGACATCTTAGAGATGCTTCCTGTATTTTAGCCAACCCTTTAGTGTAAGGCTGACCAGTCTGTGCTGACCTGCCACTAAAAGACAAGTTTCTGACCCCATGGGGTGAGGGCCTTTCTGATCTCTGGAATCAAAACAAAGCCTGTTCTGGGTGGAGGTACTTCCCACCCCCTCCCTGCTGGAAGTGCACCACTTGCCAGTGAGCCTCAAAGGCGCAGGCCTCCTTTTACAGATCCCCAGGGCTTTCCAGCTAGTGGAGATGCCCGCCCCCCGAATGAAGCCCCACTTTTGGCAGAAAATCCAGTGGGAAAATGAGATAAAACAGGGAGGAGTGATCACTCCAGCTCGGACCACCCTTAAGGTGTCCTGAACTGAAGTGACCCCCTCTCTGCAGAATCCTCCATCTTGGTTTGGAGAACAGGGAACATTAGAGTTAGGAATGTTCCCTCCTTCCTAAAGGGAGTAGGAACAGGAAGGGTGTAGCCACCCTCAGGGACAGTAGCCATTGGCTACTGCCCTCTGACCCCTGAAAAGCCAATAAATCTAGGATTTGAGGGCACCCTGAACCTAGCTCACCAGATTCCTGATGACCTCTAGACAAGAACAAAGAAGAAGGAATGCTAAGCCGACCCTCCAGCAGTGAAGACTCCAGACGACAACTAACTTGGCCTACCGGCCTGCCTGCAGCTTCAAGGACTCTGCTACAAAAATGTGATGCATCCTGCAGGACCAGTGACCTCTACAAACCCCAAGAGGAGTGCCTGCCCACCAGAGAACCAAGAACTCCTGAGGACAGTGGCCTTGTCCACAAGACACCACAAGAAGGGCTCTAGAACCAATCCAGATCAGAGAGTCCTGCCCACTCTGCATCCAACACCCACTGCCCATATCCAGGTGGCCCACTGGTCCAGAGCAGGTCCCCAGGTGATTCCGAACTTGTGTCCACACTGGGTTGACCCCTCTGGCCAACATGACGATGCCTGCCACTTAAATCTAAAGGCCCCTGCCTGACTGCAGGAGAACCAAATGAAGATACCCAACGATCAAAGGTAACCCTGCTCCCACAGCCCCCTGGCCTTGGGGAATCAGACCGACGGTCCAGCAATGTTCAGCAGGTGACCCTTCTCCTTTTTCAGCCTTTGGTTTTCTGGAAAGACCCCCTGGTCCCAACTTGCAGCATCTTTGTGACCCCTGGGAACCGTTATTGCAAAAACATTGGGACTCCGATGCTGTGTTTGCACCCTGCACCAGGCCGTCCCTGTGCCGCTGAGGGTGTATGTTTGGTGCTAACCTGTGCCCCCGCCAGTGCTCACCTAAACCCCCCCAAGTCTGCCCTCCAAAATCACTGGTACTTACCTGCCAGCAGATTTGCTTCTGAGTGCCCCAGGTACTATTAGTTTCCAATCTAAATCCAACACCAACTTTGACCTCTGCACCTGACTGGCCCCATGTGGCTGGTGGTGTAGTGTATGTTTTGGGTCATCTTGAACCTTGACCGGGGGGCATCCTAACCCCCAGAAACGGCAACTGTGAGAACTTAACCCAAAACTGCACTAACACTTTTCCTCCCCTGGGACAGTACTGAAAATTGCAGTGTCAACTTTTGAAAGTGGAAAGTGTAACTTGCCTGTAAACTTATTTATTTGCCAAACCTAAACAAAGTACATTTGATACATCTGCTTGATACATACTTACAACTCTACTTACCTGCAATGAGAATCATTTGGTTCTAGAAATAAAGTAACAAATATATTTTTGCTAGATAAATACAGTTGACCTGGCATTTAGTGTGTGCCTCATTTCTTGACTGAGGGTGTACAACAAATGCTTTACACTACCCTCTGATAAGCCTAAGTGCTCGACCACACTACCACAAAAGAACACATTAGTATTATCTACTTTAGTCTCTGTTAAGCCTCTGGAGAACCCCTGTATCTGTGCACACCATGGGGGTCATTACAACCCTGGTGGACGGTGTTAAAGTGGCGGTAATACCGCAAACAGGCCGGCGGTAAAAAGGGAATTATGACCGTGGCGGAAACTGCCAACATAGACAGCCACTTTAACACTCCGACCGCCACGGTGGTACAGACAAGCAGCGCGGCGGTCACTGCCAACAGAAAGGCGGAAGACAAAGTACCGCCCACAGTATTACAACAGGCCAATCCGCCACCTTTTCTGGGGCGGATTCACTGTGGATAAAAACACGGCGGAAACAGCCATTTCAATAGGAAAACGCTCACCTTAACACACTCCACGAGGAAGGAGGGCACCATGGAGCCGGAACTCCAAATACTCCCTGCGAAACTGTTCCTGCTCCTCTACGATGTAGGAGGCTGGACTGGCTTGTAGTGAGTACCAAGGGGTACTTGCACATTGCACCAGGCCCAGTTATCCCCTATTAGTGTATAGGGTGTCTAGCAGCATAGGCTGATAGATAATGGTAGCTTAGCAGAGCAGCTTAGGCTGAACTAGGAGACGAGTGAAGCTCAGTACCACAAGTGTCATATGCACAATATCATAAGAAAACACAATACACAGATATACTAAAAATAAAGGTACTTTATTTTTATGACAATATGCCAAAAGTATCTCAGTGAGTACCCTCAGTATGAGGATAGAAAATATACACAAGATATATGTACACAATACCAAAATATGCAGTAATAGTATTAGAAAATAGTGCAAACATTGTATAGTTACAATAGGATGCAATGGAGACACATAGGGATAGGGGCAACACAACCATATACTCCAAAAGTGGAATGCGAACCACGAATGGACCCCAAACCTATGTGACCTTGTAGAGGGTCGCTGGGACTATTAGAAAATAGTAAGGGTTAGAAAAATAGCCCACCCCAAGACCCTGAAAAGTGAGTGCAAAGTGCACTAAAGTTCCCCAAAGGACATAGAAGTCGTGATAGGGGAATTCTGCAGGAAAGACACAAACCAGCAATGCAACAACGATGGATTTCCAGTCGAGGGTACCTGTGGAACAAGGGGACCAAGTCCAAAAGTCACAAGCAAGTCGGAGATGGGCAGATGCCCAGGAAATGCCAGCTGTGGGTGCAAAGATGCTGCTACTGGACAGTAGAAGCGTAGGTTTCTGCAAGAATGACAAAGAGCTAGAGACTTGCCCTTTGGAGGACGGATCCCACACGCCGTGGAGAGTTGTGCAGAAGTGTTTTCCCGCCGAAAGACTGCCAACAAGCCTTGCTAGCTGCAAATCGTGTGGTAAGGGTTTTTGGATGCTGCTGTGGCCCAGGAGGGACCAGGATGTCGCCAATTGCGTCAGGGGACAGAGGGGGCATTGAGCAAGACAAGGAGCCCTCTCAGCAGCAGGCAGCACCCGCAGAAGTGCCAGAAACAGGCACTACGGGGATGCGTGAAATGGTGCTCACCCGAAGTCGCACAAAGGAGTCCCACGTAGCCGGAGAACAACTTAGGAGATCGTGCAATGCAGGTTAGAGTGCCGTGGACCCAGGCTGGACTGTGCACAAAGGATTTCCGCCGGAAGTGCACGGAGGCCGGAGTAGCTGCAAAAGTCGCGGTTCCCAGCAATGCAGTCTGGCGTGGGGAGGCAAGGACTTACCTCCACCAAACTTGGACTGAAGAGTCACTGGACTGTGGGAGTCACTTGGACAGAGTTTCTGGATTCAAGGGACCTCGCTCGTCGTGCTGAGAGGAGACTCAAGGTACCGGTGATGCAGTTCTTTGGTGCCTGCGGTTGCAGGGGGACGATTCCGTCGACCCACGGGAGATTTCTTCGGAGCTTCTAGTGCAGAGAGGAGGCAGACTACCCCCACAGCATGCACCACCAGTAAAGCAGTCGAGAAGGCGGCTGGATCAGCGTTACAGAGTTGCAGTAGTCGTCTTTGCTACTATGTTGCAGTTTTGCAGGCTTCCAGCGCGGTCAGCAGTCGATTCCTTGGCAGAAGGTGAAGAGAGAGATGCAGAGGAACTCGGATGAGCTCTTGCATTCGTTATCTAAGGAATCCCAAGAGACAGAGACCCTAAATAGCCAGAAAAGAGGGTTTGGCTACCTAGGAGAGAGGATAGGCTAGCAACACCTGAAGGAGCCTATCAGAAGGAGTCTCTGATGTCACCTGGTGGCACTGGCCACTCAGAGCAGTCCAGTGTGCCAGCAGCACCTCTGTTTCCAAGATGGCAGAGGTCTGGAGCACACTGGAGGAGCTCTGGGCACCTCCCAGGGGAGGTACAGGTCAGGGGAGTGGTCACTCCCCTTTCCTTTGTCCAGTTTCGCACCAGAGCAGGGCTAAGGGGTCCCTGAACCGGTGTAGACTGGCTTATGCAGAAATGGGCACCAAATGTGCCCATGAAAGCATTTCCAGAGGCTGGGGGAGGCTACTCCTCCCCTGCCTTCACACCATTTTCCAAAGGGAGAGGGTGTAACACCCTCTCTCAGAGGAAGTCCTTTTTTCTGCCATCCTGGGCCAGGCCTGGCTGGACCCCAGGAGGGAAGAAGCCTGTTTGAGGGGTTGGCAGCAGCAGCAGCTGCAGTGAAACCCCGGGAAAGGCAGTTTGGCAGTACCAGGGTCTGTGCTACAGACCACTGGGATCATGGGATTGTGCCAAATATGCCAGGATGGTATAGAGGGGGCAATTCCATGATCATAGACATGTTACATGGCCATATTCGGAGTTACCATTATGAAGCTCCATATAGGTAGTGACCTATATGTAGTGCACGCGTGTAATGGTGTCCCCGCACTCACAAAGTCCGGGGAATTGGCCCTGAACAATGTGGGGGCACCTTGGCTAGTGCCAGGGTGCCCACACACTAAGGGGGTCATTCTTACTTTGGCGGGCGGCGGAGGCCGCCCGCCAAAGTAACCCCGTCAGAACACCACACCGCGGTCGAAAGACCGCTGCAGTGATTCTGAGATTTGCCCTGGGCTGGCGGGCGGCCGCCAAAAGGCCGCCCGCCAGCCCAGGGCAAATCAACCTTCCCTCGAGGACGCCGGCTCAGAATTGAGCCGGCGTAGTGGGAAGGTGCGACGGGTGCAGTGGCACCCGTCGCGTATTTCAGTGTCTGCATAGCAGACACTGAAATACTTTGCGGGGCCCTCTTATGGGGGCCCCTGCAGTGCCCATGCCATTGGCATGGTCACTGCAGGGGCCCCCAGGGGCCCGCGGCACCCCCTACCGCCATCCTGTTCATTGCGGGTTTCCCGCCATGAACAGGATGGCGGTAGGGGGTGTCTGAATCCCCATGGCGGCGGAGCGCGCTCCGCCGCCATGGAGGATTCAGAAGGGCAGCGGTAAACCGGCGGGTGACCGCCGGTTTACCCTTTCTGACCGCGGCTGAACCGCTGCGGTCAGAATGCCCTTCGGAGCACCGCCAGCCTGTCGGCGGTGCTCCGGTGGCCGGTGACCCTGGCGGTCACCGGCCGCCAGGGTCAGAATCAGGCCCTAAGTAACTTAGCACCCAACCTTTACCAGGTAAAGGTTAGACATATAGGTGACTTATAAGTTACTTAAGTGCAGTGTAAAATGGCTGTGAAATAACGTGAACATTATTTCACTCAGGCTGCAGTGACAGGCCTGTGTAAGAATTGTCAGAGCTCCCTATGGGTGGCAAAAGAAATGCTGCAGCCCATAGGGATCTCCTGGAACCCCAATACCCTGGGTACCTCAGTACCATATACTAGGGAATTATATGGGTGTTCCAGTAAGCCAATATAAATTGGTAAAATTGGTCACTAGCCTGTTAGTGACAATTTGAAAGAAATGAGAGAGCATAACCACTGAGGTTCTGATTTGCAGAGCCTCAGTGAGACAATTAGTCACAACACAGGTAACACATTCAGGCACACTTATGAGCACTGGGGCCCTGGCTGGCAGGGTCCCAGTGACACCTACAACTAAAACAACATATATACAGTGAAAAATGGGGGTAACATGCCAGGCAAGATGGTACTTTCCTACATACGAACATCAGCAACGCCGGCGCCGAAGACAACGGTGAGTACTGCACCTACGACATAGGGGAGGGGGGAGGCAAAAGTCACGGACACACACACGCAACACCCCCACCCCCACCCAGACCCTCGCACACTACAACACACACACCAATGCATTTCCAAACATCACAGTAACAACCCCCAACCCCCCCGGAAGAATGCAAAGACAAAAGGAAATGAGTGCAACCATTGTAATGTATCAAAATACAGTAAGCATATATATATATATATACAGAAATATATACACAGTCCAAAAATATACATCACGATCAGTAGTGCAGGTATGCACCATTCAATGTCTGTAGACCACTGGGCCCAAAATGCATGGGCGAGGCCCACACAAGATACCTGTCCAAAAACGGAGAGAACACTGCAGGGGCATCAGATAGAAATACAACAGGCACCTCAGGGGGAAGGGAAGGGGGGCACCTCAGCCGGATGACAGCACCACGCCAGATCCACAACGGGGCTCCATGCCCATTGATGTATCCTGGGGAATGCAAAGCCACAGTCTCTCAAGTCTCTACAGTGGGTGGGTTGCCCACTGTACCATCCTGGGGAGTGCAAAGCCACAGTCTCTCAAGTCTCTACAGTGGGTGGTTTGCCCACTGTTACATCCTGGGGAGTGCAAAGCCACAGTCTCTCAAGTCTCTACAGTGGGTGGGTTGCCCACTGTACCATCCTGGGGAGTGCAAAGCCATAGTCTCTCAAGTCTCTACAGTGGGTGGTTTGTCCACTGTTACATCCTGGGGAGTGCAAAGCCACAGTCTCTCAAGTCTCTACAGTGGGTGGGTTGCCCACTGTACCATCCTGGGGAGTGCAAAGCCACAGTCTCTCAAGTCTCTACAGTGGGTGGTTTGCCCACTGTTACATCCTGGGGAGTGCAAAGCCACAGTCTCTCAAGTGGATAACAGTCTCCACTGGTTCTGGAGGGGGACTGGTGCCCAGAGTGCTTCATCCTGTGCAGGACAGACGGAGTGGATGCAGGTCTCCACTGGTTCTGGAGGGGGACTGGTGCCCAGAGTGCTTCATCCTGTTAAGGACTCAGGTAGTGGATGCTGTTCTCCACTGGTTCTGGAGGGGGACTGGTGCCCAGAGTGCATCACTCTCCCCGTGACGGTCCCAGTTCCGTCACTGCCCCTGCCGCACATGGGCTAGCGATGCTTGTGTTGGCGGTGCTTGCCCTGTTCAGCGGTGCTTGCCATGGCAGTCTTTGCCCTGTTCAGCGGTGCTTGACTTTGCTGTCTCTGACCTGGGCAGCGGTGCTTGCCCTGTTCAGCGTTGCTTGCCATGGTGGTCTTTGCCCTGTTCAGCGGTGCTTGACTTTGCTGTCTCTGACCTGTTCAGCGGTGCTTGCCCTGTTCAGCGGTGCTTGCCATGGCGGTCTTTGCCCTGTTCAGCGGTGCTTGACTTTGCTGTCTCAGACTTGGGCAGCGGTGTGTGTCATGGCGGTCCCTCATTGCCCAGCGGGGCTGTGGCTGCCGGGGCCCTCCTGGGCACTGACTCTGGTGGTGGTCTCCTGACCAGTGACTATTGTGCTGCCCTCCTGGGCACTGACTCTGGCGGGGGTCTCCTGACCAGTAACTATTGTGCTGCCCTCCTGGGCACTGATTAAGAGGGTGAATAATGAGTGAAAAAGGCGCATCCGACTCTCCTTATTATAATGACATATAATATTGGATCCCACGGTGCAGATGACTGGGGTCAAACCCTCTAACTCCCCAATACAACAACAAAAGTTGTCCAAAAGCAAAATCAAAGCAAATGCACACGTGTTGAAATTATATCATGTATAAGAACCAATCATAGTCATGTATTAAAGTCTCCCATCAAAAGAATTTAATTAATCTAAAAATCAACCAAAATATACTCTTGTATGGTTCTCAGTCCCCAATAATATACATCAGTCCAAATCATGAATCCAAATGTGATTATATCCAAAGTTCCCAATTGGCATCCTCACGTGGCTTTAATTCCAACATTACCAATATGGTTGATCAACATCCATTTATTGTCCATTCATCTCTTATGAAGTTTAGTTCCAAAGTTAGTAGGTGTCATCCAACAGCTTCCATATATTGTCACTTTTAAAGTCCTTTGTCAGTCAACACGTGTTTCATCCGGGGAGTACCCCCAGGATTTCCTCAGGACTTCCTATAATAATATTATATATATGACGTTATGTGATATAGTATTATGTATTTCAAGTACATCTGAATTTGTAACAATACAATAATGCAAGCAGGTTAAGCAATAGAGATCTAATAGTGTACCAGTTTATCAATCTTGACTTGTTTGGAATCACCCGTGTACAATTTGTATTCCAATTACAATGTGCAATATCAATAATGAATATTTGCTAGTAAATAAACCTCGGTATATCTTGTCTCAAAAAGAGTACACACCCTATGAATATATCCCCCTACCAATACGATATATTTACATAAAGGAAGCTCCCAAAAATCACTTAATGTAGCCCTACATTGAATTCTGACCGGTCATGCCTTCCCGATAGTTTATAGTTGCCACATATATAAACATATTTCACATATTTTAACATAATAATCACATATTTAAACCGATGCTCATACAGCTGTTTCTAGCATGTTAAATCAATTTTGAATGCATAAGTGAACATCAAAAATTGCTCCGTTATCCAATTAATAGCGCAATGTTAAACAGATATAAGGTAAAATATACTCTTCTACTGAGATTTCGCCTCCCATATGTCACCAAATTAAATTGCTGTAAATCGTGAACTCCTGTGCAATCTTGTTAGAGATACGCTAACATTTACTCTACTTATAACTGTATTTCCTGCATTGTATCAAAACAAATGTGCTCGTGTATTTAGTACTCACCAAATTAAATCAAAAGCGAGTACGCTATTCGTATATCAGAAGCGAGTGCGCTATGTCTTCCTTCGTGTGTGCCGGTCCGATAGTTTAAGCCAAAGCCACCATGGCTCCCGACTTTTTACGCGTCTGCATGTTAGCAAAAAATAAAGGACGGACTATGTTTACCGTGTTCCCCGATTCCGGGGAAATGAAAATAAAAGTAGAAAGCGGACTGCTCACTGTTCCATAAATTAATCTGAGTTATCGTGCTCCAATTCTTATTAGCGTTTAGTTGTATCATTTTTTAGCTATGATATGGCAGAAAATAGATCCTACTCGCTACCATACACTAATTTCTAATTAACTTATCCCCATTTCCATATTCCAAAAGCTCATTCTCATATGGCGACTTCTTCATCATTTGGCTATATATAAACGTCATTACCTCTTGTTTGATATTTAATAACCTGCCCTGAATAGCAGGTAAATCTACATTTCTAATCGAATTTCATTTAATGCAAACAATAGATACATAATACAATAAATTCTGAATACATAATACAATAAATTTATACATGTTTACTATTACAAAGTCTAATTTCTCGTAACACCATGTATAACTAAACCATAACTACAAGTAAGCTCAATTAATGTAGACCTAATAAATATATATCTGGTGTTCCACAACCATATCTCTCGTACTCTTGAGTCAGTTGTCTCCTAGAAAGTATTCCATCTCATGGTCCGTATTCAGGCCCTGTTCCACTGCTCCCATTCTCATAATCCATTTTGATTCTCTCCTGCGTAACTCTAACTCTCTATTCCCACCCCGTGGATTCATTATGCAATGGTCAAAACCTATGAATTTAAACGTTTTATGAGCACTTTGTGCCATACAGGCTTTCATATGGGACGCTATGGGATAGCGTTCGTCTCCTTGATTAATAGCTCTCCAATGTTCTGAAATCCTAATTTTCAGTGGCCGTATTGTACTACCTATATATATTTTGTCACAAGCACAAATGAGCATGTATACAACAAATTTAGTATTACAATCTATATGAGATCTGATAAGTATTTTTTCACCCCTTCGATCTTCCACATCTTTTTTGGGTTGCCATGCCCACTTACACATCATACATGACCCACATTTAAAGAAGCCCAAACTCCGCTATTAATCAAGGAGACGAACGCTATCCCATAGCGTCCCACATGAAAGCCTGTATGGCACAAAGTGCTCATAAAACGTTTAAATTCATAGGTTTTGACCATTGCATAATGAATCCACGGGGTGGGAATAGAGAGTTAGAGTTACGCAGGAGAGAATCAAAATGGATTATGAGAATGGGAGCAGTGGAACAGGGCCTGAATACGGACCATGAGATGGAATACTTTCTAGGAGACAACTGACTCAAGAGTACGAGAGATATGGTTGTGGAACACCAGATATATATTTATTAGGTCTACATTAATTGAGCTTACTTGTAGTTATGGTTTAGTTATACATGGTGTTACGAGAAATTAGACTTTGTAATAGTAAACATGTATAAATTTATTGTATTATGTATTCAGAATTTATTGTATTATGTATCTATTGTTTGCATTAAATGAAATTCGATTAGAAATGTAGATTTACCTGCTATTCAGGGCAGGTTATTAAATATCAAACACGAGGTAATGACGTTTATATATAGCCAAATGATGAAGAAGTCGCCATATGAGAATGAGCTTTTGGAATATGGAAATGGGGATAAGTTAATTAGAAATTAGTGTATGATAGCGAGTAGGATCTATTTTCTGCCATATCATAGCTAAAAAATGATACAATTAAACGCTAATAAGAATTGGAGCACGATAACTCAGATTAATTTATGGAACAGTGAGCAGTCCGCTTTCTACTTTTATTTTCATTTCCCCGGAATCGGGGAACACGGTAAACATAGTCCGTCCTTTATTTTTTGCTAACATGCAGACGCGTAAAAAGTCGGGAGCCATGGTGGCTTTGGCTTAAACTATCGGACCGGCACACACGAAGGAAGACATAGCGCACTCGCTTCTGATATACGAATAGCGTACTCGCTTTTGATTTAATTTGGTGAGTACTAAATACACGAGCACATTTGTTTTGATACAATGCAGGAAATACAGTTATAGGTAGAGTAAATGTTAGCGTATCTCTAACAAGATTGCACAGGAGTTCACGATTTACAGCAATTTAATTTGGTGACATATGGGAGGCGAAATCTCAGTAGAAGAGTATATTTTACCTTATATCTGTTTAACATTGCGCTATTAATTGGATAACGGAGCAATTTTTGATGTTCACTTATGCATTCAAAATTGATTTAACATGCTAGAAACAGCTGTATGAGCATCGGTTTAAATATGTGATTATTATGTTTAAATATGTGAAATATGTTTATATATGTGGCAACTATAAACTATCGGGAAGGCATGACCGGTCAGAATTCAGTGTAGGGCTACATTAAGTGATTTTTGGGAGCTTCCTTTATGTAAATATATCGTATTGGTAGGGGGATATATTCATAGGGTGTGTACTCTTTTTGAGACAAGATATACCGAGGTTTATTTACTAGCAAATATTCATTATTGATATTGCACATTGTAATTGGAATACAAATTGTACACGGGTGATTCCAAACAAGTCAAGATTGATAAACTGGTACACTATTAGATCTCTATTGCTTAACCTGCTTGCATTATTGTATTGTTACAAATTCAGATGTACTTGAAATACATAATACTATATCACATAACGTCATATATATAATATTATTATAGGAAGTCCTGAGGAAATCCTGGGGGTACTCCCCGGATGAAACACGTGTTGACTGACAAAGGACTTTAAAAGTGACAATATATGGAAGCTGTTGGATGACACCTACTAACTTTGGAACTAAACTTCATAAGAGATGAATGGACAATAAATGGATGTTGATCAACCATATTGGTAATGTTGGAATTAAAGCCACGTGAGGATGCCAATTGGGAACTTTGGATATAATCACATTTGGATTCATGATTTGGACTGATGTATATTATTGGGGACTGAGAACCATACAAGAGTATATTTTGGTTGATTTTTAGATTAATTAAATTCTTTTGATGGGAGACTTTAATACATGACTATGATTGGTTCTTATACATGATATAATTTCAACACGTGTGCATTTGCTTTGATTTTCCTCCTGGGCACTGACTCTGGCGGGGGTCTCCTGACCAGTGACGATTGTGCTGCCCTCCTGACCAGTGACGATTGTGCTTCCCTCCTGGGCACTGACTCTGGCGGTGGTCTCCTGACCAGTGACGATTGTGATGCCCTCCTGGGCACTGACTCTGGCGGTGGTCTCCTGACCAGTGACGATGGGGCTGGCGGTGGCGTCCTGGGCAGTGGGGATGATGGCGGCCTTCTCCGCCGTGCTGCTCTTCCCAGAGTTTGGCGCTTTCTTCTGCCCCTTCCCCACCTTGGGAGGAGTCACATCTGACTCAACACTCCCCCCGGGACCCTTGTGAGCGGCTTTGCCTGCAGGAGTCTTCACCCTCTCCCGTCGGGCACTGTCCAACTTCTGGTGATTCACAGGGGGGGGACTGGCTGTGCTTTGGCTCCGTGTCACACTGGCTGCCCTGGTGCCCGGTGCACTCCACATACCTCTAACAGGCACCACTGGTACCGGACATTTTTTGGCTGAGGTGCTACTACGGGACCTATGAATTGGAGGCAGGGGGGTGGGAAAGAGGTCAACGTTGCTCAGGAATAGTTTCTGATGAACACTGGGACGGGTAGCTGGAGGGGGTCTGGGAGTGGAGGAAGAGGAGGTGGTTGTAGGAGGTGTAACTTTTGATGATTTGGGTGCAGGTGCATGTTCTGGAGGCTGTTGTGAGGTGGATGGATGTTGGGTGTGTGTGTGCCCACGTTTGTGTACTTTGGGAGGGGGTGTCACAGACACACTGGGAGAGGACACAGGGGACGTGTAAATGGTAGTGGGGGTGGTGAGTGCAGGTGAGCGTGGTGTGGTGCTGGGTGTTCTGGTGCGAGTCCTAGTGCCTGTAGTGGTAGTGCATGCAGGTGAGAGTGTGGACGAGACTGGGAGGGAGGAGTGAGACGACGAGGAGGGGGACATAGTGGAGGCAGTGGATGTTGCTGTGTCTGTATGTGGGTGATGCTTGTGTGAGTGCCTGTGGGATGTGTGGTGCATATGTTTGCCTGAGCTGCCCTTGTGTGTTGAGGTGTGTGCAGGCTGGTCTGTAGGTGTGCTTGGGATAGGCTGAGGTACAGGGGATTGGGTCTGGGTGGAGGAAGTTGGAGGGGGGAGGCTAGACACAGGGACAATGGCTGCCATCAGTGCTGAGGCCAGAGATTGCAGGGTTCTATGATGGGCAGCCTGACCAGAATGAATGCCCTTGAGGAATGCATTTGTGTGTTGCAACTCCCTTTCTACACCCTGGATGGCATTCACAATGGTAGACTGCCCAACAGTGAGTGACCTGAGGAGGTCAATGGCCTCCTGACTGAGGGCAGCAGGGGTGACAGGGGCAGGGGCTGAGGTGCCTGGGGCGAAGGTGATGCCCACCCTCCTGGGTGAGCGGGCACGGGGCGAATGCTGAGGGGCTGCTGGGAGGGCAGTGCTGGTGGGGAGGTGGCGGCTGTACCTGTGGAAGTGGGGGGCACAGATGGTGCCGCCACCACAAGGGAGCTCCCATCGGAGGACGAGTCAGTGTCGCTGGTTGCTGATCCAGTGACCGCCGTGAAGCTCCCCTCGCCCTCCGTCCCACTGGTGTATTCGGAGTCCATGGTGTGGCCCTCCATGGCCATGTGGGATGCAGCCCCCTGGTGCTCCGGTGCCACTGTACCTCCGCCTGATGATGCTGATGCACAAAAGAACGGGGAGAGCACAAAAAGGGGTTGGGAAACAGAAGAAAGACAGGTTGAGTGCATGGCTTACCACTACCGTTGGCCGACAATACAGACACAGCAGCCCCCTACACTACGCCGCGCTCTTGGGCTGTACAGATGCAGTTCCTGGGATATGGCCTACATGGCTATGGTGGACATCTGCACACATAGATGACACAGTGGCATGTATACCTGTACTTGCCACTCTACAGAGGTGGGGTGGAGTGGCACATGGCCTGCATTATGGAGGGGCCTAGCCTACGAAACTCGCCCTGGCCTAAGGAAATCCACAGCCCTCCTCCCCCACCCAGACACCTTCACTGCGCGCAAAGTCCGCAGAATGAGAGTGTACTCACCCCCTTGTGTCTGCTGTGATGCCCTCATACGCCCATCCAACTCCGGGTAGGCCACTGCCAGGATCCAGAACATCAGGGGGGTCATAGTGCGACGGGCACCCCTCCCACCTTGGGAGGCCATCCCCAGCTGAGCCTCCGCCGTCTTCTTGCTCCAGCGGCGAATGTCCTCCCATGTTTTACGGCAGTGGGTGCTCCGTCTCTGGTGGACCCCCAGGGTCTGGATGTCCTTGGCAATGGCACGCCAAATATCCTTCTTCTGGTGGGCGCTGACCTACATGACATGTTCAGGGGAAGAAGAGAAGTCATTAACAACTGCACAGTCGAAGTGAGTGGCCCACATCCCTGCCCTTGCCATGTGGCACATGCATTCACACTCCTTCATGCTCGCAGAACTCAGCCCTTTCCTTCTTACATCCAGCCCTCTCCACACAGGCATAGCCCATACAACTTGCACCCTATGTACTCACCTGTTGGTCTGGAGGACCGTAGAGTAGCGTGTACTGGGGGAGGACCCCGTCCACGAGCTTCCCCAACTCCTGTGCAGTGAAGGCGGGGGCCCTTTCCCCAGACGCACGAGCCATTGTCTCTTCCAGACCGAGGTCACAGCAGCACTTGCAGTGTAGGTCCTCTCCTGTCGAAGATCAGGTATAGAGTGATTGAACAGATAGAAAATGGCGGTCATGTCCGCGGCCGTGACGTCCGCGGCGGTGCGTATCATCACGCCGGCGCACTGCGTCATTGGCTCCTGGGACCCATAGGGTCCAATGTTAACCAATGCAGCATTGCGCAGCGGTCTACGACCGCCTACCGCGACGGTGTACAACGCCAGCGCAGTTACCTCACATCCCATAGTCCCACTTTAGAGGTCAGGCAGCCGCCATTTCAGAGGCCCACATGGCTTCATTTTCAACTGCGTCACACATACCTAGGCCTGGACTCAACACACATACAGACAGCTTTTTGGAGTTTGTTTCGTGTTCTGTGTAGATGTGGGTACATACCTCGGAATTGCTTGACTCTGTGGTCACTGTTTTCCTTCCTAGGCACCGTCAGCTGGGACATGTGAGGAGATGGCGGAATCCTCCGGTGTACCGACCGCTGGTGGACCTGTTGACAATGGAGGAGCGACATTTAATCATCACCTACAGGTTTGACCGTGCCACAATCCAGGAACTGTGTGCCCAGTTGGAGCCTGACCTGATGTCAGCAATCCGCCATCCCACAGGAATCCCCCCTCAAGTGCAGGTGCTATCAGTGGTCCATTTCCTAGCAAGTGGGTCATTTCAAACAACAGTGGCCATGGCATCAGGGATGTCCCAGCCTATGTTTTCCAACTTGTTGTCCAGAGTGTTGTCTGCCCTGCTGAAACACATGCGGAGCTACATCGTTTTCCCTCAGGTGGAGGATTTGGTTACAGTTAAAGGTGACTTCTATGCCCTGGGACATATCCCTAACATCATAGGTGCCATTGATGGGACCCATGTAGCTCTGGTCCCCCCACACAGGAGTGAACAGGTGTACAGGAACCGGAAGAGTTATCATTCGATGAATGTACAGATGGTATGTTTGGCAGACCAGTACATCTCGCAGGTAAATGCTAGGTTCCCTGGCTCAGTGCATGACACCTACATCCTGTGGAATAGTAGCATCCCTTATGTGATGGGTCAACTCCAGAGGCATCGGGTGTGGCTATTAGGGGACTCTGGTTACCCCAACCTGTCATGGCTATTGACCCCAGTGAGGAATCCCAGGACCAGGGCAGAGGAACGCTACAATGAGGCCCATGGGCGGACTAGGAGGGTGATCGAACGCACCTTCGGCCTCCTGAAGGCCAGGTTCAGGTGCCTCCATATGACAGGTGGTTCCCTATTCTACTCACCAAGGAAGGTGTGCCAGATCATCATCGCCTGCTCTATGCTTCACAATCTTGCTTTGCGACGCCAGGTGCCTTTTCTGAAGGAGGATGGTCCAGATGACGGTGTTGTGGCAGCTGTGGAGCCTGTGGACAGTGATGAAGAGGAAGCAGAGGAAGTAGACATTGACAACAGGGAGTCAGTCATACAGCAATATTTCCAGTGACACACAGGTGAGAACACTTTATTTACTAATACATTTACTTTCACACTTCTACCTCTATCCTGTCTGTCAATTTCAAGCAGTATTTGGTAACTGAGTTGTACATTTCCATTACGGTTTCGCAGGTGTGGTTACCAACGTGTGTCATCTGCTTGCATCCTTCATGGACTTGTGATGTGTGATATAGGTATGTTGACATTACTATTGAGAATGGATTTTGTCATTGTCATAGCTAATACACTTTTTCAAAATCACAGACTGACTCCAGATTGTTTTGTGCTTCAAGGGTGTTTATTGAAGTGCTAATTATTGGAGGGGGTGGTAAAATGGTGATGGGTGATGGTGGAGGAATGTCCATGGCAGAGTCCAGTCTATTAGTTTCACAGGTGCACTGCCCATATGGACATAGGAAGTGGAGCTGGGGCAGTTCCAATATGGACAGGGTTACAAAGTGGGACAGTGTGATGACAATCAGGGTGGTCTCATTTTTTGGCGGGGGTCTTGCCATAGTGCTATGTCCTGTTCCTGTATCTCAGGTACCGCTTGCGGGGTGGTTCTCCGTCTGCAGGGGGTGGGGTGCTGGTTTGGTGGTCCTGTGGCGGGGCGTCCTGTCCACTAGCGCCGGCGGCGGTGGTGGGCAATTCATCGTCCATGCTAGTGTCAGGGGCCCCTTGTAGTGCCACAGTGTCCCTCATGGTGTTCTGTATGTCCTTCAGCACCCCTACGATGGTGCCCAGGGCGGAGCTGATGGTTCTGAGTTCCTCCCTGAACCCCAAAT
Organism: Pleurodeles waltl; assembly: GCF_031143425.1. Classification (NCBI taxonomy): domain Eukaryota; kingdom Metazoa; phylum Chordata; class Amphibia; order Caudata; family Salamandridae; genus Pleurodeles; species Pleurodeles waltl. The sequence goes on from NC_090439.1 coordinate 482,638,732, forward strand.
ACTGTTTCTCCTGCATGCGCTGGGTCTCCTGAAACTTGGCCAGGACCGCAGCCATCGTCTCCTGGGAGTGGTGGTATGCTTCCATGATGGAGGAGAGGGCCTCGTGGAGAGTGGGTTCCCTTGGTCTGTCCACCCCCTGTCGCACAGCAGCCCTCCCAGTTCCCCTGTGTTCCTGTGCCTCCGTCCCCTGGACCGTGTGCCCACTGCCACTGCCCCCAGGTCCCTGTTGTTGTGGGGGGGGTGAGTTATCCTGGGTTCCCTGTAGTGGTGGACACACAGCTGATTGACGTGTCCTGGGGACGGAGGTATGGGCCCGCTGGGTGGGTGCTGTACTGGTGTTTCCAGAGGGTGGAAGGTCAGTGTTGGGCTGTGCCTGTGCGAGGGGAACCGACTGTCCCGAGGCCCACGATGGTCTGGGCTGGTCATCTGGATCCAGTTGGCCAGAGCTGCTGTCATCACTGTGGGCCTCTTCTGTGGGTGGGGTAGAGATGTCTGGACCCTCCTGTCTGGTGACGTTAGGTAGTGGTCCTGCAAGGGTATAAAAGCATGATTATTGCATGTGTGTGTGTCATGGTGTGCAATGGGTGGGTGAGCCTGTACCCCAGTGCTAGCATTCCTGTGTGGGGGCTTGTGTGATGATGGTTAGGTGTTGTTATGGGTATGTGCAGTGGGCATGCTTTAGTGATGGGTGTCCATGCTTTGTTGTGTCATGCAGGGCTTGGTGTTGGGATGTGTGGTTTGTGTTATTAGTACATTAGTCAGGAGTTGGCGTGATAGGGGAGGGGGTGAGGGTGGGGGTGTGTGATAGCATGCAGGTAGAGTGGGGGATATGATAGTTAAGATTTGACTTACCAGTGTCCATTCCTCCACCGACTCCTCCGAGGCCCTCAGGATGCATAATGATCAAGACCTGCTCCTCCCATGTTGTTAGTTGTGGGGGAGGAGGTGGGGGTCCGCCGCCAGTCCTCTGAACCGCCAGGTGGTGTCTTGAGACCACGGAACGCATCTTCCCCCGTAGGTCGTTCCACCTCTTCCTTATGTCCTCCCGATTTCTTGGGTGCTGTCCCACTGCGTTGACCCTGTCCACGATTCTTCGCCATAGCTCCATCTTCCTAGCTATAGAGGTGTGCTGCACCTGTGATCCAAATAGCTGTGGCTCTACCTGTACGATTTCCTCCACCATGACCCTGAGCTCCTCTTCCGAAAACGTGGGGTGTCTTTGGCCTGCCATTGGTTGGTGTAGGTAATGTGTGGGGTGGTGTATGTGGTGATGAGTGTGGTGATGTGTAGTGGTGTGGGGTATTTTGTGCGTGGATGTTGTGTGGGTGATGGTGTTGTGTGCCTGTGGATGCTAGTATTGTTGATGGTGGTGTCTCTCTCTGGCCTTCTCTCAGTAATTGTGGTTGTAGAGGTTTGTGGGTGATGTGGATGTGTGTTTTCTATTGTGTTGGGTGTGTGGGAGTGGTGTTTGTATGTGTATCAGGTGTGTGTATTTTGAATTGTCCAATGTGGCGGTGTTTTGGAGATGTGTGTGTATTTTGTGGGTCGTAATAGCATGGGCGTGTTTCTGTTGGCGTGAGGGTGGAGGATTTGTTTTCGCCAGTTTATCACTGACCTTTGGTGTGGCAGACTTGTGTGGGTGTCTCAATTTCGGCGGATTCCGTGATGTGTGTCACAATAGCTGTGGCGGAATTCCACTGCCGCGGAGGTGTATTGGTGGTCTTCTGCACGGCGGGAAGCGGCTTTTACCGCCGATGTTGTAATGACCCCCTATATCTCATTTTGATATAGTACATACAGAGCCAGCTTCCTACAATACCTATTGCACTGTATTGCTTGCATTTCCTGGGTATAGTTGTAGTGCGTGAAGAGTGCTTTCTTTTTGGGATCCTAACACATGAAGAGCGCTGTAGTTTCCTTCAGTGTACCAAGAGGATTTTCACCTCATTGTTGCAGAGCATGTTGGGCAGTGTCACTGGTCCAAGAATACAGGGGAGGCAGCACTTTGCCCTAGCGGAAGAAGAATGACCACAAGAGACCACTGGGTCACCCACGCCCATAGTGAGCACCCAGAGAACTGCAGAGGCAGCGCACCACAAGCTCACAACCTTGCCCTGCCTTGCCAAAGTGCCCACATCTCTGGCAGGGGAACTTGCACTCCGGGTCGGAGCGCACAGCCACTCACCAATTGTGCCGCAGCAGTCATTCAAACAAGGTCTAACCTCATGGGCCTTACAAGCACTACTGTAGAAGATATTTGTTTTGGTTCATGTTGCATTGCCCAAGAAAACGAGGAATAGCTCAGTATTAGAAGATTCTGCACAGTATTGGTGATTTACATAATTTTGGCCCAATGATATCGATGTGTCTGCAAAGTTTTTGTGATTCATATTGTGAGACCCAATTATATAGGAATGGGTTTTTGAGATAATCCTGCAAAGAGTCTCTTTTGTGGTGAATTTATTGTGTCACTGAAGTGAGTGTGTGGCGCAAAAGTTTTACACATAACATCTGGGGATAACCCTGACTGCTCAGTGCCAAGCTACCAGGGGGTAAGCACAGGTTATCTTTGGTGTATAACTTACTTGCTCTGACTAGAGTGGTGCGTTCTGCCTGGCTTAGGTGTATACTCTAGCTAACCAGAAACCCCATTTCCAACAACTCCCTAAAGGGAAGACCCAGGGTCCAATTGGCAGCCATTTCAATTGTTAAGAAGTATACTTTGCGTCTGATACTTCCGTTGGTAAAGATGTTTGCGAAAACCTTTGAGACCGGGGAGCTCCCATCTGACCTGCAAAGCACTATAATATTTGTGATTCTGAAACCACAGAAACTATCAGACAGATGGTAATCATTTAAGCATATGTCCCTTAATAATTTGGAGGTAGACCCAGGCAAAATCCCAGGCAAATAGTTTGGTGTCAGTGATTGGAAACTTCACACACCATGACCAAAAGGGGTCGGCGATGCCTTGATGCTACGATTGCACTATCTGAACAATTGTCTGACCAAAGAACCCTGGTGTCTATTGGCTTTCAAAAGGTCTTCAGTTCTTTCAGGTGGTCTTTCATATTCTGCCTTCTTCCTGCCCTCTTCTCCACAAATATGTAGAGTTCTTTTACTCTAAACTCTGGGCAAAGGTCAAAGTGAATGGAATGCTTTCACTGGTCTTCTCAAATGAAAGCGATAAGCAACAGAGTTGCCCCTTCTTGCTGTTTTTTTTTGTGTTGGTCATGGAGTCATTGGCTGAGTTGAGGCCAACAAGGTGCCCAGTCTGGTGGTGTCCGATTATCCACTCACCTAGAGGGCAGAGTGTCACTATACACATACAACATCCTGTTGTACCTCAACTAAACATGGACCTCACTGCCCAGACTGATGCAGATGCGCCAGATCTAGGCTGATGTATCCAGTGTGAATGTAAACTGGACTAAATCTATATACATTCCAATTAGGGGGGCACACTAAGACATAACAGCCACAACCAATCTACAATGAACAGACCAGCAATTCAAATACCTGGGAATGCCCTTATCACCTTTAAGGAGCATAGCCTAGGCCTGAATATTACACTTCTCCTTTCCTGAATCCACCACAACATGTCTCCCTGGAAATCCTGCCTTTTAATATAGCAGGTAAAGGGGGACCTATTTAAAATTATGTCACTGTAGCATCTGCTCTATGTACTTCACAACTTCCCATATAACACCCCAAAATCATTTTTCCAAACATTGCAGTCGACAATTGCCAAATTGCTATGAGGGGAGACAATGAAGGGTTGCAATACGCAAACTCCTGGCTGCCAATTATGATGGAGGCCTAGGCCTTGCGGACAAACAGCTCTATTACTAGGCTTGCCAAGAACAATACTTTGGAAGCACCATTTTATCTTTAAACATTTCATGTATTTTGTAACAGTCTATCTTATACTGAATGTAGTACATGTTTAAAATAATTAATTTCATATTCACAGTGCTTTCTGTCACAGGTTTGCCACAGGCTGTGAGCTTGTAGCATCAAAAATGCTCACCAACCTAAATCTTACAACAAAAGAAATATTAATCACATAGGCAAAACTTAATATATTTACTAATGCTTGTTTTATTTGGAACACTGCAATTATAAGCTCTTCAGTGGACCTAGTTCTGTTGAACAAGTCTGGTGCTTTGGTAAAAAAATTAAGGCCCATATTTATAAAATAATTGCGCCACCTTAGCGTCATTTTTTTTATGATAAAGCGACGCTAACTTAACTCCATATTTATATTTTGATCCTAGACCCGTCTAGGGTCAAAATAATGTAGTCAGCGACATTTTTAGGGAGCGCCAATCCACCTTGCGTTTCATTGAGAGAATGAGATGCAAGGTAGGTGTTCACTTCCTAAAAATGACGCTAGCCTCTTAGCGCTACTTTTAACTCCTTACGCTAAAACCACACACACCTAGAAAGCGGACCGAAAAAATTAAGTTAAGGCCGATTAGCGTCAAGATTTAACACCTGGTCAGACAAGGCGTTAAAGTGCAGGTAGACAGATTTGCCTAGGGAAAAAACATGGATTCCACCATGGTGACCCTATTTTGGGTACATAGATGCCCACCTCAACCCCCAGCATCACCCACACCACAGGGACACTACAGGCGGAGGGAACCCTTAAATGTGCCCCCCTGGGTGGCAATGGGTATGTTGGGGTAGTCCTGGGGACACTGGTCCCCTGTGGTGGGCATTGGGGTTGTGGTAATGACTCCTGTCCATACTTAGAAAGGAGTCTTTTTTGGGCTGTTTGTGCATGAGAAAATGACGTAGGTTGACTAGTAGCAGATATTTTGCCGCTAATCTGCCTAGTGCCATTTGTTTCTACGACGTTCAGCCCCAGCTAGCATCATTTTTCATGACGGTATCCATTCCTTAGCGCCATTGTGCGTCATTTTATAAATATGGATGACAGATAACTCTAAGGAATGGTCTTAGTTCGCGCTAAATTTGTGCGCCATTTTTAATTAATATGGGCCTAAACCTTTCTCTTTTTCGTAGAGCCCTATTAATGTAGGCATGTCCTCCCTTAATGTCTGTTCACCAAGGGCCTCATTTACAAACATTTGGTGTGCGAATTAGCTGCGCTGCCCTATGCCAAACCAAAAGTGCCGGAATGCACTGCATTTATGTGATACAGTGCATTCCCATCCTTTCAGCCAGCCAGCGCAGAAATTGCTGCTGAGTGCCAACGGAGGAATCCTTGCATCCTTGTGGAAGTGTGTCTGCATTGTTGGCACACCGAAAACAATCAATGGAGGTGTTTTCCACTTGCTAAATGTGCTGTAGAATGCAGCATAATTAGAAAAAGGAAAAAAATAGTTTCTCCTTGTTAGGCCTCACCTAGGGAGGCACACACTTTTGATGCATTCCAGGTTAATAGAGTGTGGTAAATCTGGGAATGTGTCAAAACCCAAGGGTGTTGCATAGGAAAACCCACCACAGCACCCATGGAATGCCTCCTTGACTTAGAGTAAGGCAAGGCAGTGCTTTGAGCTGCCTTGCCTCACTCCATATCTATGAGGTCATGCAAAGCCACACAGGGTGGCTTTGCGTCGCCTCATAGATGTGGTTGAGAGGCCTGAATCACATGAGCGACATAAAAAAAGGGACGTTCCAGCAGCACAGGCCTCGTGTAAATGAGGCCCCAGGTTTTTAGGGAGAACTGTTGAAATAATAATTATTGTGAGATAGTGATAATAGTATGAAACTTTGAAGGAGAATTCTTCTTCTCTACAGTTGATAGTCACAAGCCAGCAAGGAAGAACTAACTTCTGAATTGAGAAACCATGTTCAAGTTGGATAAGTATAGCTCACTCATGAATTTGTGTCTATACTTTGGTAAACACATTTTTGGATTGAGAAACTATGGCTAAATTAGATAAGTATAGTTCAACCTTCAATTTGTGCCTATTCTTTGGTAAATGCAAGCAACAACAAAATTGCACTTTATAGGTACATTTGACCAACATCTCCAATGAGTAGTCATATTTAAGTGGTCAGATATCAACAAAGTAGTTACAGCTTTTGCCGAAAAGAAAACTTAGGGTCCGATTTAAATTTTAACAGATGGCCTGCTGTTTCACCATGGCGACAGAGTAAATTACTCAGTCTCCAAGGTGGAGGGGCAACCCTTGAAATTTATAAATGATCGGCAAGCAGGTGGTCACTTATAATGCATTGGCAGGAATTTCCATCACAGCTGTTCCTGTCAATGCATATCACTGTTTGCTACTAGGCTATGTCAGCTTGACGCAGCCTTGCACCAAACAGTTATCTTTTTTTATTTTCAAAAAGAAAATCTCGAAACAGGATTTTCTTTGTAAAAATAAAAAAAGTAAAGCTCTCCTTGCCACAGGAATCATCTCCTATGGTGGGGGGGACCATTATTTGCTTTCAACGGTCCCTCACCACTAAGGTGTGGTGCAGGTGGGGGAGGCCATTCCCTGTGTATTTTTGTGGCCAGCGGCCTGAAAGGAGTTGTGTGGGATGGCACTGACATTTACCTGGAGCGGGCCCTGGCTGGAGTCCGATCGGGCGCCTTACTGCCTTAGAGGGGACTGTGCCTTACCTTGAATCAGCCGCAAAACCAAGTCTGGTAGAGGGGGTGTGGCATGTGGCCTGACCTTTGGTGCAGTGATGAGAGCATGGAGGATCATGCGGTTAGCTGGCTGGCTGGGATTGATGGTTGCCATTGGCTTGGTGCATGAGGCTGCTTCTGCGGAGGCCTGGACACCAGCACAGCCATTCCTGTCTGCATGAGAGATCGGAAGGATGGGGAGCTATAATGATTGTGAAGTCTGCCCACTGTTATACTCCCACTGGTGAAGACAGTAGGCTGGGTGATGCTTGTGGAGCGCATGGCCTCCCTTGTGTGATGAGACTGGGGCTAGATGCAGCTGTGCACCACCAGAGATTGGCCTCTGGTACAGAGGTGAGGCCTAAGAGAGCGCGCCTGGTACGAGAATGTCAGGCCAGCAGTGTCCAAACAGACTTACCCTGACCCTGGGATGGCTATGGAGAACCAAAGAGGCCTGGCCCTGATACCACATCCAGAGGATGCCTGTAATGCAAGCTGCAGGGCATTCTCTCTTTGTGCGTCTTTGTCCAGATTCCCACTAGGTGGGGTGCCTGGACCTGCAGCCCACCCTGTCAGACTTCTTGGAGTGGTGCTGCCCTGGGGCCACCATCGTTGAGGGCTGCCTGGTGATAAATTCAATTGCCTCTGATATCCATTTGCTTTTTCTCTCCCCTCACCCACGGAAACACTTGGGGTAAAAGACTGGTGGTGCTCCAGACAGCAATGCGGCCATGGGCAAATCAGCAGCCAAGGGTGCCGCAGGGGTGGTGGCAGACTGATGGAGTGCCTCCAGAAGGTAAGGCCGGCAGGCCTGGTAGTGGAGAACTGGCGTGATGAGATGGGGCAGGGCAGTGCAGAGGCTATATTGCAGGCTACATGTGAATCCTGAATGGCACTAGAGCAGAAGATTGACACCATGGTGATTGATGTGAGCATCTTCCGGGTGGTTAACCAAAAGCTGGTGGACAATATGGGAGAAACTGAATCCACTATAGCCAGTATGAGACCAACAGTCACAGCGCTACAGAATCAGATGGAAAAGATGTACTGCAACCTACGACTGTTGCAAGATCGTGCAGAGGATGCAGAGGGCTGCTCCTGCCCTAATAGTATATGGAGAGTGGGATTGCCTAAGCACATTCAGCTGAGATGCTTTTAGAGGACTGACTGCTGAAAGGAGTGCTCATCAACACCCAATCCTGTTTTTCCTGGAGGAAAGGACCCACAGGGTCCCGTCTGCCCGTAGCCCCCAGTTGTGCCGCCGGGATCAGTGGTGGCCTGACTACTAAATTATCCGGATTGTGATGATTCCCTGCAATGTGTACACACTCATGGTGCTTGGGACCCTGACGGTAACAAGATGCATCATTTTTCAAATTGCACATCCCAAATACAGAAAAAGACCTCAGCTTCTCAGGTCCTATAAGAATGTACAAACCTTGGGGATTGCATATGGACTGATCTACCCTGCAAAACTCTGTGTAACATTAAAAATACTTTCTTCTTGGCGGGTATGGAATTGACTGAAGGATCAGGGCCATGACATCTCTCAGGCTTAGAGACCGGAAGAGGATGCTGTCCACACTAGGAAACTTCAGAGAAAGAGAGTGTGGCTGCCTCTAGGGGCTCCATCTAGAAACACAAGGCTGCAGAAAGGTGGTCCTAGTGTCTGACATCAGGGATCCAGTGATGGTAATGGGGTCAATTGATGCAGAGACATCAGAGAGCGACTCAGACACTACATCACAGGGAGGGCAGGATTCCCCACTGAAGGGCCCTTCAGTTACCCCCAGATCTGCAGACAACTTGATCTTGTGAACTGCTGACTGCATAAACAATCCTACGTCCCACATCTTGGATATGGGACTGTGAGAAACAGGGAATATACCGCTCTCCTGGGAATGGTAGCAAGGAATGCAACATATGCATTTGCTCTGACACTTCCCCCCACAGAACACATTGACTATGTAGGTGTTATAGAATGTTATTTGTAATGTTGATGTTTTTGGTTCAACTGGTTAAGATGGACAAGGCATTTTACATCTTGACTTGGCGGAGGGAGGGGCACTCACATACACTACCCACTGGTTTGCTTCACTATATGAAATGGAGGGCAGGCACCCTACACTCCCACACCCATGTATCTATTTGTCAACACCCCACTTACACCACAACTATGATCACATGCCATGAATAAGTGCAATTTTCTGAACTTGAATGTTCAAGGGCTAGGCCCTTCAGCTAAGAGGCACAAGGTCTACTTTTTCCTATGCAGAAGACACATACATGTTCACTTTTCCAAGAAACACACAGCAGGGGATACTGACTTTCTTAGTGAGGCGGGAGGGGGTGTCCTGTTTGGCTGCATTGGGAAATGTGTGTGGGGGAGGGGGGTATTTTGTGGAAGCTACACGTTACCGGGACGAGCATTGGTACATAGTATCATGAATGAACTTACTACATGTCTGGGCCCACTCAAGTGATATATAATTAGGTTTGAAATTGGTATGGTACTGCTCTACTCTCCATTGTTTGTATCATACCCAGATAATTTAACTGTATTAATATCATGTGCCTGTTGCCTGACAGGTGTTGACCGTTGTGTGTTTATTTAATTAAACAGTTAATGAACATCTATTGAAAAAAAAGAATATGTGTAAAAGTAAAACCAGCTGGAATTACAGGGAGCCATACACTTTCTTCTTAAAATCCTCATGGCCATCACATCATATTATCTAGCTTTAAATCTTTTTGGTTTCCCTGTTTACACTACCATTTAATTCAGCCAGTTGCTCAAAGCTGAATTAAATGTACGTAGCTTTTTCTTGGTCACAAACAGCCCAATTCCCAGAATCGGGCTGTTTGCAACCCAAAAAAAGCATTTTCTAATGAACAAACCCAAATTTGTGATTTGATAATCTATTTACTGAATTACAAAATGGGTTTTTCAACTCACTATTAGGAAGGGCCGTGCCAAGGGTGGCCCTTCCCAATAGCGACTCGCAGGCCCATGTATGATTGTTTTGTGGTAACCCATTCCTAAAGGGGAAGGGGTCCCAAGGGACCACTGCCTACTCTTAAAAAATTACACTGAAATGTTTCATTTTTTGCTTTTTAAATGCATCCTGTTTTCCTTGAAAGAAAGCTGGCTGCGTTTAAAAAACAATTGCTTTATTTAAAAGCAATCACAGACATGTTGGTCTGCTGACCCTAGCAGGCCACCATCCCTGTGATTTTTGCAATGCCTAGTGGGTCGCAAATTGCGACCCACCTTCTTAATATTAATGAAGAATGTCTATTTGCAACCCACAGTGAATCGCAAAAGAAACTCAATTGAGTTTTGTGCATTTGAAATTGCAATTTCCTAATTGAAATTCGAAAGGCATTAAAATGAGGAAATCGCAATTCCATATGTTCGTATATGTGGCCCTAGATACAGTTTCAAAGAGTTAACATGTGCCATAAAACTCTTAGGGCCTGATTTAGGAGTTTGACTGACAGGTTACTCCATTACAAATGTGACGGATATCCTTTTCGCCGAATTACGATCTCCATCATGGGATCATAATATGGCAGACGGGATATACATCACATTTGTAATGGAAAAGGATTGGTGAAGAAAAAACGTCTTTTTGTGCCCCACTATATTTTGTTTATGTTTGTAACAGAGTAACCCTCTCTGCCAAACTCTAAATCAGGCCACTAGACTCCAACTACAGCATGAAAGGTTTGCAGCCCCTAGAGATTTAAATTCGATCAATAACCACATGTCACCGAAGAACTCACTCATTTAATTTTTTCTTATGGCCATAAAACACCTTTTGATACAAAAGGCAAATGTATTAGTAGGTAAGAGGTTCTTCCAATGGTGGTTTTCAACAGAATGTACAGATATTTCCAGTGGCAAGCCTTCAAAATTTAAACACCAGAATATTTTAAAACATCTGATTTCCGTGGAAATCACTTGATGAGCTCCTTGCCCTCCAATCTGCACACAGATTTGATATTTGCCAGGCCAAATCAAAACCCTGCTGAAAGACCGATATTCTAAATAAATGCAAAGCACAACTCAACACATCAAAACATTGGTGGTCATTACAACCTGGGCAGTCTTTTTACAAGACCGCCGAGGGACCGCCATGCTGAAGACCGCCAGTGCAGGCGGTTTTCCGCTCTGCGCATTATGACCGCTGGCAGCCCTCCATCCTTTTCCGGATGGAGAGCCGCCAGCAGCCATACTGGCGGACGGCGGGGAAGTGGAGGTAGCTCCACCTCCACCACCCCGTCAACAGAACACCGCCCACTGAATCACGTCCTGTGATTCGGTGTGGCGGTGTTCTGTTGGCGGTGTGGTGTCGGCGGAGCAGCCCCCATGGCTCCCGGAGGATCGACGGAACAGGTAAGTTGATCGTCTGTTAGGGGAGGGGGGTAGGGGGGTGTTGTGTGGGTGCATGGGGGTGTGCGTCTGTGTATGTATAGGGGGGGTGTGAGTGCGTGTATGCTTGCGGGGGTGTTGCGTGTATTGGGAATGAGTGCGTGTATGTCTGTGGGTATGTCTGTATGGATGTGTGCGTGTAAGTTTGTATGTAGGTGTGCCTGTCTGACTGTGTGTGTGGATGTAGGCATGTATGTCGGTGTGTGTGCGTGTGTGTGTTGGTGGTGCCTGCATGTGTGTGTGAGTTCTGTGATGTTGGGGGTCGGGGTGGGGAGGGGGGCCCTGCCACCTTTGGGGGTGGCAGGGGTGGTGGCGGGGTGTAGGGGAGGGAGGGGTGGGGGGTGGGGGAGACCCCTATCAGTGCCAGGGAAGGAATTCCCTGGCACTGATAGTGCTTACCGCCATGGATTTCATGGCGGTTCCAACCGCTGGAAATCCACGGCGGTAAGCCGGGTCATAATACCGCTGGCGGTATAGTGACGGCCGCCGGGCTGGAGATCCAGGTCTCCAGCCCGGCGGTCGTCTCCGCCCTGGCGGGCGGAACAGAGAACCGGCGGCTGACCATGGCGGTAACCGCCATGGTCATGATACGCTGAGGAAAGACCGCCAGCCTGTTGGCGGTCTTACCGCCGCTTCTCCGCCTTCCGCCAGGTCATAATGACCCCCATTGTTTGATTCCACTTCCTTCCCACATAACAGCTCATATAGGGGGTCATTACAACTCTGGCGGACGGTGTTAAAGCGGCGGTAAGACCGCCAACAGGCTGGCGGTCTTTTTTTGAGTATTATGACCATGGCGGTTACCGCCATGGTCATCCGCCGCTTCACCGTTCCGCCCGCTGGGCTGGAGACCTGGGTCTCCAGCCCGGCAGCCGTCACAATACCGCCGCCGGTTTTTCGACCCGGCTTACCGCAGTGGATTTCCAGCGGTAGGAACCGCCATGAAATCCATGGGGGTAAGCCCTATCAGTGCCAGGGAATTCCTTCCCTGGCACTGATAGGGGTCTCCCATCACCCTCCACCCCCACCCCGACTCCCTCCCCTACACCCCCCACCACCCCTGCCACCCCCCAAAGGTGGCAGGGCCCCCCTCCCCACATCGACCCCCAACATTACATCACTCACATACACACGACACGCACGCAGGCACCACCAACACACATACACGCACACACACCAACAAACATGTCTACATCCACACACTCAGTCAGACACGCACACCCATATACAGACACACACGCACACATCCATACAGACATACATACAGACATACACGCACTCATTCCCAACACACGCAACACACCCGCAAGCATACACGCACTCACACCCCCCCTCTACATACACAGATGCACACCCCCATGCACCCACACAACACACAACACCCCCCCGCCCCCCTCCCCTAACGGACGATCGACTTACCTTGTCCGTCGATCCTCCGGGAGGGGACAGGAGCCATGGGGGCTGCTCCGCCGACACCACACCGCCAACAGAACACCGCCGCGCTGAATCACAGGACGTGATTCGCTGGGCGGTGTTTTGTTGGCGTGGCGGTGGAGCTGGAGCAACCTCCACTTCCCCGCCGCCCGCCATTATGGCTGTTGGCGGCTCTCCGTCGTAAAAAGGACGGAGAGCAGCCAACAGTCATAATACGCCGAGCGGCAAACCGCCACTACTGGCGGTCTTCCGCATGGCGGTCCCTCAGCGGTCTTGTTAAAAGACCGCTGAGGTTGTAATGACCACCATAGTATATAAAGCGATTAGCGTTAGCAGTCTCTTCACTCATAAAAGTATAATAACAAGCAGCCTCAAAAATCTCTCAAATTTTCAAAACATAACCACCACCACACCCTACCTCGGAGCATTCAGAAAATCTTTCTTATTTCTCACGACTGACAAACTATGTTATGGGGCTGATTACAACTTTGGAGGAGGTGTTAATCCGTCCCAAAAGTGACAGTAAAGTGACGGATATACCACCAGCCGTATTACGAGTTCCATAGGATATAATGGACTCGTAATACGGCTGGTGGTATATCCGTCACTTTACCGTCACTTTTGGGACGGATCAACACCTCCTCCAAAGTTGTAATCAGGCCCTATGTGTTTTTCACCATAATCAACAGCCCCCTTACACCCATCACCTCCTCTACGCACCTCAAACACTCCCTACGAAGCTGCATTTTCCAAATAGCTGAGAAAATGAGCTAAGTACTGAAAAGGATACCTGGAGCCCTGGAGCTAAACCCTTTATAGTTAAAAAATAAATCGACTAATCTAAACAATTTCAGACTCGGTCCTATTTCTGCCTTCAATGCGGCAATACCAACATGGAGCTACATATCTTACAGTACTTTCCAATCAATTAGAGACCTTTGTCACCGGGGAGCAGCAATTATTACTCGGTATCATCTCCACCTGCATGGACATATGCCCCATGATCCTCAGATGGTTTTTAGCCTTTCTTTGAGACTCTTGGTTACTTAACCCAGTGAATTATTGTGTCCCACAAGGCTCCATCTTTACTGCAAAGTTATTTAAACTTTACTCAGAGTCTTCACCTACAGTCTTAACAAATCAAGCTATATTTCTCCACCAGTACACAGACAATGAAAAACTTTAACATAAAATGTTCCCTGTAGCAAACATTCAGCATCTGAAACACTATCTTCACTCCATTCAGCTCTAAATGTCATCCATGTGCGTCAAACGTAACCCCAGAAAAATGTAATCCTTCCTCATAAGTGGACTAAAAATACCACATCGGACGACAAAATGGTTAAATCAGAATATGTCATGATTCCCATCTATGGTAACAAACACCATGGGGGTCATTAAAACCCTGGCGGACGGTGTTAAAGGTGCGGTAATACCGCAAACAGGCTGGCGGACAAAAAAAGGGAATCATGACCGTGGCGGAAACCGCCAACAAAGACAGCCACTTTAACACACCGCCCACCACGGCGGTACAGAAAAGCAGTGCGGCGGTCATCGCCAACAAACAGGCGGAAGACAATGTACCACCCATAGTATTACAACCCACCAATCCGCCACCTTTTCCAGGGGTGGATTCACCGTGGTTAAAAACACGGCGGAAACAGTTTCTGCAATGGGAAAACGCTCACCTGAACACATCCCACGAGGAAGGAGGACTCCATGGATCCGGAATTACAAATCCTACCGGCCCTTGTATTCCTACTCATTTACGAAGAGCAACGCCGGCGCCGGCGAAGACAACGGTGAGTACTGCACCTACGACATAGGGGAGGGGGGAGGCAAAAGTCAGGGGGACACACACGCAACACCCCCACCCTCGCATATTACAACACACACACCAATGCATTCACACAAATCACAGTAACAACCCACAACCCCCCCGGAAGAATGCAAAGACAAAACAAAATCAGTTCAAACATTGTAATGTCTCAATATTCATGTCTCAAATATATACAGATATATTATAAAATCATTCAAAAGTATATACATTACGAGAAGTAGTGCAGATAAGCACATATCAATGTCCGTGCACCACAAGTCCAAAAATGCATGGGCGAGGCCCACACAAGATACCTGTCCACAAACGGAGAGAACACTGCCGGGGCATCAGAGAGAAATACAACAGGCACCTCAGGGGGAAGGGAAGGGGGGACACCTCAGCCGGATGAGTGCAAAGCCAGATCCACGACGGGGCTCCCTGCCAATTGATGTATCCTGGGGAGTGCAAAGCCACAGTCTCTCAAGTCTCTACAGTGGGTGGGTTGCCCACTGTACCATCCTGGGGAGTGCAAAGCCACAGTCTCTCAAGTCTCTACAGTGGGTGGGTTTCCCACTGTACCATTCTGGGGAGTGCAAAGCCACAGTCTCTCAAGTCTATACAGTGGGTGGGTTGCCCACTGTACCATCCTGGGGAGTGCAAAGTCACAGTCTCTCAAGTCTCTACAGTGGGTGGCTTGCCCACTGTAACATCCTGGGGAGTGCAAAGCCACAGTCTCTCCAGTCTCTATAGTGGGTGGGTTGCCCACTGTACCATCCTGGGGAGTGCAAAGCCACAGTCTCTCAAGTAGATAACAGCCACCACTGGTTCTGGAGGGGGACTGGTGCCCCGACTGGATTAGTCTCCCCGTGACAGTTCCTGTCCCATCACTGTCCCAGCTGCACATGGGATAACGATGCTTGATGTGGCGGTCTTTTCCTTCTTCAGCGGTGCATGCCCTGTTCAGCGGTGCTTTGCCATGGCGGTCTCTGGACTCTTCAGCGGTGCTTTGCCATGGCGGGCTCTGGACTGTTCAGCGGTGCTTAGCCATGGCGGTCTCTGGACTGTCAAGCGGTGCTTTGCCATGGCGGTCTCTGGACTGTTCAGCGGTGCTTTGCCATGGCGGTCTCTGGACTCTTCAGCGGTGCTTTGCCATGGCGGTCTCTGGACTCTTCAGCGGTGCTTTGCCATGGCGGTCTCTGGACTCTTCAGAGTTGCTTTGCCATGGCGGTCTCTGGACTGTTCAGCGGTGCTTAGCCATGGCGGTCTCTGGACTGTCAAGCGGTGCTTTGCCATGGCGGTCTCTGGACTGTTCAGCGGTGCTTTGCCATGGCGGTCTCTGGACTGTTGGGCATTGGTGTGTGGCAGTCCTGACCAGTGACGATACTTGGGCCCTCCTGGTCACTGACTCCGGCGGTGGCGTGATCTCCTGACCAGTGACGATACTTGGGCCCTCCTGGGCACTGACTCCGGCGGTGGCGGTGGTCTCCTGACCAGTGACGATACTTGGGCCCTCCTGGGCACTGACTCCGGCAGTGGTCTCCTGACCAGTGACGATACTTGGGCCCTCCTGGGCACTGACTCCGGCGGTGGTCTCCTGACCAGTGACGATACTTGGGCCCTCCTGGGCACTGACTCTGGCGGTGGTCTCCTGACCAGTGACGATACTTGGGCCCTCCTGGGCACTGACTCCAGCGGTGGTGGTGGTCTCCTGACCAGTGACGATACTTGGGCCCTCCTGGGCACTGACTCTGGCGGTGCTCTCCGGACCAGTGATGACGGTGCTGGCGGTGGCATCCCGGCCGGCGGGAAGGATGCCGCCCTTCTCCGCCGTGATGCTCACACCAGGCTGTGCAGACTTGTTCGGGCCCTTCACCACCTTTGGAGGAGTCACAGCTGACTCTGCAATTCCCCTGGGACCCCTGTGAGTTGTTTTGCCTCCAGGAGTCTTCACACGGTCCCGTCGGCCACTTTCCAACTTCAGAGCCTTTACAGGGGGTGGACTGGCAGTGCCTTGGCTCCGTGTCACACTGCCTGCCCTGGTGGCCGGTGCACTCCACACCCCTTGAACAGCCACCACTGGTACTGGAGGCTTTTTGGCTGAGGCGCTACGACGGGACTGATGAATGGGACGGGGGTGGGGGCAAAAAGGTCAACTTTGCAGAGGGACAGTTTCTGACGAACACTGGGATGGGTAGTTGGAGGGGGTCTGGGAGTGGAGGAAGAGGAGGTGGTTGTAGGAGGTGTTTTGGGTGCAGGTGCAGGTACTGGAGGCTGTCGTGAGGTGGATGGATATTGGGTGTGTGGGTGCCCGCGTTTGTGTACTTTGGGAGGGGGCGTCACAGACACACTGGGAGAGGACACAGGGGATGTGTAAATGGGAGTGGAGGTGGTGAGTGCAGGTGAGCGGGGTGTGGTGATGGGTGTTCTGGTGCGAGTCTTGGTGCCTGTAGATGTAGTGCATGCAGGTGAGAGTGTAGACGAGACTGGGAGGGAGGAAGGAGACGAGGAGGAGGGGGACACAGTGGAGGCAGTGGATGTTGCTGTGTCTGCAAGTGTGTGATGCTTGCGTGAGTGCCTGTGGGTTGTGTGGTGCCTCTGTTTGCCTGAGCTACTTTTGTGTGTTGAGGTGTGTGCATGCTGGTCTGATGGTGTGCTTGGGATAGGCTGGGGTACAGGGGATTGGGTCTGGGTGGAGAAAGTTGGAGGGGGGAGGCTAGACACAGGGACAATGGCTGCCATCAGTGCTGAGACCAGAGATTGCAGGGTTCGCTGAAGGACCGCCTGACCAGAATGAATGCCCTCCAGGAATGCATTACCGTGTTGCAACTCCCTTTCTACACCCTGGATGGCATTCACAATGGTAGACTGCCCAACAGTGAGTGACCTGAGGAGGTCAATGGCCTCCTCACTGAGGGCAGCAGGGGTGACAGGGGCAGGGCCTGAGGTGCCTGGGGCGAAGGTGATGCCCACCCTCCTGGGTGAGCGTGCACCGGGCGAACTCTGAGGGGCTGCTGGGAGGGTGGCGCTGGTAGGGGAGGTGGCGGCTGTACCTGTAGAAGTGGGGCACACAGATGGTGCCGCCACCACAAGGGAGCTTCCATCGGCGGACGAGTCCGTGTCGCTGGTTGGTGATCCGGTGGCCGACGTGAAGCTCCCCTCGCCCTCCGTCCCACTGGTGCATTCTGAGTCCGTGGTGTGGCCCTCCATGGCCATGTGGGATGCAGCTCCCTTGTGCTCCGGTGCCACTGTACCTCCGCCTGATGATGCTGATGCACAAAAGAACAGGGAGAGCACAAGAAGGGGGGGGAAGACAGAAGAAAGACAGGTTGAGTGCATGGCATACCGCTACCGTTGGCGGACAATACAGACACAGCAGCCCCCTGCACTACGCCGTGCTCCTGGCCTCTACAGATGCAATTCCTGGGATCTGGCCTACATGGCTATGATGGACATCTGCACACATGGATGCCACAGGGGCATGTATACCTGTACTTGGCACTCTACTGCGGTGGGGTAGAGTGCCAGATGGCCTGCATTACGGAGGGGCCTAGCCTACGTATTTCTGCCTGGCCTAGGTACACCCACAGGCCTCCTCCCCCACCCAGACCCCTCCACTGCGCGCAAAGTCAGCAGAATGAGAGTGTACTCACCCCCTTGTGTCTGCTGTGATGCCCTAAAGTGCCCATCCAACTCAGGGTTGGCCACCGCCAGGATCCGGAACATCAGGGGGGTCATGGTGTGACAGGCACCCCTCCCACGTTGGGAGGGCATCCCCAGCTGAGCCTCCACCGTCTTCTTGCTCCAGCGGCGAATGTCCTCCCATCTTTTCCGGCAGTGAGTGCCCCATCTCTGGTGGACCCCCAGGGTCCGGACTTCCTTGGCGATGGCACGCCAAATGTCCTTCTTCTGGTGGGCGCTGACCTACATGGCATGCACAAGGAAAGAAGAGGAGTCATTACCAACTGCACCGTCGATGTGAGTGTCCCCTCTCCCTACCCTAGCCATGTGGCACATTCATTCACATGCATTAATGTTCCCTGAACTCTGCCCCCTTCCCTCTTACAACCAGCCCTCTCCACCCAGGCCTAGCCCATACAACATGCTACCTGTGTACTAACCTGTTTGTCTGGAGGACCGTAGAATAGCGTGTACTGGGGGAGGACCCCATCTACTAGCTTCTCCAGCTCCTGAGCAGTGTAGGCAGGGGCCCTTTCCCCAGACGCAGCAGCCATTGTTGCTTCCAGACCGAGGTCACAGCAGCACTTGCAGTGTAGGTTCTCTCCTGTCGAAGATCAGGTATCTAGTGATTGAACTGATAGAAAATGGCGGTGACGTCCGCGGCGGTGACGTCCGAGGCAGTGCGTATCATCACCGCCGGCGCACTTCCTCATTGGCTCCTGGGACCCATAGGGTCCAATGTTAACCAATGTAGCATTGCGCCGCGGTCTATGACCG
Organism: Pleurodeles waltl; assembly: GCF_031143425.1. NCBI lineage: Eukaryota > Metazoa > Chordata > Amphibia > Caudata > Salamandridae > Pleurodeles > Pleurodeles waltl. Next base: position 482,657,485 of record NC_090439.1, read on the forward strand.
CCAACCGGAACGGTGTGCAACGACAACGCTGTTACCCCACAATCCCATTGTCCCAGTATAGAGGTCAGGCAGCCGCCATTTCAGGGACCCACATGGCTTCATTTACTTCTGCGTCACACATAGCTAGGCCTACATTCAACACACATACAGGAAGGGTTTTGTGTTTGGGGTAGTGTTCTGTGTAACTGTGGGTACATACCTGGAAAAAAGTTGAGTCTGTGGTCGCTGTTGTCCTTCCTAGGCACCGTCATTTGGGACAATTGAGAAGATGGCGGAATCCTCTGGTGTACCGACCGCTGGTGGACCTGTTGACAATGGAGGAGCGACATTTAATCGTCACCTACAGGTTTGACCGTGCCACAATCCAGGAACTATGCACTCAGTTGGAGCCAGACCTGATGTCACCAATCCGCCATCCCACTGGAATCCCCCCTGACGTGCAGGTGCTGTCAGTGCTCCATTTCCTTGCAAGTGGATCTTTTCAGACAACAGTGGCCATGGCATCAGGGATGTCCCAGCCCATGTTTTCCAGAGTGGAGTGCTATCCAGAGTGTTGTCTGCCCTGCTGAAACACGTAAGGAGATACATCATTTTCCCTGAGGTGGAAGATTTGGCTACAGTGAAAGGTGACTTCTATGCCCTTGGACATATCCCCAACATCATAGGTGCTATTGATGGGACCCATGTAGCTCTGGTCCCCCCCCACAGGAGTGAACAGGTGTACAGGAACCGGAAGAGTTATCATTCCATGAATGTACAGATGGTATGTTTGGCTGACCAGTACATCTCCCAGGTTAATGCTATGTTCCCTGGCTCAGTGCATGACGCCTACATCCTGCGGAATAGCAGCATCCCTGATATGATGGGTCAACTCCAGAGGCACAGTGTGTGACTATTAGGGGACTCTGGTTACCCCAACCTGTCCTGGATATTGACCCCAGTGAGGAATCCCAGGACCAGGGCAGAGGAACGCTACAATGAGGCCCTTGGGCGGATTAGGAGGGTGATCGAAGGCACCTTCGGCCTTCTGAAGGCCAGGTTCAGGTGCCTCCATATAACAGGTGGTTCCCTATTCTACTCACCAAAGAAGGTGTGCCAGATCATCATCGCCTGCTCGATGCTTCACAATCTTGCTTTGCGACGCCAGGTGGCTTTTCTGCAGGAGGATGGTCCAGATGATGGTGTTATTTATGGCACCTGTGGAGCCTGTGGACAGTGATGAGGAGGAAGCTGAGGAAGAAGACAACGACAACAGGGAGTCAGTCATACAGCAATATTTCCAGTGACACACAGGTGAGAACATTTTCATTTTTACCATTACAATCACTGTCACACGTCTTCCTCTATCCTGTGTGTAATTTCATTGCATTATTTGGTAACTGAGTTGTTCCTTTATATTACGGTTTCACAGGTGTGCTTACCAACGTGTGTCATCTGCATGCATCCTTCAAGGACTTGTGATGTGTGACATAGGTATGTTGCCTTTACAACTAGAAACGCATTTTGACACTGTCATTGATAATACATTTTACCAAATCAGAGACTGACTCAACATAGTTTTGTGGTTCAAGGGTGTTTATTTAAGTGCTCAAAAATGGAGGGGGGTTGTAAAATGGTTATGGGTGATGGTGGAGGAATGTCCATGGCAGAGTCCAGTCTATTAGTCTCACAGGTGCACTGCCCATATGGGCATAGGAAGTGGAGCTGGGGCAGTTTAAGTATGGACAGGGTAACAAAGTGGGACAGTGGGGTGACAATCAGGGTGGTCTCATTTCCTGGCGGGGGTCTTGCCATCTTGCTCTGTCCTGTTCCTGGATCTCAGGGACCACTTGGGTGGTGGTTGTCCGTCTGCAGGGGGTGGGGTGCTGGTGTGGTGGTCCTGTGGCGGGGCGTCCTGTCCACTAGCGCGGGCGGAGGTGGTGGGCAGTTCATCGTCCTGGCTAGTGTCAGGGGCCACTTGTAGTGCCACGGTGTCCCTCATGGTCTGCTGTATGTCCTTCAGCACCCCTACGATGGTGCCCAAGGCGGAGCTGATGGTCCTGAGCTCCTCCCTGAACCCCAAATACTGTTCCTCCTGCAGGCGCTGGGTCTCCTGAAACTTGACCAGGACCGTCGCCATCATCTCCTGGGAGTGGTGGTATGCTCCCATGATGGAGGAGAGGGCCTCGTGGAGAGTGGGTTCCCTTGGCCTGTCCGCCCCCTGTTGCACAGCTGCCCTCCCAGTTCCCCTGTGTTCCTGTGCCTCCGTCCCCTGGACCGTGTGCCCACTACCACTGCCCCCAGGTCCCTGTTGTTATTGGGGTGGTGGGTTAGCCTGGGTTCCCTGTAGTGGTGGACACACAGCTGATTGACCTGTCCTGGGTACGGAGGTTTGGGCCCGCTGGGTGGGTGCTGTGCTGGTGTTACCAGAGGGTGGAAGGTCAGTGTTGGGCTGTGCCTGTGCAAGGGGAACCGACTGTCCCGAGGCCCACGATGGTCCGGGCTGGTCATCTGGATCCAGTAGGGCAGAGCTGCTGTCGTCACTGTGGGCCTCTTCTGTGGGTGGAGTGGAGATGTTTGGACCCTCCGGTGTGGTGGCAGTCCTTCGTGATCCTGCAGGGGCATAAGAGCATGATTATTGCATGTGTGTGTGTCATGGTGTGCAAAGGGTGGGTGTGCGTGTACCCAAGTGCAAGCATTCGTGTGTGGGGGCTTGTGTCATGATGGTTAGGGGGTTGTTATGGGTATGTGCAGTGAGCATGCTTTAGTGATGGGTGGGGTGACCATGCTTAGTTGTGTCATGCAGGGCTTGGTGTTGGGATGTGTGGTTTGTGTTATGAGTACATTAGTGAGGAGCTGGAGTGATAGGGGAGGGGGTGAGGGTGGGGGTGTGTGATAGCATGCAGGTAGGGTGGGGGATCTGATAGTTAAAATTTGACTTACCAGTGTCCATTCCTCCACCGACTCCTCCGAGGCCCTCAGGATGCATGATGGTCAAGACTTGCTCCTCCCAAGTTGTTAGTTGTGTGGGAGGAGGTGGGGGTCCGCCGCCAGTCCGCTGAATCGCGATGTTGTGCGTAGAGACCGCTGAATGCACCTTCCCCCGTAGGTCGTTCCATCTCTTCCTGATGTCCTCCTGATTTCTTGGATGCTGTCCCACAGCGTTGACCCTGTTGACTATTCTGCGCCATAGCTCCATCTTCCTGGCTATGGATGTGTGCTGCACCTGTGAGCCAAATAGCTGTGGCTCTACCCGTAGGATTTCCTCCACCATGACCCGGAGCTCCTCCTCGGAAAAGCGGGGGTGTCTTTGGCGTGACATGGGGTGGTGTGTGTAATGTGTGGGGCGGTGTGAGTGTTGATGTGTGTGGTCATGTGTAGTGGTGTGTGGTGTTTTGTGCATGGATATTGTGTGGGTGATGGTGTTGTGTGCCTCTGTGTGGTGGAATTGTCTATTCTGTGCTATCTCTCTGTCGCCTTCGTGACAAATTTTTGGTCGTAGGGGTTTGTGGGTGATGTGGGTGTGTGTTTTATATTGTGTTGGGTGTGTGGGAGTGGTGTTTGTATGTGTATCAGGTGTGTGTATTTGGAATTGTCCAATGTGGTGGTGTTTTGGAGATGTGTGTGTATTTTGAGCGCGTGTATTTTGTGTGGGTGACTGAATTTCGGCGGATTCCAAGATGTGGGACACCCACACAACTCCGCCACACCAAAGGTCAGTGATAAACTGGCGAAAACTAATCCTCCACCGTCACGCCAACAGAAACACGCCCAGGCTATCACGACCCACGAATCCACGCCGCGGTCTTTCAACCGCGGTATTCCATTGGCGGTACACACCGCCGCGCTCAAAATACACACACATCTCCAAAACACCGTCACATTGGACAATTCAAAATACACACACCTGATACACATACAAACACCACTCCCACACACCCAACACTATATAAAACACACACCCACATCACCCACAAACCCCTACCACCAAAAATTCAGAAAGAAGGTCAGAGAGAGACTACAGCAATAGACAATCCCACCACACAGAGGCACACAACACCATCACCCACAGAACTTCCACGCACCTCACACAACACACCACCACACATCACCACAGTCATCAACACATACACCACCCCACACATCACCTACACCACCCCATGGCACGCCCAAGACACCCCAGGTTTTCTGAGGAGGAGCTTAGGGTCATGGTGGAGGAAATCCTACGGGTAGAGCCACAGCTATTTGGAGCACAGGTGCAGCACACCTCCATAGCCAGGAAGATGGAGCTATGGCGAAGAATCGTCGACAGGGGCAACGCTGTGGGACAGCATCCAAGAAATCGGGAGGACATCCGGAAGAGGTGGAACGACCTACGGGGGAAGGTGTGTTCAGTGGTCTCCAGGCACAACATCGCGTTTCAGTGGACTGGCGGTGGACTCCCACCTCCTCCCCCACAACTAACAACATGGGAGGAGCAGGTCTTGACCATCATGCATCCTGAGGGCCTTGGAGGAGTCGGTGGAGGAATGGACACTGGTAAGTCAAATCTTAACTATCCTATCCCCCACCCTACCTGCATGCCATCACACACCCCCACCTTCACCCCCTCCCCTATCACTCCAACTCCTCACTAATGTACTCATAACACAAACCACACATCCCAACACCAAGCCCCGCATGACACAACTAAGCATGGACACCTCCTAGTCCGCCCATGGGCCTCATTGTAGCGTTCCTCTGCCCTGGTCCTGGGATTCCTCACTGGGGTCAATAGCCATGACAGGTTGGGGTAACCAGAGTCCCCTAATAGCCACACACGGTGCCTCTGGAGTTGACCCATCACATAAGGGATGCTGCTGTTCCGCAGGATGTAGGCATCATGCACTGAGCCAGGGAACATGGCATTCACATGGGAGATGTACTGGTCTGCCAAACATACCATCTGTACATTCATCGAATGATAACTCTTCCGGTTCCTGTACACCTGTTCACTCCTGCTTGGGGGGACCAGAGCTACATGGGTGCCATCAATAGCACCTATGATGTTGGGGATATGTCCCAGGGCATAGAAGTCACCTTTAACTGTAGCCAAATCCTCCACCTGAGATGAAACGATGTAGCTCCTTACGTGTTTCAGCAGGGACGACAACACTCTGGACAACATGTTGGAAAACATAGGCTGGGACATCCCTGATGCCATGGCCACTGTTGTTTGAAATGACCCACTTGCAAGGAAATGGAGCACTGATAGCACCTGCACTTCAGGGGGTATTCCTGTGGGATGGCGGATTGGTGAGATCAGGTCTGGCTCCAACTGGGTACACAGTTCCTGGATTGTGGCACGGTCAAACCTGTAGGTGATGATCAAATGTCACTCCTCCATTGTTAACAGGTCCACCAACGGTCGGTACACCGGAAGATTCCGCCATCTCCTCAAATGTCCCAGCTGACGGTGTCTAAGAAGGACAACAGCGACCACAGAGTCAACAAATTCCCAGGTATGTACCCACAGCTACACAGAACATGACACCAAATACAAAACTCTTCCTGTATGTGTGTTGAGTGTAGGCCTAGGTATGTGTGACGCAGTAGTAAATTAAGCCATGTGGGCCCCTGAAATGGCGGCTGCCTGACCTCTAAACTGGGACAATGGGATGTGAGGTATCTGCGCTGGCGTTGTACACCGTTGCGGTAGGCGGTCGTAGACCGCGGCGCAATGCTGCATTGGTTAACATTGGACCCTATGGGTCCCAGGAGCCAATGATGAAGTGCGCCAGCGGTTATGATATGCACCGCCGCGGACGTTACCGCCGCGGACGTGACCGACATTTTCTATCTGTTCAATCATTCGATACCTGATCTTCGACAGGAGAAGACCTACACTGCAAGTGCTGCTGTGACCTCAGTCTGGAAGAGACAATGGCTGCTGCGTCTGGGGAAAGGCCCCCTGCCTTCACTGCTCAGGAGTTGGAGAAGCTAGTCGACGGGTCCTCCCCCAGTACACGCTACTCTACGGTCCTCCAGACCAACAGGTAAGTACACAGGGAGCACGTTGTATGGGCTATGCTGGGTGGAGAGGTCTGGATGTCAGTAGCAAGGGGGCAGAGTTCAGCGACCATGAAGGACTGTGAATGCATGTGCCACATGGCAAGGCTAGGGATGGGGGCCACTCACTTCGATGGTACAGTTGTTAATGACTTCTCTTCTTCCCCTGTACATGTCATGTAGGTCAGCGCCCACCAGAAGAAGGACATTTGGCGTGCCATCACCAAGGACGTCCGGACCCTTGGGGGTCCACCAGAGACGGGGCACCCACTGCCTTAAAAGATGGGAGGACATTCGCCGCTGGAGCAAGAAGACGGTGGAGGCTCAGCTGGGGATGGCCTCCCAACGTGGGAGGGGTGCCCGTTGCACCATGACCCCCCTGATATTCCGGATCCTGGCAGTGGCCTACCCTGAGTTGGATGGGCGCATGAGGGCATCACAGCAGACACAAGGGGGTGAGTACACTCTCATTCTGCGGACTTTGCGCGCAGTGGAGGGGTCTGGGTGGGGGAGGACGGCTGTGCGTTTCCCTAGGCCAGGGCGAGTTACGTAGGCTAGGCCCCTCCGGAATGCAGGCCATGTGGCACTCCACCCCACCACTGTAGAGTGCCAAGTACAGGTATATATGCCCCTGTGTCATCTATGTGTGCAGATGTCCACCATAGCCATGTAGGCCAGATCCCAGGAATTGCATCTGTAGAGGCCAAGAGTACGGCGTAGTGCAGGGGGCTGCTGTGTCTGTATTGTCTTCCAACGGTAGCGGTAAGCCATGCACTCAACCTGTCTTTCTTCTGTCGTCCCCCCCCCTTTTTGTGCTCTCCCTGTTCTTTTGTGCATCAGCATCATCAGGCGGAGGTACAGTGGCACCGGAGCACGAGGAAGCTGCATCCCACATGGCCATGGAGGGCCACACCACAGACTCTGAATACACCAGTGGGACGGAGGGCGAGGGGAGCTTCACGTCGGTCACCGGATCAGCAACCAGCGACATGGACTCGTCCACCGATGGGAGCTCCCTTGTGGTGGTGGCACCATCTATGCCCCCCACTTCTACAGGTACAGCCACCACCCCCTACCAGCACCGCCCTCCCAGCAGCCCCTCAGCCTTCGCTCCGTGCCCGCTCACCCAGGAGGGTGGGCATCACCTTCGCCCCAGGCACCTCAGGCCCTGCCCCAGTCATCCCTGCTGCCCTCAGTGAGGAGGCCATTGACCTCCTCAGGTCACTCACTGTTGGGCAGTCTACCATTGTGAATGCCATCCAGGGTGTAGAAAGGGAGTTGCAACACGGTAATGCATTCCTGGAGGGCATTCATTCTGGTCAGGCTGCCCTTCAGCGAACCCTGCAATCTCTGGCCTCAGCACTGATGGCAGCCATTGTCCCTGTGTCTAGCCTCCCCCCTCCAACTTCCTCCACCCAGACCCAATCCCCTGTACCCCAGCCTATCCCAAGCACACCATCAGACAGGCATGCACACACCCCAACACACAAAAGTAGCTCTGGCAAACATAGGCACCACACATCCCACAGGCACTCACACAAGCATCACCCACATACAGACACAGTAACATCCACTACCTCCACTGTGTCCCCCTCCTCGTCATCTCCCTTCTCACTCCCAGTCTCGTCCACACTCTCACCTGCATGCACTACATCTACAGGCACCAGGACTCACACCAGAACACCCCGCACCACACTCTGCTCACCTGCACTCACCACCCCCACTACCATTTACACGTCCCCTGCGTCCACTCCCAGTGTGTCTGTGACGCCCCCTCACAAAGTACATAAACGCGGGCACCCACACACCCAACATCCATCCACCTCACGATAGCCTCCAGTACCTGCACCTGCACCCAAATCACCTAAAGTTGCACCTCCTACAACCACCTCCTCTTCCTCCACTCCCAGACCCCCTCCAGCTACCCAACCCAGTGTTCGTCAGAAACTCTTCCTCAGCTACGTTGACCTCTTTCCCACCACCCCCACCCCTCCAATTCATAGGTCCCGTAGTAGCACCTCAGCCAAAAAAAGTCTGGTACCAGTGGTGCGTGTTAAAGGTGTGTGGAGTGCACCGGCCACCAGGGCAGCCAGTGTGACACGGAGCCAAAGCTCTGCCAGTCCACCCCCTCTAAAGCACCTTAAGTTGGAAAGTGGCCGACGGGAGAGGGTGAAGACTCCTGCCATCAAAACAGCTCACAATGGTCCCGGGGGAAGTGCCGAGTCAGCTGTGACTCCTCCCAAGGTGGTGAAGGGCCAGAAGAAGTCTCCAAAGTCTGGGAAGAGCAGCACAGCGGAGAAGGCCGCCATCGTCCCCGCCGGCCGGAACGCCACCGCCAGCAGTATCGTCACTGGTCAGGAGACCACCGCCAGAGTCAGTGCCCTGGAGGGCAGCAGTGTCGTCACTGGTCAGGAGACCACTGCCAGAGTCGGTGCCCTGGAGGGCAGCAGTGTCGTCACTGGTCAGGAGACCACCGCCAGAGTCGGTGCCCTGGAGGGCAGCAGTGTCGTCACTGGTCAAGAGACCACCGCCAGAGTCAGTGCCCTGGAGGGCAGCAGTGTCGTCACTGGTCAGGAGACCACCGCCAGAGTCAGTGACCTGGAGGGCCCAGGCAGCCACAGCCCCGCTGGGCACTGAGGGACCGTAATGCCACACACCCCTGCACAGGTCAGAGATAGCAAAGGCAAGCACCGCTGAACAGGGCAAAGACCGCCATGGCAAAGCACCGCTGAACAGGGCAAAGACCGCCATGGCAAAGCACCGCTGAACAGGGCAAAGACCGCCATGGCAAAGCACCACTGAACAGGGCAAAGACCGCCATGGTGAAGACCGCTGAACAGGGCAAAGCACCGCTGAACAGGGCAAAGACCCCCATGGTGAAGAGCGCTGAACAGGGCAAAGCACTGCTGAATATGGCAAAGACCGCCATGGTGAAGACCGCTGAACAGTGCAAAGACCGCCATGGCAAAGCACCGCTGAACAGGCCGAAGACCGCCAGATCAAGCATTGTTAGCCCATGTGCAGCTGGGACAGTGACGGAACTGGGACCGTCACGGGGAGCGTGATGCACTCTAGAGACTTGAGAGACTGTGGCTTTGCACTCCCCAGAATACATCAATGGGCATGGAGCCCTGTCGTGGATCTAGCGTGGTGCTGTAATCCGGCTGAGGTGCCCCCCCTTCCCTTCCCCCTGAGGTGCCTGTTGTATTTCTATCTGATGCCCCTTCAGTGTTCTCTCCGTTTGTGGACAGGTATCTAGTGTGGGCGTCGCCCATGCATTTGGGGCCAGTGGTCCACGGACATTGACATGTGCATACCTGCACTACTAATCGTGATGTACATATTTGGAAAGTGTATATATATCTGTATATAGTAGGTTACTGTATTTTGATACATTACAATGTTTGAACTGATTTCCTTTTGTCTTCGCATTCTTCCGGGGGGGTTGTGGGTTGTTACTGTGCTGTTTGGTACTGCATTGGTGTGTGTGTTGTAGTGGGTGAGGGTTGGGTTCGGGGTGGGGGTGTTGCGTGTGTCCCCCCCTGACTTTTGCCTCCCCCTCCCCTATGTCGTAGGTGCAGTACTCACCGTTGTCTTCGGCGCCTACGTTGCTGGTGATCGTAGAGGAGTAGGAAGACAAGCGCAGGGAGTATTTGTAGTTCGGGCTCCATGGTGGCCTCCTTCCTCGTGGAGTGTGTTAAGGTGAGCGTTTTCCCATTGCAGAAGCTGTTTCCGCTGTGTTTTTATCCACAGTGAATCTGCCCCGGAAAAGGTGGCGGATTGGCGGGTTGTGATACTGTGGGCGGTACATTGTCTTCCGCCTGTCTGTTGGCGGTGAACGCCGCGCTGCTTGTCTGTACCGCCGTGGCGGTCGGAGTGTTAAAGTGGCTGTCTATGTTGGCGGTTTCCCCAACGGTCATAATTCCTTTTTTTTGTCCGCCGGCCTGTTTGCGGTATTACCGCCGCTTTAACACCGTCCGCCAGAGTTGTAATGACCCCCTCTGTCCCATAATGTCTGGGGGAATGTAGTATACTCGCTGTCGTTCCCCATTCTACTTTCACAATTCTTCAGTCCCTACCTTATGATGGAAGACAAGAAATCTGACTACCTCACCCAAAGAGAGATTCGCTACAGTTTCCCACTACCTGCACTATCGAACTGAAATATGCCCACGCACTTCTTTTTAGTAGATTCATTCTCCTTTACTGGCCTTGCACTGGTCACGAGCATCTTTAACTACCTAATCCCTGAAGTTTGCAAGTTGTGGAAAAAAAGAAAACATACTTCTTTTACCCCCATACTCTTTAATAACCTCAAGTTTCATGTAAGATCAACACCACTCAATAAATTTTTCAAAGTGACCTCAACACCCTACTCTTCTTACCTCATCTTCTGATCTCCTGAAGTTCCGTTGATGGCGTTATCACATATACTCTACAAAGGAATCTACATAAACTCAATTTATACTGCACATTTTGGCAAACACAGTATTTATTGTGCAAGGTCTCTGCATTGATTGCAGTATCTATCTGTGTGGGATCTTACTGTTGCCTTAAACTCCAGGATCCTAGCTAACCTACTCACTCATACATTTGTTAAAATCTTGCTATGTCTCGGAAATGGATTCCACTGGTATACACTGAGTATTCTTCAAAAACTATTCATTTGCAATGTAAAGACAAGACAGATGTGAAGTGCTTATCCTCGAATGGAAATGCATTAAGAAGGGCAACAGAACCCGATAAATATTTTAAACTATTGGAAGTCGACTAAAAAAGTGGTCAACAATTATTCATGCCATAGAGCACACCAGATAACTAGCACTTGGGAATCTCACCCTGCACTTGGTAGCCTCTGGTGGGGTGAAGGGGCAGGTACTGTGCCCACCCCACAATGATCACCACTAAAAAAAGCAAGAGGTAGGGGCGGAGGCAGTCCAGGGCCTGGGGCATGGCAGGTTTGAACAGATTTACTGCCAGAGGGGATGGTCATCCATCTTCCCCACCCAGGGAACCCAACAGCTGCTGGGGGTGTGGTGGTTTGGTGAGAAAACAGAGGCTGTGTAGTGGGCAGACATGCCAGTGGAGTCACGACAGCATAGACACCCTTGGGGGGCCATAGAGCCCACAGCTTCTGCCTCTGCACCCCTCCTCTCATCACTGGAGAGGTGTGCACTGGAAGGCCCAGTGCAAGAGAATTTTTCTCTGGTGGGACCTGCCTGAGGAAGCTCGAGAGGCGAGGACAATTCCAGCCACAACGGATGAGTGGCCTAGCTTGTGGTGAAGATCACACTGCAGGAAGGAGGAGCTGCAAATGAAGATCAATTGGGGGTCCAGAGGAGACAGTGGCTGCATGTGTTCCTCTGAGTGATAGGTAAGGCACACTGACTGGAGACAAGGGCCCCCCTCTGAGGATTGGTGGGCCTTTCACAGAACGGTTATGGGGGTTGTTCTCAAGGGTGCTAATGCATGAGGTGAACCTGGGGGGTCCCCATTGGCTCCAGACAAAGACCTCCCCTCTCTCGGCATGGAACGAGACAGTGACCATTGATTGAGAGGGCCCGCATTTCAGGGCAGCACCCTGGGGACGCTGTGGTGCCTGTATTTCCCCCGGTCAGAAGTCTCACACATGCCAAAGCTGGACTTGGAAGACTCCAGGATGGTGGTGACTCCCGCAGACATGGTGCTGGTTGGGGAGACGAAGTCCTCACAAGGACCCTAGATAAATGTGTTAACAAGTACCTTCAACAGGAGGAATGGGTACAGTCAGCCTAAAGAGGAGAGTCACTCAGCCGGGGCCATATTTCAAGCCATTAAGGACCCTAGGTCAGATTTCAAAGGTCGAGTGGAGATGGATGTCTCCCTTCTGCAGCATGGTCTCCGAAGGTAACAAATCGTATGACAGAAGTGGAGGCGTGGACCTCCTCAGCAAAGAACGGACAGAAATACCTCAAAGGCAACCTCATACAGCTACGTTCAGCAGTCCTAAAATTGGAGAGATGTGTAGAGGATGGTGCGGAAAAATGTCCTGTTGGTGGGGGTTCTAAAGCGGCTAGAGGATGCTGGACCGAACAGCACTTTACCTGCTGGTTACACTCCTGGGACTTGGAGGGGTTCCTCTCTCCTTGCTTTGTTGTTGAGAGGACACATAGATCCTTAGAATCCTGGCCACCCCTAGGGGCCCACTTAGGCTGATTATTCTATGCCTGCTCGAATACACTGACAAGAATGCTATCCTTGCAGGGGTCCATTGCCAGAAAATGGTGCTGCTGGACTTCAAGTGATGATCTTCCTGTACTATATACTGCGGGTGCAACAACAGTGATGAGCCTTCACTGAGGTAAAGCAGAAATGAAGAGCAATGCAAATAAAAATCATACTGCTATTTCTAGCCTGGCTAAAGATCATCTTCCAGGGAAAGACATTTTTTCCATGCACCTCAGAATGCTTTGCAATGGGCAACAGAAAGACCACAGCTGGCCAGGTAGGTCACTAAGGAGACACCCAGGGCCTGGACACCTGGCAAAGGGCCCACCTTCCAGGCCAAATGTTGTCAGAGACAGGCAAGGTCAGTGACTGGCCCTCACGGACAAGGTGGAGGGAGGCCCCCTCCACATCAGGAGACGAGGCTCACACCCAAATGGTCCTGCATCTGGTTGACAGAAGGGATCCTCCGCCTGACCCCTGAGCCAACCCCTTGCAAACATCAACCCAGGAGATTGACCAAGTCAATCAACAAGACCCTGGGGATCCTTGCAGGTGGTGGGGGGATGATGATAAGCCATTGGGGAGACACAGGTTTACCCTTCTGAGGAACAGTCTCTTACATTGCTATGGAGACAGGTCCCTGAATAGATATGTTGAGCAAACAATAGCCATATGGGGGTTGCCTCTCTACAAGTGTTGTTCTTTTTTTTCTAGGTTATGTTGAGGAGGACTGTACAATGAAGCGACAGATACATCCACTGCAGAAGCATGGAGAAAGGGGAGTTTGTTCCTGGGTTGCATTTTCACCTTGATATGCAAGGCAGTTGTCTTATGTTTGCACGATTGTGTTTTTATTGTTTTGCTTGATGTTTCAAACCACCATGTCAACACACACTGATGTACCATGTATCAGCAGCAGCAATGGGGACATGGCAGAAGCCAATATAGAGGTCTTAATGGGGGTGGGAGGAGTTTATCACACTTAGCAACAGGATAATAGATACCCAGCCGTTAATGATCACCAAGGCTGTGCCTTACTGAGTGATGGAGGGAAACCTTATTGAAGTCAATGACTCCATGGCTACCTGAGTGCTACAGGCTACAGACCATCTTACGAACCTATCATGGAATGTTAATGGTCTTCTGAATAAGTTTAAGAGAGGGGTGGTCACATAGTACCTCAAGAGACAATCTCCAGATGTGATACTGCTACAGGAGACATGCCTGGCTGAAAACAAATACCGCTGCCTTAACAGGGGGGGCAATATACCGTCTCGCTCCTTGCCAGGTATACAAGACGATCAAGAGGAATCGCAATTCTGACAAAAAAAAACATTCCAGGTTGAACAGATATGGCATGACCCATCTGGCAGATTTGTAGGTGTGCTGTGCATTAGAGCCCAGAAAACAATCCTGGTGCTCAGTGTCTATGCTCCCCCAGGCTTCATAGGCAGGTGTTTGAGACTCTTAGCTCAATCCTTCTAGAGGCAGCTGCAGATACACACATAGTGGGTAGGGACTTCAACAATGTAATGGATGTCTCCATAGACAGATCCCCTGCATGTCTGACATTTTCCAGAACCTGCCCCCATTAGCATAGTTTTCATTTGCCATGGGCCTCATGGAAGTGTGGAGGGCCAGACAGCAGGGAAGAGGTCCTTCATGTTGTTCTCAACCAGATCATTCTCATGTTCTCTCACACACATTCATGCTCATAGGGGTGCCCAGATAATGCAGTAGCAGAATGTCTGCCCAGAGGCATCTTGGACCATGCTCCACTTTAACTTGTGTTCAGAGCCAGAACTAGGCCATGGGGAGCTGACTGGAGACTGGACAGCTGGGACCTTCAGGATAACAAGACAGTGTGCAAACTCCACATTGGTTCTCAGCTTTACTTCCAGGAGAATAATGAATTGATGAGCTTTAGTGGCATTTGGGGAGGCCTAAAAGCAGTACTTTGAAAGAGCCCAAAACATTGTCTCTCGTAAACAAAGACACAAAGAGTGGGACCTACTTGCACTATCACACCAAATTGGGTCCAGCGAGATGGGCTGCACACCTCTAGTTACCCACCTGAGACTGTATGTAGTAGATGACAGGCCTGAAGGCTACTGCTGTAGCTTAATAGAGGGAAACTGGCGGCCAGGTGGGTTTTAGAGTAGGAGACACCGGACTGCTCCCGGATTCGAATGGATGAGGGCATAGCAGAGATGTTTGCAAAGTACTACCGAAAACTTTATAGCTGGCAGGCCTGACCACTGAGGCAGAGATCAAGGCTTTCCAGGGGGAGCTTCCCCTCCCATGGCTATCACTGGCAGATAGGAACAGTCTAGCCCAGGAATTCAATGTGGAGGAACTGACGGAGGTGTTGGTATTAAAGCAGCCAGGGAAGATGTCACGACCCAATGGCATCCTGGTGGAATTTTGTCAAAAAATCTTCTTAATAGGGTCTTCGCATGTTCTCTCTACTCTCAAGGGGGGCTACTGGTGGACTCCCCAGACCTAAACACAGTGACGATATTGGTGCAGCCCATAGACGGAAAGTCTGGCACCTGCTGTTCCCCCTGTCGGCCGATCTCCCTTCTGAACACAGAGGTAAAGATCCCGGCTATGCACTAATGATCCAACTAGCGAAAGTAATTCCTGGGTTGGTTCATAGAGATCAGACGGGGTATAAAGCTCACTGGGCCACAAGACAAAATCGCTATCATCTCCAATGTTAGTTGGACCATTTACAGGATATGCAACTGTCCCTGGCGATTGAGCCCTTGGACAAAGGAGTTTGATTCCATACAGTGGGACTTTCTCTTTCAGGTTCTGGCCAGGATGGGCATTGTCCTGACATTATGCCAATAGGTACAGCTCTTATACCACAACCTGGTAGCAAAAGGTAAGCTCCTCCCTTTGATTCAGTTTGCTGTATGCCTGGAGCCACTGACCTTCTGGCTGAGGATCAGAGGAGATGTCATGGGCTTTTAGGAGGTCGTTGGGAAGCCATAATGCTGCCCCTGTAGCCAGGTGACATATTATTTTATCTTCCTGGCACAGTTGTTTCTATCTCAGAAATCCTCTTGGTGTTTTGTAACTTTGTGAATATATAGGATGCCAAATTAATTGGGACAAATAGGTATTTTACCAACTGTGCTTGTGGCTCCCGGAGATAGTGATCCCACCTCAAATTGTGACTACCAGACAGGATTTCCGATCCTGGGATAAGATATTAGGACCTCTAACCAGGGATCTTTCAAAAGGAACATGGAAATAGTCCAAAAGACCTTCCAAAAAGACATTGGCTGCCGGAGACAACTACCTCTCCATATTATGGGAAGCACTGCTCTTTTTTGATTACCCTACCCAAATGTTTGTATTTTCTCCACAAAACCCATTGGCCAATACTTGAGGAATTCTTAAATAAAATCAACAATACACTCCAAATCTTACTTTGGCACAGGGGCCCTGTGATCATTGCCATACGAAACCTCCAAAGGAACATCTATAATAGATGTCAGATTAAAGGGCACACGCTAAGTATCACAACTCCTGGGGATCAATGAGTGGTGCTTCACACCTCATTATGACATGGCAGCGCAATTGGAGAAGTCGATTATGGAGCATAAGACCCACGTGCACTATCAGACGCAAACAATTCTGCTTTCACTTGGCGGGCCCACAAAAAGTACCTTTGAGGTCTGGGAAAAAGCACTCGCCTATGTTGGTTGGAGGGCCAAACCCTCTCTGATGACATCACTCTGGCTAATAAAAAGAATTTAAAAGAAATACATTACACCACAACTATTTGTTTTCACTGAACACATGTTCGAAACCATCTGTCCTGATGAAGATGCTTCCTTCGAACTAGATTGAAACACAATTCATTTGTTTCAGAGAAGAATTGCAAGAGCATTTTGTTTCAGACAAACAGAGGATGTGATGGTAGGTCAGGATCTGGGGCAACCTATCTCCCTTTCTATTAATTACCTTAGATGGACAAGAAACTGTTCAAGTATAGAACACCAGAACGGAGTATTCATCTACTAATTTGTTTCTGAATGTTTTGCCATTGTGCATTCTTGCAGAGGTGGCTTGCAACTATTGAGAGTGGGTGGGGGGCAGGCAAATAGGTGGGGGTGGGTGCATGCATGCACACACTACATGAAAGGGGGGAACATAAAATAAATAAAATCAAAAATAGTTTTCCTGGTTTTTAAGTTACTGACAGACATGTCCTCCTCGCTCCACTGTCCTTCTTCTCTCCAGCTTCTATCTCAGGTCCAATCCAACTCCCTTAACCAATCTTGGTGCTTCTCTCATGCTGGTAACCAGCATGTAAGCAGTGTCAGGATTGGAGGGAATGGTCTCTCTCGGTGCTCCAGAGAGCACTGTAGGTCTGTGCTAGCTCTCAATCCAGCTTTCTAAGACAGTTGGTTTGAGAGGTTTAAAGTGTGCATGCCTGGCTGGCCGTCGCAAGATGGCCTGCCAAAGGGACATGCACACTTTAAACATGTGCACAGACAGACCACCATTCCTCTCTGCTGCTGGCACTTAGGTAGCCCCGCCCCATCCTGACAGTTCAGGACAGAGGATGAAAAATAAAATGGGGATAAATTAACTTTAGCACCATTTTATTTTTTATCTGTGGACAGTGCCTGGGGGCATTTTTCCCAGCGGGGCGACACTCCTCTGCTGTCATTGAAGGGCTGCCCCTGAATTCTTGTTTGTAAATACATTTGTAACTAGTAGGTAGTAGAACACAGCTTTTGCGGCCACAACTTTCTTATGAAGTTTATGCACATGTGGAGCTAGATTTGAAAGTATTACAGTGAACGAACACTTATTCAAGGCGAATTTGTTGAACCTTATGAAAATCTATATACATTTTAAGAGAAAAAAAAAAGAATTTTAGGACATCGAGACAATTAACAAAGAGGGACTTTGTACAACTACATCAATTGAAAACCTGCAATGCCACTGAGCTAGCAAGGTCCACTGAAGCATCTGTAATGATATGGGGTAAAGGTGTGGTCCTTATTGACAGTCGTTCTTCAGCCCTAGTTTATGAGAGCAATTTTCCTTCTATCTAGTACACAAACTTCCAGAGTGCCTACTTTTACGAGTGCCTAGAAAGGGGAGAGTTGACAATATGCTGAAGTTCATTTTTATTATACTTTTGCAGCGATCGATCATACACCTTGAGCTACTCTGTGAGTGAGTTAAAGGAAAAAATAAAATATGATAAATGACAGAAGAAATGAGAGAGGAAATTGAACATTTGCATGTTTTTAAACCATTGTCGGTGCAGTAAAATCATTTGGCACAACTCGTGTAGTGTGGCTATCAGAGGATGGGGTTCTGTAGCGACCAGTGGACAGGCAATCTAATTTTTGGTAATACTTTGACTGTTTGTGGGTAAATAATTGCAAGAGTAGGAAATGTAATTATTTGTATTGGTGGTAGAATCCTCAAACACACGGATCTAGTCATTGTATTTGTATTAACTTGCAATATACTGCGGTAAAGTACACAGATGGCTGCCCAACGTAACGTAGAATGACATTCACCTGCCTGAAGACGGGTGCTACATGGGCAACTGAAATCTTTCAAGAGGCCTTTTAGCAATTTCAAATGTTCAAATTAAAATTGGGCTTAAAAAGCTGTAATAGAAACTTTTGAATTTTTTTTTTCTCAGTGGAGAAACGCTCCGAACTCACCACAAACGATTAAGGCTAGCATGCCATGCTTGCATGTCGGAAATCGGAGAAACTATTACATCCTGCTCGTTTCAATGACCACCAATGGCTACTACAGATGTGAAAATGTGTGAGAAGAGGTTAAAAGAAACACCAGCACCAGCCTGGATTCTGCAGCCGGAAAATTACAGAGTGACCCCTTAGAAGGGTCCTGGGTGCCTTCTGCATCATACTCTTTTTTCCTCTCATCTTAGAATTCAACAATTGTATTTTTTTTCTAATTTGCATCGCATAGGTATTTATCAGCAATATCGAATATATTCATGATAAACCCAAGAGATAAAACATTAGGGCCCCTAATCTCAAAAGTGCTCGGAGGCACAACAAGCATGTGCCCATACTATTAGAGCTCCAGGTGCACTTTGATATTACAGATTTGACTGAAGATGCTTGCATGGACCCTCCTGTAATACGGATCACACCGGGGCTCAATATACACCAGCAAACTCTAAAGATCTTATTGTCTCATTTGCATGGTTGTTGGGCCATGCAAATTAGGGAATCCTTGGCCTCGGCCCCCTGCCATATTATTGACATGAGTGTAGAGGAAAAGAGGCTGTGAGGAGGCATGCTAATTGAGGGCAACATAGAGGTAATACACAGCTAGTGCTTCAGAAGTGTTCTCCTTGGAAAGGTGGTCCTGCGGACCTGCCAGGCATCTCCATACAGGCCGGTATAGTCACTCACTGTACCTATAGAAAAGGAGAGATCTCTGCCCCCCTTCTGAAACACAGGTCAATTTTCTACAGTGAATGTCAGATCAGACCCAGTCGAAGAGCGGTTTTGTGTCTGCACTAAGAACAGTGAATATATACAGTAGAAGTTGCCTATAGACCCAAGAGGACAAGTGTTTTAATCATATATATGTGACAGTGTCCAGGTAGGTTTAATTTAAAGTAAAGATATTAATAATAGTACAGTACTTTAAAAAATGTACGGTATTCTTATGTGCAACAAATCCACAAAGTACGATATGGTCAAAGATCATCGAAAATAAATGTATAAACATTTTTTATATTCATTGGCAGCACTAATACAAACATAAAAGTAAGAGCTCAAAGTATGCAGTATACACACAGTGTGCGAAAAATCCATATGGGTGCCATAACATAGGGATCAGAGGGAAGGAAAAAAGGCAAAAGAATATAATAATTTTACAGTGTGTGCAAATGATTTCAGGAGGTAACAGTTTGGTGTTATTCCATTGCACAATGTTCACTTAATGAGAAAAATATTTTTCATCCAGAATATGTTGGACAACGTTTTGACCTTCCATTATTCAACAGGTCATCATCAGGGCAGGAAAATAGTTGAGCTCGAAGAGAAACAAATTGCTGGGAGATTATTTCTGAGGAAATGAATGAATCTTGGGAACTGATCAGAATGAGGCATTAGGATAAGTGGCGTCCAGATTTGCCAGGGAAAACTCTGGATCGGTGTTGAACAGTCACTGACACAAGAGAAGGTACTTTAAAAAAGTTGATGCCAAGGTCCTCTATCATATTTTTCTGGTGTCAGTATTAAAGGCAGTGTGAGTCATGCTAAGTTAATGTACAAACTGGAACATATTAATCCAGGATCCACCCCAGTGATTAAAAGTGCCTGAGATTAATCCAAGCATTCCATCCATCACTTTTTGTATACTTTAACATGCCACCCTAAGTAGGTCAGTGTACAATACAAAGTATGTGGATCGTGGGTGATAAACTGTTGAGATCGCACTGACTGGGAACAAGCCTGGAAGTAGTTTAAAAGCCCTAGGAGGATAATTATTTGGTACCAGTGAGAGAAAGGTGCAAAATGGCCCTGGTAGGATTCGGGAAGTTCCTGGATTAGCAAATGCACTGATAAAACTACAAGAACAATGGGTGCGGGAAAGGAAAATGAGGTTGTGTAAGCCAACATTTAGTGTATAAAAGGATGTGTGCAGATCCCTCAAGGAAGCTTACAGACTGAGTTGTGAAGATGTGCTTTCATACACACAGCTGCTGCCTCTTCCACACATTTTCCAAGGGAGAGAGATGGAGAGAGGAGAGAGTGGGTTTCCTGTTGCTGTGAAAGTTTAATTCCTGGACTTGATTTACTGTATTGTGGATGATACAGGGCAGTTTATTTCTAATACGATTGCTGTGCTTACATTGTAATATACATATACAGTTAACCGTTCTGCTACATTTTTTGCAATCATTGCCAATTATATGTGCTTTTTGAATAAAGTCGTATTACATCATCAATGACAGACTTGACAGTTTTAGGTTGGTCACCCTCCTCATATTTAGACTACCTCCTCCACTTTTCTGACCCCGTTTATGCTGGTTTTAGGAGCATGCCCACTTTACTGCTGCTAAACAGTGCCAAAAGCACATGTGCTCTGTTCCCTAAATCATGGGAACAATGGCTTAATCCCAATTGGCATATTTAGTTGACTTATGCATCCCTAGTAAAGTGCACTACATGTGTCTAGGGGATGTAAATTAAATGTAACATGTGGGCCTGCAGCACTGATTGTGCCATCCACTTAAGCAGCCTATAACTATGTGTCAGGCCTGCCTTGGCAGAGCTTGTATGTGCAGTTTTACAACGCCTTGTCAATGAGACAAATAATCCTTTTTCCAGGCCCAAACCTTCCCTTTTCATACATATAAGTCACCCTAAGGTAGGCTCTGAACAACCAAAAGGGCAGGGGGCAATGTATTAATGTGTTTAAAAGGCAGGACATGTACGTTTAAGTTTTACATGTCCTTGTATTGAAAAACTCATTATTCACTACAGCAAGGCCTACCTCTCCCACAAGATAACATAGGGATCACCTTATTACATTTTTATAAGTGTATTTCACAAGCTGGAAGAAACACTTTTGTCAATTTTGGTGTCACTGGATTCACAGTTTAAAAGCACAGCTTATGGTGAAGTTGGATTTCAAATTGCAGTTCTGAAAAAGCCACTTTTAGAAAGTGGCATTGTTCTTACTTTAGCCATCTGGTGTCTACTGTTTCCTCCCATACACATCTGGGGTGGGGTGACAGCTGGGCTTGAACGGTCCCTCTAGATAGCTACATAGAAAGGAAGCTTAGGTGTGAGTGATGGGCCATCCATAGCCTAATGGGCCATCATGGCAGAATGGGAGCGGGGAGGGGCAGACACTTGTACCTGAATGGACTGTGTCCTGCCCCACACAAAGGATGACATGCCCCCTTAAGTCTGGAGCCAGGGCAGGAAGAATGGACCTCTGTGCACTTCAAATAACTTTTTGAAGGTGGTCAGGGCCCCCAACAGAAGACGGAGGAGGGAGAAAAACTCACAATAAGGACTCATCTAATGGCCCCTAAATAGGAGTAACCAATCCCAGTCTGACCCTATGAAGAAGGGTTTTTTATCATAAGACAGGAAGTTTTGTACCCCAATGTACTGAGTGCTACAAATATGGGCACTCCAATGGTGACTCCAAATGTCACAAGATGGCACAACTCCCCACCAGTGGGAAGACACCAGGGTTGGTGAGTGTAGCTCTCAGACAGGAGGCGATTCCAGTTAGCTAGGGGAGACAGGCAGATATGACTCTAGTGTCCCTGAGAGAATGAAGAAAATGTGCTAAAAGCCCATATGCCTGCAAATACTTCAAAGTATAGAGAGTGGGTCACCATTAATGGGCAACTGGTGGAGGATCTGCAAGACACAGAACCCAGCATGACTATTGTCAAGTGTCAGCAGCTGCTAAACACATTCCACCAAGTCGTAGTCACTGACAATCATTAGAGCCATGTTAGAAATGGGGTCCTTGGTTGACAGTCAGGTTACCCCCTGTTCAAGCAAAGACCCTCACTCTAGTCAGGGTAAAAGAGAATCACCCTCAGCTAACCCCTGCTTACCCCCTTGGTAGCTTGGCAGAGCAGTAGGCTTAACCTCAGAGTGCTAGGCGTAAAGTATTTGTACCAACACACACAGTAACTCAATGAAAACACTACAAAATGACACAACACAGGTTTAGAAAAATAGGAAATATTTATCTAAACAAAACAAGACCAAAACGACAAAAATCCACCATACACAAGTCAAGTTATTAATTAAAAATCAAAAAGAGTCTTTAAGTAGTTTTAAAAACACACTAGCGCTGCTAGAGTGAAAATGTACCTGGTGTGCGTCAAAAATAACCCCGCACGGGCGGGCGTGCGTCGAAAATAACTCCGCACGGCGGTACTCGAGTCAAAAATCCAGCCGCACGATGAGTTGACGATCCAGCCGCGCAGGTTGCGATCTCCCAGCCTCCGTCAGCGATGCTACGCATCGTTTCTCCTGCTCCTTGCGTCGATTCTTCGGTCGTGTTTCCTGCGAGCGTCGTTTCTCAGCCGCGGAGCTGGCGGCGCGTCGTTTTTCAGCCGCCGATCGGATTCGCGTCGATCTTTTCCCCGCACGGCGCTCTGTGCGTGGATTTTCTTGTCTTTAGGCTGCCAGCTTCTCCTTTCAGGGTCCCAGGACTGGATGGGCACCACAGGGCAGAGTAGGAGTCTCTCCAGAGGCTCCAGGTGCTGGCAGAGAGAAGTCTTTGCTGTCCCTGAGACTTCAAACAACAGGAGGCAAGCTCTAGATCAAGCCCTTGGAGATTTCTTCTCAAGATGGAAGGCACACAAAGTTCAGTCTTTGCCCTCTTACTCTGGCAGAAGCAGCACTGCAGGAAAGCTCCACAAAGCACAGTCACAGGCAGGGCAGCACTTCCTCCTCAGCTAACAGCTCTTCTCCAGGCAGAGGTTCCTCTTGATTCCAGAAGTGTTTCTGAAGTCTGTAGATTTGGGTGCCCTTCTTATACCCATTTTAGCCTTTGAAGTCACCTTTCTTCCAAGGGGACTCACACCTACTTGTGAAATCCTGCCTTGCCCAGGCAAGGCCTCAGACACACACCAGGGGGTTGGAGCCGGCATTGTTAGAGGCAGGCACAGTCCTTTCAGATGAGAGTGACCACTCCACCCCTCCCTCCTAGCAGAGATGGCTAATCAGGAAATGCAGGTTACACCCCAGCTCCCTTTGTGTCACTGTCTGGTGTGAGGTGAAAAACAACCCAACTGTCAAACTGACCCAGACAGGGAATCCACAAACAAGGCAGAGTCACAGAATGGTTTAAGCAAGAAAATGCTCACTTTCTAAAAGTGGCATTTTCAAACGCACAATCCTAAAATCAACTTTACTAAAAGATGTATTTTTAAATTGTGAGCTCAGGGACCCCAAACTCCACATGTCCATCTACTCTCTAGGGGAATCTACGCTTTAATCATATTTAAAGGTAGCCCCCATATTATCCTATGAGAGAGACAGTCCTTGCAACAGTGAAAAACGAATTTAGCAGTATTTCACTGTCAGGACATATAAACCACATTACTATATGTCCTACCTTATCCATACACTGCACCCTGCCCTTGGGGCTACCTAGGGCCTACCTTAGGGGTGCCTTACATGTAAGAAAAGGGAAGGTTTAGGCCTGGCAAGTGGGTACACTTGCCAAGTCGAATTTACAGTGTAAAAATACACACACAGACACTGCAGTGGCAGGTCTGAGACATGATTACAGAGCTACTTATGTGGGTGGCACAACCAGTGCTGCAGGCCCACTAGTAGCATTTGATTTACAGGCCCTGGGCACCTCTAGTGCACTTTACTAGGGACTTAACAGTAAAACAAATATGCCAATCATGGAGAACCAATCACATACAATTTCACACAGAGAGCATATGCACTTTAGCACTGGTTAGCAGTGGGAAAGTGCTCAGAGTTCAAAAGCCAACAGCGACAGGTCAGAAAAAAGATAGGAGGCAGGAGGCAAAAAGACTGGGGATGACCCTGCATAAGCAAAAGTCCAACACGACCCCCTACCAGCCTAAAGCCAGGGGAGAACAATCAATACCTTGATGTACTTCCCTGATTGGGGCGATAGAACAAGGACCCAGGCCCACAATAGCAGGGGCATGTTCCAGTTCTACGCCTTCCTGACTCCAGTTGGATCCCTCTGTCCATACTCTCAGGGCCCACTAAGCTAACCCATGGGGAACCCTTCTCCACATCTACAGACACCATCTGTGCAGCACCTAACTTTACTTTGCTCACAGATTAATTGAAATGGGCAGATAGTACCACCAGGGCCAACACAGTGGTGTTGCCCACTCCACCCCCGGGGTGTGACTCTCGTCCCCCCCCTAGGGGCAACTCTGTCCACCAGGACAGCAAGCCACGGTGGCCCCGGACAACTGTCAGGGATGAGAGCCCGACCTCAGGCCTCTCCAACCACTGTGACTGCGGAGAGTGGGGGGCGGTAGCCCCAGGTGCCTGGCACCCTTTGACCACTCTCTCTTCCACCAGGTCAGGGATGACAACCTGACCCTGGTCCTCCCCTCTGGGGCTCAGTACCCTTCCTGCAGAAGCGGCACCCCCAGAGTCAAAAACTGTCAGGGTGCTTGTAGAAGCAGTCCTGCACAATTCTTCCACCAGTGCAGGGCTGTTAACCTGCAACTGGTCCGCCAACCTGGGGTCTGTACCTTCAGGTTGGGCCAGGGCCAGGTGTGAGGCTCTTTCTCCCCTGTCCCTACTCTCAGGGTTCTGCACCCCCCCCCCTCAGGGAGAGTACCCCTTGAAATCACACCAGGGGGGGTGATTGGGCAAACCGCCCACCCCTTCAGGTCAGGAGTTACCCCCTGCACCTGATCTTCCAGTCCAGGGTCTGTACCCACAGACTGGACCACTGCCTGGCAACCCAGGACTTCCTGGGGGGCATACCTACCCCCCACCAGGTCAGAGTTTACCCTCTGAACCTGGTCATCCAACCCAGGGTCACCACCCTGCGGTTGAACCACTGCCTGGCACACCAGGACTTCCAGGGGGGCACACTTACCCCCCTCAAGGGACACACTGTCCCCAAGGGCCACACAAGAGTCTGGCTGGCGCAGGTCTCCTGACCTCTGTCCATCTGATAGAGTCTGGATTCCCCCCAACCCCGAAATGGTCTTAACAAGGTCATTCCTGGGGGCTCTGCTCTCAGAGCTGACCCCTGACCCTCCAGGTTCTCCACTGGGGTCCGCAAACACCTCTCAACCCTCTGTCTGGACTTCTGCACCCCCTCACTAGGAGTGGTACTGCCAGACACCAGAACTGGTGGGACGCTGGCTACAGCCGCCCCCCCAAGTTCTCCTGACACTGTGGGGTCTCCCTCAACAGATGGCCCTATGGTACAGGCTAGGCTCCCCTCCTGGTGTTCCCTCATGGAACCCTCCAGGACCTGGGACCGGATCTCGGGCACCTTGGACCTCAGCCCATCCCCATTCCCTCTCCTCAGAGACTGGACATGGGGTCCCTCACCCATCCCACTACACTGGGACCTACCTGGGACACTACAATCCTTCCCTACCTCACCTGGTTGGGAAATACCTAGACCACTCCTCTCAGGAGCACCCCCAAATGCCTCTTCAGACTCTCTGGTACTCACCAAGAGGTCTGCCTCCATTGTAAGCTCCCTGGGGTCAGAGAACTCACACTCCACCTGGTGTTGGCGTAGCTCTGGAAAATAAGGACTAGACATATGCTCTCCAGCAATTACATCACTCAGCCCCTTACATGAATTAACCAAAGTACCCTTCACCCAACCATCCAGTGACTCTGCTTTGGAAAAGCACCCC
This sequence comes from Pleurodeles waltl, assembly GCF_031143425.1. Lineage (NCBI taxonomy): Eukaryota > Metazoa > Chordata > Amphibia > Caudata > Salamandridae > Pleurodeles > Pleurodeles waltl. Next base: position 482,683,121 of record NC_090439.1, read on the forward strand.
ACATCACCCTTCTGAGACTGGTGAGACAGTACCTGACTGTCCCTGACACTCAACCCACACTCTTCTGGGATGTCTTCACACTCCATAACCAGGAATTCTACCTGGGGGGAACCCCTCTCCCTGTCACTCTCACCTAGAGTCAGTAGAGTGTCCTTCCCACCAGTAGGAATATGACTCCTCATACCAGTTCCCCAATCCACCTCAGGGACCCTGTGCATCACTGGAGCTACCTCATACCCCTGAACCTCCTGGTGTGTGTTAACTCCCTCCTTCAAGTAGGGCACCACATCTCTGGGCATGTGCATTTCTTCAGCAGCACTAGATATAAAATTGTTGCTGCCACCATTCCAGCTGGATTCAGCCCTCATGACTTCCAGCGGTTTCAATTTAAGCTTGTAAGCATAAATCATCCTTTGTATCTCGAAGTCCCTTTCCCACTTGTCATACTCCCTTTGCATCCTCAACTTTTCTGCCTCCAACCGGCGAACCCTTTCTGCCTGTCTGTCCTGCACATCTTTAGGAGTCAGACCCTTAGACGACACCCTGCTACCCCTCCTGGGGACACTCCCCCCAGGCGTAACAGGTACCTCCACTACACCACTGTGTATCCTCTGCACTTCCCCACCCACATTCTCCTCCTCTGTGTGCCCTCCAGCCTTCTTGATTGTCACCCCGGCCCTCTGTGCCTTTTGCAGCTCCCCCTCCCTGGTGGAGCTCTTAGTGGGAATGTCAAGATCTTTAAGGAACTGTTTCAATTGAGCAACTGAGTACTCCTTCAGTTTCTCCATTTCAAACACAGCTCCAGCTGTTGCATCTCCAGATTGAGACATGATGGTCACAAGTGCAAAGTTCCAAAGGCAGAAAATAAGTTCCCAATGAAGTAAAAAGAATCAGTCAAGGGATCAGCAAAATCATGGAAGTAGAACAAAAAGGAGTCCTTAAGAGAAAAAGCAAAAGATCACCAAACAAGTAGTATGTGGTCACGTAGTGGTCTGAGATCAAAACAGTAGTGTACACTTAATCACTGTATGTCAAGCACAAACACAAGTCCAAATCCCACCGCTGCCACCAATGTTAGAAATGGGGTCCTTGGTTGACAGTCAGGTTACCCCCTGTTCAAGCAAAGACCCTCACTCTAGTCAGGGTAAAAGAGAATCACCCTCAGCTAACCCCTGCTTACCCCCTTGGTAGCTTGGCAGAGCAGTAGGCTTAACCTCAGAGTGCTAGGCGTAAAGTATTTGTACCAACACACACAGTAACTCAATGAAAACACTACAAAATGACACAACACAGGTTTAGAAAAATAGGAAATATTTATCTAAACAAAACAAGACCAAAACGACAAAAATCCACCATACACAAGTCAAGTTATTAATTAAAAATCAAAAAGAGTCTTTAAGTAGTTTTAAAAACACACTAGCGCTGCTAGAGTGAAAATGTACCTGGTCTGCGTCAAAAATAACCCCGCACGGGCGGGCGTGCGTCGAAAATAACTCCGCACGGCGGTACTCGAGTAAAAAATCCAGCCGCACGATGAGTTGACGATCCAGCCGCGCAGGTTGCGATCTCCCAGCCTCCGTCAGCGATGCTACGCGTCGTTTCTCCTGCTCCTTGCGTCGATTCTTCGGTCGCGTTTCCTGCGCGCGTCGTTTCTCAGCCGCGGAGCTGGCGGCGCGTCGTTTTTCAGCCGCCGATCGGATTCGCGTCGATCTTTTCCCCGCATGGCGCTCTGTGCGTGGATTTTCTTGTCTTTAGGCTGCCAGCTTCTCCTTTCAGGGTCCCAGGACTGGATGGGCACCACAGGGCAGAGTAGGAGTCTCTCCAGAGGCTCCAGGTGCTGGCAGAGAGAAGTCTTTGCTGTCCCTGAGACTTCAAACAACAGGAGGCAAGCTCTAGATCAAGCCCTTGGAGATTTCTTCTCAAGATGGAAGGCACACAAAGTCCAGTCTTTGCCCTCTTACTCTGGCAGAAGCAGCACTGCAGGAAAGCTCCACAAAGCACAGTCACAGGCAGGGCAGCACTTCCTCCTCAGCTAACAGCTCTTCTCCAGGCAGAGGTTCCTCTTGATTCCAGAAGTGTTTCTGAAGTCTGTAGATTTGGGTGCCCTTCTTATACCCATTTTAGCCTTTGAAGTCACCTTTCTTCAAAGGGGACTCACACCTACTTGTGAAATCCTGCCTTGCCCAGGCAAGGCCTCAGACACACACCAGGGGGTTGGAGCCGGCATTGTTAGAGGCAGGCACAGTCCTTTCAGATGAGAGTGACCACTCCACCCCTCCCTCCTAGCAGAGATGGCTAATCAGGAAATGCAGGTTACACCCCAGCTCCCTTTGTGTCACTGTCTGGTGTGAGGTGAAAAACAACCCAACTGTCAAACTGACCCAGACAGGGAATCCACAAACAAGGCAGAGTCACAGAATGGTTTAAGCAAGAAAATGCTCACTTTCTAAAAGTGGCATTTTCAAACGCACAATCCTAAAATCAACTTTACTAAAAGATGTATTTTTAAATTGTGAGCTCAGGGACCCCAAACTCCACATGTCCATCTACTCTCTAGGGGAATCTACGCTTTAATCATATTTAAAGGTAGCCCCCATATTATCCTATGAGAGAGACAGTCCTTGCAACAGTGAAAAACGAATTTAGCAGTATTTCACTGTCAGGACATATAAACCACATTACTATATGTCCTACCTTATCCATACACTGCACCCTGCCCTTGGGGCTACCTAGGGCCTACCTTAGGGGTACCTTACATGTAAGAAAAGGGAAGGTTTAGGCCTGGCAAGTGGGTACACTTGCCAAGTCGAATTTACAGTGTAAAAATACACACACAGACACTGCAGTGGCAGGTCTGAGACATGATTACAGAGCTACTTATGTGGGTGGCACAACCAGTGCTGCAGGCCCACTAGTAGCATTTGATTTACAGGCCCTGGGCACCTCTAGTGCACTTTACTAGGGACTTAACAGTAAAACAAATATGCCAATCATGGAGAACCAATCACATACAATTTCACACAGAGAGCATATGCACTTTAGCACTGGTTAGCAGTGGGAAAGTGCTCAGAGTTCAAAAGCCAACAGCGACAGGTCAGAAAAAAGATAGGAGGCAGGAGGCAAAAAGACTGGGGATGACCCTGCATAAGCAAAAGTCCAACAAGCCACATACCGGTAGCTCTGGTTCCCATTGAGTGGGTATGGGGGGGTCTCAGGTTCTCCGAAAGTTGCTGTGAGTCCTGCAATGCCTGCTGATTATTTGTTAGGCAACAACCTGGAGCACACTGCCTGCAGGGACTTTTGTGCCATCCACAGCCTGATGGGCCACCCTGGGCAGGGTAGGAGGGATGGGCTGATACTTACACCTGAATAGATAGTGTCCTGTCCCACAAAAGGGCTCCATACCTCCTGTATTTTAGAAAAAAACATTTTTAATAAACAAAAAGGTTTCACACTGTAAAAATACATTGGATCATAGGTGTTACAGATGAACTATTTAAAAGTATTTTTCTTCACAGCACGTTGTTGATCAACAAAACACAAGTGGCGCTTATATGGCCTTCTTACAGTTGAAAGAGACTCACCCCGGCCCCCCTGACCCTAACACTCCTAACACCCCTTCTGATCCCCTGCAGGCCCTGACCCCTAGCAGTCATCCATACCCCACAGACTTTTTCCCATTTTGTGTGGCATCCCCATCGCTCGTAGATAACCATCTCAACTCTCTGGCACCACTCCAGATTGAACTGCCAATCCACCAACTTGGGAGTAGTGGGACTTCCCCAGGCTCTTGCCAGTTTACATTTGGCTATCCCCGAGGCCAGACGCAACCAAATCCCTTGATATCTGGGCCATATCGTTACCCCGGAGATCCCCAACAACAACCATTTGGGATCTAGGGGTATCACCAATGCTGAGACTTGGGACATCACCTGGGCAATATTAAATCAATATTATTTTATCAGGGGGCACTCCCAGAGAGTGTGTATGAATGTGGTCTCCTGTTACAGCCTCTCAGGCACAGTGGATTTGCAGCTTTACCTATTTTATGTAACAGTGTCAGAGAGTAATATGACCTAAGAAGAATCAGGCCCTAATGGCTATCTCCCGGGGTCCCCAGAGGGCTTCCTCCCATTCCTCATACCTGTTGGCTCCCAGGTCGTCCTCCCATGCCTCCCTCAGTCGGCCCAGCAATTCTGGTGAGTTATATACCAATTTTTTGTAGATCACTGAGATCCCTTTTTCTTGAATAGGTTTGGTAAGTTGCTCCCCTTCCTGAATATGTCTCCTGAGAGTGTGAACTAATTTGTTGGTATCTGTAGCTTTTGGTCTCAGCGAGGTCATATTCTGCATGGAGGTTCTCAAAGCTGATTATGGCCTGTTCCCTCCATGTGTCTCCCAGGCGCACAATCCTTAACAGTTTCCATTGTTGGAACCCCTTTAGTCCTTGTACCTCCGCAAGTAGGTGATTGTGCCAGAGTGAGAAGAAACCTGTAAGTCTCCTTTTCTAACTCAGATAAATGTTAGCTTCCTTCCAGGTCCTGACCACCACTAGGGTGTGGTGTATTAGATCCTTTTCCCATCTTGAATCGTTCAGTAACTCCTCTAGATCACCCCTACTGATTTTGTTTCTAATGAGTCCATAGGCTGGAGCCTGTTGGTCCGCAAACACCCATTTATTGACTATTAGGAGATGTGATGCTCAAAAGTATCTCTCGATGTCATTGGTTGCCAGGTCCATTTCATATACACTTTTTTGCAATTTGGCCAGGGCTATTCTAGAAGTACCCCGGTTCCATAGGAGTGTACATACTTCTCTATCTATCTGAAGACCTCCTGAGTAATCTCATAGGGTGTGTTCTACAAAATGTACAGAAATTACGGTAAACTTAGCATTTTATGTAGGGTCGCTCAGTACATTAGGGTCACTGTAAGACTGTGCCAATGAGCAACATCTCCCCTTAGTCACTCCACCTGGGGGAGAACGTCCATACACAGGAATTTCTGAGGGTCTTGAGTCACATATATACCTAAATAGCGAAAACCGCCAGTGACCACTGGTGCCTTACAGTCCCGGGGCAGGCGAGGGCTCGTGCTCGAGAGGGGAAAGACAACCGATCTAGAACAGTTTATAGAATAACCGGTGTGGTCCCCAAAAATGCCAAAGATCTGCATAAGCCTGTCAAGAGAGAGGGAAGGCCGCAACACATAAAGAAGAATATCATCGGCATATAGTGAAATTAGCTCTTCCCATCCTACCGAGGCCTGAATCCCCCAAATTAAAGAGTCCTCATGAATCCACGCTGCTTACAACACCAGTGCCAAGGCAAAGAGCATGGGAACAAGGAGCAACCCTGGTGTGTGTCTCTCCCCAACTGGAACTCCTGATAGACGACTCTGCTAACTTTCACCCACACCATGTGAGAACCAAAGAGCAGCCCGCACCAGGCGTGAAACCGTGGTCCAAATCCCAGTCTCTCCAGGGTAGTGAACATGTAGTTCCACTCAAGGGAGTCAAATGCCATCTTGGCATCTAAGGCCATCAGAACCACCTGTTCCCCCCATGGATCAACCATCATGTGGAGCCCCCTCCACAGGCACCGAAGATTGAGCCTCTAGTTCCTGTCAGACATAAAGCCCGACTGGTCTGAGTGGACAAGTGAATCAATGACCCCCCGGAGTCTGTTTACCAGGGACTTAGCCAAGACCTTTGCCTCCATATACAACAAGGATATGGTCCTGTAGGAGATGCAAGCTGTCGAAGGTTTGCCTTCCTTATAAAGGACTTCTATTGTCGTGGTCATTTGGTCTACTGGCAGACATCCCCTCTCACAGACCACCCAGAGCATTGTCAGCAATAGTCCAGCAGTCATGCTATCCATCTTTTTGCACATCTCTACCGGTAGTCCATTGGGGCAGGGGGCCTTCCTGTACTGTAGGCCCTGCAGGACCCGCAGCAACTCCTCTTCTGTCATGTCAGCCTCCATAGCTTCCCTATCTTCCCTAGCAAGTTCCCACAAAGGGATGTCTCTGAGGACGTTGGCACATTCTGCAGGGGACATTTTAATTGAGGAGGCATAGCATCTCTTGTAGTACGTAGCAAAGGACTCCCCTATGGCCGCAACTGTCATTTAGGCAACCCATCTTCATTATACGCACAGTATCATTCTTTGTCCCTTTGTCTTAACCAGGCTAGCAATTTGCCAGCATTTTCACACATGTCATACAGATGATGCTGTACTGCAAGGGCAAACCTAACGGTTTCGGGTGTGGTTTTCAGCCAGGGTTCTCAGATCCTGCTGGCATCAATGTAATTTACGGCAATCATCTGTGGTGCCAGTGGCATGGGCTGCTGCTTCCAGCCAGGCTATATCTTTCTCTATGGCATTGCATTTCAGTCTTGTCTCCTTCTTTTTTACCCCAACTAGTGCCTGGTCCCTTATTACTGTTTTGAATGCCTCCCATAGGGTGCATGCCGACAACTCTGACCCCCGGTTTTCTTTGAAGTAAAGATCCACTCTCTTCCATAACTTGCTCTGTGTCTCCCTGTCACGAAGGCTCCAGGCGCTCAGCTTGGGCGGTGCCTTGAAGTCTCATGAGGGACCCTTCAGTAGGTCCTCGACCGGGGAATGGTCAGAGGTCCCCCTTACATGATAAACAGCTGCCCCAAACCGGGAAGCATGAATGCCCAGCATGAAGATGTTATCTATGCAGGAGAAACTCTTGTGAGCTACTGAATAGTATGTGTATTGTCGTGTCTAGGGGTTGCTTTCCTTCCATAGGTCAACCAGACCCAGTGTCCTTCTGAATTGGGGTAGTGGTCCACCTCCACTACTGCCGTCCATACCACCCAATCTGTCTACCCTGGCGTCCATGAGTGAGTTCAAGTCACCTCCTGAAATCAGACTCCCAGGAGGCAATCCCAATAGCAAGTCACCCACCTCTGAAAGAGTTGCCTCATGGAGGTGAGGGGGAACATACAGTAAACAGATGTTTAAAGTTGTACCCTCCCATGTTCCTGACAGTGCCACGTAGGGCCTATTGGTAGTGTCCCGCACATGGTGTGGGCCACAGAGTTTCCAATAAGTATGCCCGCCCCTCTGGAATCAGTTGTATATCCAGCAGGTACCTGTAAGAGGTTAAGCCAGGGAGGTCCCTATTAACACCAGGAGGTTTTTAAATCCCTTATACCAGATAAGATAAATGTGGGTTTGCACAAAGGATATTTATTGAAGTGTTTTCTTGTCTTGCAACTTTCACACTTCTTAATTCTATTTTCTTTATATTCCTTTATATTGATCTCCTTCTTGTTCGTTTTATTTTTCAGTTGATTCTGGTCGTCAACACTCAGTCGCATGGAACATAAGGGAAGTGAAAAGACCAAAGACAGGTAAGTCTATTGATCTGAAATTGTGGTGACATATGTACTTGAACTTAATTATACTGGAGAAGGGTAGGTGAAGGTCTAGTGAGGAGGGTGAACACTCAGTGCACAATGTAAGAAATTTGTACTTATACACAGTGTAATTGCTCAGGTGCCCAGCCAACATGCGTCCCAGTGAGTTTTCTTCACTTCCTAACTGCCCTTTTTTCTTCAGCTTTGGGAATTCCTTTTTACATGTTCTGTCACTCCCCACGTCCTTTTCCCCCTTTCTAATAGCGTTGAAGCGGAGCCCTGTAATCGGGCACGTACCTGGGTGGCGAGCTTCTGGGTCCTGGGTTCGGGAGCTGTGTAGCTTGTCAAAGTGTCTGGCTCCTCCGGTGTTCTCCTCGCACTGCTGGCCAGTGTCTCTAATCTCCACAAAGGCGTCCGCTTCCTCACCCTGCTTGCGGTGCATGTCGAGCTCTCCTCTGGCGTCTCCCTCGCAGTCCTGGTCTGCGTCTCCTCTTGTCTTGTAGGCATTCACTTCCTCTTCCTGTTTTTCGTGTCTATCCCCGTTGGCATGCATATGTCGGCACGCGGACCTATCCATAGTCCCCTGGGGCACCATCCTGCTGGCCCCGATCCTTTGTTTGTGTCAACGATGTATGTTTCCCCGTTACAGTACCCTAAAGACATACCCATACCTATTGAGAGCTATGTGCTAATTACCAGGAAGATGTGCTTCCTGTAGCAGGACAATGTCAGGTGCGTGCCATCATAAGTCTTCTGGAACTAGCGTGCATTTTATTTTGCTACCTAAATTGTTGATGATCCAGGACCAAATGGTCAGGTTTCTAGCTGAGTCATGCACCATTAAAACCCTTAAAGTATTGAAGCAGGGTACCCAGCCCTGATGGAGCCCTACTCGTTCCCCATACAAGGCCATCGCCCACCCGAACAGTTCAGTGTGAAACCCTTATGTCCAAAAACTAGGCTCAAAACAAAAACCTGTGTGTCATGAACAATAACAATAGAACAGTTCCCTATCACTCCTTTCTCCCAGCAACCCTGCATTGTGGGTTCTGAACTACCCACCACCTTAATTTGCAGAGCGCCTTTTGCCCTAAATGAGTCATCTAATAGTGAGGGTGAGCCTGTGTACAGATTTTCAGAAGTCTAGTATCCTGTTTACCTCCCTTGATCAGAGGAGTTACCTTGCCCATGGTTACTAAGTGGTGGATCATGACCTGAGCATCCCAATTCAATCCGCCCCTTCATCTGGAGACAGGCACTCTGAAAACTTGCATCTTGTGGAGCATTTAGTTGTCAGAAGAGGGTCACAGGGGCCCATTCATGAGCCTGACATGGAATGGCATGGCAGGTGTTTTCTGTGTGATGTGGCCTATCCCACCTCCTTGTTTTTCGTTGGTTGGGGCTTCCCTCGATCTCCCTGTTTCTTGCCAGCCACTTTCCAGCCCTCCAGCCAGTCCCACGCTTCATCCGGTTATATAAAATGCCTTGTCTTGTGGTCCACCACCACTCGCAGCTTTGCAGGGAATAGCAATATATATTATACCTCCTTGGCCCTGAATGCGTTTTTCGCTTCATCAAAGTTTCTTCATTGACTCTGCACCTGGGAGCTGAAGTCCAGAAAGCAGCGGATGACAGCACTGTCTAGGTGTAGGTCGGCATGGGACCAGGCCACCTTCAAAATGGTGTCACAATCTCTATAGTTCAAAGTCCAGGCGATGATTGTGTGGGTTGGGGCCCCCAGCTTTGGAGGAGGGCCTGGAGCCCTATGTGCCCTTTCCACCAAAATGTAATTGGACAACCTTTTCGGCTTGTGTTTATTCAGAAGAAGGTCCTCCACAGAAAGATCCACACTTGGGCCTTACATGCCCTCGGGAGCCCACACCACTATTATATTGTTCCTCCTAGACCTACCCTCATGGTCTTCCAAACTGTCCGACATCTCTGAGATTTGTTTGGTGAGAGGACGAACCTGCTCTTCCAGGTGTTTCATAGTAGACAGTAGCCCATCTCTGCCCTAGCCACTTTCTGATATATTTTACTGAAATCTGCCCTAAGGAGATTAACATCAATTGTGACTGCGAGACAGAGCCCTTGAGGTCCTGTATGGCTGCCATGATAGTGCTTAGTGAGGGCTTGTCACTTTTCAGTTGATCCTCGTCGACAGGCCCAACCACATCACCTGCTGACTGTCTCTCTGGGGTCACCATTCATACTGTGCATTTATCCAGGCTGTTGATTCAAGCTGGTTTTGATGTGCAGCCCTTGTCCATGACTCTGCTCTGTCTAAGTCCTTCCCCACCACCAGCAAGGGACAGTCAATGAAATGGCACCCTTCTCCTGGTCCCCATGCATGTCTAGGAAGGAGTCTCCCTAATTCATGCACACCAGTGCTGCCCTGCTCCCAGCAATATGTCTTGTCTGCAGGATCTTTCTGAGTTCTTTCACCGGAGGGGCCCCACTGCTATTAGATGCAGTCACCCCGGCTCCACTTTGGCGGGCCTCCTTAACAGCTGTACTCATAGCACACACTGGAGTTAGGGTCTCCTTCCACAGGCTGAGCTAAAGGCCTCCAAGCGGCCCCAATCACAAAGGTCCTGGGAACATGGGATCCACCCTGAATCAGAGCAGTTGGGCCTTCACGTTCCTCTACCCGGGGGCTGTACACACAGGAGCAGGCCCAGGCTGGGGGAGAAAGCAGCTCTGATGTGGAGTCAGCAATCAGGACGGGAGACCCCCTTCTCTACCCTCGCTGCAGATTCAGCCCAATTCTCCCCCTCTGGGCTGCTCTCGCTGTCCCTGGTATGCAGCTTTTCTATTTCCCTGCGAGGTTTCACTTCTTCCTTGGCTCAGGGCCTTGCAGGCCACCTCAGCTCCGCCTACTGCCTCCTCACCTGTTGTGGCCTTGGTGGGAGCCGGCTGCCTCTCCTCTCTGACTCCAAGGGGGGCCCCGCAGAGATGCCGGCTGTTTTGTCTGCTGATACCTTTCTGTAGATCCTCCTGTCTGCCGCACAACCCGTGTCACTGGTGCCTTCAGGTGCTCCCTGCCATCTCATCATGGGTCAAGAGGGGAAGTCCCTCCCCGCTGTCAAGTATCCCTCCACTCTTTAATTCATTGTATCATATGCCAGAGTGTGGGCATTTTGCTCAAGTCCTTTACCTTTCCATGCACATGAACAGGATTTTTGTCAGGTTGGATTTTTTGTTTACTACATTTTTATAGTTTAACCTCTATTTATCTACCCTGACGTGGATTACTTTTGTGGGGCATTTTCACTGTTTTACTGTGTGAAGTGTTGCACAAATATTTTACACATTGCCTTTTGAGTTAAACCTGACTGCTCTATGCCAAGCTACCAGGGGTGGACACAGGCTAACCTAAAGTGTGCGTGTGACTTAACCAGACTAGGATTGTTGTGCCTGCTTGAACAGGGTGCTTTCCTCTGCTAACCAGAAGTCCAATTTCCTACAAGAAACATACCTGTTGCTCCTTACTTAGTGCTCTTGTTGATTTGTACCTGATTGATATTGCTTGAGTTGGTGACCAGCAGCCAGCCAGCCATTGTGATCAGATCTGGGTCCTGTGCACACTGTGGCACTGGAACCAAGCTATACCTTACTGATGAGCCCATAGCAAGGACAAAGCCAATACTAGGTTGCTTGTGCTTCTGTTTAGTGAGGACCTGACTTGACAGTTTGGACTGGATTGCTCCCATTGGAGCAGGGTCAAGACTGATGCATATAGATGGGTCCAATCTGAGGAGGCATGGTGTGCAAAATAATGATGGATTGGGATGCATCCCAGAGTATTTACCAGTGACTGAGAATAATTCTAGCATGCCATCCATCACTTTTTGCGTACTTTAGTTTGGTACCCTAAGTGGGACGGGTATGTCCAGACATGGGTATCATGCACACCGTGTCACTACAGCCAAGCTGTACTCAGCTAACAAGCCCATAAGAAGGACAAAACCAGTCCTTGGTTGCTTGTGCTCTAGTTTAGGGAGGATCTGGCTTGACAGCTTGGTCTGGACTGCTCCCATTGAAGCAGGGTCAAAACTGATTTGCATATAGCTGGCTCTAAAATGAGGTGGCATGTGTGCAAAATAACAATGGACTGGAATGCAGCAAGAGTAATTACCAGTGGCTGAGATTATTTCAAGCACTTCATCTATCACTTTTTGAATGCCTTTGACAGTATGGAATAGTAACTAATAGTTTTTTTTTAAACAAATAAGATGAATACATTTGAAAACATTTTGGAAGCAATGACGATTTAGGTTTCCCCATCATATTTATTTCTATTCAAAAACAGCTCGTCAAATTTTGGAAAACTCACACTTTATAAACTGTAAGGCCTATTCACAAACTGCATTTGTACTATGTTTAATAGTACTATAATAGTACTAATGATGTACTACAAAATGGTATTGACAAACCTACATGTGGAAGTTTACTCCGCCTCTATTAACTTGTGGAGTGTGTGGAGATGCCTGGCCCACTGAGGAGATTTGTGTACAGGTACACATTTTAGTAGTAAATGTTGAAGGCACAAGGGAAGTGGCATGGACAATGGGGAATATTTACTACTAAAGGAAAGGGGAAAAAGGGAGGAGTAAGAAGGGATTAGGGAAGTAGTAGGAAGGGATTTAGGGAGGGACATGTGCCTTCTGACCACCCACCAAAGAGTAAACCTTGATGTTGTAAAGTTCCCTCATTGGATGGTCACCCCTCACTTTTTGCTGCTTGATGCTGTTGTGTTTGATCTGAAAGTGCTCTGAGGCCTGGTAATCAGACCTCAGTGCCACTGCTTTTTCCCTGATTTTGTAAACCCAATTGGCAAGAACTCTACCACCCCTGTAAGGCCCTAGTAAATAGTACCAGTGGTAACCAGGGCAGGGATGGTAAAGGGGTCACCAGGGCTGCAGCACTGATTGTACCATTCTGCTTTGCCTGAGTGAAAACAAAGCCTGCAGAGCTGCCATGTCAGCCTGTATGAACAGCTTGTCTGCTCAAGCTTGACGTTGCTCACACCAAGTGCAGGCAGAGTCCCTTCACTGCCCATAGTACAGGTCAGTCAACCCTAAGGCAGGCTTCCTATAGCTCAGGAAGCATGGCATGAGCCTATGATAGCATTTAAACGTTTAATAATTTGTTTTGAAACTTTAATACACTTTTTAACTTTTTCTGATACTTTGTCATAGGGAATCTTTACCTATGTGTGAAAAGTTACAATTCATAGTTTTACAGTTGTAAATTAAGCTCCACTCCCTGACATCAGGTGGTGAAAACAGGGCGTGAAAACATGTAAAGCCAATCAAGAAGCTGTTTCAACAGAATGCCTATGTAGTACTTTGCTTTGTTGCCAATAAGGACTATCAGTCTATAATTATCGGCTTTTGATTTATCACCTCCCTTGAACATGGGTGTTATGAGGGACTCTTTTCAGGATGCTGGTATCATAGATCCTTCTAGAGCATCATTGAATAAAGAGACTATGGCCCTCATTCTGACCTTGGCGGGCGGCGGAGGCCGCCCGCCAAAGTCCCGCCGTCAGGTTACCGTTCCGCGGTCGAAAGACCGCGGCGGTAATTCTGACTTTCCCGCTGGGCTGGCGGGCGGTCGCCTTTGGGCCGGCGGGCGGTCGCCTTCAGGCCGCCCGCCAGCCCAGCGGGAAAGAGGCTTCCACGATGAAGCTGGCTCGGAATCGAGCCGGCGGAGTGGAAGCTGTGCGACGGGTGCAGTTGCACCCGTCGCGTATTTCACTGTCTGCGCAGCAGACAGTGAAATACATTTAGGGGCCCTCTTACGGGGGCCCCTGCAATGCCCATGCCAGTGGCATGGGCACTGCAGAGGCCCCCAGGGGCCCCGCGACCCCCCCCTACCGCCATCCGGATCCCGGCGGTCGGACCGCCGGGATCTGGATGGCGGTAGGGGGGGTCGGAATCCCCTCGGCGGCGCAGCAAGCTGCGCCGCCTTGGAGGATTCAATGGGGCGGCGGTACACTGGCGGGAGCCCGCCAGTGTTGCCGGTCCGACCGCAGCTTTACCGCCGCAGTCGGAATCCCCATTGGAGCACCGCCGGCCTGTCGGCGGTGCTCCCGCGGTCCTCCGCCCTGGCGGTCTTTGACCGCCAGGGTCAGAATGACCGCCTATGTATCCTGCACATTTCGCCAGATTTATCTTGTAGCTGGCCTGAGGGATTCCATTCGGACCTGGGGTTTCAGTGGTTCTGCCTGTAGCTATCTGCCACTGGACTGCAGTTTTGCATATGCTTTGCACGTCGGCTACTTCGCTAGGTGGAGCTGCTAACATGCCATGCCCCCTGGCTAAGGCTTCTTGTGCATGTTCTGTTGTATCTACTGTACTTATGTTTTTATTGAAATGTGCAAAAAGGAAGGTGGCCCAAGCTTCTTGAGACAGGCTGTGATGAACTTTTTAGGGCATTGACCATTTGCCAGAATGCACTGGGGTAATGGTGATTAGTGTCCCAAATAATTTGGCCAAGAAGTTTTCTGTATTTTTTCTCTTTTTTCTCAAGGCCGCTTTTCTAGCTCCCTTTTTCTAAAGCCTTAATTCAGCTATGAGAGGTTCATTGTGTGGGAACCCCGCACTGCTTGCAGGGCTTTGTTGACACTTAAGGGCATATTTACAAGCCCCTAGCACTTTTCTGCATCACATTAGCATGATTTTCTTTCATGCTAATGTGGCTTTAAGAAGGCTTTTCTGCCACGCCATGTTTACAAAGTGGCACACTGCTCACATTTCGTCACATTGCACCCCCTTGCGCCACATTATGCCTGTATCAGGCATAACGTATGCAAGGGGGCATTCTGGCACCATGAGGCCCGCAAAACTGAGGCTGTGAATCTACAAGATTTGACTGCGCTATTCTTGGCATAATTTTTAATGCCTGATCAAAGCAGGCATTAAAATTACACACCCATATAAACCTATGAGCCTCCTTGCACTTTGCTGCACTAGCGTCAAATTTTTTTTACGCTAGGGCAGCAATGCGCAACAATAGCGTAAGAAATTCTGAAACTATTGTCCTAACGACTGCCATGGTGTGCCATATTGTAAATACGACGCACCCATGATGTCGGTAGGTGTGGCAGGGGCAACGCAGGAAAACTGGGGCATCAGCGCTAATGCGCCCGTTTCTTGTAAAAATGCTCCTTTATTTTCAGTTGTGCATAGCCACACCAAGCAAGCCGAAGAAACAGAACTAAATGGATATTCAGCTAGGAGAAACGTTTATCACAGTGGTCTAGGGACATATAGCACACTCCTTGTGTTTTTTTTATTCAAATGCGAATATAGGGGCACTGGCTTGTATTTAGGAACCCACGATTAATGGTTTCATGAACCTGAAGAAAGAAATTGTAAGAAATTCTGGACCTGCGTTAGAAATCTGTAGTGATGAAAAGTCCTCTGGTTTACTGCTTGAAATGCTAAGTACAAAATAGTTTCCATTACTGGATTTTTCTACAACACACTATGCCTGTTGAGTAGCGAATTCGTCTTATGTGTAGTGCTCTGAATCGAGAACTTCTCTCATAAAGAAATAACCACCCACCTCTAAATCAGACATATTATCTTCCTTCAAGGTATCATGAGAAATACAATTCTCCACAGGACATTCTGGGTTCCCTAAAGAGAATCAGGATATCACTGCAGCACAACATCTGCTCCTTTGAAGAAACTGTGGAAATAAATGTTTCATGAACAGTCAGCTGTCACGATTCCACTTTCTCTCTTGAACAGAAGTTTCGTTCCCATTTCATAAAAGAGGAAAGAAGAGAAATCATAGGAGGCCATGAGGCAACACCTTTAAAGAGAACCAGAGAAATGCCAAGGGAAATGAGCCAATGGTGAGCCTCTTCATAAGCTTTCACATCACAACCGAATAGATCTTCAGAGGTGCAGCACCTTGAATTGTAAAGTAGCAAAGATAAGAACCATTGGCCTAATGTCTGAAATAGATGCTGGCATTATGGCCTGAATTTACAAACACTTCACACAATGCAGCGCAGCATAGAAATAAATGCTACATTTGTAAAAGAATGAGTTCCTGTGCTCAAGGCTCTGCTGAGAAGCCCGCGGCTGGCACAATTAGATGTCAGAGCGTAGATCACCAAGGCTACGCAGTCTTCAATCCAACTCATGCATCCTTGTTACACTTTCTGAGGCCCACTTACGTTTTATCTCATTCTTGCAGGTTCCTGCTTTCTCCTTTTGAGATGGTCTTTCCATCTTTTTCTTCCTCCTACTTTCTCCCTTGTGTTTTTTTCCTATCTTGCCCTTGAGAAATGTTGAATGAGAAAAAAAATAAGTGACGGTCCCCACAAAAATAAGTGCTGATAGCCCTCTCGTGCAACCACAGGCTCAAATTTAGCATTGACAACACGCTAAGTTGCTGCGCTATACTGCATTAAAGGAAGATAGTGGAACTGCTCTATATTTTCAAAGAAATGACACAGTTCTGGTCGCTCCCGCCACTGGTGTATTTTGGGCTGCCTACCTCCAACACAGGCACCATTGCGTCATAGTGCAAGGGTGTATGTGTAGGGCAGGAAGGTGTACATTCTTGTGCAAAATGTATTCTCCGAGGATATTCCCCCTTTGTATGTGTGTTTCAGAATGCAGCCCACATGCAGAAAGAAAATAACAAGGAGAAAAATTATATTTCTCATTGCGTCAGTCAGAGGGATGTGCACAATTTTTGCATAAACTCAGGTCTACAACTCTTGATAGGTATATGTAATATGTCAATGTTACAGTGGTTGTGAATAAAGTACGTGTAGCCCTTAAGGCCATTCAGGCCAATGTGCCAACTATGCAACTCATACCTTACAGAAAATATTGCATTGAGTTACATTTGTTTTTTTTATGAAAGAAAATGAAAAAAAAAAAACGTTTGTGTTGCTTTGTAAGTAGCAGAAAGGATTTTGCTTTGAGTCTGCATCAAATAAGTGACACAAAGCCATCTAAAAATCTTTAAAAAATCTGACCATATATGAAAATTATAGAATACAATACTTGTTGTTATGATATGATGATTGCGATTGTTTTAGTGATATCATCCAAAAGTCTGACAAAATCTGTAGTTGCTATTCCCTTCTAGGTGCTGTAGAATGCAGCACACATGGAAGTATCAAAGCGTAATTTTTGAATGATTCTTTATCTGCAGATTTCCTGCACATAAGCAATCATCCATGGCATTTTCCTTCTTCTATGTGTACTGCATAATGAAGCAAAAGAACGAGGAAGAATAAAAGCATTCCTTCTTGTTTTGCCATGCTAACGCTACCACTGGGATGGCATTCGTTTTTGGAAGCAGCCACAGATTTACAATTTCTCATAAATCTAGGGCAGCGTCAAAAACAATGGGTGTTGCGATGGAACGTCCACTGCAACACCCATTGCACACCCCTCTGACACAGAAAACTGTGTCAAAGGGACTCTTATTTTTACAAGGAGGCGTAATGCCACAAAAAGTGGTGTTACACCTCCTTGTAAATATGGAGCAGTGAAAAGCGCCACCAGAGCGTCACTGAAAGTGATGCTCCAGCGGTGCTAGGGCCTTTCAAACCTGGCCCCTCAGTGTGCAACATGTCCTACGCTAGTTGCACAGGGTGGCCCAACAACAACTTTCACACACCCCCATGCACCATTTGGGAATGGGCACAAAATGAACATATACAACATATGGGGCATGTCTGTGATCATCATTTGTGATGCTGCACAAGTAGCTTCCATTTCATAATTTAACAAGTTTTCCTGTGTTGTTGGGAATGATTGGCGTTGTGCATAAAGGGACACGTTCATGCAAAATAACAGACATAAGTGACATCAATGCTGCACTACAGGCCCAAGGTCACTAGCCCATACTTCAAAAGTACCATCATACAAATAGTTGTCAATGTGTACCCAAACTGCCCATTCCCCTCGTGCCACATTAACAACGTCACAAAGTGCATGCATTGATTCACATTGTACATCCTTACACCAACATACACCTGTGGCAGATATGCTGTATGCAAGGAAATGTCCCTTATGCAGGGAGGGAAGAACAAATGAGGCTGACAACCAATAACGGGTTGCACTGTGCCATCTAATTACCACATGTGTGAGGCCTGCTAAAGGCAGATGACAAAGTGACACAAGCATTGTAAGCAATGGAACTCCCTGTGCTTTGTTGCACTAGTGCATCAGTCATGGTTCAATGTAGTAAAGCACCAAAATAGTGACAAAACTCAGTAGACTGCTGTGAGAATGTCCACCATGGTGAACAGGAATATAAGTGCTGTGCTACCATGGTGTTAGTGGCTGGGACAAGGGGCCTGCAATTAATATGGTGGTGTGGGATCAATGCACCAAGGGCCATATTTATACTTTTTGACGCAAAACTGCGCTATCGCAGTTTTGCGGCAAAAAGATTAGCGCCGGCTAACGCCATTCTGAAGCGCCATGCGGGCGCCGTATTTATTCAATGACGTTAACCGGCGCTAGCAGACCGGCGCTGCCTGGTGTGCGTGGAAAAAAACCACGTACACCAGGCAGCGCCGGCGTTGGGGAAAATGGCGTTAGGGCGTCTTAAAATGGGGCAAGTCAGGTTGAGGCAAAAAAAATCGCCTCCACCCGATTTGCGCCATTTTTAACGACGCCCAGACGCCATTTACATGACTCCTGTCTTAGTAAAGACAGGAGTCATGCCCCCTTGCCCAATGGCCATGCCCAGGGGACTTATGTCCCCTGGGCATGGTCATTGGGCATTGTGGCATGTAGGGGGGCACAAATCAGGCCCCCCTATGCCAAAAAAAAATATTAAAAAAAATAAATTATACTTACCTGAACTTACCTGAATGTCCCTGGGATGGGTCCCTCCATCCTTGGGTGTCCTCCTGGGGTGGGCAAGGGTGGCAGGGGGGGTCCCTGGGGGCATGGGAGGGCAGCTGTGGGCTCATTTTGAGCCCACAGGTCCCTTAACGCCTGCCCTGACCCAGGCGTTAAAAAGAGGCGCAAATGCGGGGTTTTTTGCCCCGCCCACTGCCGGGCGTGATTTTTGCCCGGGAGTATAAATACGACGCATTTGCGTCGCAGTAATTTTTTTAGACGGGAACGCCTACCTTGCATCTCATTAACGCAAGGAAGGCGTTCACGAAAAAAAATGACGCTCATTCCTCATACTTTGGCGCTAGACGCGTCTAACGCCAAAGTATAAATATGGCGTTAGTTTTGCGCCGAATTTGCGTTAAAAAAAACGATGCAAATTCGGCGCAAATGGAGTATAAATATGCCCCCAAATTCCTTAAAAAGTTGCCCTATGTGTGATGAACATTGCAACACATAATAAACAACTACAACCTGGGGGCTGTAACGTGTCACTGAGCCACCAGTAGCAAGTAAATGATGAGCCTTGTCAACAGCCACTACAATCAAAGATCACCTTTCACTATCCCAGTCCAGAGAATGATGCCTTACCTCCTGCGGACCTGCCTGTTCTGGATTCTTCAATGAAGAGACTCTCCAAAATGCCCTAGGGTCTTTCCAAACACCACCCCCAGTCACAGGGAGGACACACAGCATTTCGGAGTTTCCACATGATCCACCCAACTACCAACACACAGCACCAACCAGACCTGCTACAGCCCTGGACTCTGAGGACCCAGACATCACCTTTCAGAGGACAGTATTAGGTGTCCAGTGGGAGCTGGCACAGCAGCTTCAGGTGGGAATGGAGACTATGGCAGGCAGCCTAGAGGGAGTGCAGAGGTGCCTCAGTCTGAATAAGGACAACTCAGCTGACATTAGAGCCACCCACTCACCGCAACGTGGACTCCAGTAGTCCCTGGCTAACATACCTGCTGCCATGAGGCAAAAGCTTGAGCAATTGCCCTCCCAAAGTGACAGCAGCATGATAGGTAACAGGCTGGGGGCTATACAAAATTCCCTGGAGTCTATACAGTAGGAAGTGGCCTCTCTCAGGGAAAACATGGCTGCCTACCACCGTGATGGAGCTGCAGTGTTGGGGAAACAGCAGTTCCTCCCTGCTGCAGTGATGCCTTATGTGTGATCACAAATGGCAGCTGCCGGGACCTTTGATTCCACATCTCTGTCACCTGATGTGTGTGTGGCTCCCTCAACTTCAACAACAGCACCACCCGTGGCACATGAGGGAACACACCCATCAGAGGATGAAGATATGGAAGGAACAAAATTCAAATGTAAAACCACACAGTAGCACCAGTCTGTGCCACGTGGACAGTATCTCCTTAGCTCTGTGCTTAAGATCATGCCAGAGTTGTGACAGCTGGCAATGTGCCCTCTTCACTCAACCACTGTTGACTTTTCTTCTATGGACTGTTGATGTCTCTATTCCTACCTATTGCCAATTTGGACACCTTGTCACTAATGCACACTTCTCTTGCACATGTCTCATGACATGCCCCTCACCCATGGACTCTGAATGTACATCCAATGGCTCAGGATCTCTGATGGGGTCAGTGAACCTGACATTGTACTGCATAGGAAACTAAACTTGCACATGTAAAGAAATCACCATAATCACATGTAACATGCACTTTTTTCAGTGTTTAATAAACTCATATCAATGTCTTCATTGTGTGAAGCAATGCCTATGAGAACAGAACCAAATGACATGTGTGGCTTACTGTCAGACACAAAGGCACACACTAGTGCTCATAGATTATAAAGGTGACCGATAGTATTGTGCACTACAAACAACTTACTGAGCCTCCCAAGCATGTACTGAACAAATATCCATGCAAGTTGACATGTGGCATGAATGGTTCATAACTCAAGAGTCAGGAAATTTCCATGACGAATGTACCAATACAACAAATATTTGAGGAACTGAAGAGCATATTTAAGACTGTGACAGGCAGCTGTCAGTTTGCCAGTATCCATACCCCAAATAAGGTGTAGTATAATGTGCAAAACCTTTCTAAAATGATTGTGACTGACCTCAGCAATGACAATTGAAGTTGGATCAGTACCTGTCAAAGATATTGTATCCATATACAATCTGAGTGTCAGGAACTGCGCTGAAAACTGTCTTGAGTAGCTGATGTCATAGCACTGCCAATCAGACAGCTACTTAGTCACTGGGGATACACATAGTCATACAAGTAAATCAATACTGAATGCATACCGTAAGGAACTTCCCCCGATTGGCTAGTGCATACATGGGAACACCCAGACAGTCAATCATCATGGACATCTAATTGTCAAAAAATAACAGGATTTATGGGTACCTAAAAACACAACCTATTAAAAACCTAACCTACTCACTAACATACACTAAGCTAACATATGCTTAACTTATCTTAACTTAACCCTGCAGCTATATATCCTATTCTAAACTTAGCTTACACATAACACCACTCAACAAGCATTGCCCCCCCACCCCTGTTAGAAGACAGTAGATGTGTAGGACAATGTGAACTAAAGCTATACATATACTAACTAATCCTATGTTTTAAACAAATATATATTTATTTATAGTTTAAAAAAATATATATATATTTTGTATTTTTTTGTACAAATACCCCTAAACATAACCACTCCACCCAACTACCCCCAAAGAAAAACAATGCTGAAATCCCACCCCCAAACTATACTAACTATATCCTACAACTAACCTACTCTAGCCTATGTAACCTATGTCTAACCCCCTAAAACCCACTAAAACTTTAAACAATACAGACTGGAGAAGGGAAGGTCCAGGGAAGTGATCAGAGGCCACACCTACAGCTTCCTTAGCTTTCTCTTGATATATTTTAGTATTTTATAATTCCAGGCATTATCTGCCTCATCTGGTGAACCTAGTCTTGACCTCAGCCAGGTCTTTACACATTTCTATCTCAAAGCCAGTCCCAGTGGCAGATGGTGGTGGCTGTTGTGGTCCTGGTGCCATCAGATGTGCTGCAGCTGTTAAGAGTGCGTGACCTGATGGAGCACCACGGACTGTGAGTGCTTTGGACACTCCTTTAGTTGGGGTGGTTGCAGGCTGTTGAGCTGGTCCACCATTGGGAAAGGCCTTTCATGACCCCAAAGACTTTTCCGTGTGGTACCTATTTACCATCTTCCTGTAACCAGCCTAGATTGTGCAAATGTGCCAGAAATGTGCAACACGTTTTGTGAATTTCTGGGCTGGAGTCATTGTGGCAGCTAAAACATGAGGAGAGCATGTCATCAGTAATTGTGTGAGGTAGAGGAAGAACAAGCACTTGTAAACAGCATTTTTTGATGACACATGTTGTCAACCAATAAGCCAACAACAAGGGCAAAACCCAATTCCATACAAATCTGCCTAGCAAGCATCTACAGTATTTTGTACACGTCTCAGAGATGAGGGTCTCCAAAGTTTCACACTAGGGCCAAGATATGAGAAGGTCTAGGGCCTCCTTGTACCACATTAGCATCATAAGCAATATGACGATAATAAAGTACAACAAGGCCAAATGGTCGGCAGAATATCACCAAAGTAGTGCAATATCTGTATTGCTCCACTTTATCACCCTTTTCCCCACATTAGGCCTTGCCAGGCATGATGTATGCAAGGGTGGTGGTACCCCAGTAGGGTGACTGTCAAAATGCTGCAATGTACTCTAAGAGATTCAGCTGCCTCATTTTGTTTTCCCCACTTTTAATGCCAGCTCAGAGCTAGAATTAAAAGGGGGCACACCATTGGTCACAATGGGCCCCTATGTACAATCTAGGGTTAGCATTAGATTCTCTTGCACTAACAATGAATAGTACATAATTTCCATCAAGATGTTGATCACAATTGGCACATACCCAGAGCCATGGTGCGCCATATATCATATACGGCAAACACATGGTGGCGGATAGGGGGGAGCTAAGAACATCAAGAAAAGTGGTGCAGCACTGTGTGCAGCACCTATTTACTTGTATCTGACCCTATCTGTGCACAAACTTGATACACCTCCTAACTACCAGGCACACATTCACCATGCACATTTCATACACACGTGATGGGGTCATGCTTGCTCACAACTATCATGATGGCTAAAACCTGTTCTTTCATCTGCATGCTACATATTTGCAACAACCCATGGACTTGTCCCACATCCATCTGGAGAAGAGCACACATCTCAATGTGTACTCAAGTGACTGTTGTCCTTCTCAAAAGAGCTCCTTGCACATCGGGTGCCTCAATTCATTATTGAAGAGCAGTGAAGCACTGGTGGTGCAATTGTCTCCTTGTGAAAGGCACTTGGAGAGTTCTACTCAGCCACATATATTGTACCATGGCCTGACTAAATTTGAACATTGTGTGGCACACAGTACAGGAACATATGTTTGCAACATCCATGCATTGCTTAAAGCCAGCACCTCTGACACATATCGTGACTGACATCAGTGTCTTTCTGACCATACAAAACATTTCCTGGGACCCACTAAACCATGGCAGCACATGTTGGCACTTGTGCAACATTCAATTTATTCCACAACCTCAGCATACCATCAGACATGATGTCAATACCCAAGGATAGATGATGGTGTCTAAATTGATACACATGCCATTTGTACATGGCTTAATACACATCAAAGCCTCTCAGACAAAACACTGTATGTACACATGTGACATACAAGGTGACACTTACTGGTTGCATCGGGGTCTTAAAGTGGACCCCTCACCTGTGGTGTAGTGTGGAGGTCCTCCTGCAAGACATGACTGGAAAACATATCTTTATGATTTGTGAACAAAGATTAGCATTGATAACTGTTACACATTGCACTTGTTTAGCTGAGTGACCTAGTCAATTTAGTGTTAGGAATGACCCATTGCCACCTACAACATGTCAGTCAGACAGACATAGGTAGCACCCAAAAACACATATTGCAATGTGGCTCACTCATAAACATGTCTCTGATTCATATGTCACACTTACTGGGGAACATGACACTGTAAATTGTGCAAAGCTTAGAGGCCACCGTGTGTGTGTTATCTAAGATAAGGCGTACCATGGTGCAGGGTAGGGGGCAATGGCATAATAATTGTTGAAGCTTTTGATGTACAATTCAGATTTTGGTCTAACACTGAACAGTACAAGGGGGGCCATCATAATTAATGGGGTGCCCCTTTTGATGCCTGGTCTGAGCAGGCATAGAAATTGCCAGAATGATTTACACAAAGATTTCTCTCTGTTTTCTTTGTGCCTTTCACAATACCCTAATGGGGGAATGCCCCCCTTGCACACATCCTGCATGGCACATGCATTATGTTGCCCATAGGCTCACAAGTGACACAATGCATGGATTGTGCAACTTTATCACCTTTTCCGCTACATTATGCCTGCGCCAGCCATTATGCATGCAAAGTGGGAGTTTGCCCATTAGGAGGGGCTGAAGAAATAGCACATTGAAACCTAAAGGAACAATTTTTTCTGCACATTTTAACGCCTGCTCTGAGCATGTGTTAAAAAGGGGGCACACCATTATATTTTGATGGTCTACAATGTTTTGGTCTGGGTTTTTGCCAAATTAATGGGAATAACCATGAACAGTACAACAATAGCATCAAAATCTATGACACAATTGCCCCCTAACCAGTACCATGGTGCGCCGTATCTTAGATACAGCATGCACATGCTTGCGGTAAGGAGTGCTAAGGGGTGTAAGGAAAGTGGAGCTGCTCTGGGTGCAGCAGCACTTTCCTTAAATCTGCCGCTTGTTGTCTTCACCTTTCTCATGACATGCTATAGTTATCCTTAGGCCCTAATGTCATGCACATGCAAAGGAGGATGTTGCAATGTTACAGATTTAGGGCCATATGTACGAAAGCGTTTTCCCATAGACACAGAATGGGTAAAATCCTTTGGTACATCTGGCCCTTACTTACCTATAGGGCCGCCAACCTGAACAACCAGGTGATCCAGGAGATCGCCTTCCCTGGTAATGAGGTGTGCCCACTGGTGCTTGATCTGGTGGTCAGTGCTCTCCACATTGAAGATCCTGCACAGCTGGAACAGTACCTTCCCCCAGCACAGCTTCCTGGCCTCCGTAGGGTAGCCCATGATTACACAGCCACCCATTTTTAACATATTGGGTAGGTAATGGCACACTAACTAAATAGACCCCCGAGTTCATCTTGACTCATTTGGTGTGTCTTTCCTTTGCCAGACATCCTGCTGTCTCCCTCCACAGCAACCAATGACCCCCCCAAAAAGTATCTAATAAGCCCACCTACCAAATACCCCAACAAACTACACTACCTCAAGACTAGCAATGCAAGTTGCAAATACAATGACAAGACAATAACACTACATAAAACTTACAAATACAACAACATGGACTGAACAGCAACAGGACACAGCACAAAACTCTCAGCAACCAGCACCAGCGCCACACAATCTCTCTCAACCACAGACAGAATAAACTGTAAAGTAAAAGTGAAAGTAAATTCAGTTTACCATGGGTGCAGGAAGGATGTCCTGTTACATCACTTCCTGGGCGTATGCGTCATATTTCCTGATATGCGTTGTTTTTTTATGCATGACAGCCATGCATGGATTTTTCCATGAAGGCTGACAAGGCCTGTCAACTTGCAATTGACGCACAGAGGCCAGGCGTCATTTTTGGAATTTTCGTTGTCTATAGGACAATGGTATGTGTCAAAGTTTTTAACGCATACTGGGCATTCGTGGATCTTTGAGGGAAGGCTGAGACAGCTAAACAGTTCAGACAAGCATGGTGCTAGGCGTCATTTTAGTGATTTGCACTGTATGGAGAAGTACCATATGTGTCAACATTTTTGACGCATAACGGCCATGCAGGGATTTTTGGTGGAAAGGCTGACAGTGCACCCACATTCGCAATCCTTGTTAGAGGGGCTATGCATCCATGTAGTGTGTATGGTACATGTGTGTGGATGTGCATTGAATTATATAGCGGTAACATAGGAATGTGTTACCATATGTATGTATGTGTGTGTGATTCATATGAGGACTGAAACTGTGTATGAAGACTCTTAGCCACATACATGCTCACACCTGTACTGATTGTACATATGGGATGCTACTCATGTTGTGGGTCTATCACATTGTCATATCAGAATTCCAACTGTGCATCACTATACACAACATAAGATGGGAAGGGCCATGTGCAATACATGTTCAAGCATATCAAACCCTTAACAAATCTTTAGCAAAGGATACCATTGACTCAGGCTGGCATAAGTTTCTGTAAGCCATTTAAATGTGAGTGCACGTATGTGGACACTCTGATGTGTTATAAGGAGCAAACTTAATGATGCAGAGAAACACATGTTAATTATGGTTCCTCATGTATGCACAATTTTGTAGATGGTGTGCTGACATGTGTCATTGTGGGGATATATGTGACATGTGCTGCATGATACAGTGATGTATTTAGGGACTGGACACATACCACATCTCTATTCCATCTATCGTATATGCAGGCCATTGTTCCAAAGCTGTATACTCATATCTATATAAAACATGTTTCACAATGGCGGACATTTGTACTGGTCATGATAAGATGTAAGTTATCATGTGACACAAATACATTTTATGATGTAAATTGTACTCATTTGTCCATAGGTAAATTGACAGCAACAAGCCTGGTACACCTAGCTCGGACACGTGTGGATACATTTAGGCATGTTGTTTTGACAACATGAATGTTCAAATTTCAATTACTCATGATGTTATTGGCATATTGATGAATTTGAATACTATCTGTAAAGCAGGTGCGCTCTCATGCAGTGATGGCACCCTCGTCATCAGTGCTCCTGTTATAGTTTGAAGAGCCATGCAAGGCTATTGTTGCATGTTTGAACAGCGGTTGACTGTGGTCTCCTCAGCTCAGTTCACTGTGTGAAATCAGCAGCCCTCTGACTGTGTCAATGGTCAATGTAGCCTACTCAGGCGCTTAAGGGGGTGTTTAAAGGTGATCTGCCATCCTCATGATGGATCATCAGTACTGCAATGCACAGTCCCCTGAAGACATACACCTGCTCATTTGTGATCCCAAGGCCAAGTATGTGTTGTTACCTTTGAGGAACTTGATGTCAGGCTTGCCGTATCATATACTGGGGACTGGCAGCTTGTTTGTGTAGGACATGTCTCATCAGTTCCTATGGTTTCACATGATTTGCCAAGAATCAGAGTGGTTATTCCTAGGATGCTTGGTTAGGTCATTGATAGTTTTTTGAGCTGGGTCTTGTCTGTAGACCGAGGTCACAGATACTGTCTTCTCTGGGCTTCCTTCCTTTGTGGATGGCCACTATGGAAGCCTGGCACTGGTCTAACAGGAGTACTTACCCCTTCTGGCTCTCCTCACACATCTGCTCTAGATGTGAGGCAAGCTCAGTGGCTGTCAACTTATTGGGTTCCATTGTTACCCTGTTGGGCCCTGATGCTTTATTGGGTTTCACATTCCTGATGGCTCTTATAATTTCCTCCAGGGAAAGTGCGCCTCCTAAGGCTTCACTATCTTCTGTAGTGAGGCTTGGGTGGGGGGTGTCTCCCAGGAGCTTTCCCGCTTTGATTTTTGTGGTAAATTACCTTGCATAATTGATTTTCCCACACTAGTGGGCAAGCATTTGGGCTATGGTTTGTCCACTTCTAGCAAGTTCCTCTGACTTCTTGTGGATCCCAGGAACCCATCTATCCACTGCCTGTCCAGCCAGGCCAATATTTTTCCTGTTGTATCCTCCATTACATTGATGTTGTGCTGTGTTACTCTATGGTGCATATTGGCACTATCCTGGGCCACGTCTCAGCATAACATTTCCTTCAGGGCTAGGATGTGGGTTCCCTCTGATCCCTCCTCATGAGGTAAGTCAGCCTCAAGAGTCAAAAATTCACGTTCAAGAACCTTCACTTTGTCCCTTTTCAGTTGTTTTCCTTGCACCATCATGGTGAGATCCACCCCCTTGACTACTGTCTCGTAGGCCACCCACGTGAGTGGAGAATTGACTATCATGTGGGGATGAGGTGATGTCTACTGAAGGTATGTTTAAGATGCCCCCCTCCCAAGTCCGAGAGAGCACCACATAGGGACCCAGTGGATCGGGCCATATTTGCCAAATTACCAGGGGCAGAGTTCTCCTCACAAACACTACTCCTCTAGAGGAGGTGTTATGGCCATATTAGCATCCTTTTTATTTCTCCAATGGTGAAGGACACCACTCCTATTACATAAGAGGTGCGTCTCTTGTAGAAGAAACATCTCAGGGGAATCTGGTTTGATGTACTGGGCCAACACTCCCTGTTTGACTTTTTCACTGTGCCTTTGACATTCCAGGATACTATCGCTAGGGTTGACATACTAACTTTGGACATACCACTGTATAGTTAAAGGAACATACACGGGGTGCTGGCTCTAATTTGGTTGGGGTTCAGACTGTGGGAGTGAATATCCTGTGTGCCTCAGCTTTGTTGACTGGCTGGATGTATCTTGCCACAAAATACAACAACTATCCAATTACCCCTCTGCAATCATCACTTCTCCCTCCCTGCTACACTGCGCTGCATATTCCAAAATGCCTACCTTCCCAAATGTGCATAGTGACTATGCCAAACCAAACATATTTCTAACTAGAATGTGTCACTATCGCCTCCTGACCCTTACCCAGCCCCTTACTAGGATGTCTTTACCAAGTTGGTGTCTCATATCCTCTGTCACAATCTTGCTCCCAATTACCAATTTAGGTCCATCGCAGCCTGCTCCCAGCCGACCCACAAGATGTTTGGGTGCATATCAAGTGCCACATTTACAATCCCTCGAGCCATGGTTTTCAAGATCCGTTCGGGTGATTGGTAAGATACCCCAGGCTAGGCGTTATATGTTTTGACACGCACCTCCACTTCAAGTGTTATACTATTCTCCTTTGCCATGCCGCCACCCCGGTGCCCTCTTAAGGCGGTTGCAGTGCCTTGACCCTCCTGCCACCTGACATTCAATCTAGCCAATCACAAACAGATTCTGGGCTTGCTAAAAAGTGCGTTTTGCATGCTGCTACTAATCAAAGCAGCGCTGGATAAGTCATTGTTTACTTGTGGTCCCATTCCCTCAGAGCCTTCTTCACCTAGATGAAACTGCGGCACAGTCTCTGGACCCAAAGACAGAAATTGGAGATGAAGGTAACCAAAGCTTTACCAGTATGCAATGGAGGGGCACTGCGAGCTGCTTGTGACTCACATCCTGTATCGAATGTTTATGAATCTTGCTATGATGGGACAAGGCTGTGCTTCAGGCTTTCATGGTGCAGCTGGGATGCGTTGGACTCCCTCCACTTAAAAGATTTTTGGGAGTCCACATGTTTGCAGGTGTTTCAGGATGAGATTGTCCACAAACAGGTCCGTGGCCGGTCCCTTGGTATTTAGAGGTACCACTAATGTCCAAACATCATTTCAGCAGGACCAGCCCTCCAAGCTTTCCAATTTCTCTCACAACTGTGGCTTCACATCATTTTTTGTACATGGCCACATGCTCACATTTGCTTTCCACAACCTATGTAACATTCACAATGATTGTATTTTGGTACTGTAATTACTCATGTCAGCTATGGTTAGAGGAAATGAAACACTCACGCTTTCTATGTCATTCATCACACATACAATTTGGCAAGGGTCTGTTACTTGTTAGTGCATTGATTGACTTACTTGTGCATTCTGAGTTGATTGGGTGTGATATACCTATAAATTTGTTTGTATTTGTCCCTGTGTGTCACTCTCTTGCTAATACATGTGAGTGACACTGAGAAGTATGTTCTCAGTACTCACGTGTGATATTGCCATTCAGACTTAGCTAGGTTACCTAGCAGACACAAACCTGCCATTGTAGGCACTTGCTAGCCTTTTCCTACCTTGCTCCTATGTCTGTAAGCACTCTTCACGTATGTTTCCTGAACTGCTACAGGCATATGCCAAATCAGCATACTTGTGTGATATGTATGTGACAATGTAAAATGTATTAGTTACAGACAATGCCTACATTCCATCAACACAGTCATGTGGTAGTGAATTATTTCAGAGATGTTTATTGTTTCTGAGTATGGGCCAGACTAAAGTAAATGGGCGCAGAAGCCAGTGCAAGGCCACATTTCTTCCCCCCCCTTGCTATCCTCCTACCACAACCATGTGTGTGCCTTATTTTACAGACTCAACACCATGGGACAGGGAAGGGGGCAATAGATGATGAGGTATTTGAAGAAATTGATTTAGTGTTCAGAGTCCGAGCTAAGATTTAGGCCCTTACCATGAACAGTACTCAGGGCTCCACTGGTACCAATGGTGTGTCCCTTTTAAACAGCTGCTCTGAGTAGATGTCAAAAGTTGCAGCAATATATGGCACAGTTGTTTTTGTTAGATTCCACTGCACCATTTGGCTCCCCCTGCCAGCATTTACCCCCCTCGCATACTTAATGCCTGTCGCAGGCAATTTGTGGCACAAGGTGTTACAAAGTGGCACAATGCCTGACTCGCGCCACTATGAGTTTCTGCTGCTTAGACATTTGCATAGTTGGGCCACATTAGCATATGATGTTTGACACTAATGTTGTACAAGGTTGCGCTCTGCCCTCTTAAATCAGGGCCTGTGTCCCAAAGTTGTTTACAACTGTTGTGGTGTAGTCATGGTCTCTGAGATATGGACAAGTTACAATTGGTATGTGACGGTATAAAAGAGTACGCCATGTACATTCTGAGTTTATGTGATTTAATTGAATTATTTACATGACGATTCTTGTAGTACAGTTATATGTGAAAAAAGTTTGCACAATTAGTTCTCTTCTGTGTACTCCAGCAGCAGTGTTTTATTGTCCCCCCTCCTCCAGTTGTAGACCATTATGGTCATCCTCCTCATTGGGTACATCACTTGTTCATCCCAGGAGGCATGTGTTCATTGACAAATATTGTGCAATATGGCACAGAAAAGGATAATTTTGCAGACAAGGGGTGCTGCATATAACTGTCCTCCTCCTGTAAGATGTAGACACCTGAACCTTGACTTAAGGAGGCCAAATGTCCGCTCCACAACATTTCTGATCCTCATGTGGGCTTCATTGTAGGCCCACTTTGCATCTGCAGGATTTCCAAAAGGTGGCATGACCCATGGAAGGATGCCATAATTATGGTCAGTTGTAAAGGAATGTGAGAACACATGTGAATAATGCACATTAGTTAACCCCTTTGTCGCCATGGACGTAATGGTTACGTCCATGGCAGCGCCCGTGTGGCGCCATGGACGTAACCATTACGTCCTGCGACCGCCCCTCGGGGGGCCTCCTCCCGACCCCACCAGGCCAGGGCTGAAAGGAGAATCCCTTCCCCTTCCACCCCCGACCCCCCAACCCCCCTGTGACGTCAGCGAGCGAGCGCGCGCTGACAATCACAGAGCCTCCCCCATCGATACAGCGCGATCGGAAAATAAATGCTTTACATTTCTCTTCTGATCATGTGGGGGAGGCTGAGAGAGGCTTCAAAGGGAAGGAAATGTATTTCCTTCCCTTTGAAGTCTCTCTCTGCGTTTTGGCAGCCGGATTGAAAGCAATCCGGCTGTCAAAACGCCCACAAGACACCAGGGATGTCTTTTTTATCAATGAAATTGGCATAAGGGAGCGACCCCTTGGGCAAGGGTTGCTCCCAGGGGGACATTTTTTTTTAAGGCCTTTTCTGCCCCCCCGGGAGCAGAAACCTCTAGGCACCAGGGATAATTTTTTTTGTTTTGTTTTGTTTTTGTTTAGTTTTTTGTTTTAGGTGTGGGGAGCGACCCCTTAGGCAAGGGTCGCTCCCATAGGGGGCAAATTATATTTAGGCCATTTCTGCCCCCCTTGGGGGCAGATTGGCCTATTTTTATGAGGCCAATCTGCCCCCCTTGGGGGCAGAAACCACTAGACACAAGGGAGTTTTTTTTTTGTTTGTGAATTTCACGTAAGGGGAGCAACCCCTTAGTCAAGGGTCGTTCCCCTGGGGGGCATATTTATTTTAGGCCATTTCTGCCCCCCAGGGGGGCAGATCAGCCTATTTGAATTAGGCCAATCTGCCCCCAAGGGGGGAAGAAACCACTAGGCACCGGGGATTTTTGTTGTTGTTGTTGTTTTAGAGATGGGGAGCGACCCCTTAGGCAAGGGTCGCTCCTCTGGAGGGGCAAATTGTATTTAGGCCATTTCTGCCTGCTTTGGGGGCAGATCGGACGATTTTAGGTCAACCTGCCCCCAAGGGGGGCAGAAACCACTAGGCACCAGGGATCTTTTTTTTTTTGTGCCGTCAGGCAAGGGGAGCAACCCTGTAGGCAAGGATCGCTCCCTGGGGGGGCACCTATATTTCAGGCCATTTCTGCCCCCTCGGGGCAGATCGGCCTACTGTTATTAGGCCGATCTGCCCCTGGGGGTGCAGAAACCTCTAGGTGCTAGGGCTAATTTGTTTTTTTTTGTTTGTTTGTTTTTTAGAGATGGGGAGCGACCCCTAAGGCAAGGGTCGCTCCCCTGGAGGGGCAAATTGTATTTAGGTCATTTCTGCCCTGGGGGCAGATCAGCCGATTTTAGGTCAATCTGCCCCCAAGGGGGGCAGAAACCACTAGGCACCAGGGATCTTTTTTATTGCGCCGTCAGGCAAGGGGATTGATCCCGTAGGCAAGGGTCGCTCCCCGGTGGGGGTGGGGGGCACATATATTTCAGGCCATTTCTGCCCACCCGGGGGCAGATCGGCCTATTGTTATTAGGCCGATCTGCCCCCGGGGGGGCAGAAACCTCTAGGCACCAGGGCAATTTTTTTTGTTTGCTTGTTTTTTTAGAGATGGAGAGCGATCCCTAAAGCAAGCGTCGCTCCCCTGGAGGGGCAAATTGTATTTAGGCCATTTCTGCCCGCTTTGGGGGCAGATCGGCCGATTTTAGGTCAACCTGTCCCCAAGGGGGGCAGAAACCACTAGGCACCACAGATCTTTTTTTTTGCGCTGTCACGCAAGGGGAGCGACCTTGTAGGCAAGGGTCGCTCCCCGGGGGGGGGGCAAATTTATTTTAGGCCATTTGTGCCCCCCCTGGGGGCAGATCAGCCTATTGGTATTAAGCCGATCTGCCCCCAGGGGGGGCAGAAACCTCTAGGCGCCAGGGCAAATTATTATTATTTTTTTTGCTTGTTTTTTTAGAGATGGGGAGCGACCCCTTAGGCAAGGGTCGCTCCCCTGGAGGGGCAAATTGTATTTAGGCCATTTCTGCCCGCTTTGGGGGCAGATCGGCCGATTTTAGGTCAATCTGCCCCCAAGGGGGGCAGAAACCACTAGGCACCAGGGATCTTTTTTTTTGCGCCGCCACGCAAGGGGAGCGACCCCGTAGGCAAGGGTTGCTCTCCGGGGGGTGTGGGGGGAGCACATTTATATTAGGCCATTTCTGCCCCCCCTGGGGGCAGATCGGCCTATTGTTATTAGGCGATCTGCCCCCGGGGGCAGAAACCTCTAGGCGCCAGGGCTAATTTTTTTTGTGTTTTTTGTTTTTTTGTTTTTTTAGAGATGGGGAGCAACCCCTTAGGCAAGGGTCGCTCCCCTGGAGGGGCAAATTGTATTTAGACCATTTCTGCCCCAATTGTGGACAAATCAGCCGATTTTAGGTGAATCTGCCCCCAAGGGGGGCAGAAACCACTAGGCACTGGGGATCTTTTTTTTTGTGCCGTCACGCAAGGGGAGCGACCCCGTAGGCAAGGGTCGCTCCCCGGTAGGGGGTGGGAGGGCAAATTTATTTTAGGCCATTTCTGCCCCCCTTGGGGCCGGCTGAGCTAGATTCCAAAATCCACAGGTAGGCACTTTGCAAAAAAACACCTCTGTTTTCTGTGAAAAAATGTGATGTGTCCACGTTGCGTTTTGGGCCATTTCCTTTCGTGGGTGCTAGGCCCACCCACACAAGTGAGGTACCATTTTTATTGGGAGACTTGGGGGAACCCTGAGTGGAAGGACATTTGTGGCTCCTCTCAGATTCCAGAATTTCTGTCACCGAAATGAGAGGAAAAAGTGTTTTTTTGGCCAAATTTTTAGGTTTGCAAAGGATTCTGGGTAACAGAACCTGGTCAGAGCCCCACAAGTCACCCCATCTTGGATTCCCCTAGGTGTCTAGTTTTCAGAAATTTGCTAGTTTGCTAGGTTTCCCCAGGTGCCGGCTGAGCTAGAGGCCAAAATCCACAGGTAGGCACTGTTTTCTGTGAGAAAATGTGATGTTTCCATGTTGTGTTTTGGGCCATTTCCTTTCTTGGGCGCTAGGCCTACCCACACAAGTGAGGTACCATTTGTATCGGGAGACTTGGGGGAATGGTGGGGCAAAGGGAATTTTGGGCTCCTCTCAGATTCCAGAACTTTCTGTCACCGAAACTTGAGGAAAATGTGTTTTTTTAGCCAAATCTTGAAGTTTGCAAAGGATTCTGGGTAACAGAACCTGGTCAGAGCCCCACAAGTCACCCCATCTTGGATTCCCCTAGGTCTCTAGTTTTAAAAAATGCACAGGTTTGGTAGGTTTCCCTAGGTGCCGGCTGAGCTAGGGGCCAAAATCTACAAGTAGGCACTTTGCAAAAAACACCTCTGTTTTCTGTAAAAAATATTGGGATGTGTCCACGTTGTGTTTTGGGCCATTTCCTTTCGTGGGCGCTAGGCCTACCCACACAAGTGAGGTACCATTCTTATCGGGAGACTTGGGGGAACGCTGGGTATAAGGAAATTTGTGGCTCCTCTCAGATTCCAGAACTTTCTGTCACCGAAATGTGAGGAAAATGTGTTTTTTAAGCCAAATTTTGAGGTTTGCAAAGGATTCTGGGTAACAGAACCTGGTCAGAGCCCCACAAGTCACCCCATCTTGGATTCCCCTAGGTCTCTAGTTTTCAAAAATGCACAGGTTTGGTAGGTATCCCTAGGTTCCGGTTGAGCTAGGGGCCAAAATCTACAGGTAGGCACTTTGCAAAAAACACCTCTGTTTCCTGTAAAAAAAATTGGGATGTGTCCATGTTGTGTTTT
This sequence comes from Pleurodeles waltl, assembly GCF_031143425.1. Taxonomy (NCBI): domain Eukaryota; kingdom Metazoa; phylum Chordata; class Amphibia; order Caudata; family Salamandridae; genus Pleurodeles; species Pleurodeles waltl. The sequence continues at coordinate 482,717,522 of NC_090439.1, forward strand.
GGGCCATTTCCTTTCGTGGGCACTAAACCTACCCACACAAGTGAGGTACCATTTTTATCGGGAGCCTTGGGGGAACACTGGGTGGAAGGAAATTTGTGGCTCCTCTCAGATTCCAGAACTTTCTGTCACCGAAATGTGTTGGAAAATGTGTTTTTTTAGCCAAATTTTGAGGTTTGCAAAGGAAACGGGTTACCGAACCTGGTCAAAGCCCCACAAGTCACCCCATCTTGGATTCCCCTAGGTCTCTAGTTTTCAAAAATGCACAGGTTTGGTAGGTTTCCCTAGGTGCCGCCTGAGTAGGGGCCAAAATCTACAGGTAGGCACTTTGCAAAAAACACCTCTGTTTTCTGTAAAAAAAATGTGATGTGTCCACGTTGTGTTTTGGGACATTTCCTTTCGTGGGCGCTAGGCCTACCCACACAAGTGAGGTACAATTTTTATCGGTAGACTTGGGGGAATGCAGTGTGGAAGGAAATTTGTGGTTCCTCTCAGATTCCAGAACTTTCTGTCACCGAAATGTGAGGAAAAGGTGTTTATTTAGCCAAATTTTGAGGTTTGCAAAGGATTCTGGGTAACAGAACCTGGTCAGAGCCCCACAAGTCACCCCATCTTGGATTCCCCTAGGTCTCTAGTTTTCAAAAATGTCCTGGTTTGGTAGGTTTCCCTAGGTGCCGGCTGAGCTAGGAGCCAAAATCTACAGGTAGTCACTTTGCAAAAAACACCTCTGTTTTCTTTCAAAAAATGGGATGTGTCCACGTTGTGTTTTGGGGCATTTCCTGACGCGGGCGGTAGGCCAACCCACACAAGTGAGGTATCATTTTTATCGGGAGACTTGGGGTAACATAGATTAGCAAAACAAGTGTTATTGCCCCTTGTCTTTCTCTACATTTTTTCCTTCCAAATATAAGAGAGTGTGTAAAAAAGACATCTATTTGAGAAATGCCCTGTAATTCACATGCTAGTATGGGCACCCTGGAATTCAGAGATGTGCAAATAACCACTGCTCCTCAACACCTTATCTTGTGCCCATTTTGGAAATACAAAGGTTTTCTTGATAGCTATTTCTTACTCTTTATATTTCAGCAAATAATTTGCTGTATACCCGGTATAGAATGAAAACCCAAGGCAGGGTGCAGGTCATTTATTGGTTCTGGGTACCTAGAGTTCTTGATGAACCTACAAGCCCTATATATCCCCGCAACCAGAAGAGTCTAGCAGACGTAACATTATATTGCTTTTAAAAACTGACATTGCAGGAAAAAGTTACAGAGTAAAACGTAGAGAAAAATTGCAGATTTGTTCACCTCAATTTCAATATTTTTTTCTTTCAGTTGTTATTTTCTGTAGGAAACCCTTGTATGATCTACACAAATTACCCCTTGCTAAATTCAGAATTGTGTCTACTTTTCAGAAATGTTTCGGTTTCTGGGATCCAGCATTGGTTTCCTGCCCATTTCTGTCACTGACTGGAAGGAGACTGGAAGCACAAAAAATCGTAAAAATGGGGTATGTCCCAGTAAAATGGCAAAATTGTGTTGAAAAATTGGGTTTTCTGATTCAAGTCTGCCTGTTCCTGAAAGCTGGGAAGCTGGTGATTTTAGCACCTCAAACCCTTTGTTGATGCCATTTTTAGGGAAAAAACCACAAGCCTTCTTCTGCAGCCCCTTTTTCCCATTTAAAAAAAACAACAACATTTTCACTGTATTTTGGCTAATTTCTTGGCCTCCTTCTGTGGAACCCACAAAGTCTGGGTCCCTCTAGAATCCCTAGGATGTTGGAAAAAAAGGACGCAAATTTGGTGTGGGTAGCTTATGTGAACAAAAAGTTATGAGGGCCTGAGCGCGAACTGCCCCAAATAGCCAAAAAAAGGCTTGGCACCTGAGGGGGAAAAGGCCTGGCAGCGAATGGATTAATTGCTAGGTGCCATGGCCCATGTTTGTTTTGAGTGGAGTGGTGTATCAGACTTACATCTGGTATTGTGGGTGTTCCTGTTTGGATGTATGGTTGCATTGGTCTGTGGTGGTGCACTTTTTGATCATGGGTTGTGACTTAGGTACATGATGATTGTAATTTGAATTTTTTGTCTGACAGTTCACCCATGCCAAATGAATGCAGTGTTCTCTATATTTGAGCCAGGGGACCAAATTTACAAGGCCCTAGAAACTCCTTGCACATTAGCCTCATTTTTGTAGACACTATTGAGGGTCAACTAGGCAAATAATCACAGTTGCATTTTTACAGAGTGCCACTGCCCACGCAGTGCAACACTCAGGGGGTCATTGTGACCCTGGTGGTCTTGCTCTGCCACGCCAGCAGTGGCGGCCAGACCGCCAACAGTGTGGCAGTGCAGGACCGCCAAATTATGACAATGGAAGTGAACTGGCTGTATAGACCCGGTGGTCCACCTAACACCGTCCATGGTATTTTGAGCATCCTTACCACCGGGGATTTCGTGGTGGAAGCTTTGGCATGAAATCCCTGGTGGTACCGATACTGGCGACAGGAATGCTCATTCCAATCGCCACTGCAGAACTCCCCAACACCCCCTCCATGTAGGACCCTCCCCCTACCCTCCGACCCCATCAGAAGCCCCCCACCCTCCTAAGCAGTGATACCCCCTTCCCTGTTCCCCATTCTGAATCCCCATCCCCCGTACATCCACACAGGCACACATCACACATACATACATACACACACACATACATGCACACACACATGCACACACGGCCACGACAAGCCCTCACACCCTGCATACATGCATTCACACAGGCACACATACACTTGCATACACACGCACACAAACACACACAACACCCCTCCATTCACACAAACACACACCCCAATTCATGTATACAACACTCAATACCCCTGTCCCCTGCCAGCCGATCACCTTACCTGGTGGTCATGGTCATCGTCCAGGAGGGAAATGGGTCTATGGTGCTTGCTCCGCCACCAGCGCCCCGCCAACACAACATCCCCAGGTCTATTACTAATTTGTATTAGGTGTATTAGGTGTGGCGGTGTTGGGTTGACGTAGCGGTGCCAGTGGAACAACCACCATTGCACCTCCATCCGCCAGTAGGGCCGCTGGCTGTGCCAGCAGTCATAATATGGCAGTCTGATGCCGCCATCACTGGTGGTCTTGTGGCTGGCGGGACTATGGACATGGACAACAGAGAGCATAGGGGAAAGAGGCAAAGACAGCAAGCTGACCATACTGGACATACAGGAGGGACAATAGCAGCATAATGATCCATGAAGGGCAGGAGGGAGGGGGCAGGGGCACGACAATGGACCTGACAAGGCAGGAGGGAGGGGATAGGTGCCTTAACATGGAAAACAGAGAGAAGGGGAACAAGGGGGCAGGGCTAGAGCAGCAGGCTGACCATAGGGGTCAGGCAGGATAGGAACTGGAAGCATAACACATCATGGAATGCAACAATGAGACTATACTGGCATTCACACATACAATGGAGGGAAGGTGGGAAGGGGTCAGGGGTATCAAGTTGACCACAAATGGCAGGTGGGAGCAGCTGTGGCAGTACAGAAGGCCATGCATGGCAAGCATGAGGGTTAATGGCAGCAAAACAGCCATGGTGGGCAAAGGAAGGGGCATATACATTGGACCATGGAGCTTAGAAGGGATGGGTAGAGGCTGGACAAAGATGAGAGAGGGCAGGGAAAGGACCTTTATAGCAAACCACACAGGATAAGCAGGAGGAGCAGTTCCAGCACAACAGAGCATGGAGGGCAGAAAGGAGTGGCAGCAAAATGCACCATGGTAGAAAGGGGGGAGGTAATAGGGCGTGAAACTCAGATTGGCAGGGTGGAGGTGGCAGGGACAGGTGGCAGTCATCTAACCATGCTAGGCAGTTGGGAGGGGCAGTGGCAGTTCAGCAGGACACTCAGAGTAGACAGGAGGTACAGTGGCAGGTCCATGGAAAATGGTGGGCAAAAAATGAGGAAGCAGGGGCAAGAACACAGGCTTTAGAGGGCATTGGGAGGAGGGGAGGGGCAGCCAGATAATCACAGGGGCTAAGCAGCAGGGCAATGATGGGGAGTAGAATTGGGCAATGGAGGACAGGAGGGGTGGGCGGGTATATCAAGATAAATGGAGGGCAATGGCAGCACATCGGACCATGCAGGGCAGAAGGGAGGGGGCTGGTGCATGAACTCAGACAACAGAGGATAGGGAGGAGGTAGATGGGGCAGCAAGCTATCTGTACCGGGTGAGGGAGCAAGTGGCAGAACAGTGGGCACACAGGTCTGTAATGAGGGAGAAGGGGCATGGACTTGGTGAAGGCATATAGCAAGGAGGAGGGGAGCAGGAGCAGCAGGATTGTGTTGGGGCAGCACAATACCAGGCTTGGCCCTGTGTCCAACCAACCCCATCATGCGCTGTGATGGGCATTTTACTTGACATAAAAAAAATAGAAATTCCCAGAAAAATTCAAAAGCTACAGGGGCATTATAGTTTGGAAAAAGAATTACGAAAAACTTTAGAAATTCACTAAAAAACAAAGGTTACATGGTTGTTACAGTTAGGTTCAGATTTTAAAAGCACAACACCATATAAATTCAGCTGTTATAGTTACAGTTGTTTCACGTAGCTATAACTCATGCCCTAAGTTAACCATAACTTGTGCGTGTAAAATATGAACTTACCTGTGACGTCCGTGTAACCTTTGGGTTTTTTGTGAATATAGGTAGGTTAGGATCTAGTTTCCATAGACAAAGTATTTTTTTGTTTTTTTCCAATTACTTTGGCGTTGTTTGACAAATCTTCATGAATTTTTTAAAAGTAGTTTGCCACCCTCTTCTGCTGCTGTTTTGAAAGTTTTGGGGTGATCTGTGAAGCAGGGGTCGAGAAAAATGGGGTCCCAAAACACGTTTTCCACATGCAATTTTCAATTTTGGATTTTGAACACAACTACAGCCTGAACCGCTGAACAGAATTTCACCAAATTAGTCAGACAGCTAGATCTAGGTCCAAAAGGAGTGGTTTTCATAATTTGGTGTAAATTCATTCAGTAGTTTTACAATTATACAGAGTTATTTATATCTAGGGATTCAGATTCACTGTGGATCCATCGCAGGGGATCCTCAGATCAATGTACCAACAGCAAGGCCCTGATTGGCTGGCCGAAACCTGACAGAAAAGTTGCTGCCACCATTTTATATAATGGGATTTAATCCCAAGGCGTACAAATAAAAGATTAAATTGAATTAATGGCTCAGGGTAGAGGTACCCTGACAAACATGAATGTGATAGATGGTTCTGTATGGGACACTCATGTGGAAGAAATTGATAAAAATGTTTTAGTTTGCACATGTGGAGATCCAAGGATCCATCATGTCTCTCAACAGAGCCCCGCTGTATAAATCTGTGATGGAGCCAAAGGTCCAGAGCGCAATTAAAAAAATAAAAACACATACACTCACTCACATACCTACTTGCACACTCACTCATACCACTACACAACCACTCTCACACCCACTCACAGACCCATGCAGCCACTCAAACACCCTTTCATACTCTGATACAGCCACTCACATACCAATTCACATACTATCTTACACACTCACATACCCACTCACAGACTGACACATCCATTCACACACCCACTCACAGACCCAAACAGCCACTCACACATCCATACAGCCACTCGCACCGCCCTCACACACCCATTCAGCCACTCATACATTCAGTCAGAGAATCACACTATCACTGATACACCCCTCACAGACCCATTCAGCTACTTACACACCCATACACCCAAATATCCACTCACACACACACATATCCACTCACAGACTCATACAGCCCATTGTGCACCCTCTCACACTTTGATACAGCTATTCACATGCCCACTCACATACCCTCTAACACACTCACTTGCCCACTCATAGACCAATACATTCATTCACAAACCCACTCACAGACCTATGCAGTTACTCAAACACCCATTCAGCCACTCACACACCCATACTGCCACTCACACACTCATACAGTCACTCTTTCTCCCACTCACAAAACCACACAATCACTGATGCATCCACTCACAGATCTATGCAGCCTCTTGCACACGCAATGACACACCTATACGACTACTCTCACCCTCACTCACAGACCTATAAAGCCATTCACACACCCTGTCATACTCTGATACAGCCACTCACACACCCACTCGCATACCCTCTGATAAACTGATATACCACTCACAGGCTGACACAGCCATTCACACACCCACTCATTGACCCATACAGCCACTCAAACACCTACTTATACACCCATACAGTCACTCACACAGTCATTTACACACCCATACAGCCTCTCAGACACCCACTCACAGAACCACACAATCACTGATATACCCACTCAAAGACCCATACAGCCACTCACATTCCTACTCATACACCCATACACCCATGCACAGCGTACTCACTGACACACTCATATACCCACTGACAGATGCACACATCCACTGACACTCCCACTCACAGACTCACAAAACCCCTCATACATCCACTCACAACCCGACACAAATATTCAAACACCGACTCGTAAACCCACCCACACTCACACACCCACACACCCACACATTCACACACCCACTCACAGACCTATACAGCTACTACTACAACCTCTCATACTCCAATATAGCCACTTCCACACTCTCTCACATCTACATACAGCTACTCACCTGTGCACTCACACACCCATACAGCCACTCACACACCCATGCAACCTCTTATGCACCCACTCAGAGGACCACACAATCAATGATATACCCACTTACAGACCCATAGAACCAATCACACACCCACTCACACACCAATAAATCCACTCACATACCCACTTGCACACCTACACAGCCACTGACAAACCCACTTACAGACCAACACAGTCACTGACATACCCACACAAAGTAAGCCAATCACGTACCCAGTCACATATCTATACAGCCACTGACACACCCACTCATTGACCCACACAAGCATTCAGATGCGCACTGACAGGTTCATAAATCCCTCATTCACACACTCAAAGACCCATACAGCAACTCACACACCCACTTACACACAGGTACAGCCATGTCCACATTCTCTCACACACTCATACAGCCAACCATATGCCCACTGTATTAAATGCATTGCTGTATTAAATGAGTGCTTTTAGTAGGAAACTGATCCATGGATCCATCACAAAGCCAAAACTTGTTGCTGTTTTGTCTTGAATATGTGGTTTTGGGGATCTGTGATGAATCCAGGATTCTGAGGGAGACAATAAAATGAAGAGTTTGAAAATAAAATAAACTAGTGTTTAAGAAAAGGGTTGGCTCTGTGTTTGTGATGTATAGATGATCATTACACATAGAAGATTATGCGGTTTTTAAACCTGTTGAGGAACACCTTGCTGCCTCAGTCTATGAAATGGACTCTAGCTTTTTTATACATTCTGTCCATATTGAAACACGGATTGTTGTGGTATAGGGAGCCCATGTTGTCACCTCGGAGGAATGCAGAAATAGTTTTATTGACAAGTTTCCTGGATTTCTCTATGTGTGGGCAAAATTTGGGAGACCATTGCCACTTCTGGCTTTGGCAAATGTTTGAGAGCACCAAGGCACTATGTGGGAAAAGGGTCATAAAGATACCAAAGGTATCCTTCATTAGGACTTCCAATCCTACCCCTGAAATTGTACCAAGGTCATAGCCACCACACTGCACAATCATGAGGTCTGAATGTTAGTAATTAGCAATGCTTTCAACCAAAGGCAGCAATCAATGCTACTTTAACCTTCTCTGGCCAACCCCAGTAATGTCAACATTAGGTAAACCTAGGTCCTTGTCAATGCTTCTCTTTTTAGCACTCTCTCTGGCACAAAACCACAAAACTAGCTAACTAACTCTGTGATTGGCTTTGAAAAAACGTGATGTTGCTTGGAATATACTTGGAATTGCAAGCCGTTAACTACACCTGCTACAGTTTAATTTGAAGCTAGTATGCTGCTCAGAGAAAGTCTTGTGAACTTTTGACCTAGTGTCAGCAGAGAGTGTTCTAAACATGGTTACTATGGAAACTGAGCTAAAACACTGTGGGGCTAGGGGAACAAAAGACTCTGCACTGTAAAACTCAAAAGTAGAGTGGTGTACAAACCTTGCTGATTAGGGAGTGTTCAGCATGAACTTCAGTATTTCTAACTAAGTACAATATACATGCAAAACATTAACTACAGATTGTTAAATGCTTTTATGGACTTTGTGTGGATCCACAGATCTTTTGTGAATTTACATGGGAGATGGTGCTGAGCATCGCAGCAGATCTGCGGATGCGCCCAAAAACATTACCAAACTCGGCTTCTTAACAGGAGACTTAGAAAGGATTAAAAAAAAGTGACCATGTAGAAGTGGTATAACAAAATAAAAATATGAAAGGAAGCCTATGATTTGGTAGCTACTGCAATATTCGTAAGAAGAGAGTTGGAAGGGTAGTCATTATTGGTACTTTTTTACTGAGGGTAGAAGAGCATTGCTTTATTTCTGGCTTGAGATTTGAAATAAAAAGAGATGTTAAGTGATAAAAGAAGAGTTGGAGAACATGAGTTGGAGAACAGCAAAGAGGTTTTACAGGTATGTGATTTGGGGTGTACTATAAAGAGCCATATGTAAAAATATAACTGCATATAAGATGAGAGAAAATGTATACTTTATAGTGAAAGGGAAAATAGAAGAGAGGTCAGGAGAAAGAAGAATTGCTATGCTGAAAATATGGTTATTTGTTAAAGCCTGTATGAATGAAAGTGTTTGAAATTAGAAATTAGAAATTAGAAATGAGAGCTTGGTTATTGCATGTAATTTAGTAGTATATAATTTTTTCTCACTGACATATTGAGGCGGCCACCCATACACTCAGTTACACTCAGAAAATAACCTATGTACCCACTACTCATATAGCTATATAGTGACTGACACACTCAGAAACACACAAATAAAAGTATTCACAAATACATTTACTTACCTGTAGATCCACTTACATATTTATTCACCGATCAATACAGGCACTGTCACACCCACTCACACACCTGTACAGCCATTGATATGCCCAGCATTCAGACAGTTAGGTAAACAGACACTTGCACACACATACACCCAGTTATACTCCCAGTCACATACACATATAAGAACTGATATACATATTAACAAAACCAGCCACATACATACCCAGTCAGAAAGTGACAGAGTCAATCGCACATCCACTCACATACCCACACAACAGATATGCATTCATCACTAACAGAGGCAGTTATACACACATTTACACACCCAAACACTCACGAACATAACCAGTTATCAAGCACTTTACCACTGACCGCCAGGGTTATAATGAGGGCCTAACTGTATGCAGTTGAGACAACTGGTCAATGGTGTAAGGTACAATATGGTACTCCCATTGCAAAAGAGGAGATGGTTCCTGGAAGTGTAGAGGAAGAGATAGCTGAAGAGGTACAAGGTAGGTGTAGACATGTCCCTGTGTATAGATGGGACTGCAGTAGTATTTGTAGTGTTTGCCAGGAATAAATTGATATATTAAGACATTTCCTATGCCAATTCCCAAATAGAAATGTCAAGCGGAAAATTGCAATATTATATTAGATCCATGTGAAGTCAGGAAATATACCAACTTGTAAGGACACTCACTGGCATGCCTATCCAGAAAAGTGTTAACAAGTATTTTTCATCATTTTAGATTGTTGGTTGTTCATCATTTAAGAATGTGAAATTTAATTAGAGCACTTTACTTTGTAAAAAGTCCTGTATAATGTTTTGGAGAGATGAACAAAGCATGGGGAGGGGGCTGGGGGTTGTGTGTGTGTTTGTGTGGAGTTGTGTGCATGAATGTGTGAGTGTGTGCGTGAATGCGAATATGTGTGTAGTGTTGTTTGCGAATGTGTGTGCATGTGTGAGAATGTGTGTATGAATGTAAATGTAAATGCGTGTGTGCGAGTGTGTGTGAATGGGGGTGGAGGATTAGGAAGGGGGCGTGGATGGAGTGGGTTGGGGGCATCTGGGGAGTGTTTGGGGGGTGGGTGAGCCTCCTACCAGTGACAGGGAAGGAATTCCCTGTCAGTGGTAGAGCCTACCGCCATGGTTTTCATGTGATGAACATGAAAACCATGGCAGTAGGCAGGGTCATGATGCAGCCGGCGATACAATAGCGGCCGCCGGGCTGGAGATTGTTATCCACGGCCCGGCGGATGCTACCACTATGGCGGTCGGTAGGGTAAATTAGCGGGTTGGCTGCAGCCAACCCGCCAATGTCATAATGTGGCGGTCTGTACCGCCAGCCTGTTGGTGGTACTACCGCCACATTATCACCAAATGCTGGGGTCATAATGACCCCCTTAGATTTTGTCACACATGGAAGCTGCCTTCAAGTGGACAGTTTGAAAAAAATGGATAGAAGTACATCTGAAGAAATATATGAGCACTACGGTGTCCATCCACTGCATTCAAAAGAGGTAATGTGGGATGTCATTGAACTGTACCAGATGAAGCAAGCTAAAGCAGCGCCAATGAGTATCTGGGAGAAAAGCTTAGAAGCTCAATGTTTTCCTGCACTATTTCCAACTGGAGTAGGTGGACGCGATGATGAGTGCCCAGTTCAAATAGCTGCAGCTGAGTACAGGTCAACAAGATTATATTCAGAGGACCCTAGATTTTGACAAAGGAAAGTATTCCATTTGTATTACATCTGTTTTTGGAAATTGATTTGTCTGGACTGTCATATGCTGTTATCCATACTCTTAAGACAGAAGATAGTGTGGAAAATATATGTGCAAAAGACTTTGATTAAAAAGTAAACAACACGACAATCTTGAATACAATTTGATAAATGTTATGGCATGCCAATGTGGGATAAATGGAATACTTGTATAGCTGTTATGGTGAGCTTAAGTGTATGCTGCGGAATTTCGGTGCACCAGGTTTGTTTGTAACACTAAGTTGTGCGGAGTATGCTTGGGATGATTTAGAGAAGCAAGCTCTAAAATTAAGGGCATTGAATTGAAAACACAAGGAAAGCTTTGTTCTTTGATCGTACAAATGTTTGCGGGTACTTTAACCATAGATTTAAAGCTCTATTCATCTGCAACAAAAAAATCTACCACTGGGAGAAGTTTCTGACTTCATTTGGCAAAAAGAATACCAAACAAGCGGTGCTCCTTATATGCTGTTGTAGATAAAAGATGCACCTGAATTTGGAACAGACACAGATGAGTATGCACTTTCCTTCATAGAACAGTATATTACAGGTAGCATTCCAAAAGCCACTGAGGAAAAAAGCCTAATGCAGCAAGTCCTGCACTTCTAATGATATAGATGTGAAAAGTACTTTCACTGGAAATACAGAGCAACAGGAACATTTTACATAAAATGTTATTTTGGATTCCCATGACCTATTATTTCAAAAAGAAGAGTAAACAGCTTTATGTCTGCAGTGAGACATGCACTAACTGATAATTTACCCCTAAACATCCACAACCTGAGCAGAACAGAGGCTTCAAAATATATTAATGGCCTCAATCCTGTCATTTTAAAAATGTGGAATGTGAAGATGGATATTCAGTTTATTGCAGACAACACTTTAGCTTTTGCTTGTTATGTAACTACATACATAATAAAATCTGAAAAGTGGAGATGAAAGATATGCAGAAAGAGATCTCTGCTAAAAAGTCTCTAACTAAGAAATTGTACAGCTTCAATTTGTAGATGCTTTCACACAGGGTAATTTGATCCTATGAATGATGTGCTTGGTTGAGTTCAGTTAGTTTAAAATATAAGCCAAGAGGAATTGTTTGGGCAATTCTAGACTTGGCATCAACTAGAAACAGAGTTTTAAAGGCTTTTTCTGAAATGTAATATCTTGCTGAATTTGTGCCGGACAGCACAGTCATTGACAAAATGAACAAGTTGGACACTTAGGGGCTGATTTATGGAAATTGGTGTTGCACTCGCCACTGCACCGAGTGCAGCACCACTTTCACTGCACCCATTAGCCCCTCTCTACCGCCACCATGTATGGGCGTATTTAAAACACGGTGTACCATGTTGCAGGGTAGGGGCCAATCGCGTCATTTCTCATGAGGCTATTGATGTACTCTGCAGGAGTAGCACCAAACATAGGTGCTACTCCTCCAGAGTACATAGGGCCCCATTCTAAAGAATGGAAGCCATCTTTTAACGCCGGCTCTTGAGCAAGCATTCAAGGTGCCATACAAAATGGTGCAAGGAAATCTCATAGATTTCCTTATGCCATTTTTCAGGCTCCCCTAATTGGGGAACACCCCCTTTGCATACGTTATGCCTGGCACAGGCATAATGTAGCGCAAAGGGTTATAGAGTAGCGCAAGGAATGCATGGTGCCACTCTGTAAATACTGCATGGGGATTTCAGCCTTGTTGGGCCACATTAACGTAAAAAATAATGACGTTAATGTGGCGCAAGGTGGTGCTAAGCCATTATAAATATGCCCTTCAGGACCTCATCTACAAAGAATTGGTGTAGGGCAGCGCCGCAAGTCATTTTGCTGCACCAATGTGAAAGGGCAAGCATGCACCGTATATACAAGATACAGTGCATTCTGGTCCTATTATCTAGCGCCGGCATACAAATTGCAGTCAAAAGCCAACACAGGCACCCTTGCAACATGGTGCAAGGGTGTCTGTGTTGTTGGTGTGATTGCTTTTGTGCAGGAAGGGGCACCTTCCTGCACAAAAACAATCACAAGAGGTGTTGTTCCTATTGTCTATGTGCTGCATTCTGCAGAACATGTGAAAAGAGGGAAAAGTGAGGAGAAATGTCAACATTTCTCCTCATTAAGTCTGCTCCAGCGGGAAATACATTTTTGGTGCTGCCCAGATTTACGCTATGTTGAAAATCAGGGGCAGTGTAAAAAACGCTGGGTGTTGAGTAGGAACACCCACAACAACGCCCATGGCTCACCTCCTCAACACAATGTGAGGCAACGCGGCAACTTGCACTGCATTGCCTTACACCATATCTACAAGGCTATGTAAAGCCACACAGGTTGGATTTGTGTGGTCTTGTAGATATGAGTCTGCACTGTGCTCCACAGGACTGTCAAAAAAGCACACTCCTGTGGCACACGGGGGCTCGTAAATAAGCCCCTTCCTATCCAAAAAGGAGTCCACACCATGAAAATGCTTGTCTCTATGAATTAAACCAGTACTTCACATATGGAAACAATGAGCAGAAAATGTAGATGAAGGAAAATTTGCAGCAGTTGGTTGGAATGGGTGTTTGGTGCGACATAGCAAAGGCAGTCAAATTAACCATAGAAAACTGAGCTGCAAACTATTGAAAAAAGAGAGTTTTTCTATTTGGCACTTTTGCAGCTGTTCAAACCTTGGCATCAATTACTAGGAGAGTTAGAGAGCTATGAAGATTCTTTCAATGCTGCAAAGGATGGTATTCAGTACCGAGTGACGAAATTGAATAGGAAGATACAAATAATGCTGAGGTAGCTAAGGAGAGTTCACAAAGCAGCCAAAGTTCAATTCCTCAAAGTCAGGACTCACTTTGACAACCTATAATTGAAAATGAGGCTGCTATTGCAATATATGAAGTGAAGACTGCAATGGGGCAAGCAAGACAGGAAATAATTGAATTAGCAGATTTACTTGGACAACTAAATGATGAGCAAATGGAAATATATATGGAAGTAAAAGCCACAGTTGGGCATGGATTGCTTCATGACAACAAGCAGTGTGAATGCTCAACATTTCAGCCTATACTATTTGTATGTCAGTGTTCAAGCTGGTACTGGTAAAAGTTCTAAATACAAGTTCTTACTGTTTTCCTCCAGAAGAATATAGACTGCAATTTATCATGTGTGGTTACGGCACCTAGTGGATTAACTATGCACAATTACAAAGATATTATTCTACATTGACTTTTGATGCTGCTGTGGAACATGACAACAAACTGGAATACCAAAGGTTATCTGTTGAAGCTTGTCATGAAGTGTCAAGGGTGTTACATAAAGTGAAAGCTTTTATTCATCAATGAGGTGAGCATGGTCTCCAACTTAATGCTTGCCTTTGTACATTTGAGAATGCAAGAGGTTCTGAGAATAAATTATGACATCCTATTTGGAGGAAAACATTTGATTGTTTTCGGATTGCAACTGCGACTTACAACTGTGAAAGGACATTGTGTTTTCAAATCACTGCTCCATGATAAAATAACATTCTTTGGAAAGCATTGGAAATGTGAATGTTTTTAATATAAAAAACTATTTAGGAACATGTTCTGAGCTTCAAACGTTAATTACAGAAATATTGTCAAAGGGATAAGAGTAGGTGTTCTTTCAAAAGAGGCAAGGCTTGTTCTAGAAACTCATCTTCTTAAAATCTTTTTCCATAGATGAAGACAGCAGCAGAGTTAATGTTCAATTTCATGCAAGAAGGTAAACCTATTGTGTGCCTCATGCCTACATTGGGGGGGGTTTGCCTCTTTCAACAAAGAATTGATGGATTTAGAAATAAGAAATGTTGCAACTGAAGGCTATAGACAAGATGGAACACCAAGGTGTCACTGAATTGCTAAATAAAAATATACAAGCAAAACCAGATTCATTAGAAAAATCTGTTTCACAAACTGCAGGATTGGAGAAATGTTTAAGTCTATGCAAAAACTGCAGTGTGATTTTGCTTTGAAATTTAAATGTCGAGGAAGATTTGGTCTCTACTGCTATGGGTAAAGTTGTTGATTTTATTAGTTTTCATAATAGGAATGAGGTAGAATACCTTGTGATTAAATTTGATCAGATTAACAGCGCAAAGCAGATTGGACGGTCTATTGTACGTTTTTTGCTTGTGGAAGATTTCTTTGTTTGACTAAAACAATTTCCATATTCTCTAGCATATGATATTACAGTTCATAAATCAGAAGGTTTAAGTTTAGATGCAGCATTTCTTAATATTTATAGTACCATATTTAAGAAAGGTACGTCATAGGTATCTTTGTCTCAGGATATGACATTGTCTGGTTTCGATCTAGTTACATATTTGAAGCCAGAATAAATGCAGATTCCAGCTGTGTTACAGAAACCATCCATTTAATGAGTGTTTATGTTCCTCATTTAGGACAGGATCCAGTTTATAAGAAATGTTCCATCTGTATAAAGTGGAAAATGTTGAAGCAGTGTAGTGATGTTGTTACAAAAATAAAAATGAATGAAAAGAAGGAAGTTTTTAAGAGACAAAACATTTAAACAGATGGAAATATTGCAGGTTATCAGTTGTCAATCCTCTCTTGTGTAAACTGATATGCTACTGTTGGGGTAAACATTTTGTTTGCATTACCCAGTGTTGGAGATACAATTCAAGAGAAACAGCTGAAGGTATTGAGTTCTGCCTTATGTAGTTTGTTGAATTACTTTATACTGAGAGAACAAAAATACATTCTGTATCAGTAATTTAAAGCAATGTAGATCTATGTAGTGGATCTGTACAGTTTACTCAAAATACTCAAGAGGATGCATATGAGATTTTAATAGTGATATTTGGGCCCATATTAATACTTTTTTAGCTCCACATTTGTGCCGCATTTTGATGCAAAAACGGCACAGACTTACAAAACGCAATTGTATTTTGCAAGTTTGAACTGTTTTTGCGTCAAAAAGCAGCGCAAATGCGGAACTAAAAAAGTATAAATATAGGCCTTGGTGTTTTAGATGACAAATACCTGTAGATGACTTGTTTGGATTAGTTACTTGTGGTACCATGAATGTAAAGATTGCTCATTCACATCAACGACACAAATAGAAGTGGAGAGTTTTATTTATTTAACTTTACCTGATTTGAAAAGTGTATGTTTTGACACATTACTGAAAAAAGCCAGTCAAAACAGTGTATGTTCAAATTGTCAAGCAGATTTTGCATGTAGAAAGAAGTTGAAAATATGTTATTTTAATGCTGCAATGCTGCAGAACAGATGGTAGTAAATTACATACTGAAATTACTAACTTTAAAGCAGGACAGATATCTATTGCTGGTAAAACACATACTACTGTTATCATTTTTCATGAAGGAGTTACTATTTTATACAGATGAAAGGCACCATCTATTAGAGTAATGTCATTTACAGATTAGTTCTTTCAATGTTGTTGTATTACGTTATATTGTGAGGGTGTTCCAGAGTACAATTAAACAACACACATATACCCACTTACACAATCAGAGAACCACTTGCACTCCCATACAGCCACAAATACACCCATTCACACACTTAAACAGACACCCACACACCCAGTCAAACATTTACATTCACACTGTCACACTCATACATTGCTGACCCAGATACAGACACCCACACAGCCACTCAAACACCAACTCACTCTCCCATACACTAAGTCACACAGCTGTTTACAGGTGGATATGCTTAATCACATAGGCCGTCATTCTGACCCTGGCGGTCGGTGATAAAGCGGCGGCCAAGCCGCCAACAGGCCGGCGGTCTAAAATATGCAATTCTGACCCTGGCGGGAACCGCCAACACAGCCCGCCAACTTAACACTCCGACCGCCACAGCGGTACAAACAAACAGCGCGGCGGTTCCCGCCAACAGCCCGGCGGCAGACAAAGTACCGCCCACCCTATTACGACCCACCAATCTGCCACCTTTTCCGGGGCGGGAGCACCGCCGATAAGAACACGGCAGAAACAGACTACGAACGGGAAAACGCTCACCTCTACGCACTCCACGCGAGATTCCGGCAGTATGGAGCCAGAGTTACAGGTCATCCCCGCACTCCTATTCCTCCTCATATACCAGGAGCACGCCCGGCGGCGCGGAAGACATCGGTGAGTACTGCACCTACGACACAGGGGAGGGAAAAGATTACCGGCACACACCCACCCACCCACACCCACTACAACACACACATCAATGCATTCCCACAGATCACTGTCACAACCCACAAACCACCCCCCTCCGAAATAATGCAAAGACCAAAAGAAGAGATCATAAACGGGCAGATATATTGAAATATGTACGCCATTAATCCCAAAAAATAAATAAACTATGTACAAAATATATACAGCTACTAAATGTAGTCCAACCACTGTCCGTGGATCACAGGGGTCCTGTGCAAAGGGGCAAGGCCCAGTCCCACCACAAGAACTCCACGGAGAGAACACTGCAGGGGCATCAGAAAGAAAATAGGACAGGCACCTCAGGGGGAAGGGAAGGGGGGGCACCTCAGCCACTTGAGTACACGACGCCAGATCCACGAGGGGACTCCATGACCACTGGGCCATCCTGGGGAGAGCAAAGCCACAGTCCATACAGTCCATACAGTGGGTGGCCTGCCCACTGGGCCATCCTGGGGAGAGCAAAGCCACAGTCCATACAGTCCATACAGTGGGTGGCCTGCCCACTGGGCCATCCTGGGGAGAGCAAAACCACAGTCCATACAGTCCATACAGTGGGTGGCCTGCCCACTGGGCCATCCTGGGGAGAGCAAAGCCACAGTCCAAACAGTCCATACAGTGGGTGGCCTGCCCACTGGGCCATCCTGGGGAGAGCAAAGCCACAGTCCATACAGTCCATACAGTGGGTGGCCTGCCCACTGGGCCATCCTGGGGAGAGCAAAGCCACAGTCCAAACAGTCCATACAGTGGGTGGCCTGCCCACTGGGCCATCCTGGGGAGAGCAAAGCCACAGTCCATACAGTCCATACAGTCCATACAGTGGGTGGCCTGCCCACTGGGCCATCCTGGGGAGAGCAAAGCCACAGTCCATACAGTCCATACAGTGGGTGGCCTGCCCACTGGGCCATCCTGGGGAGAGCAAAGCCACAGTCCATACAGTCCATAACAGACCCCACTGCCACTGGAGGAGGCAAGTTGGCCAGAGGACATCCTGCAGCCCTGCCCGAGATAGATCCTGCCCTGCCACGTCTGCCAAAGGGCCAGCGGTTCTTGCCCTGAAGGGCCCAGTTCAGCGGTTCTTGAGACGGCGGGGCCCAGTTCAGCGGTTCTTGAGACGGCGGGGCCCAGTTCAGCGGTTCTTGCCTTGAAGGGCCCAGTTCAGCGGTTCTTGCCTTGAAGGGCCCAGTTCAGCGGTTCTTGAGACGGCGGGGCCCAGTTCAGCGGTTCTTAAGACGGCGGGGCCCAGTTCAGCGGTTCTTGAGACGGCGGGGCCCAGTTCAGCGGTTCTTGCCTTGAAGGGCCCAGTTCAGCGGTTCTTGCCTTGAAGGGCCCAGTTCAGCGGTTCTTGAGATGGTGGACGGTCTATGGCCAACTGCTAAATGCCTGGTGGTGCCCTCCTGGGCAGCGGGGATGGTGCTCCTTCACTGCCCACCTGGGCTGTGGGTGGTGGGGCCCTCCTGGCCAGCTGGGCTGGGTCCTCCCTGGGCAGCGGCTATGGGGCTGGTGGGCTCTCCCGGGGCAGCTGTGCCGGTTCCTCCCGGGGCAGCGGCTATGGGGGTTGTGGGCTCCTCCTGGGCAGCAGGCCTGCTGCCTGACCTCTCCAACTTGCTGCCCTTGCCCTCCTTAGTCGTCGGCCTGTGGCCCTTTCCTCCCTTTGGAGCTGTGGCTGGTGACTGTCTCTGGGTGGTGTCCGGGGGGGATGTAGAAGGTGGGCTCCTGCGGCGCCCCTTCCGCCTTCTGCTCCTCTTCCCAGGGGGTGGGCTGGCTGTCCCCTTGCTGCTGGGCGAAGATCCAGACATGCGGGCTGGCGGGCTCCAATACCCCTGCACCCTTGTCAAGGGGGCTGCAGGGCTGGTAGTGGCTGAGGTGCTCTTCTTACCCCGACGAGAAGGAGGGGGGGGGCTCAGGGTCAGGAAAGAAGTTAGTAGTGGCGAGGAAGAGCTTCTTGGGACAATGGAGAGTGGTAGGTACAGTGGGAATGGGAGTGGAGGGAGAGGATGTGGTTGTAGGTGAGTCACGTTTGCTGTCTTTGGGTGCAGGTGCAGGAGGGATAGGCTGTCGTGAGGTGGATGGCTGTTGGGTGGGTGGGTGGCTGCGTTTGTGTGGTGTGGAAGAGGGGGTGACAGACACAGTGGGAGAGGACACAGGGGACGTGTAAATGGCAGTGGGGGTGGTGACTGCACGTGTGCGGACTGGAGTGGAGGGTGTGCTGGTGATGGAAACACTGGCTGATGGTGAGGTGAATGGAGGTGTGAGTGTAGACGTCACAGGGAGGGAGGAGGGAGACGAGGAGGTGGGGGTCACAGAGGTGGTAGTGACTGTTGGCATGTCTGCATCGGAATGTTGCGTGTGTGAATGTCTGCGTGATCTGTGGTGCTTCTGTTTGGATGAGCTTCTCTTGGGTGTTGAGGTGTGTGCAGGCTGGTCTGATGGTGTGGGTGGGACAGGCAGAGGAACAGGAGACTGGGAGGAGGGAGTTAGTAGAGGCAGGCAGGAGACAGGGACAATGGCTGCCGTCAGTGCTGAGGCCAGAGCCTGGAACGATCGCTGATGGGCAGCCTGACCCGAATGAATGCCCTCCAGGTACGCATTGCTGCGATGAACCTCCCTCTCCACCCCCTGGATGGCATTCAAAAGGGTAGTCTGCCCAACAATGAGCGTTCGGAGGAGGTCAATGACCTCCTCACTGAGGGCAGCGGGGGTAACAGGGGCAGGGCCTGAGGTGCCTGGGGCGAAGGAGATGCCCGGCTTCCTGGCAGAGCGGGCACGGGGCGAACGCTGAGGGGCTGCTGGGAGGGCGGAGATGGTGCGCTGGGTGGCGGCTGTACCTGTAATGGCGGGGGGCACGGATGGTGCCACCCCCGCAAGGGAGCCCCCTTCCGAGGACGTGTCCGTGTCGCTGCAGGGTCCAGTCGTCCCCGTCGTGGAGCTCCCCTCGCCCTCCGTCTCACTGGTCCAGTCTGACTCTGTGGCATGGCCCTCCTGGGCCATGTGAGATGCAGCTCCCTCCTGCCCCGATGCCACTTCTCCTCCGCCTGATGATGCTGATGCACACAAGCACAGAAAGACAAACAAAAAGGGGGGGGGAGAGAGAAATAAAGGGATATTGATTACATGGATCTCCGGTACAGTTAGCGGACATGACAGACACAGATGCCCCCTGCACTAAGTTGCGCACTTGGGGTCCGCTACGCATTCCGTGGAACATGCCCTACACGCCTAGAGTTGACAACTGCACCCATGGATGACACGGCCCAGGGATGGCTGTACTGACAAACTACTGAGGGTGGTGGCTGGGGACACAGGGGCTTACGGGGGTGCCCAGCCTACAGATATCGCCCTGGCCTAGGGGGACCCCCAGCCCTCCTCCCCCACCCAGACACCTCCACTGCGCGACAACAGAGTAGATAATGCTTGTACTCACCCCCTTGTGTCTGCTGTGCTGCCCTCACGCGCCCATCCAATTCAGGGTAGGCCACCGCCAGGATCCGGAACATCAGGGGGCTCAGTTGATGGCAGGCACCCCGCCTACGTTGGGAGGCCATCCCCAGCAGAGACTCGGCGGTCTTCTTGGTCCCGCGGCGGATGTCCTCCCACCTCTTGCGGCAGTGGGTGCCCCGTCGATGGTGGACCCCCAGGGCCCGGACTTCCTTGGCGATGGCACGCCAAATCCCGATCTTCTCATGGGCGCGGACCTATGTGACACGTACAGGGAGGGAGAAATACCACGTTCAAGTTACTCAGCATTTTCCTTTCCAGTGGCCCAACGCCCCCCATCCCCGCCAGGCCCCCCGCCAGGCCCCCCGCCATGCCCAACATGCCCCCCATCCCCGCCAGGCCCCCCGCCAGGCCCAACATGCCCCCCATCCCCGCCAGGCCCCCCGCCATGCCCAACATGCCCCCCATCCCCGCCAGGCCCCCCGCCAGGCCCAACATGCCCCCCATCCCCGCCAGGCCCCCCGCCAGGCCCCCCGCCAGGCCCCCCGCCATGCCCAACATGCCCCCCATCCCCGCCAGGCCCCCCGCCAGGCCCAACATGCCCCCCATCCCCGCCAGGCCCCCAAGCCAGCCAGTGGCCCCAAATCCAGATTGAATTAAACTCACTTGTTGGTCTGGAGGACCGTAGAGTAGCGCATTCTGGGGGAGGACCCCATCCACAAGTTTCTCCAACTCCTCTCCAGTGAAGGCAGGGGCCCTTTCCCCAGTCGCAGCAGCCATTGTCCCTTCCAGACCGAGGTCACAGCAACACTTGCAGTATAGGTCCTCTCCTGTGAAAGTTCAAGTCGCAAGTGGATAAGTAGATAGAAAATGGCGGTCACGTCCGCGGCGGTGCGTACCGCGGCGGTGCGTCCCGCCACCGCCGGCGCCCTTCGCCATTGGCTCCTGAAACCCATAGGCTTCAATGTTAACCAATGCGGCTTCGCGCCGCGGTCTTCGCCCGCCGCCCGCCGCGGTGTGCCACGCCAGCGCATTGACCTCACATCCCATTGTCACACTTCACAGGTCAGGCAGCCGCCATTTCCAGGGCCCACATGGCTCAATTTCAACTGCGTCACACAGGCCTAGGCCTTGCATAGCCACTCAGACACGCCATTCACTGCATAGAGAATCGTATACTGTGCTAGCTGTGAGTACGTACCTGTGGGTTGCCTGACTGTGTGCTCCATGTTGTCCTTCCTAGGCACCGTCCGCTGGGTTGGGCGAGGAGACGGATGAATCCTCCCGTGTACCGACCGCTGGTGGACCTGTCGACAATGGAAGAACGCCACATTATCCTGACCTACCGTCTTAACCGTGCCACTATCCATGAACTGTGTGCCCAGCTGGAGCCCGACCTGATGTCCCCCATCCGCCAACCCACAGGGATTCCCCCTCTGGTGCAGGTCATGTCAGTACTACATTTCTTGGCAAGTGGGTCATTTCAGACAACCGTGGGAATTGCTTCCAGGATGTCTCAGCCCATGTTTTCAAAGGTGTTATCCAGAGTGTTGTCTGCCCTGATGAAATCCGTGAGGAACTACATCATTTTCCCTGAGGTGGGCGAATTGGCTACAGTGAAGGGTGATTTCTACGCCCTTGGACATATTCCCAACGTAATTGGTGCCATTGATGGGACCCATGTGGCTTTGGTTCCCCCAAGAGACAGGGAGCAGGTGTACAGGAACAGAAAAAGTTACCATTCAATGAACATCCAGGTGGTGTGTTTGGCTGACCAGTACATCTCGCATGTAAATGCCAAATTCCCAGGGTCAGTGCATGACGCCTACATCCTCAGGAATAGCAGCATCCCTTACGTGATGGAACAGCTACAGAGACACCGTGTATGGCTAGTGGGGGACTCTGGGTACCCCAACCTGTCGTGGCTACTGACCCCAGTAAGGAATCCCCGGACCAGGGCAGAGGAACGGTACAATGAGGCCCATGGGCGTACTAGGAGGGTGATCGAACGCACCTTTGGCCTCCTAAAGGCCAGGTTTCGCTGCCTGCATATGACCGGTGGATCCCTAATGTACTCACCTAAGAAGGTGTGTCACATCATCGTGGCCTGCTGCATGCTTCACAACCTGGCTTTGCGCCGCCAGGTGCCTTTCCTGCAGGAGGATGGTCGAGACGGTGGTGTTGTGGCAGCGGTGGAACCTGAGGAGAGTGACGAGGAGGAAGACGACGGGGCTGAAACAGACAACAGGGACAGAATCATTGAACAGTACTTCCAATAGGACACAGGTAACATTTCAAAGATAATTTAGTAAATGTTAACTACTCTGCAGCATCTCTGCTGCCTGTCTATTTGCCCCAGTGTATGATGACTGAGTTTTGGCTTTTCCCTCCCTATTTCAGATCTGGGGTCCCCACTACGAGTCCTGTGCTTCGTTTCCCCATGGACTACAGCTTTGTGGCAGCTGTTTGTTGACTTCACCATGTACAAGGACATATTTGCACTGTCATGTCAATTACAATCTATTGAAATCACAGCCAGACTCCTGATATTTTGGTGCAAAATAGGTGTTTATTGAAGTGCTCAAAATGGGATGGGTGGTTTCAAGTGGGTGGGGGCTATGGTGAAGGAATGTCCATGGCAGAGTCCAGAGTAACAGTCACACAGGTGCATTGTCCAGAGGCCTGTGGAGAGATGGAGCATGGGCAGTTCGAGGATGGACAGGGTGACAATGTGGGACAGTGGGATGACATCAGGTGGTATCCATTGCTGGCGGGGGTCTTGACATCCTACTCTGTCTTGCGAGATCTCAGGGCCCTCTTGCGGGGTGGTTCTTCTCCTGCAGGAGGTGGGGGTCTGGTGGGCTGCTGCTGTGCGGGGGCCTCCTGTCCACTAGCGCCGGCGGAGGTGGATGGCTGTTCTTGGTCCAGGCTAGTGGCAGGGGCCCTTGGGTGTTGTTCAGTGTCCGCCCTGCTGTTTACGAGGTCCTGCAGCAGCCCTACCATGGTAACCAGGGTGGTGTTGATGGCTCTGATGTCCTCCCTGTACCCCCGATAGTGTTCCTCCTGCAGCACCTGGATCTCCTGGAACCGGGCCAGTACTGTCGCCATCGTCTCCTGGGAGCGGTTGTATGCTCCCATGATGGTGGTGAGGACCTCGTGGAGAGTGGGTTCCCTGGGCCTCTCCTCCCCCCCCTGTCGCACAGCTGCCCGCCGAGTTGCCCTGTTTCCCTGGGCCTCTGCCCCCTGGCCGGTGTGCCCACTACCACTGCCACCAGGTCCCTGTTGTTGTTGGGGTGGTGGGTTATCCTGGGTGCCCTGTAGTGGTAGACACACCGCAGATTGACGCGCCCTGGAGACAGAGGCATGGGCCCGCTGGGTGGGAGCTGTGCTGGTGTTCCCAGAGGGGTTAGGGTCTATAGTGGCCTGTGCCTGTGTGAGGGCAACCGACTGTCCAGAGGTCCCCGATGGTCCGGGCTGGTCATCGGTGTCCAGATCGACAGAGCTGCTGTCATCGCTGACGGCCTCTTGGGTGGGGGGTGTGGATAATTCTGGCCCCTCCGCCGCGGTGTGTTGACGGTCGGGTCCTGCAGGGGTATAGAGGTATGGTTATAGTTTCAATGTGTGGCATATGGGTGTATCTGTGGGTTCCCGTGTCCCCAAGTGCTGGCATTCGTGTGTGGGGGCTTTGGTGAGGGTGGCTTATGGGGGGGATGTGTATATGCATTGGGCATGCTTTGTTGATGGGTGTCCATGCTTAGTGGACGCATGCAGGCCTAGGTTTTGGGATGTGTGGGTTGTGATGGTGAGACATTGGCGGGGAATAGGTGTGCTGGGGGTGGGGGTGAGGATGGTGGTGGGGGTGAGGATGGTGGTGGGGGTGAGGATGGTGGTGGGGGTGAGGGTGGGGGTGAGGATGGGGGTGGGGGTGAGGGTGGGGTTCGAGGATGGGGGTGAGGGTTGGGGTCTGATTTGGCATGCAGGTGGGGGGGAAGCAGTATTGAAGCTTCAACTTACCAGTATCCATTCCTCCGCCGACTCCTGCGAGGCCGTCAGGATGCAGGATGTTCAAGACTTCCTCCTCCCATGATGTGAATTGTGGGGGTTGAGGTGGGGGTCCTCCGCCAGTCTTCTGCACGGCGATGTTGTGCCTGGATACCATGGAACGCACCTTCCCCCGTAGGTCGTTCCATCGCTTCCTGATGTCTTCCCGATTTCTGGGGTGCTGTCCCACTGCGTTCACCCTGTCGACAATCCTCTGCCATAGCTTCGTCCTCCGGGCAATGCTGGTGTATTGTATCTGTGTGCCGAACAGCTGGGGCTCTACACGAACGATTTCCTCCACCATAACCCTGAGTTCTTCGTCTGTGAAGCGGGGTTGTCTTTGGGGTGCCATGGGGTGGTGTGTATGATGTGTGGGGTGGAGTATGTGTATTTAAGTGAGTTGAGTGTGGTGGTGTGTGTTGTTTTGTGTGTGGATAGTGTGTGGGTGATGGTGTTGAGTGGCTGTGGCTGTTATGTTTTGGATGCTGGTGTCTCGCTCTTGTCTTCTTTACGAATTTTTAAGCGTAGGGGTTTGTGGGTGATGTGGGTGGGTGTTTTATATTGTATTGTGTGTGTGGGAGTGGTGTGTGTATGTGTATCAGGTGTGTGGGATTCAAATCGTCCAATGTGGGTGAGTTTTGTTCGTTTGTGTGTATTCTGACCGCGCCGGTGTGTCCCGCCAATGGAATACCGCGTTTGAATGACCGCCGCGTGGATTCGTGGGTCGTAATGGCATGGGCGTATTTCTGTTGGCGTGGCGGTGGAGGTTTGGTCACCTCCACCTTTCCGCCGACCGCTGGTCTGGCGGTCTGTTGTGGCGGTCGGATTTTCGGAGGTTTGCCTTCTGCGGGTCAGAATGACCGTGGCGGGTTTCCGCGACCGCGGCGGGATTATGGAGGATTTCTGACCGGCGGTAGGCGCCTTTTACCGCCGAGGTCAGAATGACCACCATAATCTCATACACCCATGCAAACACTCACATAAGAACTCCTATACCTACACAGGCCCCCACACACAAACTCATATCTCCACATAGACACTGTCACACAAACACTCAAGCACACACTCAGACATCCACAGGCACTCGCAAACCCACACAGATACTCTCACACCCACCCACATACCAATGCAACCACTCACACACCAACTCATACCCTGATACAGCCACTCACTCACACACTGATATAACCACTTGCACACCCACTCAGATACTGATACACCCACTCACACCCACACAGACATTCACGCACCCATACAATCACAAAACCACTCACACCCCCACACTACCACTCATACACCCACTCATACACCAATACAGCCACCGACACACCCACTCATGTACCAATACACCCACTCACACGCCAACTTATATAACTGATACAGTCACACACCTGCACAGCCACTCACACACTCACTCACTCACCCACACTGACACCCACCCACTTACACACCCATTAACACACATATACACCCATTGACATACTCACACATACACACTAGCAAAACCATTTGCGTACTAACACACCCATTGACACACCCATTTGCATGCTCATACATTCACACACGCCGAGAGATAACTACCACATGTGCTCACACAGTCACACAGACACTCACACACCCATACAGTGACTCTCTCACCCACACACATACCGCACTCACACCAACTCAAACACACAAAATTACACACCTACTGAGACACTTCCATCCCCACTAATACATGCATGCAGACACTCACACAGCTACTGGCATGCCCACTGAGCCACCAACTCATACCCTGAACACAGCCACTCTCACAGACACTCACAGCCCCACACAACCAGTCACACACATAGTGACTCACCAACGTACACGCCCACACAGACATTTACATCCCCACTAAGACACCCATATTGTTACCCACAGAGGTACTGATACAGCCACACAGACACTGACACAGCAATTCACACTCCCATACATTCATTAACACAATCATTTACACATGTAGATACATACTCACATACTCATAGATCCATACAGACACTTACATGCTTATTCATACATTCACACTACCACCTACACACTCACTAACAGAGCCATACAGCTACTCACATACCCAGACAGCCACTTGCACAAGCACTGATGCAGCCATACAGCCAATGACATATCCAGACACGCATCTATACAGTCTCTTGCACATCCATTTCCATTTTAATATCATAGATGACATTGCAAAACATTTGCTAGTGTCTTCTTTAATATTTTATAGATTAATTCCCCTTGGTGAATATTAAAGTAGTCACATGTGCTATTCTATTTTTACTTATGTAGGTGTGATACATATACACATTCAAAGATTCAAAAGCACTTAAACAGATGTTGTTAGCTCTTTCTTTGACCAGATGAGGTGGTTCTAATAAGACCTGTTTTTAATTATTTTTTCTAATAAATGTATATTTGCTGGAACTTTTTTTCAGGAACACAAATAACCAGGGCAGTAAAAGGGGTAAGGGAAGGTATCTTGGGGGAAGCAACTGCCTTCAGGCTCTTTAACCACTTCTCTTCCATGCCTTTTCTCCCTCAGGTGCCGAGCCTTTTTTGGGATATTTGAGGTAGTTTGCATTTAGGCCCTCATAACTTTTTGTCCACATAAGCTATCCACGCCAAGTGTGCATTATGTTTTTCCAACATCCTAGGGATTCTAAAGGTATTCAGAGTTAGTGTGTTTCCCTGGAGGAGACCAAGAAATTAGCTAAAATACAGCTAAAATATTGTTTTTTCACTATAATGGGACAAAAGTTCTGCAGAAGAAGCATGTGTTTTTTTCCCTGAAAATGGCATTGACAAAGAGTTTGTGGTGCTATAATCACCATCATCCCAGCTTTCAGGAACAGGCAGACTTGAAACAGAAAACCACATTTTTCAACACAAGTTTAGCATTTTACTGGGACATAACCGATGTTTACTATTTTTGGTGCTTTCTACCTCCTTCCAGTTAGTGACAGAAATTAGTTTGAATCCAATGCTGGATCCCAGACAGCTAAACATTTCTGAAGAGTAGACACAATTCTGAATTGAGCAAGGGGTCATTTGTGTAGATCCTTCAATGTTTTCCTACAGAAAGTAACAGCTAAAATAAAACCAATATTGAACTTGAAGTGAAAAAAGAGCCATTTCTGTCGACGTTTACTTCAATAACATTTTCTAGCTATGGTAGATTTTTTAAATCAATATACCATTACGTCTGGCTGACTATTCTGGTTGTGGGGATATTTAGGACTTGTAATTTCATCAAGAACCATAGGTACCCAAAGCAAATAAAAGAACTGCACCTTGCAATTGTGTACTGAGTATACAGCAATTCATTTGGTGAAATATAAAGAGTGAAAAATAGGTATCAAGGAAACCTTTGTATGTGGAAAATGGGCACAAGATAAGGTGTTAAGGAGCAGTGGTTATTTGCACATCTCTGAATTCTGGGGTCCCCATACTAGCATGTGAATTACAGGGCATTTCTCAAATAGACGACTTTTCTACACACTGTCTTACATTTGGAAGGAAAAAATGTAGAGAAAGACAAGGGGCAATAACACTTGTTCTATTCTATGTTCCCACAAGTCTCCCGAAAGAAATGGTACCTCACTTGTGTGGGTAGGCCTAGTGCCTGCAACAGGAAACGCAACATGGATATATCACATTTTTACATTGAAATCTTATGTGTTTTTTGGAAAGTGCCTAGCTGTGGATTTTGGCCTCTAGCTCAGCCAGCACCTAGAGAAACCTAGAAAACCTGTGCATTTTTTTAAACTAGACACCTACGGGAATCCAGGATGGGGTGACTTGAGGGGCTCTCACCAGGTTCTGTTACCCGGAATCAATTTGGCAAAAAAATTCACTTTTTCCTCACATTTCGGTGATGAAAGGTTCTGGAATTTGAGAGGAGCCACAAACTTCCTTCGACCCAGCATTCCCGCAAGTCTCTCGATAAAAATGGTACCTCACTTGTGTGGGTAGGTCTAGTGCCCGTGACAGGAAATGCCCTAAAACGTAACATGGACACATCACATTTTCCCAAAGAAAACTGACTTGTTTTTTGCAAAGTACCTACCTGTAGATTTTGGCCTCTAGCTCAGCTGGCACCTAGGGAAACCTAGCAAACTTATACATTTTTGAAAACTAGAAACCTAGGAAAATTCTGAATCAGGTGACTTGTGGGGCTCTCACAAGGTTCTGGCACCCAGAATCCTTTGCAAACCTAAACATTAGTCTAAATAAACACTTTTCCCTCACATTTTGGTGCTGCAAAGTTCTGGAATCTGAGAAGAGCCACAAACTTCCTTCCACCCAGCATTTCCCCCAGGTGTCCCAATAAAAATGGTGCCTCACTTGTGTTGGTAGACCTAGTGCCCTGACAGGAAAAGCCCCAAAACGCAACATGGACACAACAAATTTTTACTTTGAAAACTGACGTGTTTTTTGGAAAGTGCCTAGCTGTGGATTTTGGTCTTTAGCTCAGCGGGCACCTAAGAAAATCTACCAAACCTGTGCATTTTTGAAAGCTAGACACCTAGGGGAACCTAGTACGGGGTAACTTGTGGCACTCTCACCAGGTTCTGTTTCCCAGAATCATTTACAAACCTCACAATTTGGCAAGAAAAAACATTTTCCTCACATTTTGGGGATGAGAAAGTTCTGGAATCTGAGAGGAGCCACAAATTTTCATCCACCTAGCATTCCCCCAAGTCTACCGATAAAAATGCCCCAAAACACAACATGGACACATCAAAATTATCTATTACAATACTGCCTGTTTTTGCA